>NC_092180.1:15310890-15944390 GCF_043641665.1 Enoplosus armatus | reverse complement strand
CAGATACAGATGCAGTATATATGAAAGCAAACACGCTCTTTTCACCTTATCATAGAAGGTGAAGAGGGAGTCAAACTCTTTAACTGTGAGTCTGATGCCCTGTGAGTACGAGAGAGAGAGAGAGAGAGAGAGAGAGAGAGAGAGAGGGAGAGGGAGGTGAAAATTGTTAGAAACTGCAGGATATTTCTAGAGAGCGGTAAAAGCCCCACCAGCTCCAGACCTGATATTAATCCATGCAGATTATGATAACTGGGACTAGATCTGAGTTAATCCTGATCAGACTAATCCTCTGTGTCAGAAAGGAATTGTTGATCTGCTCTCGCAAGCTAGCGTGTACATATGGGAACATACATGACAAAATACATGTGGGAGATATATGTAGATTAAGATCGTCACTGTGCAGCAAATGTTGAACTTTGAAGCATCCAAATCGTTTAGATAGTGGCTGTGTATTCCCTCAGTAATGTCTCTTAGCTAAGAATATACATGAAAGATATATAAATATATAATAAGGTATTTGCAAATTAAAGATTAAAAACAACCCACTGCACTTTAATTTGAAATGTTTGACTTCAATCATCAATTTAATGGTTTCCAAACACATAAGAGGGGTCTATCATGTTTTAAAACAAATAAAGTAATGTTTAATTTCTGAAGGACTTAGCGTAAGTAAACATGCATTAGTGTCAATGACCCATATGTCCATTCAGTACTTTGATGACAAATAATCCTCTTGTAGTGAATCCAATAATGTTGAACTCTACTATTCTGACTTCTCTAAATCAGAGTTACAGGACTCCAGTCTTAAGTAGCTATAGTAGTTTTTTCTATTCCTAAAATTACCTCGAACTTCAGCAGGAAATTTTCCTGGACTGGCAAGAGCCTGCAGTAAAACAACAGAGGATGTTTCATCTTGTTAGCATCCTTCAAGAGAAGTTTAAAAATGTAAAACAGAACAGAGACGAACAACTGGAGACAAACTCACCTTGCCATCTCAGAGAGGCCCAGCTTTCCATCACCGTTCAGATCAAACATCCTCAGCTGCACGGAGAGAAGATTAGCAGAGAAATCATCAGAGAAAACCCAGCCAACAGAAGGTCTTCATGTACGGTCCTACACACACATTTCATATGTTAAAAACATCCATTCGAGACAGCTTAGATGGCTGCAGCGGAGTATGTCGAGACCACAGATGGCTGACTGATGCTGGTGGTCAGAAAAGTGATATATAAGCACTACAGGTGAGCTGGAGGCTGAATGCAGACATTGATGTCGTTCAGTACACTACAATTCAAGCTTTTAGGGATTATTATATCGGTTAAATTATGTAGAAATGTAGCAGGTGTAATTTACACTACATATGGGCATGAAGGCATTGTTGTTGAGCGTTAACCGATACACTACCGAGTACATGCAATACAACAGATTTTGTTTTAAATGGTCTAAAAGGTACATGGTTCTTTTCAGCTTTTGTCACGGTAATGTTAATATGAATATGAATCAATAGAGAAAAAACTTGATTAAACTCTTGACATTTAAAGTCTTGAGTCTTGCGGTTATAATGCAGAGTTTGCAGAAGCAGAGTTCAGGGGAAAACACACTCTTCGCCTCGTGATACTCACGATCGTCTGCGTGTACTCATTGAGCTTCTTGTCGTTGTAGTTTCTGTTGGCCTTCTTCAGCAGGTCAGACAGGAAACCCTGACCAGAGAGAGAGAGAGAGAGAGAGAGAGAGAGAGAGAGAGAGTTGGTGATTGGACGACATGCTGCATTTATGATTGTGGTTCGCAATTTTGGTGAAAATGAATGATGTTGATGTGCAGAGATCAGGGTGTGAAAGCAAGTGGAGGTTTTGTTGTTTTGTAACAGCGAGAGTTTTCAATGGAGAGCACAACACACATGTGCAGGCTCAGAGCAGCTCCCTCAGTGGAGGCATTAGCACCAATTACACCGCTAGCATGACACAGAAGCTAATCATCACCTCAACCAAGGTCTGGTTTGTTTACAGTAATTACAATCATACACATTACTGACTATAATTACCACGTGTAAGGGCCTTTTTTGAGAGTGTGCATGTTTTTGTAGAGACAGAGGTCTAAATGACAGAACCACTACACCTCTGTGAAAGTGCTGTACAGCTATGTCTCTAGCATGTGCTTTAAATGATTCTACAGTACATTCATTGGCTTTATTGCAGTTGAGTTTGGCATATTGTGTTTTACCTTCAGCTCATTCGACTCGATGTAACCGCTCCGGTCAGAGTCATACCTCCGCCAGGCCTGCAGGAGAAGAGTAATGATGTTACAGTAGCTTTCAGAAAACAGTCAAAATACGCACTTCACTTCACGGCTGGCAGACCTTCTCTATATATTATCTGATTTACACAGAAGAAGAAAAAGTGCACAATAAAGAGAATTCACAGTGGTACCAGGGTGTCATCTGACGTAAATATAGCGGCTGTCGAAGCCCTTATCAAAGATGGATACTGAAACCCCTCCAGCACTCACTGCCTTTCCCCTGCAGAAAGCTGTGCTCCATTTATAATGTATGGCTGTCTGAGAATAGCTTTAACACACAAGAGCAGCCTGAACATCACACCACCGCTGAAAATCCTCCTCAGCCCAAGCCCAAGTAAACCAACTGTGTGTGTGTGTGTGTGTGTGTGTGTGTGTGTGTGTGTGTGTGTGTGTGTGTGTGTGTGCGTGTTGGGGGGGGGGGGGGGGGTATTTTGAATTCAGGACCAGATGTTCGATGCCTCGATGTTTTCTCTCTAATTATTTTAACATATGCAACTGAAGAAGGCGAGAGGTTACTTGTTTTCTAGAGAGTGGTCAAATGTGTTGTTTACTTTCTGGCAAGGCATTAAATGCCTGTGTGATACAGCCTACTATCCTCCTATATTCCTACTATCTTTGAGACTGGAGACATGTTTGGTTTGATAAAAACTATTTTTCATTTAAACGTATTCGCCAAACAGGACAATTTAAGTCACCTTTATGCTGTCATGGATGACTCTGACCGGTTTCCAGCACAATATCTAACATTTTGTAAGTGTCTGAGTCCCCGTCACGCAGCATCCAGGCTTTAAATTAAGAATTTACACCCTTACTGGACTGTTTCCACACGAAACAGGCGTCCTAACTTGGCAGGGACACAAAGCTGAACATGTGTCCCACAGGACGCGCTGTGATGCTGACTTGAGGCATTTGAGGGGAGATTTCACAGCTCAGTAAAGTTCAGCAGTTAGTCAGTGAGCAACTTTTTCCAACAGAAACAGAGAAAGAAGAAGGTTAATAGTGACATTGTGGGCTGAAAAATCCAGATTCTTTACCATAATTACATTGAATGAGTTTTGATGAGAGTGAGAGCTTAAGGCGAGAGACACAGATAGACAATATACACAAACTTACAGCCATAAACTCGGCGCTGGATCCCACAAATTCTCTGAAACAGAGCAGGAAGTTTTCCTCTGTGGGCAGAAGCTGAGCCAACTACGGAGTGGAAGATAAAGATATACGTATATTTTATGTTTATGGGTTAGATTTTACATTCACAAAGACAGGATACATTTGGGGCATTTCCGTCTTTATTGGATAGATTCACAGCGGAGATACAGGAAAAAATAATAGAGACAGAGCAAGGGGGGCTGGAGTCAAACCAGGGATATACTGGGCAGTACGTGTCTTAACCATTAGACCACAGAAGCAGCTGTTTTCAATCAGTTCTTACCTCTGACATCTCAATTCTACCATCAGCGTTCTTGTCAAAGTTGGCCATGAACTCCTTCATCTTCTCTTTGAACGCAGCATGTGAAGGATCCTGCAAAACCATCAAATCACAGATCCATGAGACGTACGATAATGCATCCTTTAATTTAAACACATATTTAAGACAAAACCCTATTAATACATGCTCACAAAGCCAATCCTGTCCACGAGAAATTACATTTATGTTACTACAAACTTGCAATAGCAACTCAGTTTTGTATGAAATGGAATGGCACTGAGATAGCGTTTCCTATCAACATAATGAAGAAACAGTGTTAATTAACGCATGTGGCAAGTCGCAAAATGTGTGTGTCTGCAAAACATTCACTGACAATATATTTAATTTGTTTTCCCTCCTCATGTTCAGGCACTCACAGCACTTGGTCAGGGAAAGGTCACCCTACAACTAGCCTGCGGTACAAACATGAAGCACTTCCTACATTAGAAAAAACACATAATCTAGGCAGCACTTCTATTTCCCCTCAAAACATAATTGGCAAAACAGATTAGTACTAATATGTGCATGTAATTTCAAGGAGACAGAGTTGCCTAAGCAATTGTGATTAATACACAGTATGTTCATTTTATTTTGTCAAATGATGGATTGAATGTTTACTGAACAATTTGTTGTGGAAAATCAAACGTGTCAAAAGTGTCAGCTACTCGCGTCCCTCTGGGTAAATGTATCTTAAGTATTCAGAAATGTGCCACAGTGAGCACTCGCTCACCACGCCTGCTCCTGCTCCCCGTCTCGCAGTCTCCAGCTCTTTGAAGAAGTTCTCCAGCTCCTTCCCTTCGATGTAACCGTTTCCTGCGGAGCACCAGAGGAACTAAATTAGTTTGGCACAAATGCGGTTATGAAGCTTTTAAGTCGCCTGAAGCTTTGTTGACTGCTCAAAAGTTTGATGAAAGACTTAGATGTGGATGAAAGATTAAAGGTCACTGGGGGTCTTTGAATTTTGGAACAGTCACCAAACCTCAAGTTTCAAGTCCTCTGTGACTGGATCCAAGTACAGAACTGCTTGGACTGTATGCAGAACGTATACATGCTTACAGCTGTACTTAAATCAGTTTCTTTGAGAGTATTCGGTTGGTTTAACCCTGAATTTAGTGCACAAGTCAAAACACAAATCTGGGTTGTCAATATTCATGTCTTGAGTGAAACCCGGAGCACTGCAACACTGGGAGATAAGACGAACACATGTCATATCATCTCTACACAACTGAAACAACTGAAAACTTTTAATTAAAAAACTCACTTTGATGAACTGAAGGCCCGCCACACAAAAACAAGATAGTGTCTAGAGAATATACTCTATTCACGCTCATATATCTCGTGCCAAATTGGCATTCAGCAGCGGCAGGGATTGTGGAGATTCAGCGATGTGCTGCAGCAGAAGAAAAAAAAAAACAGACCACAAGCGTCCAGTGCAGCTGGAGTGTAAGCAGTATAATGAGTGTTTCCTAGCCTAAGAGGGTGAAAGTGGGCAGTCAGATTGATGCTTATTGGGGCATTCTGTCCTTGTTTCGGGATTTGTACTTCTTATGACAGCCACATGACTGGAGATGATTCAGTATGATCATTTACGCCACCGTTTTCCCTGCAAGTCTAACACATAGGACATTAAGCCTTCTCTTTTTAATCATAAGAATGAGTCCCATCTGTCTACAATCCGAGCAGAGGGGGAGTTGGAGGGGTTCATGGCTTTTACAAAAATAGACGTTAATAGAATTGTTATTTTTAATTCAGAATAAAACACAGATGTACAGAATAAAATGCAGAGATTCACTCTGCCCCCCCCCCCCCCCCTTCATCTCTTAATCTCTTATCCTCTCATCTCCTTTGATCATTTTCTCCCTCACCTCCCCCCTCTTCCTCTCGTCTCCCTGTCCAGATTCATTTGCACACTGTATTTTATAGGTGCTCCGTGTCACCATCTGTGCTTCAGCTGAGCTGCTGTTTTAGATATAAACAAATCACTGTAGGAACACAAAGCACTGGGTGCGGAAAACAAAGCAGGCAAAGCTGCATCCACTCAGAGTAACCTGACATACATCTTCAGTTCAGTTTCACTTTCAAACTTAAACTGCTAATAATTTCTTAACCCCGGCTGCCATTCAAACTGAGTAATGGCTGGATTAACCGTTGTTAGCCAAACAATCAGATTCTGTATCAAACTGTGTCTGGAAAAAAACTTGTGTGAGACATGAAATCAGCAAGAAATTAACCCCTAATCCCCGAACCCACCAATAAAATTGTCATACCTGCTTCTGCAATAACACTGATTAACATAAGGAGAAAAAAATGATGAATAATGTACTTTCAATAAGAATAAAGAAAGTCAAAAGTAGTCAGAAGTAGTTAGCCAGGTTGCTAATACTCAAACCAGTTAAATAAAACTCCAAAAGCTACAAGCTGGACATAAACAATACCACTACATCATATCTTTACACTCTGTTCTTTATAAGCCAACATCTTACATCAGTTGCAGGTATTTTGGCATAAACCAAAAAAAGGATTTTGACTTGATGATGGCACTAGATGGATGACAAGTAAATGGACGACAAAGTTATTACACTTCATCCTGAGTGGAACATGAACATGTGTGCCACATATCATGGCAATCAGTCCAATAGTCGTCAAGGTGTTTCACTCAGAACCACAAATGTCAACTTCATGGTTGCGCTGTAGGAAAAGTCATTAAGATTCATCTTTTGGGCATCATGAATGTCACAACGCATTATGGCAATCCATCCAATAGTTGTTGAGATATTTAGTCTAGACCAAACATTGATTACCACACTGACAGTGCGGCTAAAAAGATTGTATACTGTAGTATCCTCACTAAAATTCAGTTACTTAGATAATTATTTATGGTGCCTTCATTTAGAGGGGTTGACTATTAAATACTGAACTATTTTTACTCAGTTTTACTTAGAGCAGTAATTATTTTACTGAGTGCTGCATCCATCTTGCTTGGCTGGCCCTTTACAGCTGGGACGGCAGAGTTTAGGCTGATCAAGTGTGACAAAATGTATCCAAGAAGGGGAGTATACACAACTTATTGTGCATAACAGAGTCAGCAGAGGGGAGAGTAGCACTTTAACAAAGACCTATACTGCAAATTGTGTGTATTTGTGTGTATTTGTGCATCTGAATGTGTTCTTGTTGTCCTTCAAAGACAAATGGACATTTCCTACTCATGCACCTACAGTGCAGATACAGTAGTTACTGGCCAGATGACGAGTTTTGTGTTTCTTTGCTTAAGTTTGTCTCAACAGACACTTAACCTTAAATTAAATTGTTAGCTAACATTTTCACTCGGCACGTCCAGTTAACTCTTCTGGATTCTGCTATTACATAATCTATATATACATAAAACTCAGATGGGGAAAACAAGAAATCTATGATGAAGTATGAGTGTGTTGAAATCCTGTGACTTGTAAGAAAGCACACATAAGTGTTCTCAGTTCACTGGGGCTCTCTGCCAGAGTTTAGCTGCAATGCAAATCTCAGCTGCCACACGGAGCGCACCACTGCACACTGGATACTGAGCAGATGCAGCCCTCTGCCTCCCAAAACACAGCTCAACTGCTGATTGCTCAACGGCACCTCGAAAACATCCCAGCTGCCTAACACGAGTGACTCACTAAATGTAAAGAAAAACCCACGTGAGGTTGAAGACTTCCCACCGCGGCTGGAAATCCTTCCTTCAGATTCTCACTTGTGTCTATTCGTCCTGGTTTTCCCTGCCACCAATAGGAGCTATCTTGACTATCTTAGCCAACAACAATTCTTCACCAACACATCCCCAGAAATAGATCATTTACAGTGAGTGGACAGAAGAGAGAGGCTATTTCTGTGATCAGGTACAAGGCTCTATTCCCCTGGACCATTACCGTTTTCCATGTAATTGACTTACAAGCCGTGTAGTAACTGAAGACCATCAGCTCTGTGGAATAACTTAATTTGGTCTACTTCTAATTTTCACATCTACTGAGCACAGTGGTTTATGTATTAATGATGGTATTAGATGACATTAGATGAAGGCAAGGCTTTCAAACATGTTGTCATAGTGGTGGGCCCAAAAAAAGCAAATGTCCATGATTCTACCCATCTAGGTAAGGAAGTAATTAGCTATCGTTTCACCACTAGTGTGGTACCCTTGAGCTGAACACTTAACTCCTGAAGCTTGAAGACGATGGTTTAAAAAGAAAAGTCACTGCAGTCGTCCAGGTCTGAGAAGTTCTGGATCAATTAGCCATTGATCTGTTTTTCTCTCATTCTATAGTAAGACACACCTTACTATATAATGATATAATATAAACGTTTTAAAATGTGACCTGTTTTTGAAACTCTGTGGCCACTGAAGTGGCAGCTGAGCAGTCAATATGTCCTCGAAGGAAACAACACAACAGATCATGGCCTTCCAAAATGACCCATATGAATGTTTTCTGATCTGGCGCCCCTATCGGCAGGATGACGTGAAATTAAATTGAGTTTCTCGGACAGGGTTTAACAGTAGAGGTCAGAGTTTTTACTGAATGGTTTCAGAAAATAAGTCTTCAGTTTATGTGATAATCACTAAAGCCAGAGTGGCTCATAGTGAGACAAAGACAACACTCTTTTCCAACCTTCAACTTTCAGACCTGAAACTGACAAAACCAACTTAAACAATCAATTAACAAAACAGTTTATCAACTGACTGATTAACTGACTAATCACTTCAGCTCTATTTGTTATAGATTTAACTTCACCACAGCATATAAAAATGTTCAATTCAGCTCGACTACAACATTGAATAGCTGCTTATATGTTAATGCATCATCACATTTTATATTAATAGTTATTTACCTTTGTTTTACTTTTAACAGGTCATTTTAATGATTTACGCTATGGGGACTTGCGTTTTGTCCCCACCATTTGTGACGTGTGTAAAGAGATTTATGTCCCCACAACATGAGTAATACAAGGCCACACACACACACACACACACACACACACACACGCACAGTTCATTCCCAGTAAGCTCTCAGATTCAGAAGCTCCTCCCAGTAAACTCCAGTAGAAAACACTCCTTCTCTCTGGCGTCCTCCCCTCTCTCTCACCTTCTCACTCCCCCTCCCTCCCTCTTGTCCTCCCTCCTCTGCATCCTTTCACCCCCCCCCATCTTTTGTCTCTCTCTCTCTCCCTCTTTTCCAACCTCCTCTCTATAACTTCACTCTGACGGAGTCTTATTTAATTTTATCTCATCATAGTTTTAAAAAACCTCTGTAGATCTTCGGACACATTTAAATCACAGCAGATGTTGAAAGTCACAGCATGAATGATATTACAAGATGTACATAAGAGCATTAAACACGTACAAAAAAATATCAAGCAAATAAAGAAAATCAACACTTAAAAGGAGTCTTATTCATTTCAAATTGGCTCGAGCGAATATATTATTTTCTTACAGTAGTTATTGATGTTTATGTAATATTTCCATGATTGTTAAACAAGCGCTTCACTGGATTCATTTTAAAACACAGAAGAGGAATTAAACCATCACTGCAAACGAAATTGTTGTAATACAGTAAATAAAAAACATGAGTTTCTAATGGTCAAACACACATTTCTCACAATTATATTTTTTCTTAGCTTATAAAAAATACTAATTGACCACTCAATTGTTTCCACACTCATCAGACGGGTGGACACCTGAGCGCACTGACCGTCTGCGTCAAAATGTTTCCAGATGTCGATGAACTGCGCGGCGGTGATCTCCGCCAGGTGCAGGTGGGGCGGCTGCTGTGCTTGAGTTGCCATCTCTGCTGTTTGTCCCTCCCGTTTGTCGAGTGTGTTAGTTGGAGGTAAACTTTTCCCGGTGTGGAGCTCCTTGGTACTGTGAGCAGCTCCTCCTCAGTTGAGGCTTTTAAACCCCCCGCGGCGTCCGCGCTTCTCCTACCCGCCACACGGGGGCGCCTTCACCGTAAACGGAGACTGCAGGCAGGAGACCAATTACAGGAGGAGGAGGAGGAGGAGAAGGAGGAAGGTTCTCCTGGGCTTTGCATATGAGTTACCATTAACTGCTGTCCAGGCTGCTGGTTTGATAGCAGGATCATTATATATCATCCAATCCTGCTGCTCCCTGGAGGAGAGAATTACATCAAACAATTTATCCTTCAGCGGGGCGCCCTGCTGGCTCCACCGGATCTGTTGGATGTTTGTCATTTCTGTCTCTTCTAATACTAAAGCTCTCTGCATTGTGAATTATCAAATAAAGTATGAATACATTAAATATCCCATCCCAGGGGCCACAACACCTCAGGAGGAGGAACTCAAAACAATGAAAATGTGCCTTGATGTGCATCTGATGCTCCAGTAAGGGCATCACTCCTTCTTTTACTGTCTGCTGAGTTTTTTGATTGTACCCATCAGAAGTCACTTACACCCTCCCTCCATTCTCAGCTTTTACTTTCATCTCGTCCCTCCCTCAACCTTTCACACCCTCCATCATTCCTCCCAGCCAGCGGAGGTCGGAGGGGGCACTCAGTCTCCATGGCCAATCGAACCCACACTTGGCATAAATCCAAGCAGCAGCAGCGGCAGTATAGCTACTAAATCACCAACACGCCCTTTGTTCATCCTGCAGGATGAGCCATACACTCCTCCTATCTCGTTCTCATCTTCCCCCCTCCTAGATGTGGTGCGTCTCCGTCTCCAGTTTGGTCCCCACAAGCTGGTGTGAAGGATGGGTGCTGTGGTGGTGGGGGGGAGGGGTGCTCAGATGGAGAGGATGCAGAAGAAGAAGAAGAAGAAGAAGAAGAAGAAGAAGAAGACAACTCTTTATCTCCTCCCTGCAGAGCTGTGTGCTGCTGATCAGAGAGAAACGGAAGACAACAAAAACAGAGAGAGTTGGAGAGGGCAGATAATAAGTGTGTGTGTGTGTGTGTGTGTGTGTGTGTGTGTGTGTGTGTGTAGGATAAGTGCATATGTACAACGACTGAATGTTTATGTGGAAAACACAGAAAGGGAGGGAGGGAAAAAAAGTCGGGGGAGATATTTATAGGAACTCCCATCGTAAAGCCTGAACTGTATGAATAATAATTACAGAATTTATAGGATTTGTTTGCAGAGCTCTGAGTCGTCCCTCTTGAAAGTGTTGGAGGTAAAGTGATGGGATGAATAATGGAGAGGTGATATGACAACGACAATGACGGACTATAAGGGACAAAGATGTTAATGGACCTCTGATCACCTTTCAAATGGAAGTGTCAGGTGGATATGAACACGCACACACGCCAAATGAATTTAAAACAGCTGATGGGAAGGCTGTGGTGTTAGCTTTGCACGCCAGTCATTATGCATTTCGTGGATTGCAGATTAGGGATAATTATGCAATCCTGTTAAGGCTGTATCAAATATATCGTGAAATTTAGATTAGTTAAAACTGGCTTAATGTTGATAATTAACATTGAAAGGGAAAGCAGGATGAGGAAATGTTGCAGCCAGGTGTTTAAGAGGCTTTTCGGTTCACTTTGATTTAATTTAATGAAATGCAACGACAATGTAGCATCTCTGGTGTAATGCAGAATTATGCAGGATCAAGTGCACAAATCCTGCTTGAGTTTATGCATAAAAAGAACTGATTATTAAAAAAAAAAGATAAGCTATGGTCAGAGTGCAGACTTAGTATTTGTTCTGTTGGAAGATTAAACTGAATGAGCACTGACCGAAATATATTCTCATTTAAATAAAGACAGATACGTGACTGCAAGTTGAAACTGTGGGTTAATGGTTTTCATTATAGATGATGATATTACCGCCAGTCTTTTGCTGTTTCACCACATCTGTCCTGCTTGAATCGATGGAAGTCAACACCTCTTTCTTACCTTTCACTCTAACTATACTAACTATTCCTTGTGTAACCTAAAGTACAATCAAAGCTTTAATAGTCCAAGTTGTAAATAAAATGAATGTGTATATTAAGGTCATAGTAATATATTCTGGCATCCATTTTGTAATGATCAAATGAAGCCTTGTATTTTCAGTGTCTCTGAAAGCTGTTTTGTCAGGCTGTAATACAGCCTCCGAGGATGAGCGTCCTCCTCCTTTTCTTACAGATGCTGACATTAATCCAAAGAAAGAAACTTTTTTAAAGAACTCAACACCAATTTTAACCTTTTGAGGTTCTGTTTTATTTTGCTTGTTTCACTCTTAGGCGTGCTGTGCTGTGCTTTGTGAGGTTTATATGATAAGACGTTAGTTGTGTGGTTGAAAAAACGAATATGGAGACTGAAGCGTATTGTATTAAACATTAGTGTCTTCTAAATAACACAGATGCAGCTGCCTAAATGTAACGTCTTCCTGATCCCCGAGAAAGAGTCAGTTGCTGTTTAACATGAGAACCTACCACAACGTCCAGTAACACATCCAGCAAAGTGAGAAATTATACCTCACAAAATCTCTCAAACATAAACTACTGCACTGTCTGCGACACACTGGTGCGTGCACAGAGTGACCTCCAGCATGCTGTCACGGTTGAATCTCTCTGTGCCTCATTCTGATATCTGATCAACCAACAGCACGCGAGCCAAAGAGAGGACCCACCTGGCGAATTAACTACACCTGACATGGTATGGAGAGAATACACATGGCATCATAAATAAGAGTTCATAGGGAAGAGAGGTCAGAAATTACGAAGATTGTAACAAGAAATGAAAGACTGAAGAAGATGCATCATAAAAACATGCTGACTCTTCCTGAAGTATTGACTCTCATGTTAGTTATCAAATTACTCTTTTATCACTCTAATTAGTTCAATGAATCTGGTGATCTCACGTACATCCCAGTATAGTTTTGCCCACCTTCGACCTGAGCAGAGGTCTGATCAACCCAAACAGCCATATTGACCCAGACCCGGCGAGTAAAAAGCAAACTTCACAAGTGTGAGTTGGGAACCATCCATGTTGGTTTAGTCCTGCACCTCCACCCACTACAGCTAACTGCATGCTGATTATTGTACATAAGAACATGCCTTCACCTGGTGTTCCCTCATACATCATCAGGACACATAAAAACACAAACAATTCAGCAGACAATCATTCCTCTGAGTGGAGGCGGTCCAATCAGGCCTGTTTGTCTCACGCACCTGTCATCATTAGCTCCACAGCAGCTCAGCAAAGGCATGTTAATGTGCTCCTTGATGAGGGCGACATCTCCAAACCTGAACTTTCACTCCTTCACTAGAATAGAATAGAAAATATCTTTATTGAAATTTGTCTTCAGCTCACCAAACACAAGAAACAACAACATAAAAAAAACAGACAAGCAGCTTGTAAAACAAACACATAGACGAGGTCACATTACACATTAAAAACCTCCAACAAGTCTATCCCTCCTGCAGCTTCTCATCATGCAGCCAGTCAGGTATCAGTTGAAATGCATCGCTGAATATAATAAATTACACCACAAGTCCTCCTCACTGATGTGATGCCACTGAGACAACACACATCCAAAGCTGCATAATCACACGCTCAGAAGAACAATAAGTACCAAATGTGCATATTGTTGGTAGGAATGAATTTCATGATGTGGGATTATTTGCGTGTGTGTGTGCATGTAGATTAAATTAGGCTTTCTGGGTTTGACGGCTGGAGACATTTTGCTCCGGCGTTAATACGGTTGAGCAGAAGTCAGAGGGGGAGTGTATGATTTGTGTAAATTAGAGTGACAGGGTGCCTCATCGCAGTAATCAGCCATTTTTATCAGCTGCACAATGTGGACTATAGTGTGATCATCGGAGATGGAAGCTGTTGGAGTTGCCAAAGGCTGGAAACAGATAAAGCAGAATCTATTTGGCAGATTGTGTTGGAACAGATAAACACCTTACGATGAGAAAGAAAAATGGCGTCATCGTTTACTGCATGCCATTTATACAGGAAACAAATATGTAGAAAATCACATATAGTGATAGCAGCTCAGCAAACACTGCCATCACATGGGGGGGCTTCCAGCTGAGATAGGAGCTGAACACAACACAATGTGACCCAAACATCACCATGTGGCCTTTTGCAGATGAGGTGGGTGTTCAGCTTCACATGATAAAATTGTATTTGTGCTGAATGGTTGTGAGGAGAATGGCATCTCCCTGTATGCAAGCAGGACGATGTGCCTCCCCTCCCCCGTGGGGAACAATTAAGATACTGGACCTCCCGAGAGCAACTCTCAACCGCAAAAACAACCCCACCGCTAGTAATAATGTCACCTGAGACAAGAAGTGATAATTTGTCCTTATGATGCAACAGTGAGCCCTGCAGTGAGGCTGACAGGCAGACACTTCCACAAAAAGAAGAAATGATGGGAATGTACGGTCACGTGATTACAGTTACATTACGTGGTTACAAGTAGCATTGGTTAGCAGAGAGTGAGTCGAGTTGAGAGCAAATTTTGCACACACACACACACACACACACACACACACACACACACACACACACACACACACACATTTTAAAGGAATAGTTCAACATTTTGGGAAATACAGCTGGTATATAGCCTGGAACCAGAGGGAAACAGCCTAGCTCTCGCCAAGGGTGAGAAAATCCATATCTAATGCCCTATTCATTAACATAACTTGATTGTTTGATATGGACAAAAAATGCCAAGTTGCGGTTTTAAGGGGGGTTATTTCAAAAGCATATGATAAATATATAAAATTATAAACAACATCAGGAGTGTTACAGAACAGGCGATGATAGATATTGAAACATCCTGTTTGGACATAATCACAGCTCTTGGTGACACGTCTCCTTTAATTAAATCATTAAATCAGCAGTATGGTCACGTCTTGCAGTGTAGAGCTCTTCACTGTTACAAACAGAAACAAGTTTCAGAATGCATCAAATAATGTGGATGCTGGTTTACGATACACAGGGTATCATAAGCGAGGTGTTTGGCCCCACACAAACACAGAGTAAAGGTTATCCTCCCAAACCCGGTCTGCATCCACTGCTCTTCATCATCTGTGGGGCTTTTTTGTTTTTTGGGGGGGAGGAGAAATGTGAATCTGTGCAAACATGGACAAACATGGATCACACACACGGAGGGAAAAGATGTCTAAGCACAGGAGCTCAGCGCTGTGATGAATCACCATGAGTTGACAGGCCTCCATAAACAAATGCACTGAAGCACAACAAGCACCCCCACATGCACATATATAAGTGCAGCATACATACATGAGCAAAAACACGCACAGATGGCTGTGTAGTGAATATATATGTGTGTGTGGGTGTGTGTGTGTGTGTGTGTGTGTGTGTGTGTGTGCATGCGTGCGTGTGTGTGTGTGTGTGCGTGCGTGCATACATATTGAATGCCAACAACAAGTGTCCCTGAGGCCTGATTTGTGCCCTCTGCCCCCACCTCTGTCCAGGCAATCCCTTTTATTGAGTCAATTCAATTCAGCGGCTGAACGGAGGTCTATTGATGTGCCTACAAGCAAAGAGGAAGAGACAGGCAGAGAGACAGACACCCATTTATAGTAAACAACACTAGCAAAGAGCTAATCTATCAGCCATTGATTGTGATTGTTCAAACATACTGTTGAAGTCGGTGAAATCAGACCCTGTGATTACAAATGTTAATCCAATTAAACTAAAACCAATGCGGGCCATGTGGGACATAACGTAGCTGCCAAACTGTTGGGAAACATGTGTGACCCTGACACACACTCCGTAGCGTCACACACTAACTGTTTTGGCAGTTGCACGTTTAAACCTTTGGCTCCAGCTTGTTTTTATTTTGGACAGAAAATGACACAATGAGCTAAAAGTGCAAGCGGTTGGCTCTGAATCTGAGACTTTTCTGATCTTTTAAAACGCTTACAGAGAAATATGCAATCTAACATTCAATGTCAGCAGAACGTTTATCTAAAAGGTGACTTTTCAGACCTCAAATGAAACGTTGCTTCTTTAAATAACCTTACTGACTCTGTGCAGTCGTCTGTTACCTTCCTTTCTTATGATTTAATTTCATTTTTAAGTATCTGTCCATAAAGGTGTAATAAAAGACAAAGTTTCAGTTTCATTTCTAACTTTTTGTTCTTTCAAGCATCTCTCATAATATCCAATCCAAGATTTCACAGTAAGAAATTAACCTGACGTGAACTCAGTATGAGACAAACACAAACACTGCTTCATGTATTTGCATCATGTTGCTTTAATTATACAGTATTTGCATTCATTCTCCTGCAGGAGTTTGTGTTTGAGCCACAGCAGTGAGTTAGTATCCACAGCCTGTCATCCAGGTCAGCTCTTAATAATATCAGAGGTCCACAACCCACAGTGAAAGACTTTGCTCCAAGCTGCATCAGCAGAAGCATTTTCAAATCAACTAAAATAGTTTTTTTGTTTTCAAACAGTCCTTGAAAGTACACTAAGGTAGAGGATTATAGCAGAGTGTGACAATCTGTCAGTGCAACTCATATTGTTTTGCAGTGAAAATCAGTGGAGTCACTTTAAACAATAATATACTGTTTGCTTTGAATTCCAGCTTTTACCTTTTGATACAAGAAGCAAATTAGACCACTTCATTCATTTATTTTGTATCTATGATTGTTAAATGACTCTGCAGGGGGATGTGCTTGTGTTGTGAATGAGAAAGTGAATGTTTTATCATATTATTATTTGTTTATATTTGTTTGTATTATTTATTGATCATCAGAATCACAATCAGAATCTGGTTTATTGCCAAGTAGGTTTTCACACACAAGGGATTTGCTTTGGTGTTTTGGTGCATAACAATAAACATAGTAAGAGAAGATTTAAAAAAAAATTACTAGACCACTACAAAAGTTAAGGAATATTTATAGGAAATAGAAAACTTGACAATAAAAAACATATATACAATGCAAAAAGTATGTACAATATATCTGTCTTCAGAATGAAAGAGCCATACAGTTTGTGTAGAAATATTATTGGTATTAGGAATATCTTCAGTGTACAGAGATAATAATCCAAAAGATTAAGTGCATTAATGTAACACATGGACACAGATGTGGAGACGTTACGTGTAGTGTCTATTGGAGGGGATAAGAGTGTGTGTCAGTGGGGTCCCAGGCCTTGTTGATGAGTCCAGTCGCAGATAGGAAGAAGCTGTTGTTGTGCTTCAGAGTCCTGGAGGCGTACAGGTCCTGGAGAGGTGGCAGATTGCAGCCAATCACCTTCTCAGCAGTGCGAATGATATTTGGCAGTGGCAGCAGCGTACCAGATGGTGATGGAGGAGGTGAGGATGGACTCAGTGATGGCGACGTAGAAGTGCACCATCATTGTCTTTGCTCTGCTGGGCTTAGCTGATGTTCCCACTCCCACTTGAGGGCCTGGGTGTTGATGGTGCCCAGGAAGCGGGGGGACTCTACATTGTTGACTCTGCCTGCACCAGGTTACCAGATGGTCAATCTCCCACCTGTAGGCGGACTCCCCACCAGAGATGAGCCCAATGAGGGTGGTGTCATCTGCGAACTTCAGAATCTTGACGGACGGATGACTGGAGGTGCAGCTGTTGGTGTACAGGGAGAAGAACAGACAGGAAAGGACGCAGCCTTGAGGAAAACCGGTACTGATGGTCTGGGAGTCTGAGACGTGTTTTCCCAGCTTCACATGCTGCCTCCTGTCAGACAGGAAGTCTGTCGTATTATTATTAATAATATTATCATATATTATTATTTTCACGGGGACAGGAACTGTGAAATGGTATATACTCATGAAAAAAATATATTTTAATGTATAAAAATATTTGTTTCGCATCTAATCTAAATTTATGATGCTCATAAAATGTCACAATAAGGAACCTTTTGAAGTCTGTTCAAATCGCATGATTCGTGTTGAGGTGCCATTTCGTGACGCTGACTTGCGAGTGTTGAAGCAATGTGGTAATTTGACCATTTAGCAATATAACAGCACCTTTGGAATCACACATTTAGGTAGCTGACTGACCAGGATATATTTGAAGTGTAAAGACAGCTTCATATGGGCCATCAGATATAATGCAGTACATAGTACATATGTGACAGAGGTTGTGTGTCGCAGTTCTTGACCTGCATTTCCTGCTGGTTCCTCTCTGCACAGATGATTGTCAAAAAAAAGCCGGCGTGCCAGAGAAGAGAGTTAAACTGATTAGCATTTTAAGAAGACAAGCCCAAAGACCATTGTTCTTTGGCAATAAATCTGAGTCTATCCTACATGATTTACATACTCCATCCATAAAACCAGCCATTAGAACAGGAACTAAACTGCAATATTTCTAAGAATCGACAAGTACTGACACTCCAATTCTCGCCGGGTGTCAGAGGTTAATTGGCTGTTGTTGTTTATGAGAGGAAAACACCTGCCACACTGAAAGATTTGTGACCCCCAAATCCATCTTTTCTCCTCCGATGAGTTTTTAATTTTTCCCTACAGACACCGAAGCTGTATGTACAACCTCATGTAATGCTAAAACCATCGCTCTAACTCAAATGAAAGTTGGATTAATTAATTCCTCCCTCCCACAGATTTTCCAACTGCATATTCTCTTTCAGTAAGGTCTCGAGGATTAATATAAGAATATGCAGCCCAGTATATATTTATCACTTCAAACATTATCTGCAGCAGTTTAAGAGCAGGGATGCTTGTATCTTATTTGATATGATTTCAAGTCAACGGTCTGGTTGGATTACATCTTTGCAGCTCTATTCTTCTTCTTCTATTTATCTCTCAGTCCTCTTAGTCTTCTCCATTTTCACATTTCCTCTAAAGCTGCAGAAACCAGCTGAGCTTCATCGCTATCGGTAGCTGTTCTGCAGAGCTCAGGAGGCTTTGCTTTGGGCAGTACATTTCAAAAGCCCTCAGCCATGACAGTAACTTCACCAGCCGCTCTCCGGGGCTGTTAACACAAATTAAAATGTGCTTTTTCATATTTGGTCACATCCCTGTTTATACTGTAAAGGTATTGCTTGTGTCTACCGCACCAGATGTGATGTGGTTCATATCTCTTTTTCATAATTCAGAGATGGATCTCTGTTTTTAGATGATCCACCTTTCGTCTGTGAGAGGGACAAAGAGGGTTTGTTGTCAGACAACAGCTGCAGGAGGAGAGAGAGACTTGTTTGCGTCGCTGCAGTGTCGCTGTGACAGAGAGCAGATGTTCACCGTGATTGCTTAGTGGTGTGTTTATTTCTACTCTGTTCCTCATCGAGTTGGAGCTGAAACATTACTGTCATGCTCAACATTCATCCTGTATAAAGACTCACACTCCTCCACTGTTCCAAATTCATCCAACCCTTAAAAGCTCTGCATTTATTTACATGTCACATTTCCTTGTCTCTTGTGACGTTACAGTATAATGACTCCAGAAAAATGAGACCATTGTGTATAAACTGGTTTATTCTATGTGGCGCTTTATATGTGTTGACTGCAGTGGCTCTGGGTTTGATTTGCCAATAAATAATCAGAACTGATCTGTGGCATAAAGTCTTTAATAATACAGCCATGCTAGCAGATCTGTGAGGCATTTCGTTTAAAGCACAGTGATGTTTTGAGCTAAATGCTAACGTGCAATACTAATTTGTTTAGCAGGTATAATGTTTACCATGTTCCCCATCTTAATTTAGCATGTTAGCATGCTAACATTTGTTAATTAGCGCTAAACACTAAAGTACTTCAGATAGTGTGGTATCAATCTTTTAACTCTCAGGGTATCGCCCAAAATCTCAAACTATTCCTTTAACGGTTGGCTCATGAACAGAAGAAAACAAGGCGTGTTTTGTTATGCTGAGGATGTTTTGAGGAATGTTAACACTGTCTTTACTGCAAGCCTACTTTATTTTCTCTCACAGATTAACGGTTGCGGTTACAAAGCGCGACTAACGAGCAAGACAGCATCTCTGAGAACGAGATCACAGAGAGACAAGTGACTGACTGAGCTGAATGCCTCTGATGAACACATCCTGCTCTGCAGGGAACACAACTCTCCTCCTCACAAGTTTATTCCTGCCGCCTTTTTCTTGGTGCATAATGAGAGTTTCACTTCACCTGATCTGTCAACATCTTTCCTCTGCAGACAGCAGAGTGAGTGGCAAGTCTCCACTCAGCAGTGATGTGAAAACGAAAACACTCGCAGAATCAGCATAACATTTAGATCTGACCAAAAAATAGCTGCTGTTGTTGAGCTTTGCTGCATTTTGTCACATTTATAGTGACAGTTTTACAATGTGTCGTTGTTCTTTAATTCACTGCTTGCTTGAAGGTTCATTATATATGAATATATGTCAATATGCATATGATTCATTGTTGGCTTTCTTCTCAACATATTCACCATCTTAACAGCTTTAATGGGGTCTCTAATGTTTGGTTTCATTCTGTGTCAATGACCTACTAACATTTCATCGTATATATAATGATACAACATATTTGTATTTTTACTTGTGCACACATCAATTATATCTGCAATGGTTGAGCAGTGATGTAGGTCAGAAATCTTTATATGAAACAATTACCTTTGAAACCACATCAGTTTAGAAAACTGTTTTGTTTCCACCTTGAATAAGTTCAGTGTGAGTTCAGAACACAGTTCATAAATTCACCATCTGATCACTTCCTCCACACAGATTGGACTGGGGGGGGGGGGGGGTATTTGGAAAGGACAGAGTGGTAACAGACGAATATTGCACCGAGGACAGATTACGTTCCTGCTACACAATACAACCCAATCACTTGATTCAATCACACACACACTCACTCTCTGTCTCACACACACAGCTTCCTTTTTACCAAAACTCACTATTTTAAGAAGACTCACTGTACACAATGTTTATTTGCTTTCTGTTCTGCATGTAAATGAATGACAATAAAAAGTCTCCTAAAACATCAATTGGTATGAATCTGTATGCTTTTAGTGTGTGTGTGTGGGCGGGGGTGTCGCTGGAGTCGGACAAACAGGGAGAGAGATTTGTGAAAGATGACTTGCTGATTTGCTCTCTGATCCAGTTTTCAACTGTAATCCACAATATCACAAGAGCAGAGAGTCCAGAGGTATTAAACTGACAAATGAAAACCCATAGGTAACCATTGGTGAGCTTTGTATGATAAGAAGTTGACCCAAAATACTAACCTATATCAGGACTGGACTACACAATGACTTATTTTGTATCAGTTATTATATCAGTTTGTATCCGTTTTAGAGGCATATTTTATTAGCTTTTATTAGCTGATTTCCTGGTTAGTTTTATTGTTAGCACAAACACAAGCAGAGTGCTGTCTGTGACCTCTGCAGGCAGGATTCATTTCCATCTTAACATCCAACATCTGGTCAGTTTTTCATTAGCAGGTGCAGGAGGTGAAGGCATGCTGCAGGAGATTCTGCTTGGATGATGATTGCCTCCACAAACTCCAGCTTCTTCTCCGAGTTCACAGATGCTGACGAATCGAAAGGCAAGTGTCTGCTGCGCCTGCTGTCACCGTACCACTCACAAAATCCACCAAACATGTCCACCGACGCCAGCTGCAATACGACTGTGGTTGAAGTCTGGCTAAGTAAAGTGAATGACTGGGAGACAGTGGCAAAAAGAGATAGACAGAGACATCACAGGTAATAATTAGCAAACATCAGGCGGCCTGCATCATCTGCAGTCCCACCACACAGGCTCCACATTTCTCTCCACAGTATCAAGCTCACCCTGAAACATATCAAAGCCCACTAAAGCTTACTAAAATCTCTTCAAATGTGTTACAACCATAAAAAACAGTTGGGATGCAGTATTATGCGTCTACATTTGTACATGCATATACAAATGCACATGTGAAGTCTTCACCAACACACTCAAATGTTAAAACCAGCGAGTCTGAAATCATCAGTGGACGATTAGAAATACAATCACACAGAAAGATGCACAATCATCTTCCTGCACCTCTGATACTCTCTTTGTAATTATTCTGTTTTAATGGAAGTGGTCTTGTTAAGTTTCATTCTGGTAAAAAAAAACAAAAAAAAACGTTTATCTCAAGCTCTCACTGTCACTAGTCAGTCTGGGAACCACTGGTTTAGGCAAATCAAAGCTGAGTAAAATCTGACAACACGGAGCTGAGCCTGACAACGTCCTAAGATGGCCGCTACACTGAAGAGAAATCTGTCCTCTTGAGCCACTCTCAGGCCAGATGTTATGTTTTTGCTCCACCAGTGGTAAGAATCTAGGAATTGCTTAAAAATAGTATTGGATCAATGAAAGTTTTCTCCAGTGCACCTGCATGAGAAGAGCTTCTGCTCTAAGAATATCAGGATCTTCTTAGGATCTAAGAATAGCAAAGCTGTCGCTCCAGTTTTCTGGTGTGTAACGAACATTACAGCCTGACAGGATTGCTAGCGAGCTGTAGTTTTGTTTCTGAAACAGCATCTGAAGATATTTTCTTTTGTGTTAACAGAAATACGTACTAAATCACAACTTACTGAATTTCTTCTGAATAATCAGAATTCAGCCAGGAGCTAAAAAAGAACCATTTCATATCAGACCTAAATCTGACTCCAGCACGTTGTGTTCATTTTCAGAGAAGGACATTTAGTCACTTCTGTAGGAACACTTGCTCCCAAAGCTTCAACTAATACGCAGATGTCCTCGTTTTCAGAGTTAGAAGATGTAGTGACCTTTCAGCCGTCTCTGGGAACAGAAAACTTAGACGTCATGTCATTTGTCAGTGCACATTTTTATTCTTTTTGTAAGAAAATAAACTCAGCTACATTGTACGGATATTATAAACCAGAATTTTTATTGAAGCTAATACATGTGTTTCTTTTCTCAACAGCTCCTTAATTGCATAGCTCATGCAGTATAAAACATTTTAGTGCACGCAGGCAGTCCTTTCATATGTGGAAAGAGAAATTAATTGTTAACAGTAAGTCGCCTATAAACTGCATGATGGCAAAAAGACAAAAAGATTTCCAACATGAAATAATGTGTTGTAGAACACAACAGGCACTTCAGGGTAAGACTCCAGGGTCTTTGTGATGTGGATTTCAACACAAACCATCTGTGACTGACAGGAGGTTTGGTGCTGAGGGTTGGACTATTGTTTATTCAGCCTCCCTAAAATCCTCAGTGAATTTAGTCACGGATGAGTTCTGCTGATCAAGTACTGAAAGTAATGCGCCTTTTTCATGCACTACAAGTTTGTATCATCAGACAGTTGTTCTCGTTGTTGTTGTTGTCAGTTGTTGTCAAAAGCTTTGGATGTAGCACATTTACATTTTGTTGGAACTGAAGCAAAGATGTTTTTGAGACCTAACTGGTAAAGTGAAGGCTTTCCTTGTTTTAACATCACATGTTGGACATCTGCATTAAAGCCCAACTGATTTTAGCTTATCAGAGATACATCAGCATATAAACTGTATGTACTTCAGAAATATGTCGCCATTAGTTTGAGAGCACTCACAAGTTTATTTTCCAAATGTCCTGCTCAGCTGTGGAACCCCAAAATGATTAACATAAATAAATAGACATTATTAAACAAATGATCATATGAATAAATTGTGTAAAATGTAAAAATGAACCAACAACTTGTGAAATAATTGAAGAAATTATTAAAACTTTTAAAAATAATTGTGAAATGCTATTTGTCATTATTTATTTCACAATTATTTAATATTGAACACTTTGGAGCTCCATACTCAGCACATATCTTAAGCCAAATTCTTTAATAACCAAATGCAAATCTATAACAATATAAAGTTATTTGATTTTTTTAACTCTGAAATATTAATATAAGTCAGCCTCTAATGTGCCCTTATTTTGAATTCATCTTATTTCCACTCCGCAAATACATGATGGGATAAACTGACCGTGATCAAGTGTAAATGCGTATAAAAAAATGGTGGAAAGCCTCCAAGAAATTGACTACATGTGACAGACGTGTCCTGATGAATGTTACTTATCAGCTGAAATATACACCAATACCGATATATCTGTGATAAGCTAAAATGGGCCAATATTATCAGTGACGCCAACGTATCAGTCGGGCTCTAATCCTGTTTTACCACACTACCTATTGATTTCTATTGTTGCTTTAGAGTCAAAATCGATATTACAAGTTCCAGTAGTGTGCTAATCTAACGGGCAGAGTGTCCAAATGTCCTTTAAAACGTTGCCTACATCTACACCTCGTCCTTTTAACTTCTACATCATTACAGCAAGTCCGAGAAACATCCCTTAGATACTGTATCCAATACATCATTACACCAAGTGGATGATCCTTAATAAATAAAAGCATTGAAAACACAGTGTAATAAGTAGAATACAGCAGCTAGTTTAATACCATCTCTGCTGGGGAGCGTCATCATTAGACTCCACTGAAATCAGTCTGTTTGAGAGTGCTACTACATATGTGAAGAAAGTTGTTTAAAACCTTTAGAGTCTCCACAGGGAACAAAAAAAATTTGCCACTGGAGTTGGCGTTGGCTGGGGCCAAAGACTACAAGATTGAAAACGAAAAAAATCTGTGGGTGTTGAATCAGAAAGAGGCGAGTTTACCAGACCTTTGTAGCTCGCTCCTCATCTGTTTGAGATTAGCAGCTCGAGGCTACATTAGCCGCTGCTAGCGGCTGACCGAACTGTCAGCGGCTGGGTTGCATTGCGGGTAATGTAGGCAAGGGGGGAAGGATGAAGAATGTGTGGAAAAAAAAAATATGATAACCCTGGTTCTGCAGCATCGATTGTGATCCTTTCTTTACAATTGCCCACTGTGAATCCGATCATTATTATAGGAGTGTAATGCTAAATCAGTGGAGTAATCTTTTAATATCAGCAGACAAAAATGATTCAGGGACTAGCTGCTGGAAGCTCATGTGGTTGATTCAACAAGAATAAAACAGACTGTAACATAATGACACCAGTGTACCGCAGAGTCATGGCTCACTAAACTGTGCTATGATTTCATGAGCAAATGCAGCTTCTGTTGGATGATTTCAGAGTTCATGGTCCACAGGAACTCAGTCAGTCCTCCTGTGAGCACCTCCTCCATGGGAACAAACTGCAGCACCTGTTTGTCACACCCAGACGGCAGATTTTCATCCGAGTCCTCCTGCCCTCTTAACAACTGACCCATGCAGTTATGGACGTTGGTGAGAACAGGGAGTATTCGTGCAGCAGCCTCAGGGCAGAAGCCAACACACACTAGCACTGTGCCGACCATGCCTGAGGGGGGCGGACACCTGAACGTGACTGAGCGAAAACACATATGCAGGCAGAGCACAACAGCTGCGGTGATACGGGTGAGGGCAGAAAACACAGGCAGCAGCAGGGCATCCCCAGAGTTCAGAGTCTGCAGGGAAAACACAACACAACCTAAGAGCTGCTGCTGGTACAGCGGCTCCCCGTCGTGCAGCGTGACGCAGCCTCTTTGAGGAAATGAAGGCTCTGCAGAAAATGTTAAGACTAAATCCCCATGTTGGCTTTGACAGGCACCCCACACTGAGCGGCTCCCAAACACCAGACACTGCCTCTTCTTTTTGTTCCCATCATTGTCGGCTGGGAAGACGCAAAGACCTGCAACGTCGGACAAGATGGAGACCGTGCAAGCCACATGGCAAGAGTGACAGGGAGGTACATGAGTCCAGTCTACTGCCGTGTCCATCAGGGCTTCGTTCAAGTGGTTTAACAATCCTCCTTCACAGAACGGAGAATTTCTGACTGCAGGCAGCGCAGCCCCCGCGATAACGTACCATGAATCCACGTGACACTCGGACGGGGGTCCTTCCAGCACGCAGCCAGTCCCACTGGCTTCAGTGCAGTGTCTCTGTATCCAGGTGGCATGGCAACCCCTCTCGATGCGCTCCCTCCAGCTCAGGGTCTGCAATTCCCTCCGCTCATTGAAGGAGCCTGTTTGCTTCTTCTGTCCTAGAGGTCGTCCCGCTGAGACGCTGCAGCAGGCGGGACTCACAGTGTTGCGAGAGATCCACCGACTCCGGGGAAGGAAGCTCACCTACAGACAGAGACACTTGATCAAGTTCAGTTTCAGACTTTTTAAAAGCTTTTATTGGTTTCAGCTACAATAAAACCTGAGACCAATGTCAAATTTCAAATGAGCACAAAAAAAAACAGCTTACAGAGAAGATACAATGCCTTCAAAAGGTATTTAATCTTTTGAGTTTTTCATTTTGTGACGTTAAAACCTGGATTCAAAATCGTGGGTTTAGAACTTCGACTACTTAATAAGCATTCAGCCACTTTACAAAGACACTCCAAAAGGAGTCACAGGTCAAAAGTTTTGTACGAATTAGCCAAAATTCATGGAAATCCATCAAATAGTTGTTAAGACATTTGACTCAAAACCATAAGGGTGAATCTCATGGTGGCACTCAGGATTCATCCTGTGGGGACCATGAACGTCTGCACCATGCTGGAAATCCACCCAAAGGTTGTTGAGATATTTGTCCGGACCAAAGTGGTGGACCCACTGATATCACTACCCCTAGAGCCATGCCACTAGCACGCCTAAAAATAAACTAATGACAATAGTGATTATTAATAGTTATTAATAGTGTTAATTAATATTAATCAGTGTCTTTTAGCAGCAAAACTTCCAAACATTTGCTAATTGTAGCTTCTAAAATGTTGCTTTTCTTGGTTTCATATAATTAAAAATTCAATACATTTTCAGTGTTTTGACTCTTAGTCAAACTAAACAACCTAATAAGACATCAGTTGGCCTGGTAACCTTTCATGACGCGTCATTTACAGATAAAAAAACAAAACAGTGCACCTCAGGGTCCGGCCCGACTTCACCCCCTGAAAGTCTCGTCTTTGCTGACCTCGAGTGGTTTAACTTCTCACTTTGCTACAGTGATGTACAGGTGTACTCCAGGACCCCGTGACCTCACTGCTGGATACAGCACATTTCTAACCACGCCCAACCACACCTATCAGCGATGCTGGCTGTGGTCAGAGGTGAAACAGGCATAAAGCCTTTCAAACAGAGAGGGCAGCAAAACACTGCTTTTCAGCCTGCTGTTAAGTTACTCTTTACGGTGTACAAGGTCTCATGTCTGTCCAGAATACTGAGTGGACCTGAGAGGAGTCTGATAACAGCAACAACAAACAACCAGCAACAGGAATTTCCCTTTGAGGATAATGAAGTTAAAGTGTAGGCAATGAAAACTCCACAAATCACTGAGGGTAATGTGGCTTCATCATGTCAGTGATTGGGCCTCTTCGTTTGATAGTATTATTTAAGTGTTTCACCTCTGGTAGCCTGTTTTTAATTGATATTTGTGGGTATTTACATTTAAAAGGGACTCTAAAAGTGATAAACATTATCTGACAATTGACAAAAAAACAACATTTCTAAGCTTAAAGCTTCATTCGACATGGACAAAAACTCCCTTAAGGGCTCAGAAAAACATCTACAATTCCTTGACAGCTGGGCAAACTCCATCTGCTGATGAAGAACTAGAAATTAGACAGCTGTCAAATGAACCTTTGGGTGAAATCGTTAAGCTCAATTATATGACAAGGTCATGGTCTACAGACATCCTACCTGAAAGCGCTGCAGGTATTCCTGAGCCGTACAGTCCCTGATGTAGTCAAGCCGCTGCCTCTGCTCGGTGCTCATTCCTTCAGACAGCCGCAGGTTTTCTGTGATCGTCTCCACCTGCAGAGCGTGGAAGTACAAGCACACCTCTTCATGCTGTCTCTGAAATGACTCTGGGACAAGTGAGTTTGGGAAAAGCGCCTCTCGGTCGGCCAGATGTGGCCCGTAGTTACGGATCAGTTTTGAGAGCAGAGGCCTCACAGCTTCCTTGCCGTTGTAGTTTAGACACACAACATAAACCTCAGAGTTGCCCGACTTGCTGGTGGCAGGTTTGAAAACGCTGACAGAGTGGAAACAGCAGTTCAGCAGGTAGAGTAAGCAGATGGAGGAGTGTTCATACAGTGTGAACATTTTCAGTACGAAGGAGCCACCGGGGCTCAGCAGCAGCAGTGCAGCTGTGACCTCGCAGTAATGCAGCGACGCTACCAGCGCCTCCTGCTCGTCTGGGTTCTCCTGACAGTCAAAACTACCATCTGCCGTCACCAAATCAACTCTACGCATGTTAGACACAAACGCCTGCAGCTCCAGCAAATGCTTCTGGATCATGACGTTGCCTGTGTTATCCGAGCCGAAGAACCACCAGGGCAGTGTGTTAGCGATTAACCGATCGTCTGCGATCGTTGTGCTCCCACCGTTAGCCTCATGGTACGGGTTGAGAGTGTTGGCGGCCCAGCTCCAGTCACAGTAGCGTGTGGACTCGCTGGTTTTGATGTAGTGGTTCAGAGCGGTTATAAAGGCCCCCGGAGCCTCACACAGGTGGACCGTGTTCAGCTCTCCATTTTGAAGAGCCTCCTCTGGCAGCAGATTGAAGGTTCCCAGGATCTCAAAGAACTTGCACCAGGCCTGAGTGCATATCTCCGCGTTGGCAGTAGATCGCACGGCAGAGATCACCTTCCCGGCTCGATTGGTGGAGTTGGTGTGCTGATGCCAGACCTGGACGTTCTTGTCGCTGAGCTCGTTCTTTACAGCGTTCAGTGACGCCTTCAGGGCCTGCAGCCGGCAGTGCTCCTCCGCAGAGTGCCTGAGAGCAGCGTTTGGGTCAGGGATGCGCCACTCCCCATTGGATGGTTTAACATAGGTTCTAACTTTACTAAAAAGACCTTGAATTTCAGTCAGGGTCTCAGGGTCAAACGCCACCATGTTGTTGAAATGCTGCAGCTTTCCGCCTTTCCTCCTGGTCCCATTGCCCGAGCTCATCCTCCACACCTGTTGTAGCAGAACAACAATAAGAGTTAGACATGCTCTGATTAAAAAACACAACTGCATCATTCACTTTCTGTTTTGATGTAATCCACCAGACTGTTCAGTGTCCATGTGACCCTGCTTACATGGCACAGGTAGAGTCAATCTTAAAGAACAAAAATCTGCAAACAGTACATTTCACGGTGAATTAAACCGAGGCTCAGCCTTCATTTTCCTCTACATGCATGAGCGGTGTTGAATTACTAATGTCGACTCATTGTGATGTGGTGCCCTCGGGCAACAGGGCAGACTGTGAATGCTGGTGATTACCTCACCAGGCCAGGGTCCACTCAGAATAACAACAGATTTTCTACATCACTACCACAACACAATCTCTTCTAAAAAAAAATCAACAGCAAATCTCATCCACATTTTCATATGACGACTACATGAGGGTCTGAGTTAGATTAAAAATGTTGTTGCTGTACTGTGAAAACCACATATCTCCAAATAGTCAACTTTTCATGCTCAGTTTTCAGCTTTGTGACAACGCATTTTTCAGATAACCCAGTGAGTTTTTAAATTATATTTTTATCTTAGGAAGTAAGAGAGTTTTGTCAAAGAAAAATTAAATTTTTCAGTTTTTCTGAAAGATTCAAAATCACCAAATTCGGAGCTACGTGGTTTCACAAGACAGCAGTGTTGTGTGTGTGTTTACCACAGTATGGCAGACACAAGAGCATGGTCTAGGACAGTCTGTGATGATACAACCTTTTACTACGCCATCATGATGTGCTAAAAATACTTTTTAACAATTCATGTAATTATTGAGCACTTTCTAATTCATGACATAAAACGAATTTACAGTCAGAATCAAATTAACCCCAGAGCTAATCCTCTGCTCATGTGCACATGATTTAGATGACAACACTGGGCAGGGGAACGGATTTCTGGGTCATTTCTTGATTAGTCTGCAGCGACTCACTGACGAATGGCAATACATAGTATATAGCTAATGGCAGCACATTCATCAATTATTCCTCATAAATCATATTGTTAAGCACCGCTTGTGTGTATGAAAGCGATCTGCTCCATGCCGTGTTTGTAAACGGTTCAGCTGCTGTTCACATAAACTAGCAAGAAAAACAGCCGGATGTTACAGTGTTATCCATATAAGAGATTTAGGAAGGCGATAAAGAGACTTGAGATAAGTTATACATTGATAATTAATTAGGACTGAATTTATCATCTCAGATATGAAGGTCATAATGAATCTTTGGGACGTCAGCTGTAGCAATAAACATACAAACAAATTAACACTAGCTTAGCATTAGCTACATGCTCGACAGCTTTAGTAAAATTTGAAATATTTTAAAATAAATATAAAGATATTATATAGTATTAAGTAGGTACCAAAACAATATTAATTAATCATTAAGTTGAAGTGTTTATCACACACACAAGACTTTTCTTGTGTATTTCAGCTATACTAATTACTATTTATAAAACATTGACAGATTTTGATCATTTACATGAGACATGAGAACTGGGAACCTTAATAATCATAATTATAATTGTAATCTGGAAGTACAATAAATGATAGTATTGAATTATCACCCACTGAATTATTGCTAGACTGAGCAGTGGTGGAAGAAGTACTCAGATCTTTTACTTAAAACAGTGTAAAAATAGATTACTAAAATCTTACTAAAAGCACGAAAGTTTTAATATAAAGTATTAGCATCAAAATATACTCAGAGTACCAAAAGTAAAAGTATTCATTATGCAGAATGACCCATTCTATAAATATCTCACTATGATTATAATTAGTGATGCATTCACGTGTAAGCATCACTAATGCTGCAGCTGGTAAACAACTTTATACGCTGCTGGGTAGCTTAATCCATGGAGTGGAGTGGAGTGGAGTAGAAGTACAAAGTGGAAATACTCAAGTAAAGTACCTCAAAATTGTACAGTACTGTTGTGTGTGTGTATATATATATATATATATATATATATACACACACACAACAGTACTGTTGTGAGGCTGAATGATAGTTGTAGTTATACAACAGATTCAGACATGAAGGCTTGAAAGGAGAAATTCTGGTAACGTTAGGAACTGGACCTAAACTGGATGACAACATGTTTCCTTCACTGTCTGTAGACAAAACATTTTGCCGCTCACAAAATGTGAAACAGAGTTAATGTTGCGAGGTATTTCATGATGTACGTTTACAGCAAACAGCCTTAATGTAGCTGCATGTTTTGGGCTATAAGGACGGCGACATGATAAATGTTTTTGAGGAAAACATAAAGTGTGTATACACAAACGTTTATCCTCAGCTGAAGCTGAAAGGGACGCTTCCTACAGCGCAGTGCTCGAGGCCGAGTTATGTCTCCTATAACCGTCAGTTTTCTGCCATGCTGGGCTGCCTGGAGGCCTCCAGATGTATGTTTCTGTCCCGGTGTGAGGCCTGAAGAGCTGCCTGTCGATAAGAGACAAACAAACATCCTGAAAACACTGCACAGAAACTCACCAGACTGTAGCTGCTGTCAGGGAACGGAAGCACGCTTTCACGTGACAAGGAACAACATTGCGCATGCGTATGACCGAGAGGGCGGGGCCTCTTTTAAAGGAGAATGTCACTCTGCTTCTAAATCACAACAAATTACATGAAAATAACAATGAACAATTTTACATACTCATTTTTCATATATGTAATGATGATTATTATTAGAGATTGTTATTCATTTTCTATTAGTTTATTATTTTACATTCATATGTAAAACAATATGTAAATAATTTGCATTGTCAGAGATAAAGGCTGAAGTTTTAATATGCACTGTAAGACCAATGGGAAGATGCAACCAAAACTGACAAAAATAATTCCGTTAGATGTCAGATATTTTTTAGAGGGACCTGGCTGCAGACAAGATGGCGGACGTCAAGCACGGTCTTGTCTGCAGCCTGCCTCTTGAATGTTTGAAAGGACGAAGATTTTCAACTGGCTGAAACGAATAGTTCTGTGAATTAGTTTGAAAATCTTATCTTGCATATAGAAATACATATTTGGAAAATCATATCATATCATATCATTCGGAAATAACAGAGCTGGTGTTGTGTGAGAATTTGAACAGGACATTTTTATATATACTGTATACAATATTACTATCATTTGAAACCTGATATCAAATCTTTTTCCGATCAGGAATAAATGTTTCAAGAATCAGGTAGCCTGAAGCTGCTTTATACACAATTAATTACAGAACAATAAACCCAATTTATTGGCTAGTTGTAACATTTAAAACAGAATGCTAATTTGTCCCCAAAATGTCGTTTGCTGCTTTTCTAGTTCATTCACTGTTTTGACTTGTTGTAGATTCATTAATATAGATTATGACTACATATGTAGATCCATGTTGAAGTATTCTGACTTTCAGTTTATGGGTGTATTCATAAGAATTTGAGTCTCTGGCTGTTGAATAAACTGTATGATCCTCTGTTTTACTGGATTTGTGTGTGCATCTTTCCAGCTAGATTATCCATGGTGAACTGATCTGTGTCATCATGTTATATAATTATTAGAGCTCTTCAGAGTGTGAGCTGATGAAAACTGGCTTTTGAAATATTGTGTTTCAATGCCATGTTTGAATGGGGTTTAAATACTGTTTGTATCTCTGCTTTTCTCCACTTCCAATACACTTTATATACTGTATCACATATGCTGCTCATGCAAAGGTAATTCAGGCTTTGATAAGCAATATGTGACTAAGTAAAAACAGGACACTCACAGAGGGAGTCTCATTCATAAATAATGGACCTTTGGGATATCCAGGTGCAATTAAGACTTCCAAAAGTGGTGGCTGTAAACATTTTGTCGTCGGATTTAGTGCTGTAACAGTGACACCTCTTGTAATATTAATGTGTGCACTGTGGAGTTATCTTTCTATTTATGTCTTCATGTTCCTACAGCACTGTCCAAATGCAGTCAAACTGTGACAGTCAATTCAAGCAGGTGTTTGAAGTGGTTTTGGGGAGAAGTAGTGTCTTATTTTGGAAATTCTGGTGAGAGTTATAAAGAATAACAGTAAAGTAAAGCATTTGAATACATATTTAAATCAAAGGCAAGCAAAAACAGTTGTAGAGTAAGAACAAATCGGAACAATGAAGCGTCAATAAAATGCCTTTGCAAATAAACAGGTTTTGAGATGAGATTCAAAACACTCAACAGAGTTTGCTGATCTCCAGGGGGAGACTGCTCCATAATCTATGAGCCAGCACAGCAAAATGCTTGCGTCACCATGAGTCATGAGAGGCCTGGTACTGTGATTTCTTCATAAATAAATTGATGCATAATAAAGACGAATGACCTAAAAAAAAAACAGTTTGTTCTCAAAATTAGCGCAATACATTTAGTAATATGCTGCAGATTCTAAGTTGAGAGCAACGTTTACAAAAGCAGGCGATTCTTACAAGCACATGCAAGTAGATTTGTAACATCATACTACTTGAACAGTACTATAGTAGTATTGTACTTCAGAAGTACTATACTACAGTACTGCTCAATTGTTGTGTGGATTGTCTCTAAATGTTTCTGTCACATATCTGTATCAACTAGAGGTCATTTGAGAGGAGGTTGCTGCTTCCGGTAGCTTATGTACATACTGGTGGGAAGTTAAACAGAAATGTAAAAAAAGTACTGAAGACATTAAGACATTAACCCTTTCAGTCAAAATTAATTCAAAAGAAACCTTGTGTAAAATAACAACAGCTCGCAGGACTGAAAGTATCTATTTAGTACATCTCTGCAGCTCAACAAGAGCTGTCCTCAAGATTATTTTGGTGAATTTGTTTATTACAGTAGTTTGGTTAAAATATGGTTTTAAGAGAATTTTATTTTGAGTCCCGTAAAAGAAGTAATAATAAAAACAGGCCCTTTAAGGGACAAGGAAAATTCTGAGTTTCCAGTGTAGGCAGTAGTGTACTGTATACATCACAATTGATATTAAAGAGATTGGGGTTTTAAAGGTCATGTGTGACTTTGAAAAAAATTAAATGTGCTCTGCCAATGGGAAGAGAGACATCCATACTCTCTGTGGTATATTATTCCTAAAGGGCAGCCACTCTCGAGTTCCCTCCAGCATTCAGCTCACTAACAAACCAACTATGTGACTCGGCCAGTGACGCTGTCCTTTGTATACTGAAAAACTAGCTGTGATCGTCAAGAGAAACTGTAGCACAGACATGCTCTTCAGACTGATCTTAATTTAAATAATTCTCAAAAAAACATTAATTGCATTTTGTGTTTTGTACATTTGGAAACCTCTTCTACCTCTTTTTTTGAAGGAATGGATGGAGTAAACGGGAGCTAGCTTGGTGCTTTGGAGGAAATCATATCTTCAAAGTGTCTCAACTTCCATGTAGGACAAGTAATTACTAAAAACACCAATGCTTCCCTGGATTTGGTAATTTCCTGTCATAGCATGCCAAAGCTCTAACACCACCAAAGATATGAAAAGACTTTTTGAGGTATTATCACAACATCCACCTATTCCACCAGAATAGTAACATTCACTTTCTGTTGCTCTACTGATGGCAATGTCGGTATGTTAGTCAGTCCACCACTTTGGTCCAGACAGAAATATCTCTATATCTCTACAACTATTTAATGGATTGTCAAGTTTTCACTTACTCAATGAAATATCTCAACATCTACTGGATGGATTGCCATGAAATATGGTACAGTCATTCGTGGTTCGCAGAGGATGAACAGTAAAAACTTTGATCATCTGACCTTTCGTCTAGCACCATCATCAGGTCAAAATTGTAATTTGTCCAATACTTGTTTATGACCAAATGCCTGCAAAACGAATTACATTTCCATCGGCCTCAGCTGTACTTTGTGTTTACTGCTAATTGTTTAGCATGCTAACATGTAAAACAGCATGCTAACATGTAAAACAGCATGCTAACTGTTAAACATCAGCATGCTAGCATTGTCAGTTTTAACTGGTATCATTTATTTATTTACAGAGAGCTTCTGTGCTGATTACAGATACATGACACTTTTTTTGTCAATTATAACTTTTATTCAAGATTAGATTAAAAAGGACAAAAAACAAAACTGTTTCACTGTGGTCCCTATTTTCAAAAATGTTTTTTTCAAGAAGCATTTTTTACCAAAGCGATGTGAACTACGATGTTGTAATTAGATGGAGAGAAAAAGGAAAGTGGGCGAATGAAGCCCAATTGCACATGACAGGGAGAATCAATTTATTATGCAGTCTTATCGCTGTTTTCTGTTCTTCATTGTTATTCGTAATCTCATGTGTGATATGATAATGATAGTTCTTTGTCTATCCACACATACGCCGTATTTAACTACAGCAGTAAATGTAATTAGTCATATTTCTGGGGCTTTATAAAGCCGACAATCCTGTTCTTATGTTCAGTTTCAACTTAAACCAATACAGTCTCACTGTTTGTTTATAGATACTTTCCCTCTTTGGTTGGAGAAATGATGTTTTCTAAAGAAACACATCTAGAGGGTGTGAAATGTAAAATATAATATAAATATAATTATAATTAAGTTATTTTTACATACATTTCACAAAAATATACCAATTCCAATTTCAGCTAACTTCTGTTACATTAAAATCAAAATTCTACAGATAAATTGATCGTTTAAAGTATATAAAGTATATATGATTTTTGTCAGCATGCCCCTGAATGTGTTATTTTGTCACTAAGGTTTATTTTCACTCTGTATTTTATCTATAAATTAAACAAAATCAACTATGTAGTAGTAGAGTAGATGCACAGTTAAATCATTTGCAGGCTGCCAGGAAGTGCTCTTTTAGTATAACAAACAGGATTTAATGTTATCCTGATCTGCTGCACTCACACAAGGTGACAGAGGCCTGTCCTTCACCTGAGCTCATTGCCACTGCACCGATTATCCCGCCGAGTTCAGCCCGGAGGTCAAAGATCTGCTGTCACCACTTCAATAAAGGCCTGAGCTGCAAAGTGATGGACGCATGTTATCTCCATCATGATGATCTCAGCCTGCTGGTCATAACCTTGATGCATAGAAAACAAGGTCATACACATACATGCATATAACTATCTCATACAGACAGTGCACTGTTAGAAGCCCACAGCCACAACAGTGATACAGTAACACAGTAACACCCCTCTTCCTATTTGGTTTGGAGAAAGACATAAAGTTAGTTATCTGTAAATTAAACAGGAGCAAAATAGTTTTTTCCAATTCTGAACACAAAAGGTATGCAGATTTCTATCAGTGTAACAGTGGTGGAAACCACACACACAGTAAAAGAAATAGCACGCACCCATGCACTTTCATTCTTTTGCTGATGCTCTTATCAGGAACAATTAACATTTAAAAGGGACGTTGCCACAAATTGCCATTTCATTCATTAGGACTGCAAGAAGCCTACATTACAAGTAATCTTTCAATAACAAAGTAGCTACAGGGGACAGCATAATAATGAGGACTGGAAATTATTTTTCAGAGGCTGAGGAAAATTAAAAAATAATCTAATGCAGAGAATAATGGATGATTTTTAGCCATGCTAGTGGAATAGCTCTAGGAATGACAGCAATGGTTGGTCCACCACTTTGGTCCAGACTGAAATATCTCCACAAATATTGGACGGATTGCCATGAAATCTTGTACAGATGTTCATGGTGCCCAGAGGATGAATACTAATGACTTTGGCGATCCTCTGACTTTACCTCCAGCACCACCATGGGTTTGACTTTTGCGATTTTCAGGGAAATGACTCAACAACTATTAGAAGGATTGCCATGAAATTTGGTTTACATATTCATTTCCCCTTCAGGACAGACTGTAATCTCTTTAGCGATCCCCTAACTTTTCCTTTCGCGCCATCATCAGGTCAAAATTGTAATTAGTTTTCTTCTAGTCATAACTGAGATAGGTAGGTCAGTCTTTAATTTTTGTTAGTTGTACTTCCTGTGGGTCAGTGTACAGTGGGTGCTGTTGTAGGTTTCAAGAAGGAGTTTGTGTAATTTTCAAGGATTTTTTTTTCTCCTGCATTTAGAGGATTTAGTCATTTGGCCAGCAGGTTGAAATATAATCCCATGGGCTAAACACAAGTTGAGTATAACATTTTGAGGTTTTCCCTTGAGGCCATTCACGCCGCATGAGATGAAAATAAACCCATTACATAACTGAAGCGTCAATAAGGAGCCGCAGTGTGTTTCTAGATGGTCTATTTTTGAATTAAGTTCTTATTCATTCTGTGTGTTCAGACAGATAAGTATGTGAAGTTAGCATGGCTGATAGGCTGCTTTTAAGCAGACCTCTCCAGGCACAAATGAGCTACGGCACCCATTTTCTGGATTTACTGTAACTCATTACTCACTCATACACTAACACACATGTGTGAGCACATGCACGCTCACAGGCAATGTGCCATAACTCCTTTAAGCTTGAAGTCAATAAACAATAAACAGTGATATTCAGCCTACCTCGGCCATCAATCTGGGCTCAATGAAAGCTGCAGATTTATATCACTCATATGATTCAGGCCATGTGGAGGTCAGTGGAGAGACAGGATGGAAAAATGCAGAGGAAGGATAAGAATCATGTACTCAAAAGAAAAAAATCTTCATATTATTCATTCACTCACATTATCATGTTGGAGATGTAAACATGTATTTCAAGGGCATAAAATCCATCTGTTTACATTAAAGAAGAATATTGTCTTGTTTAGTTGATTTAAACATAGCACTCACTTGACAAAATGATCCCTGGGATCTTAATAACAATGATAAGAACTGTTGTTTTCTCCTATCTGCCAATATGCAGTTTCACTCATATGTGAATGAGTGAAATAATGCCTCTGTAGTGCAATACTGCCCCCTGGCAGTGTTTGCAAGTACAAATGAAGACTCAAAGAGGCAACACTTTGTGATTTCCCATTTAATATCCTATAGGTATATTATTGTCATACCAAATAAAATATTAAAACAGATAAATATATTCAAACATAAATATTTTTTCTACACATACTTAACAATTACATAACAACGCATTTTGACATTCTTCTCTTTGACACTACATAATTGTCCATCAACAATCAATTTAATTTATGCATCACACAAACACAAATTTGACATAGTAAATATATTTAATATCAAGGTCGTAGATGACCTTGATAACAATCATATATACAACTAAAAACCACCTTTACAAATGCAACTTGTGCAAAAGAGGCGAGCGTCACAAAACGCCCTGGAGTCACAGTGAAGCAGTGGCTGCAGAGAGTGATGATGAATGATGGTGTGAAATTCAGAGTTTATGGAAAAGCTCCATGACAGCGATGGTTGTGCTCTGTCCGAAGATGAAGGCTCCAACTACAATAGTTATGACTCCCCAAACTGTTAAAATCACCCTGCAGAGAAGAACATCAGCACATCAAGAGAAAGACCAGTGCAGATGTCTTTTAACAGCAACTAGTTTGACTCTTCTGCTTAACAGTAATTAATAAACATTAATCATAATTTCCTTTATTCAAACATCCTCATGTTATAACACAATGGATTAAATCTGCTCTCCATAGAGGCTTTACTTTTGTTCATGAAAAACAAGCTGTTTCAGATCTACAAAATAAGACTTTCCTCCTTGGGAGACGACAAACTCTAAAAGGACTTTGTGGACTCTGCAGGATGTGAGGTTTATATGACCAGCAACCCCCCTCTCTGTTAATTTGTTCATGGTTTAACACTTAAAAAATTTGTTTATTATACAAAGGGTTGTAATTTACTAACAATTTCCTAGTAATGTTCCTGGAAAAAGTAGGGTTAGGGTTAGTTACTATTTGGAAAGTAGGAATGTCCTTAAAAGGAAACCTCCATTTAAATCCAAGTAAATATTCATTCATTATTCATTCATTATCTGATACTTAATTCTCCATTTATGTTGAATTATATGTTTGCTTGTTAACAAATTTTACACTGTTGTTTGTTAGGCTGACCTGCTTTGAAGTGACTAAAAGCTGATCATAACTTCATACACAAATTAATCTTAAGTGCACACTCACCTGACTCTTGAAGACACAGATTCAGTTTGCATTATGAACACTAAGCAAAGACCTGCAACACAAACGCACACATCGACAGGGTTACCTCACTGTGAGTGCATGGCTGTCAATCAAACTTTATTTATATAGCACCTTCCATACAGGTTAGTCCAATTTACATGTGACTGACAAGCTAATAGTGAGATAGACCAAATATACACCATGTATAAGTATAAAGCAATGTCCATACATCACACAATACATCATTACAAACACATATTAAAGTTAAGGTTGTTTACATACCAGGAAATATGAAGATGAAGAAGGCGCTGATTCCTCCGATGACGCTGATGACCTCACCCATGTCAGGGACGAACATGGCGATGAGAAGAGTGACGGCGATCCAGATCACAGTGAGAACGACTCTGCAGCGACTCTCAAACGAGTGAGTGATGATTCCCCGACGACGCCTTTGAACGCGCAGCATCAGATTCAGGATGACAGATCTGTTACACACACACACACACACACACATACAGAAAACATGGCAGGTGTTAAAACATAAACTCACACAACACAAAACAAATCAACTCTGGTGTCATTTACCTCCCCAGAAGAAGGATGATAGGATAGATGGTGATAATCGATATTCCAAAAAGTAGTCTGGAAATGATCATGACCACGTCGTTTCCTGGATATGACATCAAAATATCCGAGGCAACTGCTCGTCCAAACGTCATGAAGCCGTACACACCTGGAGATGGAGAGGGTGGATGTAATTAGCAGCTTGCAGGTGAGCACATAATGCACTGAGGGCAACGCTTCAGAGGCCAACTCACCGGTCAGAGTGTAGATGAGTAAACAGAAAAACATGGAGAGCACGGAGATGACCACCCAGTGGGAGAGCTTCTGGTTCTCCATGCTGCTGTAAATTGCTATACAGGCTTCATGGCACTGCAGACACACACAGGCACGCTGATTATTGAGGTCAGTTTTGGGGGATTGAAGGGAGTTACTTAGTTATCCAGAGTCATGGCTGCTTTTTTTTGTAGTTTGAGATTATCTTGAACATTGATTAACTTAGCATACCTCAATACATGGACATCTATGGGATCCATTTATCGACTGCACATGCTAAGGTAATTGTTTGTGTATGTAAACAGGAGTTGGTCAAAAGTTTATGGTCTTACGTTGTAAAATTAGCATTTTTACAAATACAGGAATTACAACACATAGTTATGTTAGGCCAGCCAGCCATCTTAGCATAAGGTTAAACATTCAGAGAGTGAGCTAACTTTCCCTCAGGGTGCAAGCAGATACAGAAAAAAGGCATCCATCTGACTAAGTGAAAAGAAATCATATAATTCTCCAAAAAGCAACATATTGCTCTCATGTACAAATATCCACTAATGGTGTCTTCAAGTGAGATTTACTGCGTTCACAGTCCATTTGAACGACCCACTGGTATTAACAACTTCACAGGAGGAAATGATCTTTTTCCTGTTCCTAGCATGAAAAGGAAAAGCATAAAACTAAAAATAAATAATGAGCAACAAGAAATAGTAAAATAGTATCAATGATTTCCTCGTGCTTGTTTAGTTGTCATTGTTGGGTGGTTTGTACATTTCTTTGTGTTTTCTTATTTGGACAATATGAGCTCCATGTTAAACCACTTAAATGCCAAGATATTGAGTAATTTGACTTATTGCATCAAAAACTCAACTTGCAGACTGACAAACTTTCAGACTTAAAACCCTCCTGAAAGTGATCCTACCTGGAAGCCAAAGCAGATGGTCGGCACGACACTAAACATTGACGCCCACGAACCGACGCTGAAAAACACAGAACGCACGGAGACATTTACTGATGCACAGAAAACAACAGCTGTACAAAATGAGAAGCCTGTGATAAATACACGCGTGTGCATCCATTAAAAAACAGTGTTACTGACCCTTGGCTGTGCTCTGGAGTTATTATAACAGCGTGGCTCTCCATCAGGTAATATTTGACAATCACTGCCACACACAGATATGTAGCAGCCAGCGTCCCTAACACACTGATACGAGGAGAAAACTGTTAAATCGTGTAAAAGCTGGAAGTCATTGTGACCACAGGTAAGTGTTATATACCTTGTGTATTTCTGGATGCCAATTTCTTTTGGGATGGATAGGGGTAGGATGATGAAGAGGCACATGATGAAGAGGGCAAATCGCTGGTCGGTGTACCAGTGGTACGGCATCTCTCCCTCACTGGACCCAGTCACCGTATCATATAAAGAAATACACACTGGAGAAGAACAAGTCACAATGAACTAATTATTTATCTGCTGCAACATGAAGGCTTCAGTACACAAGACAAGACTCACCAAATCCTACAAGGCCCTCTAGATTTACAAGAGATTCATTTACATTTTGCGTCCTGCCAAACAGCGGTTTATGATTTTTTAATGGCTGCAACATAAAAGCTTTGACGTTGGCGGATGAACATAAAGAATAATGAAAACAGAACATTCCTGTGAATGCGTTTAAAGCATTTTGTCCTTGAAGATATCTCACTAAGTGCTCCATCTGCATGGTGCTCTGTGCAGAATTTCTGATCAAATGGATTTTTCTTTTTGGGTAGGGGGGTGTGTTTGTAAATCCAATCAAATGCTCTGTTTAAAATTGGAACAGAGCAAAAACATTAAATGGATTTGACAAAGGAAAAAAATGAAAAAAGGGTTACATTACAGTCTCATGTTTACCCTGCTACTAGCTGAAATGAAAATTAAAGTGCGGATGATTTGTGGTCTGAAAGAGATTAATTTTTTTGATATGGGAAATGGCTGCTAAATTGATCACAAACTCTGTCGGGTACCTTGATGATATGAAAACATCCAAACACTGTAGAAACCAATGCTGAGTGCAAACAGAGAAGGGCTTCATGATGATTAACAGCTGGTATAAACCATCACAAGAAAGATGGCGACGGAGCCTGCTACACTATCATGTCTATTTCTAATGGGCAACATGTCTAACATGTTAGTTATACGTTATGATCTGCAACATGTAAGGAACACAGAGTATTTTAAGTCGGTAATGAACTGTTTGGAGATGTAATGCTGTGGATGAGATGCACCTGTCTTGACAATGTAACCTACAAACTTTTCCCTGCCTCCTGGACCAGGATTTCTGCAGGGTTCACAGAGTTTTATGATACCAAATAATTCAGTTTAATAATGCAATGTAATGCCTGTTTCACTATCATACCATCCAAAATATGAAATTATGATGGAAAACCAGTACGCACAATATGGCCCAGAATTATTCATGTCCAATGCGATAACTCCTAATGAAATGATTCATCAAATTAGCGCGACCTGGAGCGGCATAAAATGGATTGATAAATTAACCAATTAAAAATAATAAATTAATTTCAGTTCAATTTTCAAAGTTTTTGCTAAAATCAACACCGATTATGAGTTGATGATCTCTGTGGCATCTGTAGCTAACAGAAGCCATCAGACGTAAAGTGTTTGCTTTAGATCTGATAGTGCTGACTGAAACTACAGAATCCACTGCAGACACAAGTCCACTTTTAACCCACAATCAGACACAAAAATATTTTGTAACTTATATTACACTTGTTCAACTTTGATCCACTGTGTTTTGAGCAGATCCCTCTGATTAGTTGTTGAGCTGAGGGCAAGATCTGCTTGTAGTATGGGCCATATTTGTTTCAGCGTTTGATGCCTTTATTATATAGCGATAGTGGAGAGTCGAGAAAGGTGAACTCGGTCATTGCAGTTCGTGGTTGCCGTCTCAACCCCTAAAAGCCACAGAGGCGTCCTGGATGGGCCACATATGAACTGTCACTAACACGGTTGTTGATGTTGTGCTCTGGAGTTATTACAGTTGTGTAATTAGCAGAGGGAGGGGTAAACAAAGGCAGGAGCCGGTAAACTACAGCTAAAGTGGTCCATTGTAAGTAAAGAGGGAACCTACATTATGAAAACAACTTAATTGAGCACTTACATTTCTCCAGCTGGTCCTGCACCACCACCAGGAAGGCGACACATATCATGAAGAGGTTAAAGCAGAAACAGACTTCACAGAGTTGACCCACAGCTCGTCCACACACCTCGCTCACCACGTCTTGATAGGTCTTCTGTCTGCTGACCGATGAGGCGTAGCCGAGGATGACCAAACCACTGATGAGGAAAACCAGTGAAACCTGCAGAGACACCGAGAGAGGAACTCAAACTTAATCTGCATTTAATTTACAGACACACACAAACACACATCATACGCACAGGCACGTCAAAGAGCCCCCATCATCCCACTCCTCATGACCGGAAACCTAAGTTGCGGTCAACCATAACCGTATTGATGTGATATTGGTTGAAAACTGCCCCTACATTTCAGGACCCTGTTCATACTAGAGATGAACAGAGTCGTTTAAATTCTTTAATGTATAATTGATTAACAAAATAGTTTCTGTTTCTGTGTTATATTTTCCTCTAAAGATTATTCTGCTCATTTTAATGTTGGCTCCCTTACTCATTTTCATTTTAATGTAGACAGACTGACGACTGATTGAGACATTGAACCTTCCAAAGGAAGCCATCACTTCTTCGGTGCCCCCTGACCTCCTGGGCCCCAAGGCCTATTCTTGGAAAGCCCATATGGGAATCCATCCATGAGACACACACACACACACACACACACACAGTCAGCAGTCCGAAGATGCAGTGCAAGGAAAGTTCAGGTCCTCACCTAAACTGGAAGCCTCATTAGAGCTCACCTGTGAAAAAGATGTGCCTCTTTCACACCAGGGAGAGACAGAGAGGTGATGAGTCTATACATACTCAGTCTACAGGCTAAAAGCCAAACTGACCCCCCAAAAGCCTCTGGATAGCAACATATTTAAAGATAAAAATCAATAAAATGAAGGCATTTGCAGTTAAAAGTTCCTGATTATTCCATTATTCATGCAGGGCAACAAAATACCACTTTCTAAACAATGCACCAACATCAGCAGTTAGTAAATGTTGCAGGTGTTGGATGTTTTCCTCACCAGCTCCACACTGATGGCGGTGTTCACTCCCCCCGCCTTCTCGAAAGCCCAGGGGAAGTTGAGCAGTCCGGCACCCAGCGCAGACTTCAGCATGATGAACACCGCACCGAACGAGCCGAGCCGCGGCGGGTCCGCATGCGACGCGGACCGGGCCAGCAGGCTGATGCTCTCCCGGGCCAGTTCCTCCATGATCCCGAGCCAGCTCCGAGACTCACAGCACCGGGAGGAGAAGCTTTTAACTGATGCTTTTTTTGAAAGATGTTAAATACAACTAACTTTTCCAAAGTAGTCCAGGTGTTTGGAGCATGCCTCTGTAGTTTCTGTAGAAGTAAACCCGGTCAGTGCAAAACCATGCAAATATATAGCCCACACCCACGCGCACACACGACTCACGTGGTCATTGGACATTTTGACTATTAAACATTTCACTCTGAGGTGACAAATGTGTCACTAAAGTGAGTATGTTTGCTTGTGCTCTCTCTCTCTCTCTTTAGGTTTATCTCTCTCTGATATTTAAAGTAGTTCTGCTCAAGTCTAAGATAAGATGGTACACAGAAGTGGACCTCCCCTAAATAAGCCATCAATAAACATAAGAAAAGTTTGAACGAGGTAATAGAAGACTTTTCTCTCCAGTGACAGCATGGTCACATTAACCTGTCAGGGGGCTCCTGGGCAAAAATATGCTGCTGTCCCCCAGTTACTCACTCTCTTCACAGTTTGAACAGTAACGAGTAACTGGCCTCAAGTTTGCTGTCTGGTAATTTTATTAAACACATTAATTTAAGAATGTGTAACAAGTAAGCACGAAACAAAACAAAAATAAAACATAGACTGTCTTATAACTAGATTTTGACACCGGGATCTTTTCAAGACAGGGCCTCTAAGCAGCAGCTCTAACTGCAAAGTCCTCAGTTTTGCTCTGACTGTTGCATGCCCTCTCTCTCTCCCCATGTTTCCTGTCCGTCTCTACACTTTCAACTATCAAATAAAGGCAAAAACACCATAAAACATCTTTAAAAAGAAAGATTAGAAAATAAAGCAGGACCCAGGTTAAGATTTTGTGGTTTAGTAGTGTACATTTAATAGATCTTGAATTAAATGATCACAAACCAGTTGACACATAGTAACATCTTATTTATTTCAGATGTGTTGTCAATGATATAATATACAGTGTATTTACAGTATCTCTTGTATTTCTTTATAACGTTCCTGTTTTCCTGTCCTGCCAAAGGAAAACTGCTGTGTAATGTTGGAACTGACCAGTGGCAGCACTCCTGAGTACATTAAAGATATTACACAGATCATCACCAGTCTTCTTCACTTCATCAAATAGTGCAGATCATGTATTGACACATGTTGAGACTTGCAGAGAGGAAGAAGAAGAAAAAGGACAAGCAGGATCATTTATCTGTAATAATGTGTTACAACAAGCATTAAACCTCAGTAATGTTTGTGGGTAAACTTTTATTCAACATTTCAACAGTGAACTAGCTTTTGCCCTCTGATCAAAAATAAAGTTATTTGAGTTATTATTATATGTTAATTTATAAAGCCTAAAATCACATAAACATTCATTTAGTTTACAATCTATACAACATAAGATCCCACAGACCCACAGTCCTCTGAACAACCAGCTGCTTGTAATCACCAGAGAGACTGGATAACGCCATTGTTTACTTTCTATTTGTTATATATTTCGTGTTTATTTCATGTATTTACAGAATCATATGCGTAGCATTGGTGTGCAGTAAAGCTTACACAGTTGTTGCATTTGTTCATGTGCTGGTAAAATAAAGTCCTGGTCATATGGATCAGAAAGTACAACCTACAACACATGGGCTTCATAATCCCAGCCATGTTTTATGCTACACACCATCTGTTATAGAGCAGATCACATTGGACAAAATCTCATTGACATCTCGCTGACTTTCAGCTGACAGGAGGAATCTTTCTTTTGCTGTATATCTTAAACATTTCAACAGCTAGGCGCAGAATGTGAGGGGCACCTTAAAAAGATTTCATGGTGATGTTGCAGATTTTCTCAAGTGAAATGCAGGACAAAGAGAGATTAGAGTGAGCAGGCGCACCAAGGTGTTCTGGGGACAGTTCAAAGACTTAGTTAGTTGTCCTCCGGGCATGTTGTGCTGCTTTCAGAGATGTCTCAGGAGTTTACTTAAAGAAGTAATTAAAAAAAGGACAATTTACGCATGAAAACCTGGAGAGTAAAAACAGAATGATGATGATGATGATGATCATTACATTTTGTTACAAAAGGATGTTGAAGTGATGGATCATCAAAAAGAAGATTTAAAGACAATAATACCAGACAGGAAGTGAATCCAAAGAACTTTTTCATTTAATTCACAATTTACTTTTGTGGCAGAACAATTACATCATGTAGAATTAAATTGTAATTTCTTTAAATGGTTTTTTAAATAATTTAGCCTGATTATCAGGCCAAAATGCAGTGATTTAGAGTTCTTTCCTTAATTGACTTATCTTCATTAGTTTGTTGTATTTAATAATCTAATTATCTTTAGAAAAAGGTAGAACACTGACTGTAAAATGTGGAAGAACTCATTTTCCTAACTGACTGTGAAAATACACACAACTGATGTCTGCAGACGTTTACAGTAACACCTTCATATTTGTTCATATTTCATGTGTAAAAAAACAATCCTGGTCAATATAATCATAAAAGCTCTGACTGAAGTTCAGTCACACAGCAACAGATTTGAATCCCCTCTCTCTCCGTGGTGACCTGCCATGTTTTGTGCAGACTGTCCGCAGTATTGGAAAATCAGTCGTCATGGCCAAATCAGGGTTATAATCTGGCTTTTAAACGTGTCTGTTAGCAAAAAGTAGACAAAGACGGAGACTTTTTGACTTGCATTCTGACTTCAGATCAAAAATGTCACCAGCAGGTCTGGTGGTACTGCAGAAGCCTAAAGCTGTCAAAGTGTGTGAAACAGCATTATTCAAATCAGCCATTAAACCTGTGAACTTTGGGTCACAGGGGCTGCATGGTGGTGACCTGACATTTAATCAGTGTAACACGTGAATCTTTAAGTAGAAGCAGAATATAAAGCAACCTGAGGGTTTCAGTGACCGCTGCATTAACTTCTTAAATTCAGCATGCAGCAGTAATGAAGTTATCACCTCTGACCTGTAGTTGTCACACCTGCTCACATCATATTCAAGTTATACTTCATGACAGCGCTGACATGGCAACACGCCGCACAACCAATCATCGTTCACTTCATTACAGTGTTTACCCTCCATCTGCGAGCACGAAGACTGTTTTCGAGGTGCAACCTGCTACACTGTGGATGAATAAAGACAGATGAGATTAATCTACTCATGATTCTACTGTTATGAAACAGCTTAAGAGTATTAAGATTACACACACACACGCACAACTGACACAAAAACCCATGACTTCAAGAAAAGTAACAGTTGCAATTCAAGGAAAATAAGTCAGTCTTGTGTACGGCAGAATAACTTTAATTTGGGTTAAAAATCAGAGTGAAACAAAGAGGCATGTACCACTCTATACTGCTGTGAAAAAAATGGAATAATGCAAACAACCAAAAAGTAAATACATCAGTAATGTGAAAACCAGTGAATAAAACGCAGTGTGTGGTTGCATAACAGAGAAAAGTTATACAACATTAAATAACATTATAGCAACTGTTATAAGGATGAAACTTGGGAAACACTTGAGAAACGTCCCACTCCCTCTTCCCATCACTGGCTTATGCGCTTTGCATGTACTTTTCACTTTATACTTTTTAGTACTTTGTAGTGATGCTGTAATGATTTTGTGTTTTATTGAGATGTGTGAGCTCTGCTATGTGTCCTTTTTAACTGCCTCACAGGGGATGCATAAAGTTATTAAATTGCTTGAAGTGAAACGTCACTGTAAGAATAGAAAAAGCAACACATAACTGCTTAAAAAAAGGACTGGAAAACCACCGAAAGGGGTCACATGAAATGACACAGCTTTAAACAAGTGATAAAAGTGTAGCCACATCATGCACACACTGCATGCTTGAATGCTTCCACGCTGAAATCTAATTTTCTGACGGCAGATCTGGATCACACCTGATTGGATCACAAGCAGATCTGAACACCTGGCACCGAAACATCCCTTAAAATCTCTTTTGTCACGTGGTATTACTTATGTACTGCAGTAGTGATACAAAATATGTGTTTACAATTAGCTTATAACTGAGATCTTTCTTTCATCTAAGTCCTCTCCTCCTCTCCCTACATTAACTGTCACTCCAGTCTATTAAAGGACGACCAAGCAATATCACATGATGTGAAATCAACACTTATCTTAGCTACAGTATGCTTGATTTAAATATTGATGTCAGAATGAAAGCAACTTCTTTGTCAATGTCTTTCTGAGAGAAAGGCATGTGTTAATCTGAACATATCGATATCTATTTAATGCCTAAATGGATGCATCACCTTGTCCATGTAAGAAACGCTGAACCAAATGTTTCATATTGATCCAGTTATTGAAATCCTTATTTTAGGATCAATATGTAACCATGACGAGCCTGACTTGTGAAGAGTGTTTACCCTCGTGTGTTTGGATCGCAGGGGGGGCAGGACTCTGTCGGCCAGCTGGCATTACTCTGATTAAAAGACTTAGATGGGTGCACTAACTCCTGAGCAGAAGTAATAGGGTGCTGCACACAGAGAACAACAGTGTGGTGAGGGTGGGGCTGTGCTTGTACGTTTGTCCTTTCAGAGTTTCCTGGTTGGTCTGGTCGGAGGTGGGAGGGCTCTGGGGTGCAGGCACCGTGCTGGGTGGGAGGGTGGTGCGGCTGGCACACATGTCGTAGAGGTTTCCAGAAAACTGCGTCTTCCTGGACTCTTGTCTTAGAGACTCCCAGACAGCTGCTGCTTCTCCGGGACAGCCGGCCAGAGCTGAGTTGGCACAAACATGGAACGCATTCCAGGACCTTCAAGGAACCAGGACACGAGGAGATGTCAGTGTTAAGTGTAGAAATGTAATGACTGCTATACACCGTTTATCAGCAAGATAAATTGAAAGTACATTAAAACAGTGGTGAGATTACATATGGTTAACATCTGAGCAGGTGTTGAAGAGGAATTAACTCTCCTAAAAGTCTTGTCTTTGCTGACCTCCAGTGGTTTAACCCTTCACGTTACTGCAGGACCCCATGACATCACTGTTGGTGTGGATACAGATGCAAACAGACTTGAGAGAGGGCTGGTGTTAAATTACTCTTAGCCCTCATTTATTTGACACCTGTGGTTACTGGTGACAACAGCGAATAAGTTTTAACGATACAGGTCCCAGAGTTTAATTCGGGGGCAGTTAACACGCTGCAGCTACTCTGGCAGAAATTCAACAGAAGAAGAGCATTGGTCATATAGACAATAAAGAAGAGAAGATGTTGAAGATAGCTGCCTGCTGTATCTGGAAATGACGCTGATGAGAGTCTGAACCAAAACAATAAAGATGTGGGCCATAAACCCAAAACAATGAGTTAAAAGGCATCTGAGGGGAACTGCATCACTACACGCACACATCACCACTATGAATATTACAAGACGAAGAGTCCACAGCCATACTAGCATGTGAGGCTGTACTTGGTGCTCTGAGCTAAATGCTAACGTCAGCATGTTGTCAGGCTCACAATGACAATGCTAAGATGCTGATGTTTAGCAGGTATAATGTTTACAATGATCGTCTTAGTTTAGTGTGTTGGCATGCTAACATTCACTAGCACAGAAAGTACAGCTGAGGCTGATGGGAATGTCATGGTTTTGCAGGTATTTGGTCATAAATATGTCATGTCGATCCATCCAACAAATATATCTCAGTCTGGACCAAAGCAATGGACCAACTAATACGACTATTCATTTGAACAGCTTTAAGGATTATAACTTTAACAATTTTAGACAAGTTGTATCAAGACAGACAAAGGTGTTACTGGATGGTTACCACAGAGATGGGCAGACACACACCTGCAGATTGCATCGATGTCCTGTGTGCTCTGGTCTTTTTGTGTTTCCACCAAACTGTCTCCAAGTGTGAGCAAACACTGAGCGAAACTCTTGTAGATGGAATCACATGAAGTTGGAAGCGCAGCTCCGAAACACACGGGGACCAAACCTAACGGAGAGGAAAAGACAGGAGAAAAGTGTATGTGAAATGTAAATAAATGAATGTGTACATGGGGACGTTGACATTGTTTTGGTCGGGGACTTCATCTTGTGGAGTGAAACGCTATGCTTATAAAGACATGATCTATCCGGTGCTTAGATGGATCAAACAAATACAGAAATATGTTGTATCCTATTCATCTGGAGGGATTATACATCCTCAAAGCCAAATTCAGCATAGGACTACAAAAACCATGTGAGCTGTCTGAGTGCATTGATCAGCTCATACATAACACATCGCTCTGAGATTGGTTTGAGTTTTCACTGACAAGTTGGTGATACAAGGTTTGACTGGAATAATTTGTATATTAACCCGATAAGTGCATGCGGCTGTAGAGGTGTGTTTGCGTTGTCACTTGGCAGATCTAAAGGTGTTGGATGAGGCTGAGGTCAAGTTCTTCCACCCTAAACTCAAAAAGCCATTTCTTTATGAATCTCAGGCCTTCCCCAAACTATTGGCAGAAGTCAGACATTTATTGGAAGCTATCAGTACAGTGTACACTTCTACCTTTGGTTTGTCTTTTGATTCAGCACCTGTAAACATTGTTTGTGCTTGCTCTTGCACTCTCTTTGCCTTCCACAAACTGTTGCCACATGGTTGGAAGGACACTGTTTTCAAATGCATCACTGTAGGCTCTAGTGTTAATATTTGCCTTTATTGTAACTAAAGAGTCTAAAACATGAAACACAGGCCCAGACCTGAAGGGGACGGGGGTGTCCACATATTTTACAAACCAGAGGCCGGCCAACCTCTAATAGCACCTAGTTGAACATTTCCCATCCTCATATTTGACTTCACATATCAGTGAGTAATTTATTTTATCTACTGCTGCTACATTTAACTTTTAGAAGTGATTTTTAAAGATTATTTTTAAAGATGTGGCTCCTGTCTATGCCTCAGAGTCTAGCTGTTGCTGTCCTGGTTGTCCTCCCTGAGGAGTTTAGTCATGTATGAATACACATTGTTAAAAACTGTCGTTGTTGTTGTTGTTGTTGTTGTTTTATTCCTGATTTTTAGCACACTTTTACTGTCTGCAAAATATTTTGTATATCTCCTTTTCATGACTACTCTACTTTCCATGTAAGTACAGTAATTGTCATTTTTATAAATCTCAAAATAATTTTTTTCTAAGTTTTTCATTTATGAAAGGTGTTGTTGAGTGATCATACTGGAAATACCCAAAAAAAACATAAATAGTAGAATTCACACACACACACACACACACACACACACACATACACAGGGGAAGAGCGAGAGACAATCAGAACATGAGGGGACAGTGAGCATTTCATTAAGGTAAGTGCATTTGTAAAACCGTCCCCTCTTCAATTTCAGAACAAGCTCAATGGAATATCCTTTTTCAGCCATCATAACTACTTTCAGGTTTTTCTAATAAACCTGCTGAAATTTCTCTGAGAGTTTCTACCCGAGTCCAGTTTGGAGAAAAGACATAAGTGCAGAAACTTAAAAACTAGGAACCTGTAAGAGTGCACGAAATGAGACAGGCAAGAGCAAACACTGACAAACCTGATCTTTTTTCACACTCAGACAATAATTAAAACAGCATCCTTACTGAGGCAGAGAGCGATGGGCAGCAGCATTGTCGCCGTGCCTGGTTGGGACTTCATCGTTCGTTCCATGAGCCCCGTGGAGCTGAGTCCCACCTCTGAACCAGAGACTCTGATGTGAAGCTCCCACTGACTGTAATCCAAGTGAGTGTAAAGTTGCTGCTTTAAAATGTGATTTGTCCCGACGTCCGTTGGGAATTCATCAGATTGCAAAAGTACAGCAATGCGTAGAGGCACAACCCGGCTGGATTAACGGTGAATGGGACTGAAGCATCACAGAGAGTAAGAGGATGCTGTGTGTGTGTGTGTGTGTGTGTGTGTGTGTGTGTGTGTGTGCATGTGCAGTAGGGAGGAGCACAAGGCGAGAGCTATAGAGGGCTTGGAAGCTGCAGACCAATGACGGCATCACAACACTGCACACTGGATTAGAGTGTTCTCATTTCCGGTCTTTAGTATCTAGAACATTTATTTGAAATACACATAAATTATATCTAATGTGATGGTCATCAACACACTCAGGCACCATCTCTGCCTTGTTGTTATACATTTACCTACTGCAAAAACATGGTTTTACTATTGAACAAGGATCAGATCAGATCAGGGAACATGATCAGAAGTGTCAGGAGGATTTTAACTTTTTTTTTCATGTGAACAGATGGATGACGTCCCAGAGAGGATAAGAGAGTCCAGTTCACCTGGGAGTCCAACATAGATGCACAGCGCCCTCTGAGAATAGCAGCGACCCATGTGAGAATCATCAACAGCTATGTGGGTCACGAGGTGGTTATTGAAGAGTGCTGTGAACAGCCTTCACTAAAGACAGGACAGCGACAAATTGCAAACGCAGACCCTGTTTTTAGATTGTAAACCATCTACCTTATTCACAACTTTCCTCACTTGTCTTACATCCCCCTCCTCTTCCTCTCAGCCTCTAAATCCCCTGCTACGCCCCCCAGATGGCTCACACGCCGTGCATTAGTATAAGTCCTGGTTCACATCTGTATACTGACACAGGAGAAATGGTAACCCATTGTTAATCTCCAGCTTAAAACAACCATTAACTGCAGAATAATCTGTCTATGTCTGAAGCCGCCGCTCCGAATCAATACATCATGGGAGCTACCTTGACAGCAATTCCAGCTGTGAGTCTTCACATCTGTATTAGCCAATCCAATGATAAGATAAATCTTAATGCTGCAGTGTGAAGTGATATTTTAGATAAAAGTGTGCTTCCAATTTATCACCAAACATCAGTGTTGGACCTCACTGATGCTCTTGTAGCTGAATGGGAGCAAATCTCACACAGCCAGGATCCAAAATGTTGAGGAAAGACGCATGGAGGCTGTTATATCAGCAAATTAATACCCATGGTTTGGATGTTAGAGATGTTCATCCACCACAAATGGGTGTAATGTAAAGTCTCTGACACTCTGAAGCAGGTAATCCATCATCACCATTATGCTGCGCAACAGGAAATGTGTTATCTTGGTGTCCCTGTTGTTAGGTGTGTGTCCGAGTGTCCAGACTCAAACAGATGTGTGAGGTGCTGTACTTATCGTTCTCCTCCCAGCACAACCAAAGAAATTCCACAACTCGTTGACCAGCAGCCTTCGTACCTGGTTACTCAGTTTTATGGTACAAGTAGTTCAAAGTTGACCCTGCTTTGACCTAAAATTATTTCTGCACCTTTCCCACATATTTGGCTTTTTCGCCATTGTCTAATAAATCTTCTCAACTTTCTTTGGACTTGCGCAGTGCAGCTTCTCTGCCCTGAAAAGTGCTGTTATGGGCGGTGCTGTTTTTCTACTGTAGACAGGATGGGTCTCATTCTAAATCCAGTTTTAAAGAAATACATATCAAGGATATTAAAATGCATCTCAATACACTTGTAAGTGATACTGCACCAAACACGCATCTACAGAGAATGAAAACACTCGCCCCAGTGTGTGGAGAAGAGGCTGTTGAGCTTAGATTTACAGCAGTTACAATGGATTCCAATTGTGATCAAATTCAACAACAAAAAGAACAAAACATTTATGGAAACATTTTGCAGCATAATCCACTTCTCAGCTCTCCAGGTATATTCCTCAAAAAGCCAGTTTTTCACTAAATATGACTCATATCACTGTTTCAGTGTCAAATCTTACATCTAATCCTCCCCAACTCACACAAAGGCACCTCTACAGGTTTCCACTTCTTGCTCTTACCCTCCTACTCTTAATTAAGTTGTGACACTTAAGTAATCATTAATTGTTTTGAATGTTTGCTTGTAAAAGACAAGACAATTAGGATATTTTCTATCTATGCTCCCTAACGCAACGATACTAACGAGTATCATTTGAAATGTGTTTTTATTCATTTAGCAAAAGACGACAATGTTTTTAATTCTTAAATGTTGCCTAAACACAAACAGCTGCACAAGAACTAAATACATAATGCAACTGGCAAAATGTAGATTTAAATCAGTAAATATCTGATGAAAGAATAAGTAAGACTCAACCCTAAAGCAACCTGAAAGCTTCATTAATTTTGTGACACATTAATCGGGATAGATATGACAACTCTTTAGTTCATGGTATTCTGTATCAAGAGTCATACATATAAAATTGTGAAAATGCAGACAGACATAAGAAAATATGAATGTTATACATATAGCGAGAAAATAACATTTGTACAACTGTTATCATCCTTACGAACACAAAAAAACTACAAAAAGATAAACATCACAATCAGAAAAATCACCTGGTGGAGTCTTTGGACAGAGAGAAATCCTGCAGACTCTCTGCTGTCCGAGGCATCACTGCTGCAGAGTCGTGCACACTCACACCCACTGAAAGCTTTAGGTGGACAGTTGCAAAAGGCATGTGAAGCGTGTCACATAAGTGTCTGTTTGCAAAATACCATAAATAATAAGCCCTAATGACATGTCTTTACACTTTATATATGTATACCTAGTCTGGTGTCAAACGTTGGTTTTCAGGATCACTTGTTGCTTACATTGTTTTACTTCATTCATTCATTATTCATTCATTCATTCCATAATTACTCTGAAAGGACATGAGAAGCTATTGCTCGGCCTGAATGTAAAGGCGGCTGTGGTTAAGGGCAGCAGCCATAGCAAAGGAAGATCGAGTTGTGTAAGTTTGATCGACAGCGCTGGATTAAGGCATTATGCAACACTGTTGGGAGTAAAAAAAAAATAAATCCAGATGAGATTAGGATCTGGATCCTCGCTCTCTCCAATGCTCTCTGTCCATCCATCCATCCGTCACTCCCTCTTTCTCTGTTTCATGTAACACATTATCACGGTAGGTGTTCATAATTACACATTTTAAGTGGATGCAATGAGTAACTGCATTTAAGCTTTACATTCACATTAAGACATTCATTTCAGTGCTTTAATAAGAGTAACAATTAAGCAAATGGCCATCCAAGCTGCCATCAAACAGACAAACAAATAAAGCAAATTAGGCCATATAGACAGGAGCTAAACCATCGCTCTTCAAGCTTTTATCCCACCGCCATCTAGAGGGGGGAAATCCTGCTGCAACATCTGACTGTGCTGCCAAAAAACACATTTTACCACTTGTTGTTTCTACTGTAAATCAAATCTACAACCAACCTGTGAAATGTCAAGTAAATAAACAATAATTTATACCATAAACTGTACTCTCACTGTGTAGGTGCACTCACTGAAACCATAGTGCTGAACTGATTAGTCAAGATGATCAACACAGAATGTTTTATGTTATTTGTGACGTAAAAATAGCAAATCACTTGCTGCTTTAAAAACTGTCACTGTGCCTCTCGACTGTTGACCAAAATAAACAATCTAAAGACACTACTTCATCCTCTGGTATCTTGTAATGGCCACTTTTCATTGTGTTTGGATATTTTTTGGCCTAAACGATTCATTGATTAATCTGATATAGTCATAACTGCATAAATCAATAATACAGCTCAGCCTAACTTGCAATCCTCGCTGAAACCTGAACAGGAATATCAGTCACAAAGTCAAACTCCAAGCACGAGTAATATTTACAAGATTGATTCGGAAGAAACACTTAAAATGATGGGTTGCACGCGTCACATCATGACATTCAGCTTAATAAGGCAATATCTTGTTCAGGACGCTCTCTTAACACTCACATAGCAAATGTTAAGTGAGGCTTTAAGCACCAGGTCACCCAACAGGTAGATAAGTCAAAATGATTTAATGAGGATTTAATGATAAAATTTTATTACTTTTTCCACAACTCAACAAAGCTGAAAAAAAACACTCCTAGTACTTGACAAACTCATATTTAATCTTTTTCCTTAAAAAAAAAAAAAAAAAAGAAATCCAAACAAGCCCCCTGACAGCGACCCAGGTGGGTTGAGCTACAACCCCTCACTTTGAAGGTAAAAACAATAAAAAGTACTCCAGGATCTTTTGACCCACAGTCCATTTCAACTTTGCTACTGCACCACTGGACAAAACCAGGACACATTGCATGGGTTGAGAAATTATTCAGTTTGAATCAGCACTATTTCAAAATGAAATTTACTTCAAAATGAGAGCAGAGCACGGCTGTCAGACCAAGTTCAAAAATCAGAAATGTATTGAACATCCTGTGAATAAAACACTCAGAGATGCAGCCACTAAACGTCTGTGTCGAGAAACATCTGACCATAAAACAGGCACATGAAATGAATTCATGGATCGCACTGAAACAAGCCAGTGCTGTTTCACAGAAGGACCTTGGGGGCAGACATACATGTTCAAGTTGCATAAAGTATCTTGACAAGATGTTTTTCTTTGTACTTCTCTTAAGATTTCCTTTAAAAAAAAAGTTGAACAAATGTAACTTGAATGAAACATCCTTTAATAAGATTACATCTTTCGAGTGCCCCTTCAAGTTTTAAGGAATTCTTAAAGTCCATGTTCTGTTGCACAAATGTCTTCAGCAACAAAAATAAAAAGAAAACAACTTAAGGTACCTTTAAAGGCAACTCGGATAGTCAGATAGAGTTTTATTTCATTGACTAACACCATAAGTGTGCTAAGAATAGTGTTTTGTTTACAAAAAATCCTATGGATACTTCATCTTGGCATCCCTCTGCAAATCTACTGAGAGATGTTTCTTGCAACAACTTCCTAATTTGAATTCAAGGGCAATAAAATAAAAACATTGTAAGATAATTAAAGAGATTTTCTATGCAACTAGGCAGTTTTCTTCCCATCAGTCGGTTATAAATGTGTAAACCAGCCTAATCTGTAAGTCTGTGCAAACTATGAGTCTCCTGATTGAATGAATAAAATGTGTATTATTGACCTCGGTTGGGCTGCAGGCCAATAGTGGACTGAAGTAATCTTATCAGCGATGAGGATATTAATGTAAGCTACATCAACTAGCCAGCCAACTTATTTACATCAGGCCTACGAAATATCAGTTCTACTTGTTGAAAATAAATTGTCATCGCTTGTAGTTTTATACAAAATAGGTCTGGATCTGCTGTCTTCACACCTCGGTGTCATCTCCGTTAGTCTGAGTCTCTCTAACGGGTTGTCTCCGGTGATGTTCACCCTTTAGATTTTCTTCCGGACGCTAAAAGCCACTGAGTTCCCGTACAGCAGCCGGTCCCGCTCCCGCACCTCCTCCTGCAGCTTGGCCTCGGCCACCCGGAGCTGGCGGATGGTCGCCTTCATCTCCTTCATCTTCACCTCCATCAGTGCGATGATGTCCCGCTGCTCGTTCAGTTTCCGCAGCAGCTCGGTCGACGTGGTGCCGGTGGTCAGCGAGTACGAGTGGTCCAGCGGGCTGCTGGTCACACTGACGTACTGCACGGGCGGCTGGTGCACGGTGGACGCGGTTTCGACCGATGAGTCGTCGGCGGTCAGCTCGTCGGCGCTGCCGATCGGCGCGGTGTAACAAGTCCCTTCTGACTGTGCGGGCAGCCGCGCCGTACCCAGGTACTCCCCGTTTTGGCCTATCTGAACCACGGTGATGCTGTCGTCGCTCGCCTCGCCGCCAGCATTGCCCTCGGCTCCTTCTGCCGTGCTGCCCAGTACGCTGGTGATGACAATCCCGGAGGTCGCTGCAGCGGCGGGGGCAGGAACCGCCGCGGACACTTTCCTGCCTCTGCCCCGCCGACTCCTGCGCTCATTCACCCCCCGCAGAGGGAAGAGGGACGGTACTCGGATGCTGTAGGTCTTCCTCCCGCCGGCGAAATGCACGCTGCAGACTCGATGTCCTGTAGTGGGCTGGAAGGTGCTGAAGCAGCCACTGACCCCGGCCCGGGAGATGTTCCTCAGCCACAGCTCCCTCAGCGTGGTGTCTTTAGGAAATGTGTAGAAGCGCAGGTCCCGGTCCCGGTGCGAGTTGTTGTAGCAGCCAGGGACACAGCAGGTGAACCCGGGCATGTTTACTTCAACGCCGAGGCTAAAAGCACGGTCTTCGGATTAAGTTTAGCTTATTTTATTGTTGTTTCTTTATTCTATGCGTTGTTATAAAGCCCAATGGCCTGCAAGCGGAACTACACGTCCCACAACGCTAACAACTTCCTGTTTATTTTTCACCAAAAGTAAGACGCTCTTCTTCGTAATACGACTGAATCCACCCGAATGTATTCGGAGTCAAAGCATACGGAGCTTATACTTGTGCTGAATTCGAGGCCGATGTTTTATTTTCGGTGGTAAATGTCTAGTTTTGTTCTTCGCGGTGTTATCAAGCCAACCGTCCTCCACTGAGAACTAAAAGTCCCATAATTCCTTGCGCTTCCTGTCTAACTCCGTTAGTAAACTACTGCCCCTGCTGGTCAGTATATGGTAACGCAAGTCTGAGCACAGTTGAGCGAAGTAGGATACTGTATGGTTTCCATGACCAAATCTTTGTATTTAGTAATAATACAGGCACACAGAAAACACTGTCAGCATGTAGACGAAAAATAACGTCATACATTTTTTAAATAATCATCTGTTTCCAAGGAAATGCTTTACAATAATCTGTTTATTGTGTTATTAATTCAGATATTATTTTACATGCATAATAAAACTGATTAAAGCTCTGGTCAGGTTAAAGTTAGGTAGAGCTATCCTGGAATTACCTGATGTAACCAAACTCTATGAACTAATAAGTCCAGGGAATAGGTCAAATTAGGCAACATCTGTGAAAGTGGACCATGGGTGTGTAGGGGCTTTAAAATGGGAATGTCCTAATACATCTGTAAAAAACATCCTCATCCTCAGTGTTCAATATCCACCCACAAAAGTGCAAATGCAACCAAATATTTAATGGTTCATTGTCAAAAGAGTGATACATACAATTTTTGCTATCATGAAGGGTGTATTTCTTGAGATATCAAACAGTATAGTTTTAATCTTGGATAATGTGTACATCTAACCAGTTTTAAACAAGAATATTATTGAAAGCCTATCATTATAAATTATTATTCTATGAATCTGTTTGTTTCCACTGCTTTGTCAACCTTGCCATCTGAAACAGCACATTGCGCAGCCATGTATATCTGCATGTGGTAGTAACCTTTATCAGCCACCTGGTGGAAATCTCCCCATCAGAAATGTACTGGTTTATATGGTTGTGGATTTTGACACTCTGTGTCCCTGTCATCTTGCCACTGACACATCCTTAACAAAAATTTGGAAAGTCAGGTAGATCTTTTTATGCTACAGAAAACAGACTTCCATAGAGCTTCAAACCAAAATACACAACGTAAGTAAAAATGTGAGCAATCTGTTTTAACAAAATTAAACAGGTTCCAAGGAACTATCATGGAAAACATAAAATATGCTATATGCAGCTGAGCACTGTAGGTTTTCGGTCGGAAGATTTAGGCTACTTTAGGGCTCCTAATGCAAGCCTAATTGCTCCATATTAACCATATTAGGGCTACATGTAGGCTATTATACAGTAAGTATAAACCAGACGTTACTATACAGTTCGCTCTACAGAAACCATGATAGACCTGTTTTTCAGTAACCTTAGCAACTGTACTTCATAATATTTAAAAATGTAACCTGTAAAAATACCCTAAACTAAAAAATAAAAAAAAAACGTTTAATTTTTCAGAGGAGGTCAGTGCGGTGTACAGCCTAGCATACTGAATCATGGGAAAACACTTGCTTCAGCGGCACACCTATATTTGTTAAATGCGTTAATCTAAATCATTTTTAGTTATCCAAATTTTATCTTTCTCAGGAACAACTTAGCGAGTGTTTGGTGTTTACAGGCACAAGGCTGAGTCTAGCTGGAGGCGTCTTTGTATTCCTCACTTAGTTCTCCGCTGGTGACCCATCTCCAGCCTCTGTTAGGATCTCTGGCCCTCCCCACAGTCCCGTCGTTGCTACTGAAGTTACCATTAGCAACTGGGCAGCGCCCGGCGGAGCACCTACAACCGCTGTCGATGTGGTCCTGGTGAATTCAGTAGGTAGGTAATGCTACATTTTATTATGGTTTGCTTTTTATACCAAGTTTGAGGGGCGACAGATACATTAACGTCATTTAAAAACTCTGTAAAGTACCTACGTTTGTCCGCAGCTTTTTTGAGTTCGCTTTGCGGCTGTCTGGCCGGCTAGCTGAACATGCTAGCTAACGTTATCCCTAACCAAACGTTAGTCTAGCTAGCTCTGTGTGTGTGTGTGTGTGTGTGTGTGTGTGTGTGTGTGTGTGTGTGTGTGTGTGTGTGTGTGTGTGTGAACCATAGTTATCCGGCATATACACCTGCATTAGTTGAAGTAGTGGCCACTTTCCGCAAGTTTGTGTTATTGTAAAAAATAAATAATAGAAATAAAAAAAATGAATATGGCTAATGTCCAACTTCAGTTGATCACGACACTGACAGTTTCGTGTGGCATGGCTTTGTTACATGACCAGCCGACAGCAACACAGCACGGCTAGGTTACTTTCCACTGTTGTCTGCCTATGTGCGTGCGTGCGTGTGCGTGTATGTGAGTGTGAGAGGGAGAGAGACAGACCGAGAGAGAGAAAAAGGTGGAGAGGTAGAGCTTATTCTTCCAAGGTTACATAGGTAATGCAGGTGCACAGGCACACACGCCTTTATCAGTCTGATGTAACGTTACAATCACGGCTGCAGAGAGACAAAGTGAGGCACAGTTTCAGCTCCTGTCAGCCGAAACTCTGACGTTAACGTGCTTAGCCAAGAAAGAGCTCATCCCACCTTCCTTCACAAAAATACATAAAATTCTGGGCAGGTGCATCCACCACACAAGAAAACTGTAGTCTGACAACAATTACACAGATAACTGAAATCCACGCAACAGATACAGGTCCATAACAGTTAGATTAGGAAATCACCAAAAGTCAGTGGAGAGTTGGGAGAGCCTCAGGTGAGCTGAGCTTCACACAATTTCATATTTAACTTAGGTAAGTAGCACTTGGTCAGAGATTAATGTTATTCAATGTTATTAGATAAATTCAGCTGTTCTGTGTGCAAGTTTGTGTACGTAACTGCCACTAAATAAGTGTTTTACCTGGATAAGGTCAAACACACAGACATAAATTGCACTTGCTTCAGACGTTGAGTTTTGGTGGGTGTGGATCATCTGAGGAATGGCATGTTAACTATGTAGCAGGACACAATGTAAGTAGCTGTCAGAGGCTGCTGATAAAAAGAAACTAGACTAGACCTCTGTCAAACATGTTTGCCCTGTTTTTTGGTCACTAGAGCTGGGAGATAAATGGATGGTGTGCCATAAATTATTTTCTGTGGTTTTTGTTATTGTAACATTGTGATATAGAAGAAATGTCTTTTTCAATGTCTTTTAATGTTCACCTTAAGCTTAAGTGTTGTATGGAAAGGACATAAAACAACATTTAAAAATGTGTGATATTTGATTTTGTCAATGTTACCTGGCTTCATTAGTCTGTTCTTTTGTTTTTACAGGTACAGCAAGCTCTCCTTGATTTCCAGACACGATAAAGGCCTTGACAGAAAAGTGTTGTGTTGTGCTGTTGGGATGTCTGTTAGGCTGGCCATGGTTAACACGTAAGGTCGCAGTGAGTGGCACTGCCATGTTGCCAGGAGTCGGGGTATTTGGCACGGGGAGCACAGCCAGAGTGCTGGTCCCGTTGTTGAAAGCTGAGGGCTTTGAGGTTCATGCACTCTGGGGGCGAAGTGAAGAGGAAGCGTGCTGCTTGGCAAAGGAGCTTGGCATCCCATTTCACACCAGTCGATCTGATGACGTCCTGCTGCACCAAGATGTCGACCTTGTTTGCATCTATATTCCACCTTCAATGACGAGGCAGATTGCTGTCAAAGCGCTGGGTAAGAGGTCACAAACACAAATGCACTTTTACTAAAATGCAGACCTTTTTCCTTATGCTAGACTGCCCTGTCCAAAAACCTTGGGTATATTTAAAGTGTATAATGTGCACTTTTACTCTTAACATTTGTGCTGAGCCTATGTACATGCAGCCACTCCATCACAATCCATAAAACACGCAGCATTGCTATTAAAAAGAATATTGGTAGATATTAATTTAAAAAAAACATCAGAAACTTTTTGTCTGTGTGAATGATGACACTCAAGCTCAGTTTTCTTCCTGAACCAGGTTCAGGTCTTACATTCCAATTTCCATTCACACTGTATTTGCATCTGAGTTATACAAATTGACCCAGCTGGGCGTGGCAGGTCTACTCTGGAACAGATTTGAAATTTTTGACTGTAATGACTCCCCAAAAGATGCATACTGAAAATGGCTGCATTCTTCTGTAACGTATTTCTCAGGGTTTACCCTTAAGATGTGATTAATGGTGATCATAGCAATGGCCACAAGGAACGTTGTAATTTGAGGGGGAAAAAACAAAACAAAACTTACAGACAAAAACTTGAAATTCCCTACATCTCAACTCTGTTAGTAACACATTGAAGCAAACATAATCAACACATTGTCGTATCAGAGGAGAGTAGATCTATAAAGTTAACTTACTGTATCTGATGGAATTCCTGAGTGTTGACCTCAGCTTCCTGTTTTAGTTGCAACTTCCTGAGTGTGTCCCCACCAAAGGACTTATCCACGGCATTACTTCCAATGGGTACTGAAGGCCACTGATCTCCATGTATAAAAACTAAGCACACCCTCTGTGCTATCACATGTGGTTGCAGGAGAATGTTGACTTTTTGTTTATTCATACCAAACTCCGGGAACTGGGCAGTAATGCCATCTAAGGCAATCGACTTCACATCGTGCCCGAGCTCCACCCTCCACATTAAAATCATATTTATTATACACTCAGTTGCCATTTTAATGGCACACTTGGCTAAAACAAATGCAGTCTTAATACAACATCCCTGCAATAAATCCTACCTTTTTGTGTTGAAACTGTTTTAGAGAAGCTGTGAATCAACTTCAAGCTTTATGTTGGTTTGTGATGCCATTGAATTGTATTGCGTGAAACTGAGAGCTGTTTCTAAAATTTAATTAAATTTAATTAAATTTTTCATTTTTTTAAATGGAGGTTTTAACTGAATATAAAACATAAATCGTGTGTAAAACTTTATTACTAATAAAGGGGAGATTGTTCACTCAGTATGAGTGAACACAATGCTCACCACCCTCACCTGTAACATGAAAGAGTAATTCAAAGAGAGAAATCAATTGTTGAAATCAATCTTTTTCGTTGCTGACAACCCAAAATCATGGCCTTTATATCAGAGATCATTAAATTCAGTTTCATCTGAATCATAATAACCTTAACTTTCCCCTCTCTCTCTGCAGGTATAGGTAAGAATGTTGTGTGTGAGAAAGCTGCAACTGCGGTGGATTCATTCAAGATGGTGACTGCAGCAAGATACTACCCACAGCTGCTCAGCATTATGGGTAATACCCTGCGCTTCCTGCCAGCTTTTGTTGCAATGCGCCAGCTGCTGGTGGAGGGATATGTTGGCGAAATGCAGGTGTGTGATGTCCGAGTCTACGGCCCCAGCCTGCTGGATCAGTCGTATGGCTGGACATGTGAGGAGCTGATGGGAGGAGGCGGTCTGCACACTGTCGGCTCTGCCATCATTGACCTTTTAAGCTACCTAACCGGTGCTCGAGCCCATCGTGTTCATGGCTTACTGCGGACCTTTGTACAACAAAATGGTTTGATCCGAGGCATCCGCCGCGTCACCAGTGATGATTTTTGTTTCTTCCAGATGTTGATGGGTGGAACGGGGTCGAGCTCTGGTGGTGTGTGTTGCACTGTGACCCTAAACTTCAACATGCCAGGGTCATTTGTGCACGAAGTTATGGTAGTTGGATCCACTGGGAGACTGGTTGCTAGGGGGACAGAACTTTATGGTCAACGCAATGGGACTAAAGGTGAGGAGCTGTTGCTAGGCGACAGTGGGTGGGCGGGACCAGAGGTGAAAGAGATGCCCCTGCCACACCTGCAGGGGCTGAGCTCCATGGTAAAGGCACTGAGACAGTCTTTTCAGGCTCACGAGGAGCGCAGGTCATGGGCGCGAGGACCGGTTGCCATGGCACCAACATTTGAGGATGGCCTGTATGTGCAGACGGTGGTCGAGGCAGTGAAACGGTCCAGCTGTAGTGGAGAATGGGAGCGCGTTGAGATCATGAGTCAGGAGCCAGATCCGAATCACAACCTGTGTGAGGCTCTGCAGAGAAATAAGAACTAGATATATTTATACACCCAGTGCAACTACTACATGTGTCTGACAAAACTGGGCTCTGAATGTTTTTCCTTTATTTCAGCTGCTGAGGCAGTTTACATTACCCATGACTACTTTTTGCATTTTCACATTTTGAGCAGAATATTTTGGTTGAGAAAACATAACTGTGTTGTGGATGTTTGGACCCTCACAGTTGTGATTTGTTTGTTCACTAAACATGTTAACCACAGCTCCATTACTCTGATTCTCAACAATTAAATATTGTAGTAGCAGTGTATTTAGTTTAAGGGTGTCAAAATCTACACTTTTACTACCTGTACCATGCCAAAAAGTAGACACAGCCCTTATTCTCGCTAAAGCTTGAAGTCATGACTGCAGATTTCCAGCTAAATAAGGTTGATATACGTCACTTGTCGGTAAGGCACCACACCTATGCCAAATATTGGCCAAAAGCAAAATGACTTGAGTGTCAAAAAGCAACATTTCTGACCATTCATACCATATCCTTACTTTAAGGAGATTCTCTGGATACATTTATATATTTTACGAAAAATGCAGGTTGTTATATTTTACTGATAATCAGAGTCAGATCAAATAAGCTTATACCTCATCCTTGTGATTGGACAAGAGCACAGCTCTTCCTGGGGTATGCCAGAACGTTTTTGAATATTTCCTCTTTTAGCAGTTTTTAACTCCTCAGATCATTTTAAGTGTTTGCAAGTGTTTGGAGGTTAGGATACACCAATTAGTTGTTTACTAGAGCAGCACTATCAAAACAAAGTTGTAAAGTTAGTGCACAAACATATACTTTGTTCTAAAAACCCAGTTCCCAGGTCATTACCAATTGTTAAAAACCACAAGGTTTTGTACTTTATCAGTTAGTTAATTATCACTTGCTTTACAGTTGGGTCCTGCACAATTTGTCCAAGTCTTGAATTTAGTAATTTGGCTCAGATTAAAAAACAACTGTAAGTGTACAGTCTAACGGAGAAAACATTTTAATCTATTGTACATTTAGATGTTCATTTATTTTGGTGTTCATTTATTCCCAACACCAATAGCACCTTATTCTGAAAGGAAGTGTTTACCTCAGATATGACTGTGACATCTGTAAAATTCAGAATAAGAGTAATGGAGCTGTGCAGAGTTTTGTTTTGCTTTTTTTATTTTTGGAATGTGTAATAATAAGCATACATTTAAAAAGTAGAAAAGATTGCAACAGGGGCTTGTAGGTTTTTATGTTATGACATGCCATGGCATACATAAGATACCAGGGATTGAGTAAAATAAGCTATGTAGGAAACACAATAATGAAAAGTCTAATTTGTAGCGTTGCCCCTCAAAATGCCCAATTCTTAAAGTGATACTTTATCTTAAATCTTTCTTTTGAGTATCACTTTCACTACTGACTGCGAAGAGGGAAACTACCAGCTTTTAACAGCCACCTGTCGAGCTTACACAGGGTGAGCAACTGACGCTCAAAGGATAGATTTTAGGTGGAGTATAGCATTACATTTTACATTAGCAGAAACAGGCTTGTCCTAGAAATTACAGATTAGTGAACTTTTATTGTTAAACTATCGGCGTTTTATAAACAAAGCCTGAGGGTATTTGACAACTAAATGAGTTTAAAATGTGTGTAAAGGGTTTGTTTACATGTGTTAACCATTGAAGTGATTTTATGTGTTTTTTACAAGATTTTGTTTCATGCAATCTATGCATTTAGAGTGATTACAGATGTTTAAATCCAGAGAGTGGGGCCACCATCCACCCGCTTACACCATTCATCCTGAAACCTTACTGATTTTTTTCATTGAGTAGAACCACTGGATTTGACGTGCGTGAGAATATAAATGTGTGCCTCTCGAACATGCTCAGACCAAGAGAAGGAAGTGTTAAACAGTTTACGGTTGTAGTAGTCACTCACTGCATCTCAGTACTGCTGAATATCCTAAATAATATTGGGCCTGATCGCTCCTAATGCTGAGACAGGAGGTGCTGAAGACAGAAGAAGTGTACTGGTTTGATTTGATTTGATTTGGTCTGTTCCCTTCTTAGACCTATGCAGGATCTGCAGATAAGGATACATACATGTTACACGCTTACCTCACGCTATCCCAACAGTGCTTTATAAAAACAATACATCAAGTTTACATTAAGTGTCTTTTAAAAAACAGGATGTTCCATAACCCACCACTATTAAAATACATTCCAACCTAGTTTTCACCTTCTTGTTAACAGATGTTTTTGTTTTGTTTTTTTGCACTGATAACTGATAATATGCCACATATTTAATACGCAGTGTGATGCTTGAACCAGCCAGCTCACTGCAAAAATGAATTTAACATTTGTCTGTATAAGGAAGACTTTTTGTATTTATTTATGTCTTGGTGTGGAGAAAGTTTCCCATCGTTCGTTCTGTTCAGTGTTTGTGTTTTCAGCCTGTGAATTTCTGTTTAAAGCTGTAATATTTATCTTGTTTAGATGTAGTGTTGTTTTAATTGATAATATGGCTTTTTGAGCACAATGTGTTGCATTTAAGTTGGGAAACTGTACTGTTCATCTGCCTGACAGACATTTCCTTTAATAAATACAGTTGTATTCATTTAGCATCTTTGGACTTATATTGATTAATACTGTAAAAAAAGAAATCTACCATTATTCAGCAGTGAAGTCTTTGTGTATTCAAACCATAGAAAACAGATGGTCAGTATCTTTAGATATACAGTTCTTTACTGGGCTGAACATTGCACTAATATGTTTCACACCATTTTTACATTTTTAACATAATCCAATATTTTATAAATCAAGCCAGTTGTGTCAGTGTTCAAGACTGAGGTAGTCAAGAGTGAAGAGTCACTTTCAAATAGCTTTTACTGCAGGATGCAATATCTTACATCATGTCTCCTCCCTCATCTCCGTAGAGTCACCATTTCCCCATGGAAGCAATATGCTGCATTCATGTGGGAAGTACAGAATCTGTTTACTGGAAACAACATTTTATGCATAGAATTTAGCTGTGCCTGTTCTCAAAGTGCAAGTTTGCTGGAAACTATTGCTGTTGTTAGTAACTGTTATGAACCTTCTACACTGCACCACAAGCTAGGCCTACCCTCATTTATATAAATGCAGTGGACAAAATAATAGAAAAACCTATTATTATGTAACGCAATACAAACTACATCCTCCGAAATGGCCATACAGTTGAATCAACACCTCCCTAAATCAGTAAAACTGAACACTATGTAGGATTTATTGCAGGAGTTGCATTCGTTTTAGCTAGGTGTACCTCCAGAGTGTAAGCTCTAAATTCATTCATTCATTCAGCTCTAAATATACTTTGAACAAATACTAGTTATATATCTTGTTTTATAGTATAGCTACATCAGATTCAATAACTCTTACAATTTAAAATATTAGTAGGATACTACTGATGATGATATACTGATATATAAGTGGTGAAATTAAAAAATACTCCTAGATATAGTGTTAATTGTTTTATAATGTACTTCTTTTGCTGTTGGGGGAGGAGGAAATGTTAAATATTTTGTGATAACTTTATTACTATCAGTTTTACACGTTTTTATTCTAATGGGACATGGGAAAGATGCTGCAGTTCTATTTCACTTTTATTATTACATTGTCTGTCACCAAGGTTATAATTACAGATGTACACATGTCATAATACAGGAACCACAGAAACAAAGGACAGTGAGCCTTTGATTAAATGAATCAAAGGAGATGGAATTGCCTGAATTACACCATCATATTCCTTTATGGTACATGTGGTCCCATATTTATAAAGAAACCCATCTAAAGTAAAATATTCCCGAAATTACACTTAAACATTCAAATTCATAAAAAGGGTTGTATGACAAGATATGCTTATGAAATGAGAGTTTCACATGTAGTGTTATGTATTATCTTATCTTACATCCATGGTAGTCAAATTCAAGTTATGATTCGAGGAAGTAAAACAGTGGTTAACCCGCCCCGGATATGAATTCGGGCGGCAGCGATGCATTATGGGTAAAGTATAGCAAACATTGCCACAGCTAACAACAGCTAACGCTTCTGATAGTAATTGCTACTAGTGAAGTAAAAGTCGACACTTTTTAAAATCCCGAGCAGTGTAAATTACATCGTCTCTTCATGTCACTCATAGCTACAACGCCGTATGAGCAGCACATGATGTGGAACATAGGGGTTAACGTTAATGGTTGTGTGTTCACAACCCGGAGCCGACGATAGACATGGTCCGTAGACGAAGCGTAGTTTGGGGATTTTTTAAAACCGTCGACTCAGAGTCGGTCCAGTGTCTGCTCTGCAAGGGTTATCTGGTCAAACACGGTCAGGGCACCACCACGACCATGCTGAGACATCTGCGTGTCAAACATCCCTCCGAGGTCAAGAAAAGAAAGGGTCGTGCAGGTGAAATTACCTCCGTCCACGGCCATCGAGACATGGAGACGGACGGAGAACAGTTCTGCTCCGGTATGGTTACTGAAATCACCTGCACCTGCTTTAAACCATTTTACAAGCTTCGGGGGATACATAGCAGGCCTTTTTTTCAGCAGACATTTGACTTGTCAGTAATAAAACACAGCAATCAAACAATCCAGTCATCATTAAGTTATTATTTACTGAGACGTGTCAAAATGTCTTCCATGAAATAGGTCTATTAATTTTTAAACCCACTTCTCTTTACACTCACGCGCATCAAAATCAGATTTAAATGTTTTTCCTACAGTCATGTCTGACTCACTATAACAAACATATGGCAGTGTAGTTGACAGTCTATTAAAATAATGACATTGTTGGCATTGTTAGTGCTCTACAATGGAATTTACGTTAATGATGAGTTTGTGGTAAATTAAACTAATCAATCAAAGGTATTGTGTCAAATGTCTGTCCATAGAGGGCAGTAGTCAAAATGCTTTAGGTCACACTCAGCTAATTGTTCAAGCCATTTGCAAAGAATTTGTAAAGTATTTGCTTCTCAAATGTGAGGCTTTGGTTTCTGTTTCTACATCATGGACTGTAGGCCAGACAAAACAAGCTCTTAAGGTCTCACATTCGGCTCTGGGAACTTCATACACTGAACAAGCAATCAATTATTAAAAAAAACAAAACATGAATCAATAATGAATCGTTAGTTGCATCCATAATTATAACTTTGTTTTCTTCTTGTTTAGTGGAAGTGGCACTGGAGGACGAATATTTTGACACCATGAACACGGGGAATGAAGCTGAGATTAAATCTGCAATTAAAGGCATCCAGGAAGCTGCAGGTCCAGCAGAACAAATAACACATGAAGAGGCGAGTGATGACTGCCTTGTGAAGCGTACACGAAGTACACGGAGCCTGATTTGGAATCACTACGAGCGCTTGGACAGTTTGGGTGCTGCTCGTTGCCGCATTTGCATGAAGAAGTTACAGTGCTTTGAAAGCGGCAGCACCAGCAACCTGCATCGGCACATGTCAAAGAGACATCCGGAGGTGTTTTCTCAGCTAGTGGCCAGCAAGCAGAACCCACCTCCGTCCGGCTCATCACAGGGCTCAAATGCTAACGGTGACACAGCGACACCACCTCAGACTGTTGGGGCGACAGAGAAGAGACTGTTGTCAGGTAATGTTTCATGGCTCATTGCTGTTTGTGTATGTGATAAAGTCTGACTTTTTCAAAGGCGTCTTGCTGAATAAGTGAAATATATAAACATGCTTTTACAAAACCCACCTCTTCATTTAACAGAAGACAAATGTTGAACGTTGTCCAAATGCTCACAACCCGGAGCCGACGATAGCCATGGTCCGTAGACAAAGCGTAGTTTGGGGATGAGTTTGTGGTAAATTAAACTAATCAATCAAAGGTATTATGCCAAATGTCTGTCCATAGAGGGCAGTAGTCAAAATGCTTTAGGTCACACTCAGCTTTTTGTCATCTTTTTCTGTCACATCTGAAATAATAAGAATCCATAATTAGTTGTTAAATCAAGTAATTGATCAGGACAAAATTAATCACCAACAATTTTGATTATAGATTAATTGTTGAAGCCATTTGCAAAGCAAACATTTGTAAAGTATTTGCTTCTCAAATGTGAGGCTTTGGCTTCTGTTTCTACATCATGGACTGTAGGCCAGACAAAACAAGCTCTTAAGGTCTCACATTCGGCTCTGGGAACTTCATACACTGAACAAGCAATCAATTATTAAAAAAACAAAACATGAATCGTTAGTTGCATCCATAATTATAACTTTGTTTTCCTCTTGTTTAGTGGAAGTGGCACTGGAGGATGAATATTTTGACACCATGAACACTGGGAATGAAGCTGAGATTAATTCTGCAATTAATGGCATCCAGAAAGCTGCAGGTCCAGCAGAACAAATAACACATGAAGAGGTGAGTGATGACTGCCTTGTGAAGCGTACACGAAGTACACGGAGCCTGATTTGGAATCACTACGAGCGCTTGGACAGTTTGGGTGCTGCTCGTTGCCGCATTTGCATGAAGAAGTTACAGTGCTTTGAAAGCGGCAGCACCAGCAACCTGCATCGGCACATGTCAAAGAGACATCCGGAGGTGTTTTCTCAGCTAGTGGCCGGCAAGCAGAACCCACCTCCGTCCGGCTCATCACAGGGCTCAAATGCTAACGGTGACACATCGACACCACCTCAGACTGTTGGGGCGACAGAGAAGAGACTGTTGTCAGGTAATGTTTCATGGCTCATTGCTGTTTGTGTATGTGATTAAGTCTGGCTTTTTCAAAGGCGTCTTGCTGAATAAGGGAAATATATAAACATGCTTTTACAAAACCCACCTCTTCATTTAACAGAAGACAAATGTTGAATGTTGTCCAAATGCAAACCTAAATAAAATACAATCTAAAATACAGTAATGAAAAATCATCAGATTGGGAACTATATTATCAAAGAGTAAACACATAAGAATATGAGGAATATCAATACTCTGTGCTGTGGACACATTTCAGTTTGTAACAAAAAGTATTGAGTTTAGAAACCTAGCCAAATGTACATTTGGTTTGAAATATCAACCAGGTTTACATCATCACAGCTGGAGTTTCAACTGACAGTTGGAATAAAGTTTTATATTTCTCCTTGTAAATTTCTTTATAATCCATCTGGAAATTAAGTAAATATGAAGGTAAAATTGTTAGAACATTATTTAAGCACTTATGTACTCAACCGCTCAAGTACTTGTGTTGTCACTTGATTCTCTCAATAATTTTAAGAAAGCAATGTGGTATCTCTGCAACCATAATCACCTAATGTACGTTGAGTGGATGAATCTAATCTAATGCTAAATTAATATCAAGTTTTTTCATTTTGTGGTTCTACTGTATCCAAGATTATGACCTTCTCTTTCCCTCTTCTTACAGGTTTGATGAGCATTTCAAGAGCGTCTGTAGGAGAGAGGCATGTGTTAAGGAGAGAGCAGCAAATGATAGAAGCTCTGAGGAGAGCGCAGAGGGAGGAGGCTCGGGCTCTGGAGTATCAGAGGGAGCTGCTTGAGAAGCTGCGTGCAGCGAATGCCAGGGAGGCAGCTGCAGAGAGGGAGCAAATTGAGTCATTGAGGAAAGCACAGCTGAAGGAAGCCAAAAACGTTAATATACAAAAACAAGAGCTGCAGAAGGAAAAGACAGAGCTACAGAAGAAATGGGAAGAGCTTGAGCAGGAAAGAAAAGATCTTCTCTTGTTTTCCAGACAGCAACCTCCTGATTGTGTTTAAACATGACTGTCATGTTGCTATCTTCACCAATTTCAGGTTTTCTATGAATGCTTTGGGACTCATTCAAATACATGATATAAAAATCAGAGGTGACGCTCACAACATTTTAGACGTGAAAATACTTTATTTTTGCTCTCGCTGGTGTGAGGGCTTGAAATGATCAGCCAAACTAATTTGCAACTGACCTGATTCCTGTTTTTCATTGTTTTTTTTTCCTGCCACAATACGCCATGTTGTCACTAACAAGCAGTGTGATCCTGTTATGAACCTTAATTGACTCTGTGACTTGAATTGAGTCTCTTGTAGAGAAAATTCATTATAAGAGCAGCAGCATCTGTGCTGGTCAGATAATATGTACAGTTGGCCTTGTGGTTCTTTAGACTTTTGAAGTAAGAGCATCATATTTTCATTATTTGACATTTATGTTAAAAGATGATGATTAGGAAAGACATAACGTTGAGAGGGATCATTAAGTGTAAACCAATGTAGATTTTACATTTTTCATTTTGGTTAAAATGTTTTATACCCCAACTGGAGCATTGTGGGCTCCTGTATTCTACAGGGACGCTGTCGGTAGTGACATTAAAATATTGATGTACATGAGAATATTTTGACGAAAATGAGATTTCTGCACACTCTTATTAAATGAATACATCACTAATGTTTCAGTTCTTCGTGTCCCTAATCAGGGAGTTAGTAACCTATAGCAGAGAAGGTTTTATTGGGAACTTAAGTTTGAAAATGTGTACAAGGTGGTAGTGAAGTCAGATTTATCTAGAGTAACTGGGATATTGTTCCTGGGAATGCAAATTGCAAATACTATTTAATTTTTCAAATGTAATTATTAATGAACTGAGCATTAAAACTTAACTTCTGTTCCCCTCCAGTGTATTGGTGTGGTGACAGACGTTTCTGAGACAGATACTGTGAAACCTCAGCAAATAAAACCAAAACCAAAGCTTGATTACCAAGCAAGCACAGTGGGCAACAGACCCAGGGCCCCAGACCCTCTGGAGCCCCAAGTACCCCAAGATCACAATATAACAATATTTATTATATTATATATAAGAATTGTTTCGTAATATATGCATCACTCAAGAATAACAAACTGTACTGTAAAATCTAGTTTTAATACTTTCATTGTTTAAGTTTATATAATATATAAAATACTTGGTGCATATTTCTAAATTATATGAACTGACACAGCAAACCTGAGTTAGGGTGCTATTTTGCCTGCATTTTAAGTACAGAAACATACAGCGCATGCGTTGTATTTACAGTTTCACCCAGGACTTGACTTCTCAGGTACTGCTACTGTGCTGCCAGAGCAAGCGCCAGTATCAAAAAATGGCGATGTGTGAGTTTATGCTATAGATAGTTACGGACAATTTTACGGTCACGCTCGGAGTTACGTTCGCTCAAGTTTGAGACGAGGAGGCAGCGTTTCTTCTCTGTAGCCCACTTTACCCTGCGAACAAGCGCTGCCTGACAGGCTGCACCAAGGGGGAGTTTGTAGCTGGTGACGTGGGCTCCTGAATCTGTGTCGGTGGCGGAAGATGGCTGACAGCGGCGGACCCGTGGCAGCGAGAAGATGCGACTCAGTGTCGTCTGTGAGTATGGAGACCATCTCAGGCCTGACGGAGCTGGAGGACCTGGAGAAAGTTTACCAGCAGCTCTGCGTGGAGGAGGTCCGTATAAACGACGGTTAACGGCGGTTTGTTTGACGTGTACACTCACTGTCGTCATCAACGTACGCTGTACGCACGGGACGCTGCTGGCCCAAAACACTACTGAGGGAGAGAACTCCACTGTGTTAAATTATGGCTAAATGAACTTAAAACTAGCAAACTAATGACTTGTCCTTGCAGCTTAGCCTAGAGTTACTGTTTACTATTTTCTAGACGAGGCGGAAGACGGAGCTGACGTTAGCAACTGAGTCGCCTCGGTACAAAACACTTCACAACACCTATCTGACATAAATAACAGGAAGGTTTGGCCACATAATTGGTTCTGGTCTGGATTTTGACTCTACAATGTTTACCATACATTTGCGACAGCTGGTTAGTAGTTAATGGCTTGAAACAGTTTGTCCCATCAGGTGAATCAGAGTGAGATCTGTTACCATCATTGTAAGACCACCCTGAAGATGTACCCTGCTGCCACCAGGCATGTATGTCATGTTTAGGTATAAATTATCTTTTTTATAATTAAATGTTGTGCAGCTTTTATTAAGGAAACATATGACAAGACAAGCACCCCACTCCAACCTAGAAATGTCACTTAGAAGTGTGTCCTTCATCTCCACTGACTGATATGACTGCTCCCACTTCACAGCCCAGCACAGATCTTTACAGACTCTCTTTACGCTGTTAGATCATCTATATCTGTTTTGAGACTTTTAAAAGATAAGAGTTGCGATCGACATGTATATCAGAGGAGATCATCACAGCTCATCAAATGAAGAAATGTGACAGTGGCTGCAAAGAAAAGGACAAATTGTGCAAAATAAATACTAATGGTGTGTCCATATGATGGGTTTTTATCCATGCTTTGTCATTAAGCACAACGACCAAAGTAAGGAATAAATTATTGTTCAGAAATCCTGAAAAGCTGACTAGAGAAAGCAAATAATTAATGTACAAATGCTCCAAAAGCCTGAATTTATAAAGATGTGGAGTCCTATAATGGCTAAAGGTTATTCAGCTCACCCTACAATCTCTTAAACTACATACATGCCACCTTTTCTAATAACATCTACATGCATAGATAATAACTAAATGTATTTGATTTATTAGAATTATTTATATACGTTTCGCTAAATAATATGAAGGCAGTTGGACGCTGGATACAGAAAAACTGGCATGTTAAAATGTGACATTGTATTGAAGTTGTAGTGCGCTATACAGACTTGTGTATATTGTGTACAGGATGCTGAAACCAAAATAAAATGAATATTCATGTTGCTCATTAGATGTTTTGTTTTCTCCTGTAATACAGAAAGAAGTGGAAGCTGAGCTGGACAGGCTGGTGGGGCAGGAGGGGACCATTCACACAAAGATGCTGGCACTGCAGAGAATGGGGTACAGTTTGTGCAGATTATTGTAGTTTCAAAAGGACCCGATCATCATTTATTTGAGCTGCGTTCTTTAAACTGTGTCTTTGCTCTATAGGCCCAACCTACAGTTGATCGGAGGAGATGCCAGTCAGCTGTCGGGCATGATCACATTTACCTGTAGCCTGGCTGAAAACGTCAGCAGCAAAGTCAGACAGCTAGACCTGGCAAAGGTAAATACACACACTTATTATGTCTATCATAGATGCAGCATCAATTCTGCAATGTCGGGGATGTAATGTGGTTATAGTGCCAAATCATAACAGAAGTTATCTCAGGGCACTTATTATATGATTATATAATATAACATATTATGATTCATGTAATTGTTGATACAAAGAACTTACAATTTTAAACTGCTGCTGACAGTGTGTGTGAGGTTTTGATTCAACCTGTTTATCATCATATCAGAGATCATATACTGACCTCTTCAGAATCAGGTTTATTGCCAAGTAGGTTTTCACATACATGGAATTTGCCTCGGTATTTTAGCGCATTACTGCAACAATAAACATTGTAAAAGAAAAGAAAAAGAAGTACTGCAAGTCAAGAATCTTAAATATAAAATAGAGATTTACAATAACAATTATGTAAAATATATCTGTTTTTAAAATGAAAAGAGCTGTGCAGTGTTTAAAACAAAGAGGATGGAGTGTGCAAATGTTCACAGTACAAAGAATATAAAGAATATGTCTCTTAGCGCATATCTTATTTTATTTTTGTAGACTCGGCTGTATAACGTCATCCAGCGTGCTGATGACATCCTCGATCTGAAGTTCTGCACAGATGGTGTGCAGACGGCTCTACGTAACGAAGATTATGAACAGGCTGCTGCCCACATCCATCGATACCTCTCTCTGGACCAGTCAGTTATTGAGCTGAGCAGGCAGGGAGAAGAAAGTATGAGGCCTCCGGTTCTCTGACGTAGTGCATCGCCTTACGCTGCAGTGAAGAAGTACAGTAATCTTATTTGATTTTTTGCGTTTTCGCACTGTACTTTTCTCACTGCAGTGTAAGTAGCAATATAAATCAACTGCAAAATACATAGAATATATGTTTAGACTTGCACTGTAACACTGTCAATGCATCATGTCTGCACAGGCAGTGCTGTGGATGCCAGTCTGGTAATGCTGCAGGAGGCAGAGCAGAAACTGAAGGTCATCGTTGCTGAGAAGCTAGATGAAGCTGTAGCAGCAGTCAACCTCGCACAAGTGGAAAGGTTTTTCAAGATCTTCCCTCTGTTGGGCCTCCACCAGCAGGGCCTCGCCCGCTTTGGCCAATATCTCTGCAGTCAGGTCAGTTGTGGTTTTGGTCCCGTTTGTGTGCTTTCCTGTCTGAGATGATCTCAAAAACTTCAAATAACTTTTGGTGTAAAAATAGGCCATGGACCAATGAAGAGTTGGTTCGTTTATTTTTTGAAAAGGATTTCTTCTTCTATCACAACGTGTATTTTGATGAAGATCATGGATCCAGATGCATGTTTAAAATTTCTAAACTTCCTGATCCTTATCCTGATGTTGCATTGCATTTAGTATGAGAGTGTCAACTAAATGCATAAATTAGTAAAATGTTCCCACTCTGTAAGTACAACAAAGAGTTAATCTGATGTTATAGGACTGGTTGATCATATGAGATCATGAATATGGATATCATAAACCAGCTTTTTTGGGGGGTGGGGGTCAGAAATAGTCGCAGATATGTTATGTCTCTTTCTTTCTGACTTTTTCACAGCTTGCCTCCAAAGCTGAGGAGAACCTGCTCTTGGCTACAGGAGGAGACCTGGGCGAGAAGAGAGCACCGCTGGTATTTGCAGACACTCTGACACTGCTGCTGGAAGGTGAAGAAACAGGCCTGATACTCTGCGTGTGTGTGTGTGTGTACACTTTCCTTTATTTGCTTGGAGTGGCCTCCACTAATGTGTTTGTGTGTGTTTACAGGTATAGCTCGTGTCGTTGAGACTCATCAGCCTATTGTAGAGACATATTACGGTCCAGGCCATCTGTACACACTCATCACTCACCTTCAGCAGGAATGTGACCAACAGGCCCAGAAAATAGTCGACAAGTTCATCCAGCAGAGAGGATACCACAACAAGGTGTGCATGACCTCTGAACTGCATGACGTTGTTGTTTTTACTGCGTACCTGCACCCTCTGTGAACTCGTATCCCTTCTGTAGTTTCAGATTGTCCAGAGCAGCATGATGAAGAGCGTGCCGGGGGAGAGGATCGAGCCCAGGTATTTGTGCTTGTCAGCAGCATCCTGCTCTGTGTTTGTCTCTGTGGTGTTTTTATTTATACCTCTGTCTTACATGAACAGGGAGCTGGACCCTGTTCTGACAGAAGTGACCCTGATGAACGCAAGGGCGGAGCTCTACCTGCGCTTTTTACGTCGTCGCATGCTGGCCGATTTTGAAGTTGGGGATGCTCAGAGCGTCACACAGGGTAGTTTTATATTAACATGTGGTGACGCATACACGGATGCCTTTTTGAGATGCGGAGCTAAAAATCTAAAATCTAAAATATTAATGAGTTTGTTTTTCCTACATTTCTGAACACTCAGAGCATCAGCAGAATGTGGAGAAGCTACTGAAACACTGCTTGCTGAGCAGGACGATGCAGGAGCTGATTGGCTACTACATTCCAATGGAAGAGTACTACATGAGAGAGTCTGTTAACAAGGTAAATTACTCACCTCTATATAGTATTTGTATATTTGACAAAATGATCTTAAAGGGGAACTGTATACAAGTGGGAGTTCTAGTGCATGTGTGAAAAAAGTTATATAAACCCTTTTGTGTCTCCAGAGGGAGCTGCATGAAATCTGATAGATAAATGACGTCACTTGAGTCAGCATCGGTTGAAGACGACACGTTTAAAAAGGAAAGAAATCTGGAGGTTTAAGTTAGAAAGACGTGAGCTCACCAGACTTCTGTAGCTCCTCATCTCTGCTTGAGACTACATTAGCCGCTACTAGCATAACGCACCCTAATCTGTGACCGAACTGTCAGCGGTTACAGTTGCATTTTGGGTAATGTAAACTCCAGATTTTGACAAGGAAGAAGAATGGGTGGAATAAAATGTGGGTGGATATCTCTGTGTGACGGTGTTATAGTAGCGCAATGCGAAATTGGTGGAGTGCTCTTTTAACTCACTTACTAGCTTTTCCTGAGCTTTCAACAGCATTTCATGGTCTTCATCAGTTTGCTCAGTTGTAACGGAGATCCGTTGGCCATAAGTCTTTAATGGTCCGTGCTTCTATAAAGAGTCTATGCACCTTGGAGATTTTAGTTTAGACTGTTGATTCACTTTGATCCAAAGTGATGAGAAAAATACACATGCTGTGATGTTTTAGAGGCTTAATGCAAATATATAGTTCTATGAAGTTTTAAGTTTACATATTTTCCAAATACATATAAGATTAAGTAACCTCGTGGGCCTCTTTTAAGAACAGATATGAATAAATAACAGACAACACTGTATTTCTCACATTAGATGTAATATTTATTAATTGTAATTAAGAACATTCAATTAAATTAATTAAATAAACTGAATTTTCCTCCTCAGGCTGTTACTATGGATACATATGAAAAGGGTCAGCTGACCTCCAGCATGGTGGACGACTGTTTCTACATTGTGAAGAAGTGCATCAGTCGAGCTTTATCCAGCTCCAGCATTGACTGCCTCTGTGCCATGATCAACCACGCGAACTCTGTGCTGGAGTCTGACTTCAGGTGCTCACTACTTTTATTCATTTTTTTTATTTCTTTTGTTTGTTTTTTGAATACATTTTCATGTCTCATGCCTGTGTGTGCCCCTTCCTGTCTCCCTCCACCTCTTCAGGGAGGTGTTGTATAATAAACTGCGGCAGGGCTTCCCAGCTACGACGCTTCAGGACATCCAGCGTGGCGTCAGCAGTGCGGTCAGTCTGATGCAGAGCAGCTTACAGCAGGGCAAGTTCAACACACTGGGCATCGAGAGCGCTGAACACGCCAAGGCTGCATTTCTAGTAAGGCAAATACACTCACACGCACACACATATCTCTCGCTCTCTAGCAGTATCTTAGAAATTATTGGCTAGACTATGATGACAAAAATTAAACATTAAAGTTTTTTGTATGACTTTTTATTTTTTAAACCAGCAGCAGAAATTTAAGTGAGTGAATCAAATGCATGAATAACCCCCTCTTATTTAAGTAAGGTAAGTAGTGCTTTAATTTTTTAAATGGCTCTTAGCTGAAGGAAACATGACTTCAAAAACCTTTTAACCTGTTTGTCAAAAGGTAAATTGGAATCAAGAAACACTTCAAGGTTCATAGAGGTTCAAGGACCTTAGAGGTCAAAATACTTGTGTGCAGATTATATTTTCAGAGAAAGACTGAATCCTACTGAACCATATCGGCTGTAAGAATCCTTTATTCACACTTTTTTCCCCCTTTCGGTCTCAGGTGACTCTGAATAATGTTGAGGTGTGTAGTGAGAATATCACAACTTTAAAGAGGAACCTTGAGGTAAGTTTTACGTCTGTGCTAGTGCTCTGAGTCTCTTCGAATCATCTTGTCATTTATAATTTACCTCATTGCTTGGAAATTTACTCCCACAGAACGACTGCTCCAAGTTGTTCAATCAAGGCGCCGGCTCTGGTGAACAAGCCAAGATTGAAAGCTGTTTGTCTGACCTCGTCAACACATCCACCAAGTTCAAAGATCTCTTACAGGTTGGAGACGCACACATACATTGATCAGTGCTTGTCGGCTGAGAGTTGTGTCTTACAGTAGGTGTGTTATTAAAGGATTAATGTGACAGACCAGTGTCCACAGCAGAGGAATACAATTTCTAATTCATTAATTTAATAGGGAAGTTACTGACAAAAAAAATACAATCCAACTTTGTTGAGATCCGGTGATATTTTTCCTAAATAAACAGAAATTGAAAGGAGATACCTGCCCTACTGGTGTGATTTAAGAAGAGGAAGGATGAAAACTTTATTTTTATAGCAAAGTAAAGGAAAGACATGTATTGGAGGTAAAAGTTTAATACACTGATGTGATTTTATTTCACAGGAGGGCCTGACTGAGTTAAACACAACAGCCATAAAGCCTCAGGTCAAACCCTGGATCAGCAGCTTCCTGTCCATCTCACACAACATAGAAGAGGTAACGGTCTCGGAACAATGAACAGAAATGAATGAGAGGTCATGAAACATGTCTCTATAACTGCTGTCGTTCCTCACAGGAGGAGTTTAATGATTATGAAGCTAATGATCCCTGGGTGCAGCAGCTCATCGTTAACTTGGAGCAGCTCATGGCAGAGTTCAAGGTCTGAGCAACATCTCAGCTATGACTTCAAATATATATATATATTCTCCCTTTTTTAAACGTCTCTGTGTCTCCTCACCAGACGGCCCTCTCTCCTGTCATCTATGACACACTGACCAGCCTGATGACCAGTTTGATATCTATCGAAATGGAGAAGACCGTCCTCAAATGCTCGTTCAGCAGGGTGAGGAGTTGGGCTCAGCCACAAGGTGGCACCGAGCACCCTTTGCATCACTTCACATCACATCACATCTGACACACATGTGGTGAAAAGCCTCAAGCAATGATTTATTAATGAGTCCAGAAAGGCCTGCAGGAGAGGATGCTTCCTCTTGGCACGATAGCATCTTGCTATTTTGAGCAGTGCGTTCAGGGGAAACCTCAAAATAAATGCTTGTACTTTGTACAACATGTTGTCTGTATTGATTGTTTCTGATCTTTTTGTTGCAGCTCGGAGGGCTGCAGTTCGATAAAGAGCTTCGGTCTCTTGTGGCGTACCTCACCACTGTGACCACCTGGACCATCAGGGACAAGTTTGCTCGTCTCACACAAATGGCCACCATCCTCAACCTGGAGCGGGTAATTTAGATCATGTTACCCACACATACACAGAATACATTAGTGTAAAAGCTCATCTTATGTGTTTTATCTTAACATTTGTAGCAGTTTACACCAGTGGTTGAATGAAAGTACATTTACTCAAGCACAATTTTTCGACATACTTGTACTTTACTTATTTCAATTTTAGGCTAGTAAATACTTGAACTACATTTAAATTGGAAATATTGTAATTTTCACTCCACCACATTAGCTCCACCTCAACCAACCACCTTTTTATACTGCAGGTAACTGAGATCTTGGATTACTGGGGACCAAACTCGGGCCCCCTGACGTGGCGGCTGACCCCGGCGGAGGTGCGTCAGGTTCTAGCGCTGCGTATTGACTTCAGAAGCGAAGATATCAAGAGGCTGCGACTGTAACTCACAAACCAGCTCGCTGGTTTATCAGTGATTGCTGTGCAGCACCCACCTTGTGATGCTTTTCACTAAAGAGCTCTGCACAATCCAGGTTTAATCCATGTTTCTGTAAATGGACGTGGGCAGGGGCACAGGCAAATGGCCGGGGATTTCTTTTTGTCGGAAGCAGAAATGCTCATTGCTCATCCTGGAGATTTCTGCCTTCTGCTCCACACCCGGCTGATGTCGGTCTGTGTTACAGCTCAGCTTTTAGGGGCATGGTTTGTGGTTACGAACAATTTGCTATGAATGATCTGTAAAATATGAGAATATTCTCTTAAATGTGTAATTAAAAAGTGTAATCGTGTCACACCGGGAGTTCCAGCCTTTTTAACCTGTAACTGGCTCTGGGAAACGAGGACACACTGGGACTGAGGAGAGGAGCTCTGCGTCTGTCGGTGAAACAGAGCAGTAATGAACATCATACCCATTAAACTGACAGAAGCAGGTCAGACAGCTGATCCAGCCTAGTCATTCAATATATGAATAGCTCCTTGTCTGTGATGATGGAACACTTTTAACCTAATAAATTGAGAGCCGCTGTGCGACGCCTCTGATCCCTGCCATCCACCACATTTCACGAAGTGCTGCCCTATTGCCATGCAAGACCTGTTCCCAATCTTTTAGACATATTTCTGACACTAAATACAAAGCTGTGTTCACCAGGCAATGAAGCATTAAAAAGTGCTCCATTCTCATAATGTTCAGCCTAATTTCCTGGTCTAACCTTAATTCTGTGCGCAGATTAAAGCAGGTCAGTGTGTATTTAAACTTTTGCTGAGAGGACGGCGCACAGTTTTTCTATTGCCCTCTTACTTTCTTCAGTGCAATCAAACTCAGACCACGAGAACGCATGAATAGTTAGGAAAAGTGTGGCTTTAATGTAAACACAACATTCGATTGGCTCAGCACAAACATTCCACATGAGAGCAACCAATAAACTACCAAATAGGATGGGGGTGCGTCACAAAAACATTCACAGTAAAAAAAAATCTGGTATAATCATAATATATATACAGTACGGTGCTTTTAAGGTGAAAATGGAGATAGGATATGGGGACTGATATGTGATAGATAAGAGTATACAGGGATGAAAAGATGAATTTCTGGGTGCACAGGTGAAAATGGAGAGCTGTACTTTTTCTCTGTGAGAAGAGAAACGTGACAGGCAGGGGGGTGGGGGTGGTGGGGGGGGGGGTGAGGGGTGGGGGGAGGGGATAATGGTTCCCTGTTTACTGATCAGGGGAGAGGAGGGTTAAAAAATCCCCGACTCCCCAGACAGAGGCTGCCTCAAATGATATTGTTCTCCTCGTGCAGTCGTCTATTTCTACACAGATTCACATCGAAGGGTAAAGCACCACACGGAGAACAAGATGTCATTGGAGGGCTGCTTTCTACCCTCTGAACTGTAGACAGGTAGCGGTGTACCCCAGTTTTTCATGTCAGGAAATAAATATGTGGCACGGGATTTCAGGAGGTAGGAGGAGGCATGTAGGGCATGAGGCTTAAATAAATAAATCATTCGATGATAATAAAATGTTATATCTGTTCCTTAAATAATATTAGTACGAACATGAACAATGATATCTGTTCCTAATCCAGAATCTGTCGCTCTCAGATGGTTGGCACCAATATGACGGGATTTTTTTACATTTTTTTTAGATATCACTGGCTGATAGGCATTTGCTCACGCTACAGGAGGCCAATGGCAATGGGCAGCCACTCTGAACAGAAGAATCCTCTCTTTCATTATGTTTTAAAGTAAAAGAGAAAACGGAGAGTGGAACAGACCTGCAGGCTACTCAGTCATGTGTGGGTCTGAAGGAGAGGGGAGCTTTGTCCCGTCTGAAAGTTAAAATAGCCTCCTTCCCAACCATGACCCTCAGCCACGAGTACAGCACCTCCCCAACAACATCGTCATCTCCACCTTCATACACACAGCAGCTCTTCAAACGGAGCACAACAGGCTATATTCAGTACAGATATAAATGCCTCGAGACTTGCACATAAAAATGTCACATAGAGAATGGGACACGCTGTGGTTTAAAAATGACATTGCACACTCCTCGCGTTGCATTTTCTGGGCTGAGCTGAATATACCCCCGGTGCTGCCGCTTCTGACCTTACCAGTTGTTGACACAGTCATCAACAAAACATGAAACATTCAGCTCAAAAACACATTTTGATAAGACAAAACTGGGGTTGTATAGTGAAATCAAAATAAGAGGAAGGGAACAAATCATGGCAATAATCCAGTGTGGTGTCTGACGGCAGCTCTTTGGGTCCATTTGGACGTGTAGAATTACATATTTATGTGTTTAAGTATCATCAAAATTATCATTATTAACACCTCATACTCCCCATGACAACCTCTGCGCTTGGCCAGGCCTCAGTATAAGCCACACCCTCTAAGGTTGTTTGCAATAATGATGTCAGTGACGGCATCAAACACTACCTGGATGTTTCCTGTGTCTGTGGCACAGGTCAGGTGACAGTAGATCTCCTTATTGGGAGAGCGGTTCTTACTCTCAAACTGAACCTGAATATATGCAGTAGCATCGTCGTAAGTATTAGCACCTGGAGACAAAGGGAGGAAACAGAGAGAGACAGCATGAGGGGCCGGCGTTCATCGCTCGTGCTCGTGTGGAGCAGCTGTGCTCAGAAATGAACGTCAGGGACTCACCTGTGTATTCTGGAAAGCAGATCGTCAGCGGTGACTTCTTGATCTTCTCAGCAAACAGATCCTTCTTGTTGAGGAAGAGGATGATGGAGGTGTCGATGAAGAACTTGTTGTTACAGATGGAGTCAAAGAGCATGAGCGACTCATGCATGCGGTTCTGCAGAAAGAATAAACAGTGAAGAGTGAGAGTGTTTGGAGTAGAAAAACTTAAGTAACGCCACTGTAACAACTATATATCACTTAGTCAACAACTCCCAAAAGTCAAAGTGATTGTCTCAGTGTAACAATTGTGATTTTATAGGTTCATCTTTCAAAGGTCTTTTATTGAATATCAACGAGGAAAAGAACAAAGAAACATTTAAAAGATTCATATTTTTCCTGTTAACCCAACCCCAGGCACATTCAACTACTTCTATGAAAATTGTGAAGTGAATAAAGCCAGAAAAATCTATTGCCGTTGTCAATCTGCTATCGACCTTTAAGATGTTTGGGTTTTTTTGGCATTTTGCCTTTAATAAAGAGGTTACAGCAGAGGTGCAGATGGGAATTTGAGAGGGACAACGTGAGGATATCAAAGCAACAAAGGTCCCCAGCCAGACTCCCAACTGGTGATGTTGCTGTTACATCATAAGTATCTTAACCACTGGGCCACAAGGACGCCTCAATATCGGCCTTGAATTGTGCTCCAGAGGGATTCAGACTGAATTAACCGAGTCACACTTACAGTTGTCTCATCTTCATGGAGCACCTGGTCGTATCCGCTCAGAGCAACGCAGAAGATAATGGCTGTCACATCTTCAAAGCAGTGGATCCACTTCTTCCTCTCTGACCTCTGACCTCCCACGTCAAACAGCCTGGAAGAAAGAAGTCAATTCAGACCCCAGAGCTATAATCCCTGAACCTAATCTAAGACAAAACGCCAACAACAAAGGCCAAACGCTGCAGCGACTTCATGTACGCTACCTGAAATGGAGGTTTTTGAAGGTGAAGTGGGTTTCGACGATACCAGTGGTCTTCACTCGGGTTCTCAGGATGTCCTGCTCTGTGGGTTGGTACTCTGCCGCCCCAATCCGGTCTAGACTGTCCAGGTAGCTGATAACAAGACAGACAAAGATCAAGAAGAATGTGGATTTAGACGACTGGTGTTTTATTTGCAAATAGGGGTTCTTTTAGTCCTTTTGTTCCACTCACTATTGAGCAGAGTCGTTGAGTTGGTATTCCCGGGCACGGCTGAAGCACTCCTGAGTCCCAGCATCGGCCCATACACGCTTCATAGCGGTGAGAAGCTCTGCAGAGTACGGCTCTGTGTCCTCCATACGACTGACCACATCGCAAACTAGCTTAGCATCCGCCTGGACGAATACATTTCATAAGATCAGGGAAGCAAAATTATATCTGTTTATTTGTTATTTATCACCTGTTATAATGGTATTGTGTTTTTTTGTATATTATGAATAATTATACACAATCATTTTCTTTAAATTAACACTACAAATCAATTACAAAGTCACTTATTTCTTAAAATCAGTCTTTGGCACTATCGTATTTCAAGGCTGCATAAATAAAATCTCAGTTTCTAGGCAGTGTGTAGGTGAACACTTCAGCTGGAGGGTAAATGAAAGACTGACTTTTCTATCCTTGTCTCCAAACTCGATACCCAGTGAGTCCATGGCTCGGAGGATGGCTGCCAAGCTCTGGATGGTGTTGCTGTAGACCACAGGCTTATACTGCTTCACATCATCCCCAGAAAAGCCATCTTCATGGATAATCCTGCATGCGCATACAGATATTAGACACAAGCATGGGCTAGACAGAAAAAAGTCACACAGATCCATATGTTCTTGCAGATCTAAACCATTCTCTTTTCACAATAAAAGCTCTGCGTGTTCTGGCAGAGCTTTTTCTTTGTGTGTGTGTGTGTGTGTGTGTGTGTCAGGTGATTTCTGCCTTCCTGGCATACACACACATCTTATAGTCCTCTCTCCCTTCTTCCGACCACCCCCACTTAAAATGCATCTTTAAGTGTGTATCGGTGTATAATGGGATGGGAATTGATCACATTCTCCGTCTGTGATCTGTAATTGGACAGTAATGTGATATTTAAGCCATTTATAATTTATGATGGGCAATAGAGTGGAACCAGTCAGAGCACTAATCAATCACACCACACACGACTCTGCTGTTACATTTAGTACGACACAGTTAAACTTCTTATAATCTGCTGAACATTAAACTACCAGCACACGCTCAAACTGACCACACACACACTGAATCTATAAAATATCCGTCATGACTTCCTGAAACTAACCTGAAATCTACATTTTAAACCTCTGCCTCTCTCTTTACCTCCTTCATGGTCAGTGGCTGATGTTTGATGAAGAAAATAAATAATGGTTGGATGATGGTTTTTATCTATACTCATCTCATCAGTGCACATTGTGAACCTCCACCAACATCAGAAAAATCAACAGTTTTAAGAAATAAAACATTAACATTCAGGGAAAAGGAGTAGAGGTGGAGTTTCACACAGCAAAGGCCTTTAAATAATTTAGGGCTGCAACTAACGATTATTTTTTATTATCAATTAATCTCTTTATCGATAAAATATAAGAAAATGAATTCTTCAAATGTCTTGTTTTGTCCGACCGAGGGTTCAGAAAATGTATTCAATGTACTACCATGTAATATGAAGAAAAGCATAGCAAGCCTGTAAATGTTTGGTATTTTTGCTACAACAAATGATTATTTGATCATCAAAATAGGCAATTTTCTGTCCATCAACTAATCGATTAATCAACTAATCATTTCAGCTCTAAAATAATTGTGACTATTGTTTAGGTGTGGTAAGGGGCTCTCCTTAGGGGGAAACTTTAAAAGAGGAGGTGTTTTTATTTTATATTTTGTGTGTTCAGTGTGCACAAGAAGATAAAAGAATGGGCCTCACAAGCCAAAGGCAAAAGCTTAAAATAATATACAGTTTTACATCACAATTTCCCTTCTTCACATTGGTCATTTCGTCCAACCAACAGTCCAAAGTTCAAAGATATTCAACTTAATATCATAGAGAACGAAGAAAACCAGTAAAAATGCCGTTTAAGAATTAATAGGTGATCAAAATAGTTGCAGATAAAAATAGACACCACTGACATTTCTGCAGCTGCAGCACAGAGCATGGTTAGCATACATCACCCAACAATGAAGCTGCGTCTTGTTTAATTCACATAATCCATCCTTCTTTGTCTTCTGAGCTACAGGACTCTCATATTATTAAAGGTTACATTTTCTGATCATTTTAAATCCATTTTAGGTTAAAAATGTCTTCTGGACTCTCAGGTGTAGTTTCACTCTCATTGCAATCATAAAACTGCCACAGCGAGGCCTCAATCAAACAATATAAAGAAACTCTGAACCGTTACACTAACCAGCACAGCATGTGATGATGATGATGATGATGAGTGGACAAATCACAGCAGTGCATACTAAATTTACCCACCAATATCTAAACTTTATGACCCATAGTGTGTAGTAAAACCCACCCGTCTGCTGCCTGCTGAGGCTAAAACAAACCCTGAAAAGTGTTTGTAAACACTCAGTGGCCCAGTGTCTTGTGTCCAGGGCACAGCAGTGAGTTATGGACGACCAGAGACCACAGGGAGGGTAATGAGGTGAAGGGAAGAGGAGGAGGCAGGGCATGGAGGGAAGGAGGGAAGGAAGGAAAGAGGGAGGGAGGGAGGGTGCAGTCAGTGCATTGCAGGCCGGGATGCGCTGAGCAGGACGGAGGCAGAGAGAGACACACAATGCTACCCACAAAAACTGGGAGAGATGCTTCACAAGACAAAATATACAATGGACCGAAGCCTTTTTCCGGACTGAAACATCTAGAAACTTAACTAAGAGGTTTAGAGAAAACAACAACAGTGATTTAAAACATCAAAGAGTGATTTAGCTTAGACAGGGGAAGGTTTAGATGCGGTTTTAGAAGCCATATTTCTGCGTAAATCCGCTTTATAGCCAAAGTACTCCCGGCGATATCGGGCACTTAAAGCCATTAAGATTAAAAGCAGAGGTATTCACTAATGGAGCTGTAGTGACCTCAATGTAATTCACACACACACACACACACACACATGCACGCACGCACGCACGCACGCACACACACGCACAGAGGAACAACACCCACATATCCCCCAGTCGCACACTCCCTGTAGTCAAGTAAAACCCTCGTTAACTAAATTTCAGCACCCAGGCAGTGAACAGCACCCTGGGACGCACCGGTGCGGCCTCCGCAGCCTCACTGTCTGACTGCAGGAGGTGCTCGAGTCACCGGCACTCCTCCGGGGCTATGGCCTCTCGAAACATGGCGGCTCAACCTGCCTTAGCACAGATAGGGGAGGCGCAATCTCGGGCCTTTTACTCTGGCTGTGCAGAAGAGGGCTATAAATAAGCAGAAAAAGGCACTTACTTCATCTGTTTGACGATGGTGCTTTTGCCGGACTCTCCGCCGCCTGTAAAGAACGGAAGGCAGAGTGAGAGCCGGCAGTGAAATCAGTACCACGGAGAGCACCTCCGCCCCATGCAGTCCCACCACAAGCAAACCGAGCCGTGCCGCGCCGCGCCGAGGCGCAGCAGCCCCGCGGCCGGAGAGGCTCTTCTCTTACCGAGCAGAAGCAGTTTGACGTCCTTGGCGGCGACCATCCCGTCCTCTTTCAGGTTTTTCTCGATGGCCTTGCTCCGGTCCAGAGCTGCGCGCTCCTCGGCGCTCAGTGTACATCCCATGTTTCCAGGCGAATGAGCAATCCCGTCGTCTCTCCGGTCCGCCCTGTCCCTCGCCGACTCTCAATCAGTGCGTTGTCTCTCGCTCGAGCTCTCCTCCTGCGCTGTCTGCTACAGCATTAGGCCCGGATTGAGGGCAAAACAGAGCCGGGATCCCGAAACGGTCTTTTCTCCGTGACTCTGTATGTGCCTCTCTCGCTCTCGTCTCCTCTCTCAGAGGGGATTGGGGGGTGGGGTCGTTGTGCTCGAGCCTGCGGGGTTGGGGTTGTTGTTAGGTGGGGAGGGGGGGGCCTCGAGCTCTCTCTCTCTCAACAGGGCGGCGCTGGTGATGATGATGACAGCGAGCGCGAGCGATTTCATCGGTATCTTTTCACGAAGGCAGGCAGGAGGGGCGCGAGAGGAAGAGGAGGGAAGAAGGGCTGGCTGCGCGAGACTCACCTAACGCCGACAATCTCGCTTACGTCAGAGCAGCCGAGCTTTAATCACGTCCTATGAAAGATTATTCAAATGAAAGAGCCGCAAATGGCAAATGTTGCCCTCTTGTCTCCCGGAATTAGTGGAAATTGTGCTGTTGTTGACACATTAAAACGCACCGACACCGGTATTCTTTTATTCTACAAGGACTGCATGGACGTTTAACTACATAAATAGACCTGAAACATACAGGCATGGTGGTGCAGGAGGAGCACACGATACACTGTTTCCAATTAGCATATATAAAAACATAGTCCGATAATCAGTTGAGGAAGAGTTCAAAACAGCGGAAGAGGTATTCAGATCCTTTACATAAGTAAGAGTCACAATGCCACCGTGTGAAAATACACCATTACATGTAGGCTAAAGGCCCTCCATTCAAAATGTTACTCAAGTAAAACTACTTTTGTAGTATTTGCAGCAAACTACTTAAAGTATCAAAAGTAAAGTAAATTAACCAGCAATGCTTTGCATTTTATAAGATCATCACTTGATCTGCAAATTAACAAACACATACAGATGTTAAATTAACATATTGGAGTACAAGGATAAATATTTTATACTTTATATACTGCTAGGAAGTTTAATCTATACCATTGCATCATATTTTATAAAATGATCATATGTTTTGTATGTAAAATCTTATGTATGTATAATCTGCACAGTAACTAAAGCTGTCAATGCATAAAAAGTGCAATATTTGCCTCTGAAATGTAGACTAGTGGAATAGAAAGTTTAAAGCAGCAGAACATGGAAATACTACTCACAATTGTGTTTAAGTACAGTACTTGAGTAAATGTAGTTAATTACTTTCCACTTGTGCAGATCATAAGCAAATGTGTAATCAAAGACAGTTTATCTGGTGTGTGTGTGTGTGTGTGTGTGTGTGTGTGTGTGTGTGTGTGTTTGCCTCCTCTTTACAGTTACAGCCAGGCACATAGACAGCACACAGAGGTCAAAACCCCACCCCACAAATTCTGGACCAACTCCAAAATAAAAAGACAAAATTTCATATTTGTTGTATTCATTTAATAATATCACTCATCTTTATAGTCTAAATGATGTTTCAAAGCCTAACTTTTTACACTGCCACGTATGAATACTTTTATTCTTGCCTAAAAACAATGACATTTAAAGATATTTAGTCTTAAATAATATCAGAATCAGCTTTCAAATGTGCAATATTTGTAAGTGTAGAATATAATCTCCTCTTTATAATTCCCAGAAATATTACAGAGAACATAACCTCTTCAGTGGTAGTTACAGCCGACGTGAGGAGTGTGTGTGTGTTTATCATAACTTATAAAACTGTGTATGTGTATGTTGGGGGTTGTGTCCGTACCATATAGCAGTAATAAGTGTTTGTGATAAAAGCTTCTAATCCACACATCACATCTGGATGGATGGTCAAGTGGAGTAAAAGGGGAGGAGGGGGGGCTTTTACAGTGGACCCTGAATGAAAACCAGCAGAGGAGCTCAACCTGAAGAGACTTCATCCATCAGTGAATTTCCTCTTTGACGGCCGAGCCGAGATAAAACCTCCACGCACATCTCAGCCGCAATCTCCACCTCTCTGCCCTGAAGCTCCCACAACGTGACACATGCACACACACACATTCAGGATCGGTGATCAACACAGTTTAATCATATGAGCATGTGCACGTGTGTGTGAGTGACAGGGAGCGATGGGGGGGAGGGAGGGAGGATTAACACTAAATTGTACCTGAGGGAATTTTGACAAAATTATGTTTTCAGTTTTAATTACACTAATGCATCAAACACAAACATGAGGACTTTTTTTTTTTTACAACCATTTAATTTGTATGAACCCATTTTGTAGAAAAAAAAATCAATAACCTTCAGTTGTGAACCCATTAGTAACAAGAAACAACATGGTTCCATCTGTAAATTGACTTACAAAGCAGAAATAAAAGAGGAACATGACAGTTTAAACAGTGCATTCAAATCACGACACCATGTTTTTTTCATCAGTGATGGCAGATCATTTCATCTAAATTAAAACAATAATACTAATAATTGAAAAGCAAATCAAGATATGAATCAATTGTCACAGCATGTGTTCGCACAGCCTGTCTGAAACACACACACACACACACACACATACACACTCACTCACTCACTCACTCACTCACTCACTCACTCACAGGAATGATTTTAAAACGTGAGGACGTCAATCAAGAACAAACATATTGTATATAAAAGCAGGCAGACAAAGACAAACACTCCTCGAGTACAGAGGACCTGTCCCCCTCAGTTTTCATGACTCGTACACACACAGTTACTCTCTCGGCTGGATGTCCAGAATATTTTCAGCCAGGCTGGTGAGTTTGCAGTCCTCCAGTGCTTTGACCAGCCGGCCCAGCTTGGCCGCTCTCCCCTCCGCCTGGATGAAGCGGCTGAGCAGCTGATAGGCTTGCTCGTACAGCCCTTCTCTCTCATACTCGTAGGCCAGGTTGTCTATGGCCGGACCCTTCAGAGCCCGGCAGCTCTTCCCCAGGGCCCTCCCTACGTGCTTCCACTGACGGCCCACTCCGTTAGAAAAGCTCTGAACATCTGCCGCCGTCAGCATTCGGTCCTCTGACAGGCCAAAGGATAAAAGATGAAGGAAAACATTAAAGTAAACTGTGCTTAATTGTGATAAACATTTCCCAGAATTTCCCATTTACATGTTATCACATATAAAGTTCTGATGGCAAACATGTTAGCAAACGGTTGCTATCTAAACATCCAGCAGACAAGCAGCAACATTAGCATTTATTGAGTCATGTGTGTGTCCACCTGACAAATGTAGGTCCACACATTCACTCTGCTTTTAGCTCTGATTTGGGCTCTACTAACTCCTGAGGGAAATATCTGTCTCTTTAGCTGCTAAATGCTCCACTATGTTCACCAGCTGTGTCTGTCTGCCGTTTCATGCTGAGCAGGTAGCATACAGTGGGTTTATCAGAGGTCTTTAGCTGAAAACAGTGCTGATGGGAGCGGTGAAAATGAACTAAAACAGTAAAGCTGCGGGTCATAAAACAGTGCTGAGTGATGACTCTCTGTGGGCTTTCTCACCACAAGCGACACCTTTCACATTACCTGTAGTCATTTAATCCATTGTTGATACAAAAATATTGATTAGTGCAGCTTTATAGTTGTAAATGTTGAATACTGAATAATCAGGTGTTGAGGTGTTTTTAATACAGACAGAATGGCCAAAGTGTCTGCCTGCTCTTTGCTGTTTAAAAACCAGCTTATACATTTCAATAGATAGTAGTGACATATTTTCCATTGTCCCATCAAAAGCACCAACATCACTTTACAAATCCCAGGAGACAAAGCTAATGTCAGCTTGGGAAAAGCTCAGTTTTTTTCTGCTCTTTTAAGAAAAAGCCACCACATTTTAATCACAGTTGCCTTCATATACAAGCGGCCATATTAGACTATACACACGTGGTCACCCAGCGAGCCACTGATATTAAAAGAGATTAGTGCAGCCTAAAAATGCTTTTTAATTGCATAAATTTGAACCTGTCATGCATAAACTGAATGAGTAAATGAACTTACAGAAATTAATTTGTTTCAGTTTTTTATCTCACATTTGGTTTACCCGCTATGAAAGCAGTTCTCATACTGGAGGCCTTGGAGGAGGCACTCGGGGAACAGAAGTCCCTTGTGCACTGATACATAAGTGTGTCTGAGGAAGCTAAATCTAAATTTACATGAACTGGAATCAAATCTTTAATTAACTCCATTAGAAAATCAAATTAACTTTCAAGACATTGTAGTGCCTCATCAGTTAATGTTAATTTAACAGTTCAATATGAGGTCGACAAATTTAAATCAATGCAATCCAAATACAATATCTGCTGGCCCTAATCTCTTCCCATAGACTGACCATCATTTTATAAAAGGGTGGATTAGAGAGTCGGCTGACAAACGGCACTGAATTCATATGCTGAGAGAAAATCTAACACAAGACCATCAATCAGCGAACATAACATGAATTTGGCAGCTTCTCGCATTACAAACGTTGCTTTTAGACTGCAGACCAACAAATCTCAGATGCTGAGGGCATGAACACACCAACATGAAAGAGGGTTCAAAACAATACAACCTCTTGACTGTACAACCATGCAGCACCGACATAGTTGTTGTAAAAACTCTCATAGATTATATATTGCAATTTCTTTTCTCAACTTCACTTTAACACGTAGTTGAATAAACTGAAACAAAAATGGTAACTCAGGTAATTCAGCAGGGTTTCTTCACCATTTGTCACTGAACCATGTGCTTCTGGTGAATCTAATCAGAGCAGCTCAAAATGAAGAAAAAAGTCTCTTTTCATCTAATATGAAGGCTATTTTAATCTCTTTTGTGACCAATTTAGGCCAAAAGTCCAGCGCCAAGTCTGTGAAGGACAAACTACACAGGACATAAAAGTAGAAACGGTCGTCTTGACTCACCAAACACTCTATTCTGAAACTTGAAGCAGTTGCTGGGGACCGGAGACTCTTCCTGTGTGATGGCGGTGGACTGTGGGGCAGGGCCGAGGGCCTGAGTCTGCAGCTGCTGCTCGAGACGATCAATCTCCTCATCGCGCAGGCGCTCCGGCTGACACAAAATGACAAAGGTCACTTAAAATGAATAAAACGAATAAGAACGTTTAGCTGAACTTTTTAATGTGCGAGTGTTCGTCCTGCCACCCACAGGTTTTACCGCTGTTCACTACCTCAGCTCTTTATTTGTCTTCCTTCACACACTGACTCTGTGTCTTATGTCCATACTACATACTAATTGAATACAGTATGTACTATATACCACTACCCTTTTGCAGTTAGTATACAAGAAATCTAAATACATTTCATACCAACCGGAAATAATACAATACAGAGTCAGATGTCAATCAAACTGTGACTTTAGAATCACAGTTAAACTTCACAAAGAGAACAAAGTGTTTTCCCAGAGATTTTATTCTTCTTTTTGTTGTTGTGTTTGAAGATCTTTGCCTCACCACCATCTTTTTTTTTTCTGCTGTGAGCTGTAGCATATGGCCTCTGGTTCCCAAACTCATGCAGGTATTTAGGTTAAAAAAAAATAGCAATAATAGTATTTGATGTATCTGTAGCAGTCTTGTTAAATAAACTGACACCAGAGCTCACAGCGGGCCAGACTCACCGTTCAGACACAGATAAGTCAGTGACGTATATTCATGCATCTTTAAATGTGTGACTCATGACCTTAATTTAACTTCAACGAGAGAGTACCAACTAGCCTGGTTCAAGAATGGCCGTTCACATTTCAGATATGTTGAGTGGGTGCACTCCAAAACCCAACTGGTACAGTGCCCATTTTAAATAACGAATGTCATGTTATGTTATGATTGGTTAGATGTTTCATGCAGAAATCAGCTAACATGAACACAATGTCAGGCTGGTGTCATGGCCATTTAGTCTGATTATCTGTCATGAATGAAATACTAAAAGAATAGACAAATGGAAACATCCAGAATACCCTTCAAGGACGCAGATCTTATTACAACTTAGGGGCAGACCACAAACATGGAATTATGTATATTAAATGATTCATTCTCTGAAAATAGGCGTAGACATATTTTAAACCTTTTATTCTGTTGATGGGTAGAAGCAGGGCTTAGCCTAATTCATGCCAGATCCTGCCAGAACAGGACCTTGGCGTTGTCTAATGTGCTCCGGGCACTGTGGATTCAGGTTCTGTGTCTCCCCCCCCCCCCCCCCCCCGTCCCGCCAGAACAGCACCCTCTCTGTGGTCCGAGACCTCCTGATGTACAAATTAAGCGCTATGTAGAAGTAACAAAATGACTTAGAAGGCATCTGTCACAGGACTAGCCTACAGTCCTAGTAGTCACCTGACTCACGTGCTACTGAGATGCTACACAGATGGAATTTGGGAAATAAGTAGTAGCAAGCAAAGGTATCAGGATGAAGTAAACCGTTCATTTCATTTCCATAATTCACACTTAGTTTAGTATATGCAAGCATTCAGACCACTGAGCAGGATACATAAGGGGGGCATAAACAAAACCTTCAAAAAGTGAAATGTGTGAATTATTTCAAAAGTGGAGTCTTCTATTAAATATATATTTTCAATTACATAATTTATTTAGAAATAATGTATTATTCATATTTTTCAGAAGTTCTGCACCCAAGATACCTGTGACAGGTGGATGTGCTGTAGGCAAAGCTCCAGCTTGTCCAGATAAAGATCCAGGATGTGTGTGCTGGCCTTAAGCTGGGTTTCCACTGCGAGCTCTTGGGGAAGAGCAAGAAGCCGGCAGGCGTGTTGGGAGAGGGACTGACGCACCGCTCCAGAGCTGTAGCTCTCCAGGAACTGCTGACATGCTGCCACATCCACAAACTTCACCTCCACCCCCAGAAAGGGATCAGCGTCATGGACTTTAAGTATCTCATAACCACCCAGACCCCCTGCAGAATCTGGCCATGGAAAATACGGATTAATAATGTGATATCCACAAAACACATATTTGTCTTTTATCTTAATTAGTGTACCAGGCCCCCTAATAGATCCTAACTAGTGCGCTCACCTATAAGTGTCAGCTTGATGACTTTGAAAACGATGAACTTTCCCTGCTGGTCTTTGTAGAGAGAGAGCAGGTTCACACCCGGACAGAGCGACTGTAGGAATATGACCGCACATCCTGTCCATGGCCCACGATCCACAGACTTGTCCGCCATTCTCTGAACACAGTTGAGACATACGGGACATGGTTTCAAGGGTGAGCAGACAACATCAAAAGGACCTTCTGTAGGTTAAAGCCAAAGAAGTGTGTCAAGTTGCTGTAAAATATCCTGGAAGAAGAATCATCATCATCTCCACTTTGTTTGGGTATGTTCCTTCATAACATCATACACAACAACACTGACTAGAGTTAAAGATGCTTACTTATCAAATAGCCTCTTGTAACATTGGGAGTTGGGGAGGTCAAGAAGTTAACTTCATCTTCTAGATTATCAGATTCAATTTCCTTCAAAGAGAAATCAGGAGGCTTTCCATCCCTATGAAATGCTTAGATCATCCTCCATTTCCTCCAGGCATCCAGGTTCATCCTCTCCATTCAAAAGTCAGATCACCAAAACACTGATTTCTGTGGATTATCTGTCACAGTGTTCGTGACCTGATGAGTGGACTAAGTAATTTATTTTTCTCTGTGTATATTTGTAACATCTGTATGACTGTTGCAGTCTTACTCCATCTCTCCTCTGTAAAGTGGGATTATTTATTCAATTCAGAATTGACTTTAATATAAGTGACAGCTTTTTTTTTATACCTTTTATAACAAATTTAAAAGATTTTTGAGAAGGGCCATTATTACATAATACTACAACCATTTCAGATGATGATATCATGAGACCTAAATAAAACTAAAACCCACAAAGATCAACACTGTCAAAGGATTAGGGATGTAGCAATTCACAATATTCGTGATTACATTCAATATTTTACGTTAGTAAATTGTATTACTGTTTAGAAGGACCGAGGTAGAGTGGTTTCTATGAGTGGTTTCTATGAGTGGAATCGTTTTCACTGGTTCGGCTTCTTAAATGTGCTTTTTTCTGTCATTGTAAATTGAATATCTTTGGTCTGTTGGTCGGATCAAGCCATCTACTTCATCCCCTTTGGTTCTCTTAAATTGCGACAGACACTGTTCACTATTTTCTGACATGTTACAGACTAGAAAGATGAATCCATTAATACAATTTTAATTGCAGCCCTGCAATATTTGAAAAAAACATGTCTCAGTTACATAACCGTTGCACCGAACTGTTCATCAGATTCTGAACTTCAGACGTTATGAAATGTTTCCTCTCCTTTCATCGGAGGCAGATGACACAATGTCCAATCACTTGAGCAAAATAAATCATCATCTCTCTAAATATAACAGCCAGAAATATGTTTCCTCCTTGAGTTAAAACCACTTCTGTCCTAGTGGTCCCTGGTTGTTGTGGTCTCACTCCACTTTACCCTTTTTTACCCCTTTTGAAACGCTCATTACATAAAAACATGTTTAATCTCAGTCCGCCCCTCCCCCAGTGCAGCCCCTAACTCCTGTACTCTCAATGAACCACTGAGGCCCGCTGGCTCACTCTTGGTGTTGTCTCCATGCAAGGGATGCAGAGCGCTCTGCGTGGAAAGAGCATCCTCTGAGCTGGATTATATGCATGTCCTCATATTTCACTAATACACTGTATGCTTGACTACTGGGTCTACAGGAATCTCCACAACTTAGCCAGTATGTAATTATATGCTATCCTATCTACCGGTACTCTGGAAGTACACTGTGAGATTTGTTCACCAGCTGTATGAGGATTAAGTGATCATCAGGAGCTTAAAATATATCATTTAGCTTTTGCTGCCAAAAGGCAACCTCTAGTATTCCCTGGACAGCTCGCCTGACATTTAGGTGAAAATGTTTGATTCACACAAGGATGTGTTTCCACAAAGTAGTAATTTTACCTTTTGGTGATGATGTGAGATGATGCTCATTTATGTCTGTCCTGTATTGTAGGCCCGTAGATGATGGCTTTCAAATAAAGGAAACCCACAAGCCGTCAAATGTAATAAATTGTGAAGCTACCACTGATGATTATTTTCAGTGTCAGTTAATCTGCTCTGTACTCATGTAGTCTATAAAATGTCAGAAAACAATCAATAACAATTATGTAAAACAGAGAAAAGCAAAAAGTCCTCACATTTGAAAAGCAAAACCAGCAATTATTGCTTGATGAATTACTTCAATTAATCCATCATCAAAATTGTTGCCAATAAATGTTTTGTCAATCAACTAATTAACTGATCAACTAACTGATAAAAATTGACTAATAATAGACTTTTAGCACTAATAAATTGTTTATTTAGCCCTATGATTTAATCATATCCATGCAATTTAGAGGTAAGTGAATTCACAGCTATCTTGGAAAATAAAATAAAAACACATCAACATGAAGTCGCACTTGTTGTGTTTTCAGTAAACCTCTGTAATGTGTAATTTTCTAATTGACACACTTCTTGTCTGAATGTGTCAATGTGTCAAAGTGTAAAGGTGTAGGTGGGTGTGTAGGGGCTTAAAGGATAGGTTCACGCCCCAAAGAAACGGCTTCCTTAAAGTAATGTTAAGCATTACAAGTGGGATTTGACTAACCTGACACAGAAATTTGACAAAATTGACAGACAAGGTAAGTGACAACAATGACTTAGAAGGAACCTATATTACTTGAGTAGGTGATGTTGGCATGCTGAAATAATTAGTCAATTAATCAATCAGCAGAAAAGTGATCAACAAAAAAGCAAAGAAAGTGGCCAAAATTAGATGGTTCCAGCTTGTGAGGGTTGGGGGACAAAATCTGAAGCTGAAGCTAACAAGAGGCTTCAGCTATCTGTGTTGGACAAATCAAACCAGTATTTTTAGGTTGAAATTCCCTTTTAAATTATTCACAGAGTTCAAGTTTCATGCTGAGCTGCAGAGGAGAGAGAGCAACACAAAGGCATCTTCCTCCACAAAACAGCAACTTTGGAAAATATCCACCAACTTTTTCTAACTAGTCAATATGAGGCTTCCACTGAACTTTAGAGTAGATTTTAGCACAGGCTGAGGATTGTGGATTTTATCCCCCATCAGTTACACATGAGGAGAAGATCTCTTTAAAGCCAGTATGGCCAAGAGGAACAATTACAGTGACTATTAATGCTTTTAACATACAAAAAGTAAGTGAAAGGGTGGTAGCTTTTGTAAAACTACTCGTGTTGTAGAGCGTCAAACTAATGTCTAGTGTCCTTCCCAAAAAACAATCCAAGTATTGCTAAAAGTATTTCTTAATAACCTTTTTTATAGTAACTCGGGTGATAACAAATACAGCCAGATTGTACTATAATTTCACATGATTTTAATGTCAAAGTGATACGTGTTTTTGCCAAGACATGTAACTAGACTTTAAAACAGCATGGCTAGCTGAAGAAGTGGTTGCTAAGCGACTCATACGTACAGGTACAGGTGATTTTCGGTTACAACACGTGACGTTAGCTAATTACCTGCCACATGTGTGAGTTATTTATCAAGAGTTTTACAACAGTATTAGTTTGAGTCGACCAACCGGAGACAATTATAAATTACACGTTTCAAAGAGCTATGTTAGAGAGATAAAAAGAGCTCGGTGGGCTATTGTGAGCGTACAGTCCGTGTTGGTAAACTTCACGTACAGTAGACACAACTGCCGTAAACCTTTGGCCACGGTGCGACAAAACAGGCTGCTGGAGTGTTTACTGGACAGCTAACAGACACAGCAGCAGGCAGACATGGTTTCTAACGTATCATTCTTCTGACTCACTCTGGAGTAATCCTTAGTTAAAGTCGGTACAAACTTACCTTAAAACTTTGTTATATTGTTCGGTGACGCTTCCTCCTGAGGGATCACACCCACTGACACGGTCATAACTTCCTGGGCTCCCATTGGCTGAGCGGAAATCGAGAAGCGCTCTGATTGGTGGAAATCGACATGCCGCCTGGGGGAAAAGTCATGACAGGAAGGAAGTGGTTTTTGTTTTTTTAAAAGTAGAAATCCGTATGTAGGGCAAACCACTTCAGTTACATATCTTTAAAATGAAATTGTCCCTGTTGTGATTCCTTACGACTGAAACACAATCATTCACGTAATGAGTAAAACGGATGAGAGTTAAAAAGAAAAATCAATGAAATATGACATTTGACTGGTCAAATCTGTGGTACTGTAATTTATGGCAACACAGTGCACAATACATTGATTTCCTCCACTTTATCGTGGTAGACCCGTGTTTCTGCAGTGTATTGAAACTTACTGTTATATCAAATAATATATAAATGATTACATAAACTGTGTATTTATGTTAACAGCTGTAAATAAGCTGCTGAAAAACGCAGGTCAGATATGGCATTGACAGACCAGGTAAGTCACAGCAATTAATTACAAGAAGGAACCTATGTCACTTGGAAATGGTTAGCACTGGTGCTTAAATTAGTAGTCAATTGATTAGTCGATTGACAGAAAATTAGTTGCCAACTATTTTGATAATTGAATTAATCGTTATTAAGGTTATTTCTTAAAAATCTACTGGTTCCAGCTGGTCAGGTGTGAGGAGTTTTAGTTTTTCCTGTTTTATATAATTACAAAATAAATGTCTTTGGGTTTTGTACTTTTGGTCATACAAAACATGCAATTTTAAAATGTCACTTTGACAACTGGAGAACTGACTTTCGCAAAACCATTAGTCGGAGCCCCCCTTTTTTTAATGGGGACATTTTTACATATTTTCCATGACACTGTTCCTTAACTCCAAAGAAACTAAGGGATAACCTTTTGAATAATGTAGATTTTTCAAAACATTCAAGATGTGCTTCAAATGAAATGATTTGTATACTTGGGCATCTCTTTGATCATGATACTGATTTCACCACTGTCTGACACAATCAAAAGAGCATTATATGTCAAAGTTATTTTCCACATTTTGAAAAAGGAGCCAGAGGGTGTTTTTTTTTTCATTTTTACACACAGTCCTTCTTCAGTGTTCCATCATGTTTTCATTAGCAGCTGGACTAAGAAAATGATTCTTCAACTTTATCAGCTTTTCTGACTAGACTTTTTGGCACTGACCATGTTAATAGCAGATCAACTATAATTAAGAATTTGCAAATGGGTATGCCTCGACAATATCTATTAAAACTTTACTGAATTCAACCTTTTCTGTTTAATCTTTCCAGGAGCAACTGGTGCTGATCCAATAATCAAAGTGTCCTTGAGCTAAAAATACTGAACCCCAAATAGCTCCCAAAGGAGCAGGCCAGCATCTGTGAATGTGTTCATGGGATGTCCTGTTCTCAGGTTGAAATTTTAAAATGTACACATAGGAAGATGCAACAAAGATGATGAGAAAATCCCAAGATAGATAAATATATTTATTCATAGTACACAAAAGAGAAGTCATAAAATGTCCTGCTGGTGGAACTGTCAGCAGAACCAGAGGAGCTTCTGTGGTTGACATGTTTGACAAATTTGAGGGTTTCTTTGTCTCTGTAGACAAGGGCAAGCGAATTGTCCTCTGGATACATGGTCAGAAGCTGCGATGAGGAGGAAACCAAAGCAATGATGATAATCACTCAAGTGTTGCCCACACATGTACAATTAAACTTTATACTGTGATCAACACTCACCTCCTCATCCTCTTCATTAGCAACATAACACGTGAAGCCCCCAAACTCTGACTGCCAGTCTATGAAAGACAAGTAAAGTTTTGTAACAGTCACAATAATGATTGACAGTTTGTTCTTAGTGTGTGTGTGTGTGTGTGTGTGTGTGTGTGTGTGTGTGTGTGTGTGTGTGTGTGTACATGTGGACTCACCCGCACAGCCAAAAGGTAAAACAAGGTCCAGAGCATACTCTGCTCGTGCTGCCTCTGCATCATGCAACAGAGTGTAGCCGCCATGAGACCATCGACGCAGTTCACCACGACATACAGGTATGCTCAGCTCTAAAGAACAAACAGAGGTCAAAACACACACTCACACACACACACACAGCTGTATAGACTTGTGGCTGAAGAGACCAACTCACACTGACACACACCTTTCTCTCTGCTTGTATTTCTCTCTGCTGATGGTGATTCAGTCAAAGACCCCGTGGCTTCCTCATGCTGTATGTCCTCTTGCTGCTGCTCCTCCTCCTCCTCCTCTTCTTTCTCTTCATCTTTATCCTCATCATCATCATCATCATCAGCAGGACACAGGTAGTGCAATCGAAGGCCGGTGAAGTTGGAGAGAAGCAGGAAAAAAGCTTCTGAACAAAGCAGCTCCCAACATGCACTCACACACTGCGGCAGGATATCCAGAGAAGCCACTTCATGGCATCTAAATGCACACAAGTAGAGTGCCTGTGATAACATATGATCTTCAACACAGAACACATAAAAAATGTTAACAAGTGAAAATGATCTGTGAAACATGTCCTACCTCTTATTGGGCAGACCTATCTTTGTCCACTGAATCTGAGAGAGTCGCAGAGCTTCACTCACCTCCCTGAACTTCTCCTCCTAAGGATGGACAGAAAATCAGCTGACAGGAACGAGTGGACACGTGCAAGGCAGAAAAAAACGAGTAAGAAGTTACCATGAGAAAATCTTTGAGCTGAATTTCAGAGCTGTCCTCAAACTCCTCCTGAATCCGCTCTTGATAGGATATGTCCAGGTAGACTGGATTGACCCACTCCAGCAGCAACGTTTCCTGTGATAAACACAGCAAAGACATGTCAGCAGAACGTAGGAGTAGTTTGACATTTTGGAAAGTGAATAAGTGTATAAGTGTAAGTGACAGGAGTGAATAAGTGTATTCACTTTCTCGCTGAGAGTTAGATTGATACCATGCTTGCATCTGTCCATTCAATATGAAGTTGGAGCCAGGAGACGATTAGCTTAGCTCCTATTCAGGAAGTCACTGCTCACGGCCAAGAAATAGTCACACATAACCCCCCGTAAAACTAAAACATGTCATTTTTACCTTAGGTTTTTGTACTGATTAAACACACAAGATATAACGTGAGATTTAGAGGTGCTGGCAGGTGAGTTTTGTTTGTTTGGACAGATCCAGGCTAGCTGTTTCCCCCCCGTTTCCAGTCACTATGCTAAGCTAAGCTAACCGGCTGCTGGCTGTAGCTTCATCAGACCGATATAAGAGTGGTAACAAACTTCTCATCTAACGCTGAACAAGACAGCAATTAAGTCTTTCCCCAAATTTCAAACTACAGGTAGTTAAATAAAACTACACATCTATGTGCATGTTTGACCAAACTCACATCTCTCGGTAAGTGTGGGCTCCGTGGGACGGGGGCCTCTATGTGGCGAGGAGGACGTTCCAAAGACGGCCCGTGAAACCAGCCGCTCAGAGACAGACGACACTTGTCCTCTGTCAAAACCTCTGACACCTGGACAAACACAATATGTGTCATCAATCTGCAATCGCAGCTGCTTCTTTGGTGCAACACTGGTGAAAAGGCAGGAGCCGTTATTCTTACTTGGTGAAAAGAGACGGGAGAAACTTCAAAGAGGACAAGCGTGTTCAAAGAAGGTACGAGCGACTTCACAATACTCTGCGGTTGGAAATTACCTGATGACAAAGATGAAGATTATACATGACTTTGCTGTCTAAAAGCACAGAAATACACACATGCATAAACTGTGGGAAACTCACTGTCAGTTGTGTAGAGATCGAGGGTTCCTCCGTCGCTGCTATGCCACGGCGGCACAAGATACAAGATGAAAGCAACGCGCCTCCCCTCCAGTTCATCATCATGACACAAAAGAACATCTAGAAACAAGAGAGAATGAGATATATATATATATATATATATATATATATATAAAAAAGGAACATTCGGTAGATTTGTCATCACAAATCTCATCAAAAGAGCCTAAAAATATAACAACAAAGCTCACCTGTGTATTCATATCTGGCACAAGAAATATCCACTTTGGGCTCTAGTTCAACCCCCAACACTTCCCCGAGCCAGGAACGGAAACGCCCAAACAGAGCTGCCCTGAAAACACAGAAAAACGTGAACTGCATTTCATTGTGCAATCCTTTATTGTAATGACAATGGCAATAAAGCTGAACCTTTAACCTTGTATAAGCCTCGCCACGCAGACAGATTGTTGCTCTGCTCAATCCTACCATGACATTTTGTTGGGACGTAAATAATAGATGATCGCAAGAGGAGGCCGTTATTGTGCATCTAATTATGGTATTTACTCTCCAGGGCTGTATTTCTTCAGTAGGTGTAGCACTGTATAATCACAAATAAGTACTTAACCATGTTTCTCTGTAAACACAGCTTGTCATAATATAAACAATAATGAAAACAATGCACATTATTTCTAAATAAAGAAAAGGTTTGTACATTATTTTTCTGTCTGGGTGATGTAGGAGTCTCAAAAGGTGTTTGTCTGTCTTGTTTTATACAATGAGATTTTCATTTTTCTGAAAACACTGAACCTCTTGGTAGGTTTGACAGCTCTTACTGCTCAAAAATGCTACAATACCAGCTTTGTTTCTAGTCATTTGTTTGAAAGCCCTGACATTTATACTGCTGTGATAACTCTGCTAGCCTTGTGTTCACTGCAAAGTTCAGTATTATAACCAGACTGAACAAGAAACAGTCTTTCTGCTTTAACAAGGATCCCCTTGTGCTCACGGGTGAGATTAACTGCAGCTGAATCCATTTTCCATTAAGTTTACAGTGCAGTCCTAACATGCCAAATGTTAAGGCTACCTTTCCAAATCAACAGCACTAAACGAGGGAAACATACTAATTAGGAGTCAGATGTGATCTCTGGCTCCACCTAGTGGAGCTGATAAATAAACCCCAAAGTGTCTCGCCATCATTTGGCCAACTTCTGACGCTGCTGACATGAAACAACTTATTTTAACCTACTGAACAATGCAGACACTGATGACAAATACTGAATTTGACCTGTTGATTTCTAGATATGAAATGTAACATAGCTCTGGTTAACATCAATCTATGTCAAGTGTCTCTTTGTTGAATATTCTTGGAATAGGTTTATGGGACTTACTTTATTCAAAGCAAAAGGTTTTAGAGGCTCATGTGTAGCACTTCTAAAGTCAAAATCTATATCAGAACGACCAATAATTCTGCTGCAAAAGAAAGTCATACCAGCATATATTACTTCTGTCATAAACAGCACACAAACACAAGTATTCAAACTATTTTTTACCTCAGTCCTGCGATATGTGGCTCTGTTCTCTTCCTCAAGTCATCTGACTGTATGGGAACAACAACAAGTAGTGAAGACAATAACACAAATCCACTGGATTAAATCAGCAAGAAGATCAGTTTGATATACACCTGTTTAAATTTGTACAGATCGTTTGACTTCTCGTGGAAGTTGAGCCCCTGCAGTTCTCTCTGCAGGTTCTCCACGAAGGTCTCGCAGCCAAGGAAGTTCTTGATGATGCAGTGAGGGAAAGGGTGGCAGTCCAGCTCCAGATCCCCTTCAGATAATTAACAAAGGAGGACATGTTGACAAATAACGCACATCTGCTCTTGCTTAGGCTCTGTTCAAGCCTCAGAGCAGCTACGGCCACAAAACCTAACCTCAACTGGACTATTGAGAGAAAAATATTATTTGGACCTGGTAAACAGGAGAGACACACACAAAAGTTACAAAAGTACAACACATACATATTTAATTTAAGGTTAAATGAGATTTTTAAAAAACAGTGATCAATGATCCTCGACTCAGATCAAATCTTTCAACATATTACAATTTACAACGTGAGAGGATATACATTTGTCTCATTACATATATCAATATCAATATCAATATATGTGATATAAAATTACATATACTGTAAGAGAGGGTTTTATCCATATCACACACCCTACAAAAAGGAAAACATAATCAAATTTAAACAAAAAAATACCAAAAAAACAGTGAAGAGACTGACTAACTGTTACTACTCGCAAAAGTAGAAGTTGCTGCTATCTGTCTGTGGTGTACGTTATGAAAACCAAACATAATGTTTTCAACTACTGAGCAATTTAATCAGCCGGGTTTTCTGTGTGCATTACTTCTTCAAACGGTCATCTGTCTCACCTGTATTTGCTTAGCTGTCATGTGTATGATTTAACAATATTTCAACGTGTCAAATAGCAACGAGTTATACAAACACTGTAGCTAACTAGCTCACCGCCGATAACCCGACAGACCTGAAGGAGATCTGCTCTCCTACAGGTTCATTAAGTTATATGTTATATTTGTGGTTTGTTTCTCCACTAACCCTGGCTGTAGTGAGTCATCTGGCTCCACGCCTCCTTCACGGCTCTCTTCACCTGCTCGTCTTCTACAACTGAACAAAGTTCAGCCGTTTCTTCACAACTCTTCTTCTTCTTCTTCTTCTTCTCTGTTCTCTCGCTCTCACCCGGTCGTCGTTTCGAGGCCATTGTACAAACTGTGCGGTCTAAAACCAGGTAAACGCGCAGTTTATGAGGAGCCTTGACAACATGTACATTAGTAACATGAGTGAGTGTGAAATGGCCCGTGCGTCGCGGGTGAATGACGTGAAGGAAGCTTGTCCATTTGTTCCCCGAGTTGAGACTCTCAGGCAGCGTCGGAAAACTGACAAAATCCCATTTTTATGATACATTTAAGTCTTGGAAATTGATTGGACAGGTACATCTCATTCATGATTTAGATTTAGGAGGGATGAGGAATTAAATATGTATATATATATATACACACACAGTATATATATATATAAAATAATGTTGCCCAGTGTGTGCTGGGATGACTCCAGCACCCTGTGACCTTTAGCAGGATAAGCGGTTTAGAGAATGGATGGATGGGTATTATATCATACAGCCTCCATTCAGAAAGTGAGCAAACAATCAATTTCATTAACCTAAATATAAAATATGACCCTTGTACTTGAAGGGCCAGAAATGCTTTTGCCCCCAGGAATTTTACAAATGCCATTTCATTCCTCATACAGAATTCTTCTGCAATCACATTTCCCTCAGCACATCAGCATTGGATTCTGACAGTGTCTCTCCACACAATACTTGTGAAATATACACACTGGCAGTATCATTTTGTCATTTTTCCAGTATGAATGTACTCAGAACTATCTTTGAATCAGTACTTAGTGTCCAACACAGACCACATCAACTTTAACCTTGACATAACCAAGTGACTAATGAAGCTTATTGGGATACTCAACTGCCTTTGAGGTAAACTTCAGGGCAAAGAAAGTCGTATCTCAAGGCACACACACTTTACATCCGAGAGCTAAGTCAAATATTAATGTGGCTAATCTATTAACATATTAACATTTCAGCCTCATGAACATGGTGGTTGTGATTCATGCTGAAATATTAAGGTTTTCACACCCACTTGATGCATATGCTCTGGAAACTTGATCACCATGTTTAGATCTGATTAGGACAAGATGTCAGTCTGGAACTGTCTGCCTTTCTGTTAGCAAATGTACAACAGTCGCCAACAGAAATAAAAAAACAAGTGACAACACAGAATAGTACTTTTTTAACATCAGTACTTTCTGTTGTGACCGTTGAACAATTTAATATAATAGCACATAGTGCTATTTAATTCAGTCTTGAATTAAATTGAAGAAAATAATCAAAATTAAAAATCACTTCCCATAGAGCCTTATTATTTACTTTGAAAGTATCAGTCAGCCACTCACTTGCTCTTTATAAAAACATACTCAAAGGACTGCTTTATTAAAAAGAAAAAAAAAACACAGCATTGTTACAGGTTAAAACAACAGGAAACTCGATGATGTAGTTTGTTTAATCAAACATTGGCCTCCTCTGAGAGGACATAAAACCAGATTCTTAGCACACTGGAATACAGACTCATATACTACAAAAACTAGCAGTTTCTCAAGATTAAAAAAAAAAACCAGACACGTGACATTTTTCATTTTCTTCTAACAGTATAAACACCCCTGTGAACTGTCAATATGCCTGACATGACAAGCTTTTCTTTTGTGAAAGTTGAGCTAAAGATGAGAAGTATTTTTTCTCTCATGTTCACTCAGACGGAGCTGCACTCACAGAGACAGCCAGATGCACTTCTGTTCACTCAAGTTAGTTGTAAATGAAGTTGAACCTATGAAAAGAAATGATCATTATTACAAGTTCTGTTACTGTGAAGAGACAAAAATGTTCACAATGTTGTCTTTTCCAATTTAATATTTAAATTGCTACTTATATATATTAAATAAATTTCCTTCCTCATATAAATGTATTTAATGTGTATAAGTAATTTGATCTCAAGGATACAATTAATGGATTGTGGTGAGTGACAGTGAATGTAAACATAACCTTTGTTTGTTATAAAGATGCTAATTGATTATATTAAGGCAGGTTTTGTCAGTAATTTAACATAACAGATCCCGGAGACATTATTTGACACCGGCACTTCAGTTTATAATTTGGCCACTGTGATAATGAACATAAAAAAGAATACATACACAATACCTGCTCAATAGCTGTGGTAGACTGGAGATGATTGGTCCATATCCAGGAGCGTTGTCATATAGTTCAAACAACGGTGCCGCCACCAGTTTATAGTTCTTGGGGACAGCAAACAGCGCTGTAGAAACACGAATCACAGGTTTCAAAACGAGAAACTATGATCCAAGGGAACTTTTTCAGATAAATAAACTGTAGGTATAAATAAAAGGAGAGGATCTCCTTTTATTAATATCTACAGTTTATTCTCTACTTAACTTCAATGCAAAAATAGAATAATTTCAGAAGTTACATTGTCATATACTGACCTTTTTCCTGCAACTGAACCAGGAATAGCTTCTTATGCTCCTTTGGTTTGGTGATGTGAGCAGGAATATAGGGATACTGCAAGACAAACAACTTCAGATCAGTTCACACAGACATAAACTACATCTGTATGTTCATGACTAACTCAGAGTGCATTTCCATGTCTTAGCTGGACTTACGAAGCAGAAAATGTCTTTGAAAATTTGACATTTACCTAACATTAGTAATATTGTTAGGTAAGTAAGTGTGACCACCACTTAAAATGTTCCTTCAGTTAATTAAATCCTGAAAACGTCTTACTGTCCCTGTTGTCTGTCTGTACTAACCTGTGGAGGCTCAAAGTTGGGGCGCCACCAGTTGCCGATACAGTCGTCAATCACCCAGTCCTGCTTCACACCATCCTGCCGTCCGAGTATCTAACATCCAACATTAACAAAAAGTTAATATCTGTCAACTCCACAATCACCACAGAAACAAGAATGAGACCCCAAGTCTCAATGAGATTACCTGTCAAAATAAAAGGTTAAATACATTTTATTTATTTTTTTATTTTTTTTAAATGTGCTGTGATGTAGCTACCTCAGTCATCAGGCGTTTCAGACCCTCCACCTCATCTTCTCCAGGACTCAACTCTCCCCCGGGCCTGCAGGAGAGACGCAAACTGTCAGACTGTTCACACTGCTGGTTCATACAGGAGCCTCTGAACATGAACTACTCACAGTTTGAAGAAAGTGGTGCCCAGCTGCAGAAGAAGAACGTGAGGCAGCCTGTGTTCATGGACAATAAGAACACCCTCCACTGTCCTCCGCATCCCCATTTTATCAAACTCTTCCCGCATCCGCTGGAATCGGGCGGCCACTGAGCTGTCCTTCTCATACAGAGGCTCCTTGGTGCCGAATGTGTAGTTGGTAAGAGGGTACCTGAAGTAAAAATACACACATGAAAAGTGATTAAGCATGACCAGAGATCACCACAGTGAGGTTCAGACCTACAGGCTATAAAAAAAAAAGTAAAGCTGTGATAGACGGTATAATAATACAATTTTAAATTAAGGCTGCAACAGACAATTATTGTCATTATTGACTGAACCATCTATTGGTTTTCCTTTTTTTTGTTGATGAACTGATTAAAATATATGTCAGGAAAAAAAGTGAAATTTGTCCATCACAAGGTGACGTCTTCAAATTGCTTCTTTTGACCAACCAAGAGTCCAAAAAACAGAAATAATTCATTTTTAATGATATATAACTGGAAAGGAGCAAATCCTCACATCTGAGAGGCTGAAAAAAGCTAATATTTGATCCACCAATTAATTAACGTTACTCAAACTGTTACAGCTCTAAATATGAGACCAGGTTTAATTCAGGATTAATCGACTAGGGTCGATGAACAATTACTTACATTGACGATTAATTTGTTGATTATTTTCTCGATTCATCGTTGGGTACATAAAATGTAAATGTGTAATGTAATCAACAGCCCAAAAGCCTGGTTTTTGGCACACTTGCTTAAAAACGATAAGGTAAAGGTAAGCAAAATAGCTGTCAATTAATTTTCTGTCGATCGAGTATTTGGGAGCTAACTATAAGTTAGTCTTGCAGGCATCAAAAACAATTAGCTAATCGAGCTAATTAGAAAGGATTGATTTTACTGTCGGTGTACTTTAACTAACCGGGACATTTTGATACTGCAGCTACATGAGCATTGTTTGGCCACATGAACTCACAGGTTGATGGTCCTCTCCAGTGTGAGCGGTTTAGCAGGCCCGCTGATGTATTTGTTCCCAAACTGAACGGCACCACCGCGCGGCCAGCCGGTGGACGAGCGACTGGGAGGCACGACCGACATCTCTAACGTGAGCACGACGAGGCGAAGTCCTCCTGCAAATGTACCTCCGGTGGTAGTTGGTTTGTAGCTCGCTGGACTATCTATATAGCAAAAGAAATCCTGAGGGCTTCTGTGGACACTCCACAACAATTTCTCTACCGTCGTTTCCCTCGGTCCTCCTCTTCCGGGTGACGAGCGGTTTTCTGGGCGATCTCACCGCCAGTGACCCCTGCTGGCCTGGGTGATGTACATTTACTGTTTTATGTGGTTGTAAACTGACAATTATGGTTATTTAACTATGATTATCTATGTCTAACTATGTTTTTTGTTTTTACAGATGTGTGAATTTTATCAGCTAGACCTGAAACTGCAAAATTGCCTATGTTATAATATCTGTCTGTTTCTAATAAAGGAATGATGCCCTCTTTTGTTAGGTATAAAGAGCTTAGGGGAAACCATTTTTACTTCACATTATACTACACTGCAGAGAGCTGCTGGGTCAATGTTCATCATGAATCAAAGGGCTTAAACACCTCCCCACCAACAAGGCATACTAATACTAACAAGGAAATACTAATGCAATTTTATTTGTTTGATTTATGTTATTCACCCTTATTGTTTTCTGCATTTTTCTGTTTTTTGACTTTGTGCATTAAGCGCACCTAAAAGAAAGCTCTCTGTGCTTAAACTCCTCTCTTGCAGCAGGCATTTCATTGGATTATCAGGGTGTCAACAGGCCTGAATATAAAATATATTAACCCCCAAACTCCTTCAGTACATCCTGTACTACAGGCCTTGACCAGTTGTCTTCCTACTTTTTGTAGGAAAACAATACATTTGACTTTGTTAATAAATGCAACTTAATACATTCCAACTGCACATTAGATTGTAAAGAGTATTTGGTTTGGATAAAAATGTCACTGTGTTTCAGTTGTGAAAATGTTAATTTTCTTGAATGACCCTAATTTAGTTAAGGAAAGCTCTGCTGTGCACATATAATTTAACCCTGTTAGGCTGTTGGAGCACTGTATTTGAACGCTATCATGATTAACATCAGGCTATCAGGCTAACATGACTTAGGCATTATTTTGAATACTACCTTATAATTGCATTACCAGCATGGTTTGCAACATCATAACTAGGATACTTCAAGTCTAACCAATATCCAGTTATAAATCGTATTGATTTTATTTCCGTATGGAGACATGGCTTAATAAGAGAAATATATATATAGTAACATGTATATTTAATATTGTACATGGTCCCTTACAAATATATGAAATATAATAGATAATTATATGTGTTATCCACATTTTAAACCTTAAACAACCATTCATTTCAGAGAGTTAATTCTTGAGCTTGGAAACAGTAGTTTGACAAAAAACCTTAACTCAAAGTTTGTTTGCTCGCTTTTTCCTGAGCTTTCAACAACGTCTCACGGTCTTCCTCAGCAGATGGACTTTGGTCAGGCTATTCAAATCTGGCACCAAAGACCATTGTTGAACAGAGACAATGATATAAGACCACCTATGATAACAACTGAACTATCTCAATGGCAACTGAGGAAGCTCATGAGCTCCAGAAAAGGCTAGTAAGTGTACCTTGAGTCAAGATTTTCATGTCAAAAAACATGAATCTGTCACACATAAAAAAAAGCAGAGGGAGTAACTCAGTCAATTCAATATTCCATTTAATAGTCATAACTATGTCTCTTATCCATCTATTGTAAACATGGTGTATTTTACCACAGTAGTTATCTTATGGTACATAATCATACGTGCAATGCAAAACTTCAAACATAAGTTAAAAAAGGACAAAGACACTGCTGGATTTGTTGATTACATCACACCAAGGGGATCTCAGTTCTTTGGTCCAGTGGCCCACCCTTTGTGGTGTGCTGCTGTAATGTGGTGGTCCCTGTAGGAAGTGCCATGGATCGCCCCCCCCCCCCCTTTACCCTTTACTGTGGCCTCTCCTGCCCCTGTCACAGTAGTTGGTCCCGTATTTAGCAATTTCTTTATTTTTTAATTACTTCTCTCCCACTGACTTGGCTTCGTCTTGTTTTTGACCTTCTATCGCCCCCTCATCGCTATGCAGCTTACCATCTTTTCCTGATGCAGGTTCAGCCGTTCCCACCTCTGTTTTCACTGTGTCTTTAACAGGTTTCACACTTTCTTCCTGCACTTCTGTCTTCATCACTTCACTGTTGACCAGAGCTGGTTTCTCGTTTTCACTCTCTCTCTCCTTCCCACCATCAACGACTTTCTTGTTCTCATCCATCTCAGTTTTCTTGCTCTTTTGAACCATCTCAAGCTCCTCATCTGTTGTAGAGAGGAAAATCAAAAAATCACACACCATTCAACATACATCTACATACATATGCATGCATGCAAGCATTCATTACATACTCACAGAGCTTAAAACTTACCTGCGCCCTCCTCTGCAGGCTCCACACTGGATCTTTCTTCAGGAGATGTCTGTAAATCGTTATCTTGGCCTAGACTATCATTACAGGGTGCTGGACTGGTCAAATGGTGAGAAGTATCAACAGTGGGGAGGCCAGAGACAGTTGGTGTGAGGGTGGTGCTGATGTTGTTAGTGTAAGGTGGGTCTGAGTCAGTCGGGAGTGGGGAGCTAATTGCAGCTGCGGTTGCTGAACTGGTGGTGGAAGTGGTATCTGCATGGTTTAAACTGGTGGTGGTGGTAGTGGTGTCTGTAGGGTTTGTTTCACTGGAAGAAGTGGAGGGAGCAGAGATATCAGCAGGGCTCGGGGTGGTTGGGTGAATAATGGTGGAAGGAGAAATAGAGTTTATGCAGTCGGTGGATGTTGGGCTTGTAGTGGTGGTGGTGGAAGAGGTGGAGCTGGTGGGAGGAAGGGCAGAAGAGGACGAAGTGGTAAAGGGGGCGTCAGGTGAAGGTGGAGTTGTAATGGTATCACTTGAGTTAGGAGGTGGAGATGTTTTAGTGACTGATGAAACTAAAGTTACAGAGCAAGCGGAGGTGACTGAAATGGAATCATCTCTAGCTTCAGAAACTGAACTGGCGGTAGCAGACAAGCCTGATGGCATATCTGATATGCTGGTGGAGGAAGAAGAAGCTATGGTGGCGACAGAAATAGCTGCATCAGCAGCAGGAGCAGCATCAACTGAGAGAATACCATTTGACTCTGAGAAAGTCGGTTTAGCTGACAGATTTATTGATGCTGTGGCAACCAGGCTTTCGTTGCTAGGAGTGGAAACAGTTTCCGAGGTGGTAATGGAAGTTATTGTTGTTGAGTTGGAAGTGACAGAGAGGCTTGGAGTAATGGACTCAGAGGAAGTGGAAGTAGCTGAGACAGTGGCGGGGGGCTCTGTGGGTGTAGTGCTGCTTGTAAGGTTTGTTGGAAAGGTAGCGGTGGGTAGTTCAGTGGTAGTAGCATTAGCTTCAAGGATAGAGGGTTTGCTGTCGAGCTCTGTAACATTTGTGGGTGTTGTAGCTGCTGTAGTAGGGTTGACAGAGTCAGTGCATATATCTGTGTCAGAGGGCGGTACAGTACTTGAAGGGGAAATTGTGAAATTGGTTGAGTCAGGGACTGAGTTTGAGATTGTCGGTACAGTAGGAGTTGTGGTAGCAGTGAGGGCAGGAGCAGCAGAGGTAGACGGAGCTGCAGGTGGACTCAGTTTAGTGGGCGTGTTTGTCTCCCCTTCCTGTATTTGGGCTAGCTCGTTCTCAGGTGTGTTGCGGCCAGATGTTGTGGAGGGTGGACCTGGTTTGATAACTGGCTTTGGAAGCAAAGCGGGTTTCCCAGCTGACTCGTGTGCTGACACACTTGGGCGAATTTGATGCCTTGTATCTAAAGAAAAAATGAATGTGCAGTTGATTTAGCTTGTAGTATACATATATGAGAGGATGAACCAGTGTTTGTGTTTGTGTTTTACCTGACGACGCAGACATCGTTCGAGGTTTTGTGAAAGTAGGTGGTGGCTCAGGTTTGCTGTCAATGATAGTACCTGAGGCACAAAGATCATTTACATCTTATTTTACGAGAGGAATTAATTCACTATTATGTCCCTGTAATGCATGGAGGACAGCCTTATCAGCCCAAATCTTAAATCTTTTTTAATGAAGAACTAATCCATGTCAAAAAGTCTCTCCTTTTGATACAAATCCCTCAACTTCAAAGGTTAATTTTGCTTCACTAAACTGGAGCAGAGAAGAGTTTTAATCATATTAAACATCAAATGGATAAAAGGACATACCTTCAGATTCTGCTTTTTTCATCTCCCCCTCCTGATTCTACAAGAATAAAAGAGGTATTTAAACACTTTTGAAGACTCCTACAGTATCCATATCTATACTCAGACACACACACATTCACACACCTGTGTCTCTCCAGGCTGGGCTTTGGAAACTCCAATACGTTGAAGCATGAGATGGAGTTTCTGCTCAAAGCTATGTTGGCCTTCGAATTGTTTCTGAAATCAGCAACAGCAGAGTAATGAGTGCTTTTCAAAACTTATCTTCTGATCTAAATGTATGTATGACTTAAACTCTACTAACACTCACCTTTGCAGTGTTTCTGGCATTAGTAGTCCCTGCTGTTGCTGCTGATCCAGACAGCAAAATGAGAGACTGGGACTTCCCCTCTCTGAGAGCGCGGCGGGGTGGCACCGCTTCACCCCTCAGCGGCGGAGCACCAGAAACAGGTGTCTCCTGAACAGCTGACTCTCCAGTCACAGCGCTGGGATGCTCTTTCGCTTTCTCCTTTTCATTCTCCTTGTCGTGCTCCTTGACTCGGTCCTTATCTTTTTCTTTCTCGGCTCTGGCAACCTCCCTGAGCGGGCGGATGAGATCAGCGATGGAGGCCTTTTTGGGACGCCCCTCATGGCTTGTTTCTGATTTCAGACCCCGTCTCTTTTTGAGTGTAAAAAAATCACCAAGCTTCCTCCTGAGTGTTTTTGTCGGAGGCGGACAAGGGACAGAGCTGGCAGGAGCCACTTCGTGCACTGTGATGGATTCCTCATCTTGCTTTTTCCTATATAAAGGATCATATACAGTATATCAAATCACTACTGTGTGCATTCACTTCTATAGTATACGTTTATGAAAGCTGTATAGTAAGTATCTACATTAGTTCAATATCAAGTAACTATAAATAAGCTAGTGTGGCAGCTGGTGATACTCACAGTATATCAGTAGGAAGTACTCTCTTAGTAAAGAACTCTTCGACTCCTTCATCCACCCTCCCCATGAGCTCAAGGACTTCATTGTCACTCTCAATTATTGTCTCCTATTCACCACACACATACACAGAACACAGAACACTTTTTACACCAAAGATTAAACAAACTTATGTTGAAGAGCATCTTGCATCATATGTAACTTTACATTATGTAACACTCACCTCTGGAAAAAAAAAAACCCACACACTCTGGCACTAGTGTTTCTTTAGGTGTATTTTGGTTTGAATCTCTCATCCAGTCATGCTACAAACCAGCCTCCTGGGAGTCAGTTGCTCAGTAACGTACAATGGGGGGGCGTCACTTTTACGTGCGGAATGAAAGCAGGATAACTCATTTTACCAATGTAGGTAATGTGATATCGAAAAATTGCAGCTATACAGTGATGCATCATCTTGATCATATTAACATCTGTGCCCACAAGTAGCAGTAAAAGCCAGGAGGTTGACTGCAGGACACAAATTTAGCAGAAGTCACCGTTACATGATATCCTATCAGGGGAATTGCTTGAATTTCGTCTCCCTGGGCCACTGGCTCCAAGGGAGTGACTATGTGTCTAGAGCCTAATAGCTCTGTGACAACATGATCAGCTCAGTGGAAAATGGAGATGATCACACACACTCTACATTTTGATTCAATCCTATGAAAAAATAAAAACACCTTAAGTTTTTTTCAGTGAGAGCATGAGAAAACATTCAGACATAAACCAAGTCTGGCTTCTTCAAACAGCCGGTGCCTTATTCAAGCAGGGACCAGGCATCTTTTACAGCACTCCCCCTCCGTCCTTCCCTTCCCCCTGCCTCTCCCCTCTGTACCCTATTGCATCTCTCCTCTCTCCCTCCCTTCCATTTTCTCTCCTCACACACACCACCTTTCCCTCACACTCCATTTGTACAAAACTGGTTCTCCTTCACAGTACCTGCGGTCTGCTGGGACGATAGTTCAGTTTTTGTCGGTGAGGTCTTGGTCTGCTCTGGGTGTAGTGCCTGAGCGCTGGTCCGCCCAACGGCAGCTCCATTGGGGAGACACGGCACGCTGTTGCCGTGGAGCTCTGTTGCCGTGGCTCTGTTGCTGAGGCACCGTTGCTAAGAGCAGGAGCACCAGCAGTATGTAATGCTTCCACTGAGGTGGGAGGGGCCAGGCTGGCTAGACTGACAGATTTGACAACAGAACCTCGCCTTTCTCTGCCCCCTCCCCTCCGAGAGGGAAAACCATGAGAAAAAGATGGTGATAAAATAAGAAGAGGCAGAGAGAGAGAGGAATAAAGTGAACACACTCACATTTGTTTCATCCATACATCCTAGCCTGTGATGAGCACATATTTATCACTATACTGCAATGGAAATAGCTGAAATGAACAAAATGTTCTATTGGTTACGTAACAAATTAATAATTTATTTTATATGCGGAAAAGATGCTCTGAAAATCTGTAAGTGACAGACTGACCTGACAGATTATTTTATCACTAAAAAGTGTGCAAATACAAACACTAGTATTCTTGTAAATGTCAAAGCGAGATGTCTTATCAATACTAGAAGAAACTGTCATAAATAGTCCTGAGAGGATTGTTAAAGTGCTTGATAATGAGCTGCAAGACTTGCTCAGAAAACATAAAATAACACACAGACATCCCCTGAGGGCATGTGTAGCAAGTTTCATGGGAATTGTGTTGCCTGGTGTGAATATTTGATATTTGCACCAAGCAACTCACTTCCTGGTTTGAAACACAAATGCTTTATATCATTCATACATTGGTTTATGACTGTAATAGTTTGATTAATTGGCCAAACCTGCACAATTTCTGTATGGGATTATATTGTTGCAAGTATTTACATATTTCAGGGAAAAGCGGTTAGGACTGTTTACTCTCTGAGCAGTCAACTCTCAACCTAACAAAACAACAGAGAAATAACTTGTTTTCCACTTATGAACCCATGTCAGGTTTTCCATGTTGAGTAAAATGACATTAGCTGTTTTAGCGCTAAGATGCAGATGTAATGAACCTACATTAGATTGTAACCTTTAAAAAATGTTATTTTAAAAAGACCAAGAGTGTCAGGTTGGATCACACTGGTGCCGCAGTTTGTGAAACTTGGATGAGTCTTTCATGTTAATTAGATCTTATTCTTGTAAATATGTTCATGTATCCCTATAAATTTCCTTTGAGATTACAATTTCAGCTAATGAGACAAGAAACACACTATTCGGATATCTTCAGGGGAAACGGGGGAGATGTGCCAAGCCAGACTTGAACCGAGGACGTTGTGATTCATGGTCAGTGCCTTTAAACTAAACCACCATCTAAGGCCAGGAAGTAGCAAAGAAAAGCTTTAAACACTGCACAGAGAGTGTGAGGACCAGGGGAGGGGTAAATAGAGGCCCAACAGGTAATTTTTCCTTCCCAGCAGTTTAATTTGGCCATGGTAATATCAGGATTTTGGACAGTATCAGCTTTCTTTTTTAAAATGCGGATTGACAACCCAATATCACTAATATGATTGATCATTTTAATGTAAGAATATCACCTTCAATCTACACTGTGACACAATATCAAAATCCTTGAGGATGATGTACTATCACGACTTTCTGTGTGTTGCGAGGCCCGCCCTACACCTACAACAATCATACTGCCCTCTTGTGACTGATTTCATGAATTGCTTTAATTCACAAAATGACTGGTAACCTCGACATAACAGTGGCTTGAAGTTGTCGTAAGGTCTATACGTCATGTGATCTGCACTTTTCGTCAGAAAACTAATCAATAATGTTTCAGTTCAATTGATCGTCGTGCTTCCGGACGCCACGCCCACGGCTGAATTCAAATCTGGCGCCCATTATCACAGCCAGAACTCGGCCACTCCCCTTTCCTCCCTTGGGCTATGTGTTTGCGCAGCCGCGTTAGCTCTTAAGGGCCGCCATTTTGTGTTAGGCCCACTCTTCCAAAGCGGGAGAAAATTATTAGTCCGGCGCTCAGCACGTACAGACGGTCACAGCGGTATTGAAGGGAGCAACCACAGACACCGAGTTTCCAAAAGAATAAGACGGGAAAAAGAAGCAGTCGAGAGTAAGTGAAGCTGTTACTTTGCCTCCAAACACGGAAACGTTTTTGTAGGAGCCGTCGTCGGCCTCTAGGTGTCACGGTAGGGCTTACCGGCCAGGCGGCTGGCGGGGGGTGTTTGTCTCCCTCTATCGTTATCCAAAATGCACTAAATCCGTCTATAAACTGTAACTCCGTGTCCCAGTTGAGCGTCTTGGTGCTTTTCGGCTGATATTTTGGGGTATTTGCACAGGGATGGTCGTATTTATGAGTATTTCTGTTTTAAGTTTGTTTAGGCCTGACGTCCATTTTATCGTGCCCTTTGTTTCCTGTTTTCAGACGTACTCGCGCCTCCCGAGTTAACTAACCAACTTAAGCGAGTTGATGTTTAAGTAGTTGGTATCGTTTTAACAATTTATCGCTTTTAGACTCTGGGCTGACAGTAAGAAGTCAAGAGTTCTTTCAAATACGCAAACGAGTAACTGAATCATTGATTGATCGACTGATTTCTATAAATGGCAAACGGAGACGCACATCAATGTCTAATCAATACAGGAAGGCGTAGACTGCCACTTTTCAAAAGTTTACCTCACTGTTGGACAATACTAAAGTGGGGTTATGTACGGTAAACTCACACGATTTGTGTCTTCACAACACATTGTTTGCCACACTAAACTCCAGATGCTACTTCATCTCATAACTCCCTGGCTTTGTCAGATGTGCAGTGTGATAATTTTCTTCGTGTTGTATTACGGGACATGGATTAATGCTCGCCGTGAAGGCGATCTCTATATGTCACCTTTTTAGTAACCCAGTGCATTATATCACATCTAAAATACAATTAAGTTTTACCAAGTTCTCTATCATTGCAACTAACAATCACCTGTTTGAACTCCATATGTGAACAGATACATTTAAGACTAGTAGTAGTGATTAGTCTATATGGTTAAATGGGGAAACACGAGTTGTAAATAATTAATATTAGTTGATTAACTCAACAAATGCAAAACTAAGCACTGGGCCCTTTTCAGGATCAGGTAATCAAAATAACAAATATTACTGATGCTGTTACAACCAAGGAAAGGAAATGCAGTTTCATTTGTTGAGCCTACAGCATTTGAAAGACTCAACTACACAGTGTTACTCACAGTTGCCAGTCACAATTTATAATTTGTTTTTAATGGAAAATAGTTCCCAATGAAAATGCAGTTACCCAAATGTTGTTACAGTTTGAAACATTTTCGGTTTTGAAATTATGTTTTAAATCTAGTTGTTTGTTTGGAAGTGATGGTTTTAAACCTAGTTGATTTTGCAAATATGTCCTGCCAAGGACATTTTAGACAGTGACTAAAATTTATATATTTAAGTAAATATGAAAAAAGTAAGAATGTATATTCAAATACCCAAATTAAATTTCACTGGCCACACAGAATTTTAATTGAATAAATACTTTACAAACGACACATTTTCAGCCATGTATTTTTGTTGTGTGAATAATCGCAGCCATACGCCTTTCTCACTTGATAAATATCTTCTCTATTAAGGGTGTTAGTTGGCCCATCACCATGGAGGGCGAGGTTGTTTCCATGGAGACCACTCAGGCTGGCTCCCTGGCTCCTGATGGAAAGGTCCTGCCAGAGGGTGGAGATGCCTTGATACAAGGTGGGGTCATAGCTTCGCAGGGGGAGGTGACTGGTAACATGGAGATGATGGTGATGGGAGCTCTTGATCCGACTCTGCTGCAAATGAAGACTGAGGTGTTGGAGGGCGGCGGCACAGTGACTGTTACTGGTGGAGATGAGGGTCAGATCATCACGCTCCAGGTTTGTATTTCACACATGTTTACGTTAATGTTTGATTACCTTAATTTGCATTGTTGTGAAATGTTTTTTTGTCATTTGATGAAAAGGTTCTTTCTTCTTTTGTAGGTGGTGAATATGGAGGAGCAAGCTGGAGCTGCATTAGGTCTTGGTCAGCTTCAGCTGGTGCAGGTACCCGTCACAACAGCAACTGTAGAGGGGCTCCAGGCCACCTATGTTGACGCATCAACAGCTAACAAGGACGCAGAGCCGGTTATCTGTCACACTCTTCCCTTGCCCGAGGGCTTCCAGGTGAGAAACGACTCTGGACTGCCTCAATGTACTCAACTTGGCATACTCCGGGAACTCCTTTTTGTTGAAAAGAATCTGGTCACAATAAGATTAATTTGTAATGTTTTCTTTTTAGGTGGTAAAAGTGGGTGCCAATGGTGAAGTAGAGACTGTAGAGCAGGAGGAGCTCCAGGCAGCCCACGAGGAGCTTCAAGGGACGAGGGGGGAGGGGGAGGAGCACGAGGGGGAAGATGACGAGGAAGCAGAGGCAGCCGATGTAGAACCTCCTGTGTCTCAGCAAGAAGACCCAGAATGGTCCAAGGACCCAGACTACCAGCCCATCTCCACTATCCGAACTAAAGGAAAGAAAGTAAAGAAGAGCCGCCTGCGCTACGGGGAGGGCAATCGTGACATGGATGTTTCTGTGTACGACTTTGAAGAGGAGCAGCAGGAGGGGTTGCTGTCAGAAGTGAATGCTGAGAAGGTTGTGGGCAACATGAAGCCACCAAAACCTACCAAGATCAAGAAAAAAGGTTAGGCTTCAACGCGGTTTCTTTAGACTCCTACATGTAAAGTGACTTCCAATCCTGGTGCAGTACTTTAAATTAACCGAATATCTCCCCCCTTTTTGTGTCCAGGTGTAAAGAAGACTTTCCAGTGCGAGCTGTGTAGCTACACCTGTCCAAGGCGCTCCAACCTGGACCGGCACATGAAGAGCCACACAGACGAGAGACCACATAAATGTCACTTGTGTGGACGGGCCTTCCGAACAGTCACACTGCTGAGAAACCACCTCAATACTCACACAGGTAATGCAAAAAACAATATTGATACTTTGGTGACTGAAAAGGGTTTATAATTCTGATAAACTGGCAAGTTAAGAATTTAAACATTTCCTCTCTCAGAGCTGGCTAGCTGGAGAATTTACTTGAATTTTGTAATTCCTCCCTGTACACTAGCACCACACTGTCAAGGGTTTGCTTACTCTTCATCCATGCTTCGATTGCTCTTGCTTCATGTTACTTTTAGACAAAACGGGCGTAGAATATTTTCAGTAATTAACTATGGCGATGTTCCTTCATTCTCACTTCCTTCCATTTCTTCAGGCACTCGGCCACATAAGTGCACAGATTGTGACATGGCATTTGTGACCAGCGGTGAGTTGGTGCGTCATCGTCGCTACAAACACACACATGAGAAGCCCTTCAAGTGCTCAATGTGCGACTACTGCAGTGTGGAGGCAAGTAATCGTATAAATACTTATCTAATCTGTAATTCTCCTCCCTGTACCTACATAAAACTCTTGTATTAATATCTCTGTTTCTGTCTAGGTGAGCAAGTTGAAAAGGCACATTCGCTCTCATACAGGGGAGCGACCCTTCCAGTGCAGTCTGTGCAGCTATGCTAGCAGAGACACTTACAAGCTGAAGAGACACATGAGGACACATTCAGGTAACATACTCCCTGCACTATCTACTGGCTGGAAGATGCCCCCCCCCATTTTGAAGGAGTACCTCACTTACTGAATTCTCTCCTTTTTGTTGCAGGGGAGAAGCCGTACGAGTGCTACATCTGTCATGCCCGTTTCACACAGAGCGGCACCATGAAGATGCATATTCTGCAGAAACACACGGAGAACGTGGCCAAGTTCCACTGCCCACACTGTGATACTGTCATCGCACGCAAGAGTGACCTCGGTTGGTTATGGTTTCCATTTTGACTTAAAACTACATGTCATTAAAGTGATCAGTTTAAGTAGAATAAGCACTGGGAAGGCTGTTTTTTATGTGGGTCTTTATAGCCCGAGACCACGAAGTCTGTCCAGGTAAACCATGGTTGTAAATTCCTAATAGAAATTGTCTAAAACTTAAAAGTCCCAGTGACTGGAGGATTTGTGTGCCATGTGTAAATAAAGTCATTGTAGAGAGAAGAATTGGAAGAACTGGGTGTACTGAATTGCATACAAAATGCCAGAGTAACATTTGTCAAACCAATTTTCATGTCTTTGCTGATTCTTTTCCAGGTGTTCACTTGCGGAAACAGCACTCATTTCTTGAGAAAGGAAAGAAATGTCGTTACTGTGATGCTGTGTTTCATGAGCGATACGCTCTCATCCAACACCAGAAGACTCACAAGAATGAGAAACGCTTCAAGTGTGAGCAGTGTGACTACTGCTGCAGACAGGTGTGTGTCAAGTGGAATATGAAGCACTTGTGCGGTGTCTAATTTGTTTTCATGCTAAATGACTATTTGCCTCTGACCTATTGCCTTCTAGGAACGCCACATGGTAATGCACAAGCGTACACACACTGGGGAGAAGCCATTTGCCTGCAGCCAGTGTGAGAAAACCTTTCGGCAGAAGCAGCTGTTGGACATGCACTTCAAGCGCTACCATGATCCCAACTTTGTCCCCACTGCCTTCATCTGCACCAAGTGTAACAAGACATTCACCCGCAGGGTAGGACTGAGCTCTGACTTTTAGCACATGCATGCACCAATGTTTGTTTTTTTACAGTATGTCACTGAGATGTGGTGTGTGTGTGTGTGCTCCACAGAACACCATGCTGCGTCACACTGACAGCTGCACAGGCGAAGTTGCTGAAGAAAATGGAACTCCCACGCCCAAAAAGGCTCGCCGGGGCAGGAAGAGGAAGATGCTGGCCAGGAGGGATGATGATGATACAGGTATCGTATGTGTTTGCAAATCTCAAGTATTTTGTGTAGTATCTTCTCAATGTGACATTAGAAGATGCAATGAAATGTGTTCAAATGCGTCAAAGGAGCCCATTTATCATTTTACCTAGCTGTAAAATGTTGTCATGGTAAGTTGAAGTTAACAGTTTAGTGTCTGAGAAATGTTCAGCAGGATAGTCTAGTGAATCATCGCAGTCCTGATGACAAAACATCAGCAAACAGTTTGGTTACTAAAGATTGTACAACAATTTGGAGAATAAGAAGTACAGGATCAGTCACATTTATCGCTATGAGTTGGCACATAATTGGTTATTATATTGAGTAAGCAAATGTGTTAAAATGTAATATCTGCTTGATGTCCTCGCTCATTCATATTTAGAGGAAGAACTGGAGGAGGCAGAGGAAGAAGAGGAGCTGTTAAGTGAGATTGAAGTGGTACAGGCCCCACCAGTCGTCCCTATCCCAGCCCCTGTGGAGCCACCAGTCAAGAGGAAGCGTGGACGCCCCCCGAAGTGCAAGCCAGACAGTAAGTGTCAGACTACGGTACTTTTGGCAGTGTTTCTGAGCCACATGGACTGATTGCAACTACAAAGCTAAAATCACCAGTGCTTTCTTCTTAAATTTGTTGAACAGTGTGAAAAGCATATTTATATATCCTAGTATCAGAATCTGACCTGACACTCTCTTAACAGCGGCTGCTATCATCCGCGTGGAGGACGAGGCCACTGGCGAGGTGGATGACATAATTGTGAAGAAGGAGGTTGGAGCCGAACAAGATGACCAGGAGGACGGCATTGAGGATGCTGCAGAGGAGGTGGTGGTCGGTGGAGGGAAGTCGACCATTCAGATGGAGGAGTTGCCCCAGGAAGCGGGGACAGCACAGGGGGTGCAGCCGTCTGAGGCCCCACCCAACGGAGACCTGACGCCTGAGATGATCCTCAGCATGATGGACCGGTGATGGGTGTGAGGGTCGAACCTGTGAACACGCACACATCACATCTTCATTTTAATTACAAACATTTGCATCCTGCACAGAAACAAACATCACTGTTGTAATTTAAGATTTGCTTTGTAATCATGTATCGATAAAGATTTGGATGAGTGAAAAGATTTTTAATTGTGATTTGCCTACCAAAAAAATGCATTTCATTACATTGGAATTGGGGTGGCTGTAACTGACAACAGTATCTTTATGTGGTAGAAAACAGCTGTGTTACATTATCTACATAACAATCTCTTCTGACTATATTAATGCAAAATAGTCCAGTAAATATGTTTTAACATGGTAGAACAACTCTTCTCTATAATATATGATTTTACAAAAGATATGGGAACTTTTTCATTTCTTTTCTTTTCTTTTAAAGCCCTTTTGTTTTTATGCTTTACTTGTTGGTAAGTTATGCACCTGTGTGCCATTGGGTTAAAGTTGTAAGTAGATAGTGGATTCATAATGTGGACCTTTTTTTTTGCTTCGAAGTTTTTTGCCATAATTCCAATCAATGTTCAATATACTCACTGAAGAGCGCCATGTACCTCTCAGTTTGGACAGAAAACTGCTCATCAGTAAAATTGAGTTGAAAACTGGCTTTTTGGGTTTGACTTTGCAGCAGAAGAAGGCCAGTCACTGAAACGTCATCAAAAATGTCATAAAATTGCAGAAACAATGAGCAACTTTCAGGAAGACTATACTGCCATTAGTCACAGCCACTTCAAAAGACTTTTTTTGAATATTTTTATTTTTTGGTTTATTTTTCTGTGGTTTGTAAATCCTTTTTTTAAGCCTATTCTAGATTTTGAAAGCTTAATAGACTGCTTATCTTATGCTCATTTCTTGCTACTGTAACACCCCTAGATGATGCCTTTTGTACATTGTCACTGATAAGTGCAAGGAAAGAACGTTGTTTTGCTCCTTTTGTGTAGCCATTCCACTTTGGGTTGATGTTTTCTTTTTGTACCATTGGCAAGGCAATGCTGTAGCAGCTTGAATGATATTTTAATAACTGTGGCAGATGAGAACTGATGTATGACTGTACAACCAATAAAAAAAGTAGACATTGAGATTGACATTTTAGGTTTCTGCAGCTGTAATAATCTCAATCATGATATTGGAAATCAGTCTGGTTTGGTAGATTAGTTAATATGTGTTAGTGGTACAGTTACAGCTTAAAGAGGGCTTTGAATCATTGTCTATTGAAAATAGCTGAGAAACAAGTGCTAACAGAAATGTCCGTGTATTTTGCTTGCAAATATATTTTATTAAATGGACTTGATATTAAGATCTTCACTCATTTGTATGAAAAAGAACATATGAACTCACAAGACACTAGAGGCCTTGTGCGCCGTTGCTCTGAATGTCTCGACTACTTCAAATAAGTCATATTTTAATTTTTAGCCATTTTGTTACCATTCAGTTTTATCTCTGACTAAAATGTTCACCTGGTCGTGAGTCAGGGTGCATCTCTTCCACATGACCATGGACTGTGGGGGCTTTTATCCACTGTAAATTGAGCCCTCACCTCATTTACAAAAGATTGTATTTCTCAGCTTAGTTTTGACACATTTTCCACAAATAAAACCGGTTTCTTTCAGTTAACAGGATCATTACTCAGTTTAAGCTTTCTTATGGAAAATGCTCGGCTGTAGCATTGATGCATATTGGTTGATACTCAGTTCACTATAACTTACTTATTCACTATAATTATCTCCATATTGACTGATACCAACAGACAATGGCATGATGCAAAAAATACTGACCAGTTTCTTCGCATGTGACAAGTCACATGAATTCGCATCATGTGAGAAGAGCATGTTGAGGCCAATTAAAAATGCCTTCACTGTCAACGGCACGCCATTATACTTTCACATATTCCTGAGGTTTTCTGTTGCTTGTTTCAATAAACTGCTTCCGTGGCAAGAGAAATCATACTGGAATTAAGGACGTCGTTATTTTATCTTCAAAATCCCAGCTCCCTTTTGCATTACCTGTCAGGCAGCAGACACCACAGCTTCTCACTTGCATGCTGCCACCGTCATTGGTTTCGGATGATACCATCGACACGATATCGGTCCCACTGAGAGACAGGGTCGCAGAGTGTCCGCATCATGTGGTCTCACTTCTCTGCTAGTTTAACTACAGTTTCTGAAACACGTAACAGCTAACTGGATTTACAAACATTAGATGTGGATTACACAATATTTAATGTTTCTTATTAATAGTTAATAGTATCTTCTTTAACGCAACATCTTCCCCAGCACGCGGTAATATTTATGTGAAGTAACTTGGTTAGCTTGCTCCATATTTTTTGTGTATCCTGACGACGCAGAAATGTTGAGTCTTGGTGGTTTCTGAGGTTTGGGAACCTCCTAGTCATATAATAACTACTTGTAGAAGTCGCTGTAACCTTAGCTAAAGCTAGTTGATGTCATAGCTAGTTATAACTGTTAACACTAAAATTTAAAATGTGTTTACCCGTCGGTAATTTGGGGCATTTAACTTTAACTCCAGTTACCCTCGCTTGAATTATTTTTTGTACAAATACTATAAAACGTGCAGTTTAGTTTCAACCGGCGCTGGGCAGTTATTTAACGAAACCAGCTAGTTAACGTTAATCTGGGGGATTAACAGTGGCACTCTTGGTTTTGCCAGCTGCAACATCCTCTTTTGTAGGAAATCTGGAGGAAAAAGCGCCACATGCTGTCCTTTATCGCCGCCCCCTCCCCGGTTTAGTCAAATTTGGACAAACGACCCCAACGCTGCTGCACCTGATAGATTTAACTGCTAAAATGGAACCCACACGTTTTACTGGGCCACCCATGGGTGTCTGCTGTAGTTGTGGGAGATGTTGGTACTTTTTTCTCCTTTGGAAATATCATGTCTGTTTTTTTCCGCTGGATTCACCGCGGCTTCGCCAGCGAAGCAACACAGGCAGCAACGGAGAAAACAGTGACAGACTGAGGGACATCCTTGTTGCCACAGCAACTAGCCGAAACATGATTTCCGGTTGGTGGAGTGACATTTCAAAATAAACTTACATGAACGCGTTATGGTCCAAGATGTGTTCCCACATAAAGAATCTGTTACATTGCTGGCTTCATGCTTGGTCATGGGTTTCTTGTGCACAACAAGCCAGCGAAACTGTTGTGAATAGATGAGGCAAAGTTTGTGTGAGTCTTGATATCTGGTAGCTAATGCAAAATGTCACAGGGTTCACAACAGAAAATGGCATCTGTCATCAGTGCTGTTTGTGTATATAACATGGCTTTGTTCCATCAAAGATATGGTTGTGGATTTCATGAAAATTTATCTTAAAATCGTCTTAAAATTGTCACATTGTGCCATACATAAAAGAGATTTATGGCCGTTTTCCCCACAATGTATACACAGAAAATTGCCAGAATATTTACAAGTTAAATATGGGGTAAGGTCATCACAACTACAATGATATCATTATAAAAATAAGCACATACACCACATAAGTAATTATCTATACATTTACAAAATGTAAGTACAAATTGATGTCCACTTTATAATGAATCATTACAACAAACTAATAGACTATTCCTATCCTATCTGTAGCCAGTGTCTTCATTCTTACTCTCACTTTTACAATCATTCATGATTGCCCAATTTGTTTGCAGTCAGTGTCATTTGATACTATTGACAATGATACTATGCTCATTGTTGACGAGCCCAGAAGGTGGGAATCTAAAATTGTACATATATGGTTAGGTGGTGATGCCTCTTGTCTTTTGCCTCTTTAACTTATTTACTCAATTTTATATTGTTTTGCTTTACTATTGTCTTACCATTTCTCCATATTGTAATATCTACAGCTATTTCTATCAACTCTGTATGTATGACCTATTCTGTTTGTCCTGGAAGAGGAATCCCTCCACTGTTGCTCTTTCCCCAGTTTTCTCCATTACTTCGCTCTTGTTTCTCCTTGTTTCTCCTTCAAGGGCCTTTTGGCAACGTTGTGGTATTAATACAAATTATTAAAAAAGCATGTGATTGAGCATGTGAGTTATGGGAATAAAACTACTGACAAATAAAAAACTCTGTCTCTCTTTGTGTTTTGTCATCAGCCCTTTTAATTTGTGGCGTATGTGCCGTTAGATCAATTTTTCAAAACCTTATGGCAAAATCGTTGACTCTCCACTGAAATGCTTGACATTTAATTCATGTTTGCATATTTGTGTTTCCAAATCAGCTGCAAATGTTGCTTCACATGGTGAGCTTTTATAATGAAAACCCTCAGCCGGAAGTCGTTTTTGATGTCTGCTGCTAGCTTGAGTGTGGACACAAAAAACTGCGAAATCAAGGAGAGGGACAGCGCCCAGAATAACTGTAAACCTCTGCTAACTGCGTGGAGCATCGCGTTGGAAATGAGACTCCGTTCATATTCTCCGGTTTGTCGGACATTAAAACAGAGGTAGGGGGCTGCTGGTTTTTTCGCCAAGGTCACAACAAGAAGCCCGTTATTTTTTTCTCTACATGGGCATGAGTCCGTCCGACGTGAAGTTGCTTTCCTGTGATGTCGAAATGATATCCGCCAGCTGGCTGTGATTGACTTAATTCCCCCGTCTTTCCCTGCTGTGTTTGGTGCTACTTATGAGTTGGTGGACCGACACTTTCAGGGAAGAGGGCGTTGGGGGTCCTGGTGTGGACGGGAGTGGACTTTTTTTGTGGCCTGTGATGGGGTCCGGGGGCTGGGGTGGGATATGTGCGGAATACCAAATCTGGCACGACACCGTTTCTCAAATATTGCCGTTGGGACTCCATCCTTTGGTATTACTCGAAGTAAAGAGCAGGGCTGTGATGTGTGAGTGTGTTTATCCGACTCAGTGGCCTGCTGCCGCCGGGTTAGGCTAATCCAGTAATCTGGAATAGAGGTGGTTGCATTTTATTGTAACACCATTACCCCTCATCCTCCTCCTCTTCCTCCTCAAACACACACTTGGACCCACATTGTATGGATGAACACTGGCCTAATGGGGCGTGAGCTACATAGTTTAGCACTAATGCTCCCTGATCTGATCAAATCTTACGTGCTGAAATAATCAATCGACTAGTGGATTAATTGGTCGACAGGAAATTGATCACTTCCAGAAACAATTATGATTAATCTCTAAACTTCACACGCATGACTTTCTGTTCCCCATTCTGTATTGAACACTGGGCTTTTGGCAATTGATCTGATTAAACACCGTTTTAAGGATCATTTTAACTACTTTTGCCTGTGGTACATGGTGATGTCCAGCTGATTTGTCTTTGAACAGTTTTAGTCAATTAATCGATTAGACCATCAGAAAAAAATAAACTGATTTGATAATTGACTAATGGTGTAGGTCATTCATCATTACCGTTGTAGTTATCTTTCTCTATTCTGTTAATCTATTGAGATGGACATTTTTAAAACTTTTTTTACAACAATTTATAGATTAAACAAACAATTGATTAATAATAAAATCAGCTTGAAATGAAAGCAATCATTAGTTACAGCCATATTCAGTTTACATAGTAAATTATTGATTAATTTGTCAAAATGAATAAATGATTCTGAGATTGTTGCAGGCCCAAACTGCTGCCTGAACAAGGCTATATGTGCTTGTGCATGCAGTGAGTGCACCAAAGGCTTTTTTTTTACACAAAACTCCAGTCTTGTGAGGTGATTGGAAACAGTGTCCTCTTTGTTCACTCTGCTCTGAGGAGAGGATTAATCCAGCTAATGATCTCTAATGTAAGGAAAGGGATAAAAGCACATCTGACAGAGAGAGAGAGGAAACTGGCCACTCATGATTATCAATAAGACTGAAATCTGCTGTGTGGGCTTCAGGTGTAGCTATTTATGGGAGGGTGGGAGTGCGTAAGATGCGGGTCTCCCTCTTTGCATGTGTGTTTCATCATGATGACTTTGCACTTTCATAGCCGTGTCGTCCTCGGGTTGCAGGTCCGAGTCCTGCACATGTTCCTCGGCCATGTTTGGCAGAAGGTGGCTGGTGTTGTTTTTATCCGTAAAGGCTCTCTGGTATGGCACCTTTTTTCTTCGCCATGTCCTAACCCTGACCAACTCCAGTTAATCCCCCCCCAGTTTGCAGCTCAGATTAGCGGTTTAACTGGACCCTCGGCCGGGTGCACCCCGAGCCCACGTCCTCACTGTGTGGCAGAACAACAAAGAAAGACAGCAGGGTGTATACAGCTTATTCTCATGTCAGCAGTGTTGTTCCTAATAAGGCTTTGATCATATAAAACCATAATCTGTGGGTTTCCATCTCAGCGACTCCGACAGGTGGAACATTTGATCCCTTCTGTTATAATAAGATCAATTTCTCTCCTGCTTTTGAGTTGAGTGTAAGACAATGGAGAGCAGATGTCACCTCTGTCCTGTGTTGGCTCATTCACAGATCCCATGTGTTAATATGGGTTTGGCTCCTGCTTGACAGATTTAGTGTGGTTTAAGTCTATAATCTCTTTTGTGACTAGATTAGCTCAGGCACGACCCTCTCTTCCTATAGTTTCCCCTGACTGTGGCACTAATCACGTTTAATAGCTTAGCTCCGAGTAGAAAAAAGGGTCAATTTTTTACTCACGCACTCGCACACAGTGGAGGCATGGTTTTATATTCTTGGGCCAAACTTCTGTGTAGAATTTCCTGTGTAGAGTCAGCCATGAGACTTCCTGTGCTCTGGTGTTGGATGTGAAGGGGGGTGGAGAAGTAGGGAAGGAAGGGGAAGAGAGGCAAAAGCAGACTGTACTCCCTACTGTTGTCAGTGGTGGCCACTGTGGCTGCTGCATGCGTGCCGCTCATCGCCTCAGACTTTCAACAAAACAATGTGGCCAGACCGAGGAAGTGAAACAGTGGTTTCTATCCTCTTTTTTTCTCCCCCCCCCCCCCCCCCAATTTTTCCTCCAGCGACTTCTGTAATTATCAGAATCCTTCATAATCACAAAGTAACATCCTGTCAGGTACAGTGAGGTATGAGGTGAACATTTTTGTCTCTAATGTCTCCTTTTTGTGTAATTACAGGACATGTCCTTCGGTTTGTTAGAAGCACAGTGCTACTCTCAACTCTCCAAGCATGCTACAGTAGTGACAATCTCTCTCTACTCAGCAGGTGAGCAGAAGTCTTTCTGTCTCGCTCTCTGTCCTGCCAGTTTCCTTGATGCCCGTTTTGAATGTAACTGAAATAATCAGGAAGGCCTTATCAGAAATTATCCTATGTTTTATCTCTCTCTCTCTGCCTCAGCACTGTTTGATCCAAGAGAAACGTGCCTTGTAAGGAAGCAGGATGTTCACAGGCTCCACTAAACTGCCACCCACTAAAACCCCCCAGCCTGAACGGCTGGATGAAGTGTACGCTGCCTTACGCAGAGGCTTACAGTGAGTAAACACATCTCAGGCACTGTTCGCATTGATTCCAGTGGACGGCTGCCAGGTGGAATATCACTGAATACGCAGGATACGGCTGCTTCTTTTGAGTCTTAAAGCGAAGAAGTAACGGTGATGGATTTTTGTTGTCAGGTCGTACCTGCAGGTCCACCAGCTGGAGCTGGACAGTCTGGGTCAGCAGATCAGAGAAAACAAGAGGAACGGTCGTCTGGTGAGAGCTCACATAGTCAAACCAGTCACACCAGTCTCACCAGTATTGACTTTTATTCAGCACCAGGCTGGCTGCTGTTGTCTCCAGTCCTCAATCAGGATGTTAATTCAACACTTAGTGATGCTAAATGTTTTTATTCTTGTTGTTTTCTTTGCAGGGGTCTTTGTATGAGCAGGATAAGGTGAGTTTCATTCACACCTGTTGTATACAGACGTGAGTGCAGGATATTAAAACTGTATAACGATGGGAGAGAGGAGATTTTCTGCATCAGTTTGTCGACTTTAATTAATTTCTTCTTTTTTTGTAGCAAGTGAAAGCCATAGAGAGGTTTATGCGTCGCTTGGAATTCCACCTCAGCAAGGTGTGTATGTGAACAAGGAGTTGATAAAATAAATGATAAATAAATAGTTTTATATTTTAAAGCTGCACTAATCAAAATTTTGCAGAGGACTATGTGTAATGTGAAAGATGTCATTCGTAGTGATAAACCCAGAGGGAATTATCACCTGACTCTGCTGAGCTTTTTAGCATTTTTCAGCTCATTGTTTTGGTTCTTACTGCCCACAAACTTACGGTTTTGGTTCACTCTCACAAAATGTGTTTCCAGCTGCAGCAGGCAGCTGTTTATAGGTACAAAAAGCTACCTAAAATCCCACTGTGCTCTACCTGCTCAGCAACAAGCGGCAGACAGACACAGTTAGCTTGTGAACATAGTGGAGCATTTAGCAGCCAGATATTTCCCTCAGGAGTTGGTGAAGACCAAAGGCAGAGCTAAAAGGAGAGTATCTATTGGACTTAAACTCGTTAGATAGAAACAGGACACCAAATTCATTTTAATGTTGCTTTATGTGTAAATAGGCAACTGTGTGCTAAAAATAAAACAACTAAATTCATGATAATATTCGTTTTCATTCTCTCTTCAGGTGAGAATTTAACATTTAACATCTGTTGGTTGAAACCTGTGTAATATTTGCATCTCCAGGTTGAGGAGCTGTACGATGCTTATTGTATACAGCGGCGACTGCGTGATGGTGCAAGTAAGATGGTGGCGGCCTTTAACTCTGCCACTGGCAGCAAGGAGGCCAGAGAGAGCCTGAGTGAAGCCAACAAGGGCTACAGGGAATGTACAGAGGCAAGTGCCTGACCTGAGGTCAATGTGTTTGTTTGTTTCAGCTCGTACACTGGGTGTGGTCCTTTATTTTTTGCTAAAAATAGATATCAGCCTGTCTATCAGAATCAGAATCAGAAATACTTTATTGATCCCCGGGGGGAAATTACAAAACAGACAGGAGTGACTGTAACAGGCTGCATACACTGTCGGCGCATGCGCACTACTACTCCATATATTCTAATGTTATCATAAATCTGTATTAAATTATTCAAATCCTTCCCTCTATCTGTCTGCAGCACATGTGCTCCCTCGAGAGTGAATTAGAAAGCCAGATGGGAGAATTTCATGTCAAGATGAAGGGTGAGTCACTTTCTACTCATATGACTTCCTATTTTCTCCTCTCTGTATTTGTCCAGTTCTCATTTTTCTTGTCTATTTTGGATGTTTCAGGCCTTGCTGGCTTTGCACGGCTGTGTGCTGGTGACCAGTATGAGGTAAGAAACACGAATACAAGCACGTAGACGCAGATATTGATGGAGTCTCTGCATCACATCAGCTGTTTTTGGCCCCATTAGGTCCTAATGCGTTATGGTCGGCAACGTTGGAGGCTACGAGGCCGCGTGGAAGTCAGCAACAAGCAGATCTGGGACAGTGAAGAGTACATCTTCCTGCCGCTCGTCACAGAGCTGCTGTCAATCAAGGTAATGAAATCAGCTTTTAAAGGACAAGGCTAGTGGTACTCCTAATGTCTGACATACAATGTCTGACTTCTTTTTTTTTTTGTTAATTGTGTTTTTATTGAGCAAATGAACCAAAACGACTAAAAACAACATGAAGACCTTTCAAACATGAAAGAAAAAATATATACATGCATACATAGACAATGGGAGACGGAGGATAACACTGGAATGTGTTTCTTTTCATCCATTTTGTTTTCAACAAATAAGTAATAAGATAAGTAATTATCTCCATTACATAATATTGTACACCAGGTCAATCCCTTCGTCAACACTTAGTATTTTTTTCTTTCAGCCATTTCTTAGTTAGGGATTTCTTATAAGCCATCATCTGACTTTCCTGACCTGTCTGTGGCACTCAGCTCTGAGCTCGCTGGTAAATCTTTAAAAACAGGTCACAGAGGCAAAGTTTCATTTAAAAAATAATTTCCTAAAACAGTGGGGTGGTTTTTAGCTAAAGTGGCTGAAACAGCAGTAAATAGTGCTTTTGTTGCTGACTATTTTCAGCTGTGAATTAATATGAAGAAACATGTCTTCTAGTGCAACAGTGTGGCTTGTTAATGTGTTAATGGAGGAATACGCTCTATCAGGCTGCACAGGTAACACTTGTTAGTAAAATGCATTGTTAGTTTTGGTCTTTTTAAGGTATTTGTTCACAGTAAGAAAAATGTAACTTATCCTTTAACTAACTTACATAACATGCCAGCTTTAGCTAAGTGCCACCTTGGTCTCTGCCTGTCCTCATCTCTCTGAGGTTTGCTTATTTTGGTTGTCAAGGTGACGGAGCTGAAGAGCCTGGCCAATCACGTGGTGGTGGGCAGCGTGTCCTGCGAAATGCTGGACCTGTTCTGCCCTCTTCCCCAGACGCTCGCCGTGGATATCAACGACCTCGGGACGGTGAAGCTGAACTTGGAGGTCACCTGGAGGTACTTCAACCTGCAGCCCTTTTTATTTTTGAATTTCAAATTTTAACATGTTTATTCAGGTGTTTTACTCAGTTTTTCACTCTTTGTCCTGTTTTTATTTTTATTTTTCAGTCCGTTTGATAAGGATGACCAGACATCATCCACCAGTACAGTTTCCAAGCGACTGCTGTCCAATCAGAGCCCTCCTGACACGCCCTCAATGCGGGAGCAGGTGTTTTATGTGAGTCACATTTAAAGAGACATCGTAACAACATTTTCCACTAACAGTAACTCCATCACATCTGCTCTGTTATGCCACTAGTTTATCATTTGTATGAAGGGTTTCTCTTTATTTTGACTACATATATTAACTGTATATTTGCTATTTATCTCACTGATGGCTATTATTACTGTCATTTCACTGGCTTGTTCTATTTCAGCTGCTCCCCAACTGCTTTGTCTGTAGCGGTAGCACTGATGTGTGTGAGGACATTCACAGAGGAGTGTGTGTGAGGACATGTGGCAGTGGGAGTGCTGTGCCTCATGTGAGCAGAATGAATGATAGCAGTAGTGGGACGTGTGACAGCAGCAGCATGTATGAACGAAGCTGTGGTCCTTGTAGCTGTTTAATAGTGGTTGAGTAGAGCTCCAATATGTCCCTCCTCTTCCTCACCTCGCTGAAGAACGCGCCTCGTGTTGGGCCCAGACAGAGCCGCTCGCTGGTGGAGGCGTTCCACAATGTTGTGACGGACAGGACGGCGTTCTTACGTTGTGAATTCAGCTGCACAACACCCCGATTCACGTCTGTACAGTCGGTGTGTTGGGACGTAGTTGTAGCTGTAGTTTAGTTCATAGTGAAATATCGATAATATTTTATTAACCAAAAGTAATCAATGTAAGGCAGTGAGTCTGCAAATGTTTTGTAAACTGAATGAATTGTTGCAGTTAATTTCCAATCAAATCCAGGATCCTGATAGAAAAAGCCTGATTGTGTTTAATTTGAATCTAAGACAATCACAGGCATTTTGTCAGCTGCAGTATGGGTATATTGTCTTTAATTTTTATTTTTGATTGTTTATTCTAAAACAACAAACTTCTGACTTTTTTTTCCTGGGGCAGACAGTACTGTATATGTGGTCATTTGTCAATTAGTTGATAAATCAAAAAATCAAGATACTGACAAAAGTTAATAATCACTTAGTGTGTAAAATGTTATAAATAATGACTAATCTCAAGTTACCAGATCCCAAAATTATGTAATATCAAAGCCTGCATATTGTCGTCTGCACAGAAGCTACAAATGAATATATTCAGTTTGTATTGTGACGCAGTGAACAGTATCTGCATGTGTAAAGCTCCAAGCAGAAAATGTTTGCTGTGTTTAGTTGATAAGAAGAATATTACAGTAATTAATTACTGAAATTAGAATTGAGTTGCAGACAATAGATGGACGGGATGGATTTATCCAGTGGTTCTCAAAGTTTTTCTGTCATGCCATATATCCCACCTGTCAATCATCAACCATTTACAGTGTTCAGGAAATTAGCAACTAAATTAGCCTAAATGAACATTACTACATTAAAATAACATTATCAAGCTGAGGTGTTTTTAGACGTAAAAGACACACAGCTTCACCACTTCTCTGACAGTGAACCTGAGAGCATGATAGATTTTCTTGGTTGACGTGTTAGCTTGATGAGCCTCACCTGTTTTGATTTATTGTTCTTTTTACAAAAATCTGCACTATACATTTCATTTTGTTGTTTGAATAAATCCTGCTGAGCTGACAATTTATAGCCTTGCTAGCATGGAAGGACGGATTGGTCGGATTAATTTAACTTTAGTTCCACTATATTTTTAGCCTTGATGCCTCTATGACCCACAGTTTGAGGACCACTGGATTAATGTGTCTGTCAGTTGTATTCATCACATGCATATTGTTTTTTTCTGGATGTAATTTGATAACCAACATGTACACAAAACCTGTCATCATGTCCCGCTGTATGTCGACGCATAAGAGTGATGATTTAGTGTAATTAATTTTCTCTCTGTGTCTTGTTTCCTCTCTAGTCTCTGCTGAAGCGACAAGGAGAGATGGAGAACGGGACAGTCTGGTCCAACTCCTCTGAATCCTCCGATGACTCCTCCAGTCCGGCCTTGGGTCACCACGCTCAGAGGCTGACGGCCTCCAACATGCTGCAAACCACTCTCACCACTCAGCTGTCGTTCACGCCGCACAAGTCCAGCGCCTCGACGCCGTCGCTCTCCTCCAACCAAGAGGAGGACGAGACAGAAGCCGGCGAGGTTTTCTCTCAGACAGATGCGGTGCCCAACGGCCATCTGCAGACTTCCTGCTCTCACAGCCACATCGGCGAGAGTAGTCCAGACTGTACTGTGACTGACAGAGCGTCTGTCCAATCAGCTGACCTCTCTGAAACCTCAGCAGACCTGAGCTGCTCGTGCCCTGATGTTTCCTCTGTACCTCCTGTGTCGCTGATGGAGAGACCGGATTTGTCTGAATGTGGCGTCCAGCAGGTGTGTATATCTGCGGAGGAGGTAAAAGATGATGCTTCTGAGGGCTTGTCAGTACAGGCGGGACAGACTGAAGCAGAAACAGAGGACAGCACCACTGAAGCAGCAGAGGGTCTCCAGGCAGAAGCATCAGAGAAACACAGTCAGCCTCATGAGTCCATCCAGGAGTCCAAACAGCCAGAGGACGCTCCGACGGTGAGCTCCTGCACTCACTTTTGTGTTTGTGCAAAGTCTCATGTGTTGATAGTGATATTTTAACACCTGCATTTGTTTTTTCCATAGACTCCCTTTCCCACTTCTACTAGTTTCACTCAGGAAGTCGAGACAGCCCTTGAAAGTTTCGACTTTCTCAACTGCTCTGACCTCGATGAAGATGAGGAGGAAAAAGAAGACGAGCAACAACAGGAAGACGAGGGAGAAAAGAAGGAGAACGACGGGCAACATGACGAGAACCAAAACAAAATGGAGGAAGAGAAAGTGGAGGAAGAAGAAGATGAAGAGAAGTTTTACTCTGGAGGAAGGTCAGTGTCGTGGTCGTCTAGTTTTGTTTTTGAGTCAGAACTCGGACAAACTCATCGGTCATTGTAATAGTTATATAGTTAATAAGTATTTATTATTGCCTGCTCCCAGAGCCTTTTTTAGTATTTCATATAAACAAAACTCTATTTCCATTTCACATGGCTGATAAACTTTTTAGCTTCACAAAGTTTCCATTTCCCATCTTGTTGTAAATATGTTGCATTCACGTAATGTTGGCAGAGAACAGGAAAACCTCCCATCATTCTGACTTTTCACACATCATTCTACACTAACACTCTTGTCACACCACTGAAATAACCTTCATTAGCTACTTTCTTATTCGTAGTATTTGTAGTGATTTGTTAACGAGTGAAACTGTATAAACAAACTATGTATAGATCCTTTTTAAATGAGCTGAATTAACTATTACTGCTAAAACTGGATTTTATTTAGATGTAACTGCCAGTGATGGAGGCTTTGTGGCCATTTTGCCCGTGTGGTCTGTGGAAGATATCGTAGCTGATGGAAATTCCCAATATTTCCAACCCGGAATTAACTGACGTGAACGTTTTCTCCAAACACCTTGTGCTTCACTTACCCATTTCACTTTATTAATTTATTTATCAGGGACACCACACATTATACGGATATCCCATCATTTCCAAAGATACCAAATGTATCAGGCTGTATTTTGGGGAAATGTGTGTATAAAATGAGCTTCAATGAAGAGTTGGAACAAGCTAAAAAAGAATACATGATAAACTGTTTGTTAAGGAGTTTATATTTGACCCAGCTTGTATGTACTTCTTGTGTCATTTTTTGTGTAGTGATGAGGAGGAGGCAGACGGTCTAGACATCCTTATGGAGGCCCCAGAAGGATTTAGGAACTCAGATGAAGATCGTTTCTCTGAATCGCAGGTAATAAAAGTATCCGTTGGATTCTTTTTAAAGCAGTCATGTAAGTGTGTTCATTTTCATGTTAACCAAATGAAAGTTAAAAGGAAAACAAAACATTATTTTTAAAAAGGAGTCGAGCGTGGAGGATGTACAGGATTTGGCTCAGATGGAAATGCCTGAGGATGAGGAGGAGCACAGCGAGGAAAAGGGAGATGAACAACATGGTGAGAGGAGGCTGCAGTTGTTCATGTGACAGCAGAACTGTAGGCGTGAGAAGTTTGTTAATTTGCCCTGTTTTTAATCTTTCAGGAGAGGACACATCACATGGTCAGGAGGAGCGTCCCTCTACTCCCGGCCAATTGGCCACTACTGTGTTCTAATGACGCAGTGGAACCATAGCTAAACCATTTCTCCCACCCTGATCACCACCTCCCTCTTACTCTGCAGGATTGGAGGCCTTGAGGATGTTACACTTACTGCTCAGACAAACAAGCTCCTCCATTACGGCGGAGTTTGTGCACATATTTGCCTTGTTCTGACCAAGAACGATAAACCTCGAGGTTTCCGCACCTCAGTCATGACTGAAAGCCCCCCCACCCCCCTAAAAAAGTCCCTCCTAAGTCTTCATTCTTTCAACACACACTCCATCACGTTGCCTGGGTTAAAGTGGGACTACCACTTAGTTTACACTTTCATAAACTGTTCCTGTAATGTGAAAATTCAATGTCTAAAATGTAAACATTTCAGGAACAGCTAGAAGCGGCCTTGTTTTTGGCTTTATTACAGTGCATTTATGAAGTAATCAAATCATTTTGAAAGTTTTTAATAAGTTCAAGTTGATGGATTTCTTCAATCTACAGAGAAACATACAATCACTTAGAGTTACATTGCAAGGTTTTAAAAAATAGCATTATTTGTGGATATGAGAAACTATCGAGGTTCTGATTTTCAGTGTTAATTCAGTGTACAGCCCAGAGCTCTTTCACTGTTAGTGGGAGAGGAAAAGACTTCATGAGCATGTGATGTTTGTCTGAAGATTTTTTTTTATTGACGTGCTGTGGACATGAAGTCACTTCCAAACCAGGAATGTACCAACAGGAAAACCAACAGGATATTTTCATTTTAGGCATCAGAGACGGTTAATGAGAATTATTCAGAAATACACACGGAGTGCAGAAGTTGCATTGAACCTTCAAAGCAACACCAGGAGTACTACATAAGTAATATTACAAGTGAACATAAACACTTGAAGAATAGGAGTAAAACTCATCTTGGTCCAGTCTTTACAAACATGAAAACAACCTGCAGTGTAAAACTATATTTAAACCTGCATGTGTCGCTGCCTCACACTGCCAGCATGTCTGTATAAAAAGCTCAACTGATCAGTTTAAGTGTGTAAGCTAGGCTCCTGTGCAAGGAAGCCATCGGGTCTGTAGCTGTGTACAAAAGCTGCCTCACGGGGGCGCTATAGTCTTTCAGCATCATGCTTTATGTTGTTCTACAAAAGCCTCGACATTCAGAAAGTGCCTCATGAGACAGATGTAAGGTTTTAAATGCCACGACAGGAGAGATCAGGCAAAAGATAAGTGTTTATTTTCTGAATTACTTTAAGAGTGTGCACAATAAGAGATATTTACTGTTTCATATAAAGAATTGTATATGTCTTGAAATGTTCTAATGTTTATGTTCAGAAATGTTTAAACTTTATAAAGGTTTCTTTAAAATGAACACGTCTGTTGTGTTTAATGTATCAGCATGTGTAAGGTGTCATAACTCATATATAACTAATCATCACAACAAGAGCATAAAAACATTTCCTGATATATTTATTTTAAACACCCCTTTAATTGAAGATGTATTCTGATGACAGATAACAGAGTGTTTCTGGTGCTCTCTGGCTTCCAGATTGAAGAACTGAATGTCAAAGGACACTAAGGCACTGTTTTGAATAAGAGATAAAACCACTTTATTCAGGAAAATGAACTATGCCTACACACAAGGAAGGGTTGAGGAGTTGTGTTAATCCACATCTGTGAGTTGGCTCATCTTAAGGAAATGTCCAGCAGTAGTAAGTTCACATCAAAGAGGGGAAAGACGTATAAAGTATTTGATTTGTCAATCCCCAGGCAACAGGTACATTAAAAAAATTAAAAACACTTGAAACAACCAGTTAAAATAAATCAGGCAAAATGTAGAAGAACACAGTGTCACATTAAACTAACAAACTGTCAAAATCACCCAAATCTGTGCATCAGAACTTGAGAACTTGAATCACTTTCATACTAAAGTTGCCCTTGAAATGCAAAAACCCACAACAATATAATGGATGCTTAAATGATCCCAATCAAAACCCATGAACCTGACGAAAGTCATTTACACACTGAACTCTATAACAATCTGCTTTCAGTGCAATAAAATGTCAGATAAAACACAGCATGACAAAACAAGCTAAAAAACAAGACATCTTCCTACGTCTTCTCTTTGTTTGATTTCTCTGAAAATAAAACAGAGATATTTCATTATTATTATTATTATTATTATTATTATTATTATTATTCATAAAGTGCCATTCTAGTCACTTTCAACTGAATACAAACGTTTACAACACAATCTTTTGGAACCCTAAAAATAGTATTCAGTCTAAAAGTGGAGTTGCAGCACGAGGTGCAGCTGTAAATGTAACATTTACAATATCTCTTAATAGTTTATTTTCACAGAAAAAAATACGAAGAAATAAGAACACCATGTGTCACTGTCCAAAAGCTTTACATGGCAACACTGTGGAGCTGAATCTCAGAGTGAATGAAAAATATCAAATATGTGTTCGAACCCTGTGATTTAAAACCAGAATATGCTATTGACCAGACGTACCCAGGTGCATGTGTCCATACTTGTGTCCTCACCTAAAAACTGAGCAGCTTCTCCGGCGACCCCCCCAGCTGCAGTAAAGCGGCTCTGAGTCCGGCCTTCAGCGCAGAGTAGTCCGGCTCTTCAGAGTATTGCAGAGCCGTCACTGCACTCAGGTAGGTTTGAAATGCATCTACACCGTGACACACGCATAGAAATGTATCAGCAAAGGGGATATAATCAAACACTTGTTTTATGAGAAATAATCATTTTAACTCACTGGAAACTCTCTTCTTTCCAAAGCAGTGACTAAACAGTGCAGGAACGTCCTCCATGTACCTACAACAAGAACTTCTTTCAGTCATGGTTGATGTTACAGTACGCATGCAGCAGAAATTTCTATGGTGTTTCAAAGGTGTGTGGACTTATCCCACAGCGATGATACCTCTGTTTCTGCGTGGCCACCTGGTCCGGGTGAGTGAGGGCAGTCCACGGCAGCGTCCCCGTGTGCCAACGCAGCATGCAGTAACCCAGAGACTGCAGGTCACTGCGTCGAGACGGAGCTGAAAGACACAGACAGTGATGACAACATTAACACCACAAAGCAATCCTCAGATGTACATACCATCTTGTTTTTTTGGTTTTCATAAATAAATCGAATCAGTCTTATTATGTGAAGCCTGCGCGCCTGATCACTCTGCAGACAGATGGACTGTGGGAGGACGACAGGTGGAAGGAAGAAAATAAATCTGGTAGCGTTCGGTGTACAGTAGCTTACAGAGTGAAATGATTTGCTGACGTTAAAGCTGGAACAAGGAATCAGTGAACTGCAGAAGTGACTCACCTGCTCCCTTATGTGCGTCCAGGCTGATGAACTCTGTGGTGCCCTCATGTGGTGTTCTGCTGGCTTCACGGTACTCTACATGTTGTCCACCTGGACAGTACCTGAAAGCATGGCAATATCCTGCCAGGTATACCTAAACACACACACACAAGCAAACAGTGGTCAGCGTAAAACACATTTCAATCATCTATCATTGACAGATTGTACTTCAGTATATTTCTCACCTGTGATATCTGTCCTGGTTTGATGTAAATGTTTTCTGCAGTAATATCAGCGTGAACATACTCGTTTGAATGGATATACTGCAGCACATCTAACTGCAAGTAGAAAGAAATGTTACCGTCTATTAAGAGAGGGGGAATCCCTTCTGGATCGTGTATTTTTTGGCGACTAAGATTAAGAATATTGTCTGAAAAACGACAAGCTAACACTCACTATTCTACAGGTGAGCTGAAGAACAGCTTTCTCAGACAGAAGCTCGTCTTCTTCCTCCATGACAGACTGGAGAGTTTGGCCCATGCTGGGGAAAATCAGAAACCTGTAAAACAAAAAAACAACATATAGCAGAACCCCAAGTTAATGTAAAATGATTTTATATAATGTGGAAATATTCATAGATAAGCTTTTTTAAAAATGTTTTACACCTGTAAGAATCTGCATGAGGACCAAAGCCAACACAAGAAGGGATCCCCAGAAAATCCATCTTGTTTTGTTTGATCCACCTGTCCACTAGAGAGAGAGGATTACCATATGTGTGAAGTTACACTCCAGACTTATCAGAATTGCATCTAAAGAGGGTTAAAGATGGCATGATGATTGTCACCTGTTAAAACCTTTTTTGATCAGCCTGTTACAGCCAATCTACGACCGTTTTGTGGAACTAAAAGGCGATTTGTAGGCGCTAAACTTGAAAGGAAACACACTAAAGCCTCACCAGATGCAGGTTTAGCAGCTCTCTGCAGAAAGTTCTGCTCATTGAAGATTCTTCCATCTTTAGCTCCCTAAGAGGAAGAAATACAAGATAAACTTCATTGATTTCACTCAGGGAAATTGAAGAACTGAAGAAGTTTTGGTTACAGGAAAAATAGAGAATGAATAAAAACAATCAATTTGTTGATGAATACATGAGTGGGAAAGCAATCGTGTCTTTATTTGTGGCACCACAGTGACAGGTCCTAATAATAATTCATTACTTTTTGGACACACAGAAAACCTTCAATTTTCGGGACTTACCAGTTTGAGGACGTGATTTAATTCCTTGGAATTAGATCGGGAACCTGTTTTCAAAACTGAAAAGGACAAAACAATATATGATGCTATGCTCTTTTCTACCATTAATTTAAAATTCTTAAAGAGTCAATTGTTATATCCTGCTGTAGACAATAGTCTCACCTTCGTAGACGAGATCTGTCGTGCTCTGACTGAGGAGTTTCACCAGCTTCCACTTCGTGCCAGTTGTGTCTGTCACCTCCTCACCCTCCTGCAGCGGCTCCACGGCAGGCAAATGCTTTGCCTTCTTGGCTTTGTTTTTACCTGCAGCTGCATATAAACATGACCAACCAATAATGTAGTAAGTATGATTAGAGGAACAACTAATGTTACACAAAGAACAATGCATAACTGATTCCAAGAACATCCTGATGTCACAGAGAGCAATAAAACATCTCTTTTATTAAGAAATATATATATATATATATATATATATATATATTACAATTGTTTTTGGGCTCTGGGAAAGAGATGTGGATGTCCTTTTATGGTGATGATGGGAATCAAATCAGGAACGTCACAGTCTTCACACTAAATCCCATTAAATGATAGTGGAACTTTATGCTCACCTTTAAAAGGAGACCTGGAGATCGGTGAAGAAATGGGGGAAGAGACGGCCACAGGAGAGCCGTCTACTGTTGAGTCTTCTGTTTTCCTACTTGTTTTATCAGTCAGCTTCTTTCCCTCTTCTGCCTGCTTCACAGCAGGGCTGGAGAATTTTGCCTTTCCCCTGACTGCATGTGGATCCAGCCACAATCAATATGGGCGAGAGAAAAGATGACAGAAAATAAGAGACACTGCAGTTATAAGGAATGTATTGTGTTTGCTTTGTGTTTCAGCTCACCAGGTCGAGGGGATTTTACAACAGGAGGAGAGGAAGGCTCTAACTCTGGCTCTACCTCAGCGTCGAGATTAAAAGCAACTGTGCGCTGCTTTGGTGGAGTTCCAAGCAATCCAACGCCATTATCTGCTGATAAAAATCATAGCCTTTTTGTTCTAAAGAAAGGAATCAGCTGTCAAATTTCTGTATTTACACCTGCACCACCAGTAAATGTTGCCTGAACGTTAAAGCTACATGTCACACTGATGGTTTATGCTACAACATGTCTCTGTGCTCACTTGCCTCACACGTTATCAGATAATTAAATAAAAACTTCAAGGCGAATCTCTCCTTCATAACAGCAAAGCAGAGTAGCTGCTTCCAGACCATTTGAGTTACCTTCAATCCCGTCATCTCCGACAGGGTAGGTGGAGGGCACCACGGGTGGAGTGGCATCTTTAATGTTGAATTTAACTTCCCTGTCCAGACGAAGGGAATTACGAGTCTTTCGCAGTGCAGGACGAGTTGTAACTGGAGTGGAGGTTGTAGAAAAAGAGTTTACATTTCCAAAGATTTATAACCAAAGTCTAATATCTATGGATATCACACCAAGTGACTCCTATTGCCAAGAAGATATGAACCCTTACTTTCCGTGGGCACACAACTGGAGCTTGAAGCAAGGCTTGTTTTAACTACCGATGTTGCTGCTTCATCCCTTTTACGTGGCGGGGGACTTACAGACGCCGTCAAGCTCACAGGTCGAGATTCATCAACAAGACAGGGAAGCTTCTCCCCACATGACGGACAAAATCTGAAACCAGGCTGCAACTTTGTCCCACACTGGGGGCAGAAATGGAAAGGCATTCTGCAAGAGTAAAGACACATTATCATACATCTATGGGGGGGGGGGGGGTAATCCTGTGTGTGCATCCACAGGCTTCACCAGACAAATACACAAAGTATCTGATGCTTTGTTAGCATACTTGGATGAATTAGTTAAAAATATAATTCATAGTGCATATTTTACCCTGACTGGTCAACGTGGATGCTGACACTCACTGTGTGAATGTAACTGTCACAACCAAGGACATTATTACTTCTGAGTATTGAGAAAGAAAACGATGCAATGACCGCACAGCTTAACGTTAGCTAGCTAACTAATACTGAAGCGAAACTTTTTCAAAATAAAAATATAACTGTTTGGCTTAAGGCGGAAGTATCGTCTTGTTGATGGTTTTGAGCCTTGGCTTTCAATGAAACAGACGCCTGGGTAATACACATCATCATACTGAATCATATAGCTACCATAAACAAATCGAAAGTGTACCTTCCCAAACACTTCTCCACTGCTTCCTTCTTCTTCTTCTTCTCATCTGAGATAATGGCGGATCGCAAACCAACGTGAATAGGTGCATACCGCCACCTACTGTACCGGAGTGTGTAGCATCAGGGTTTTACGTACTTATTACATCAAAGAAATAAATAAACAAACTCTATATCTTACTATCTAATGCCGTATCTTTAACATAAATAAAGAGAGCCCGACAACATTGCCTCATTTTCTCACCCATCCCTAAAATCCCTAAATCCAAATTCCCACTTCCACTGCTCAAGCTGCTTGGGTTTAGTGGCGCTCCTTCTTCACCGGATAAACTCTGCTGTAGTGGAGCTGTGCAAGTGAAGTGCTGCCCCCTGCAGGATTGGAGGACAGTTGCAGCCAAGGTGTGTTCTTATTCGAAGAGGTAAAACTTTAATCAGCTCTTACCCCCCACAACTGATAATGTGATGAAGATGTAGTCTGAATTCAGAATAGACTCAAAAAGTTTTATCAACAGTGGAAACATTAAGGCAAGTTAATTGCAGTTACTTTCATGCAATTTTATCTGACATTGCAGTACAGTATACAGACAACAGTTTCTTAAGTTACATTCAGGCATTGAATTGGCAGTAAATGGTCTCCAGCTAACTTGTAGCCAAATCCAGGACGACCTGAAGAAATGTGTGTCACTGCTTTAAATTTGAAATTAAGAAATTAAAAATTAATCAAATTTAGGCTGTGGTATTATAACATGCTGAAAAATAAACATGATGAGGTTGAATATTTCCTGTATTATGGTGAGATGATCAACACTGTGACTGTTTCATTAATGGCACACAGAACAATAGTTCCTAGAAATAGGACCAGGTATCAATTGAACTTACAGAATACGCAGCACTTTTCAAGATTGTTATATAAAACTATATACTGCTTCAAGGAATACATAAATAAAAATGTTTATTTTTGGACATCATTTACATATTTTGCATATGAACTGTATGGCACAATTGAATATATGATATATAATCAAATTCAATTTGAGTGATTTTCAAATCTGTGGATTTAAACAGTGAAAAAATATATACTCATGTGTCTTGTGTCATGTGGCTTAAACATTCACCCTTTTATACACGAGAATGACAGCGTCATACAAATTATGTGGATTTTGACAATTCTCACAATACCATTTCAGTGTTTTACTAAGTGTAAATACTCTTCATTTGTGTAAAATATAAAAAATCAGTGGTATCATAAACTGATCTGAAGGGTGAGCATTAGGAACTTAATGTCCTACTTATAAAACCTGCCAATAAAAAATCTGGACTTTCAACAGCCTACTGTTTACTGCCAAGCTAATATTGTCACATTAATGCCTAAAAACAAAACACTTTCCATCCTATGATGTACAGAGGGTTAGGGAATTCAGCAATGGAGCAGTCCTCCAGCATCTAACGGCAGCGGGAACCATTTGGGTAGCTGTTTGAATCATCTCTGCCGTTGCCGAGAGTCATTTCTTTAAACCTGAAAGCACTGAATTAAAATGCAATTGAATGCACTGTAACACCTATCTGTGTCAGGTGTCTCCAAAACAGACATTTTAGTTTAAAAAGTAAATCTAATTCTAAAAACACATTTTGTCCAAACATTCAAAATATACACGAGAGCTACTTTTTTTTTGCATTTACAACTTCTACAACTGAATTTGAAATTCTATTAATCTATTTATTTATTGCATGGGTCTTTTATACAGCAGGATGGATTACCAGGGTTCCTGAGTTACTGCTCATTTTATACTTTTGCTTTTTATGACACATTTATTCCTCTTATCAAACTAAATCTATGTTTGTAATTATTATATTATGTACATATATATTCATGTTTTGGAGGCAAACAAGCACAAAGGTTGATTTTGAAAAGAAAACACAAGCATTAATTGTCGATCTAGCTAACCTTGGATGGTCAATGTGAGTAACATTTTTTCTGGCTGTGGCACCGGTGAGGTTGCAGCTTGACATTCAGTCGAGAACCAGCAGCACATAACTGGCTACCTAAAGTTTCCTAAAAGTACATCCATAGCAAATTTCTCTCCGCCAGCAAACCGTGACTGCAGGTATCACAGTCAACACTTGTCTGACTGCAGAAAGAGAAAGAGAAGTGGCTTCTTTCTTGAGTTGCAGTGTGATTCTACACTAACCTTACAGCAAGTAAAGAGTATTAACAGTATATGTGTATAGCACATCTGGCAGGGCAGCTCACTTTGCTGCCACTTGGAGCACAAAGTATACACCTGAACATATGATCGGCATCCAGCTGACGACTTAAGTTGGACATTTCAGCTAGGCATCGTAACAAATAAATACCCCACACTCCAATATTAATTAATTATTCAAAAGACCCATAATATGAATTGAAATGAAATGCCCATTTTCAAAAGGCACTTAACTCTGTACTGACAAATGATACAGCATGTCAATGAAAGAATATCAGTACTGCACTGGTTTCCCCTAACATAGAACACAATATTAAACTTGGACATCTTCCTATTTTTTCACCACTGTCATGGACAAAGACATGTAACCAAAATGGCTCATCATCATTCTAACATGCACATTTGCTCTTATCAGAGGCCTCTGAGAGGTCTGGGTTTGTGGGTCCATTAGCTCGCACGGTCCCATCAGGGATCCAGGACTTGTCAACGCATCGTTCCATCCTCTTCATGATGAGATCCAGCAGGACGTCCACGGCCTCGTTGACGTTCTGCCCGTTTGCAGCACTTGTCTCAAAGTATGGGATTCTGCTCGGAAGAAAATACTGGTTATAAACACGAAACCACAGAAAAAATATGCTGTCTAGCAGAGTCAGCTTGGGGATATATTTACTACTGAGGTTTACTCTCCTCTTGAAGACCTTTGAACCATTTTATACAGTGCATTTCCACTACAATATCTGTGTTTTTAGGTTTTAGGTGTGTCTAATAGGGCCAGGATATTTTACACGTGCACAAATATTTGCTTTTCGAGGAAGACCAATTTAGTCTGACGTTCTCCTGCACAGACTTTTGGCAAACAATGCAGCCACTGCCTTCTTGACAAACACTTGAGGGAGAGGTTCATGTACAGATGGATCAAAATGGAGACATACCCGTACTTCTCTGCCAGCTCACGGGCCTCTTCTTCACTGACTGCTCTCTGATCTGACAGGTCACATTTGTTGCCACACAGAACGACGTCCGGACTTTCGCAGTATGCGTGAACCTGTAACTGACCTGGAAGACACATTCAGCGATTTATTATGTATTTAGTCCTGTCGTGTTATATCGTTACTTTTGAGAAAGATTTCAAGCCATCATTCATGTATTATAGTCACCTGAAACAGGGCATTTGAGCACATTAGTAGCAGAAGCTCAGGTCAGAATACAACTTACACAGAAACAGAAGGACATAACTGGAAGATTACATGTTAAATGACACAATATTTTGTGTCTAACAACAGCCTTGTGTCAATTCTACATTAGTATTTTGACAGTCAACAAGGAATTTAACATTGTCAAATGTCTTCTGTACTTGAATCTGTCTTAATTAAACAAACTCAGGACTGATTATTGAGAGAATCTTCAGTTTAACGACTAAAAGTGAACATTTAGTGTGATATATCAGAGGACATACTCATCCAGTTTCTGACGTTGAGGAAACTTTGTTCATTTGTGAGGTCAAACAGGAGGAGGAAACCCATCGCATCTCTAAAGAACGCAGTCGTCAAACTCCGAAACCTGGCACCATTCAGAAAAGGACGACAAAACACTTCATGAGAAATATAATTAATAGTGGAAAAGACACATTTGAGAACAAATGAAGACCAGGTTTGAGGAAGGTGAGAAAGCGCTGGTAGAAGTGCGTCATGTACCTCTCCTGTCCTGCAGTGTCCCACAGCTGCATATGGATCTTCTGTCCTCTACCTGAAGATCCATCTGGACCTGATGATTTGTATACCTGAGTAAAAACAGAGACAAGTGAGTTCAAACTGACTGGACGTTCTCTGCGCTAAATTTACATCAGTATATTTAATGAATCTGATGTAAACAGCTATAAAACAAAGCCAAAAACATTCAATCTCAGTCTGGATCGGTGACGTTGTGGGAACACGGTGTGTTGCTACTGACAGCTTAAAAGAGGGAATTTTGTAGAGAGTAGTTTAGAAAAAAACAAAACAAGAATGGCTATACATACTTGACAACATCCACCCAGCTACTCTACTTACTTTCTTATTTAATAAATTATCTAAACTGGTCTGTGAGGAGAGCAACCAAAGGCCAGGTCACAAACTACTGAGTACTCTGGTTACTTGGCTAGTATTGATGCTACTGACTGGACTTCACTGTAGAGGTGTGGTGGCCAGACACAGACATTTATGCCACAAAAAATAACAAAATAAAAAAATCGACTTCATTAAACAGAAATAAACTTCAAGAAGTATAGCCAATGTAAATGTGCGTTTTATGTATCCAAGTGTGAGCCATATGCTGTGATCACATACAGAGTCAAAGTGTGTCATTGAAAATAAGGCATTGTCTATTTGTCTATATTCCAATAATCATTGACAACCAAAACATAAATCTTGTATTCTGCATCATATCTCTGTTATTGCTCCAAAACAAATACAAATCTTGCATTTCAGTGGTTTAAAAGATTGTTTTATACAGATTGCTGTATTTGAAGCATAGCTGACAAGCTCCTTTCTGATGAACAACATTTTTAATGATTTAATTAATGAAAATGTTTTCAGTAATTTTAATTCATTGTAAAAGATTAGCAACATTAATCTGGTGTTTCATTGTAAACTGGATGCCAGCTGCTTGCAGAGATTGAGACACGTCTGTTTTATTGAGGTTTCATCCAACACTCTGGGAAGTAACTTTACTGCCAAGACTCGATTTATTTCACAGCACATTTCATTCATTCAGATATCTTCCACATTGTTAATCTATTCAACACTGCGTCACTTCTGCGGGTTGCAGTAAACACTTTTCCTTAGCCAGCAGAGGTGGCTGCTGAAACCTATTTAGGCTTAAAAGTAGTGTTTGAAAAGTAGTTGCTTACAGCTGTGTTCCTGTGACCACTGGACACAGTATTATTGCTGCATCCATAATACATCTGATATAACTTCAGTCATTTCATGGACCAGGAAAACTCCAGACTGTGTGGTGTTTGATTTTTACACTTTATGGATTTTCAAAGGACAATCAAAGACAGGAACCACAGCTCTGGGTTGTTTGAGGACACACTATAATTACTTATTGTGCTTTAACCATGACGACTAATAGTGATATTCACAAAAGCTACTCTGTAAATGAAAGTTTCATAGCTAATGCAACTTTTCAAACCACAGCTAATATAAATATAGATGAAAAACATGATATAACAAAAAAAAGCAATGATGGACATTCAGTCACTTAACATAAACTGTACTAGACTGTCCAGTAAAGCTACAATAAAACAGTTATTCAGGCATCAGGCTGTATTCTTGGAGCTGGAGGTCAGCAGCATTAAATATTGAGTAAATATGAACACTGCTCAGCTGTTTGCCAATGGTATGAAGTGTTTATTCTTAAGGAGGGTGCTGCCTGCCGTTCACCAACATTAGTCATTACTCAGATTTCTGTTGCAACATTCATCAATAGTCTTTTGTTACTAGAGAGTTACCTAATGGTGTGGGAATGCATTAAAGTCCGTAATTAGGAAGCCATAAGTGCTTGTAGCACACATGTACACAAGGAAATGTTACATCAGAAGTGGAGAGCGTAAAAATCCATGTGTGCTTTTACTGAAGTTCTGAATGAAGGAAAATCCAAACATTTCCAATTCTGGCTGGAGAAAGACTGATTGAACTTACCACCCTTCTTTCTCTGAAGTCTATTCCAACTGTAGTGATGAACTTGGAGTTGAACTTGCCATCTGTGTATTGGTAGAGGAAGCTTGTTTTTCCCACGCCAGAGTCACCGAGGGCTAGGAATTTGATGAGGTAATCATAGTCCCCATCAGACATAGTGAGTGCTTAATTTCTGAAACACACAAACAAAACGACTCAGCCGACCAACAATCAACAATTTGGCAAAGGCTATTTGAGTAACATTTGCAAAAAACTACAGTGCCAAGCCGTTTCAGGAAATTACTGAGCCTTTGTTAAAGGTGAAACAATATATTTGTTGCCAGTTTTTCAAAGATTTCAGACAGGGTAGGGAAGTTGGAGAGTATTGGGAGAGAGAGAGAGAGAGAGAGAGAGAGAGAAACTATTGTAGTATTGTTGGTTTTGGTCTTTTCATGGGATTTGTTGACAATAAGAAAAATGTAGAATTACACCAGACTAATTGATTCGCAGAAAGATTGTCAGAACAAGAGGAAGACATTGGTGTGGTTTCTTACACGTTTTCTAGAGAGCCATGACTTGCCAGCTCTCAAGAAGGGTTGCGTTTCGTTCACTCATTCACTACTATCTATATAATATACACTCAGTAGTATACTCAATAGTGAGCAGTACATTTTGGTCACTTATGAATCACCATTGAGTACATAGTGGGCCTGTTAGCAAGTGGTGTACTTGCCAAAGACACAATTTGTCTTCATTCCATTGTGGGAATATTTGAGGGCACTATATAACGTGATGACACAAAACCCCATGGACCAACAGGAATGATAGCAGGGTAAGTGGACTATGGCTGTATAGGGGCTTTAAGATCTGTCTCTCAAGTTCCTGGAGATCATTCAGGCAAAACATCTTATACTATGTTGAATAAACAAGAGGATTTTGGTACAGAGTTCCTGTGCAGAGTGAAGGAGATGCAGATGGCTATCATCTTTACTTGAATTCCATCCTCACTCTGGCGCAGGTCATCTGACAACAGCCATAAAAACAAATGCTAAAACACGTCTTTGCCTGTTTTCTGATGTAGTTGCGTGCGGATCATCATGTCCTACTACAGATGCCAACCTTAAGATTTATGTTACCACAATGAGCCCATTACATTAGTACAATAAGCCAATAACACACACAGAGAGCTCGCGATCTTCCCACACTTACTGTAATATAGTGTATACAGTGCATTAACAAAGAGCTAACCATGAAAGGGGTGAAGATGAAACAAATAAAATGATGTTTTTTGTCCTTTCTGGGTTACCTTTTCTGCAATGCAGCCCTTTGTTGACCTATGATTTTACAAAATGCAATGAGTGCTGCAACTCCTTTCGTGTGGATATCACGAAAAAAGTTTTTGTTTATCTAAAGGAGCAGTGAAAATGTGCTATAGGTTATAACTGTAATTTTCCACATTTTCCCACACATCTTAAAAGTAACAAAAGAAACAGGCTCAGGTCCACCTCCATTGGGCTCATATACTGTGTAGTTTAACCTGCAGTCAATGCTTGAGGGAGAAATACAGAACATCTTTTACACTATTACAATATTATGCAAGACTTCCCAATGTAGATTTGTACAGTTGATGGTATTGCAAGCTAATGTGTGTAATGTAAAAGCGGTTTCATCTTGCTGACACAGTGACAGGAAGTATTTTAAATTCCTCTGTCCCTCTCCAGCCACAGACACGCACCAAAACAGACTCAAGTTTCTGTCTACTCACTATCAATCTGGCAAGAAAGTAGTTGTAATTTCGCTCTACAGATTAGCAGCTTGTTGTTCTACACATTTTGGAGTAAAGGTTGAATTGATTTTAGTTAAGGACTGAAGTGTAGAGGCACATCTTTTCTTACACTTACACAATGAGAATAAGAAGCACACTATGATATCAACCGGATGAAACATTTTCACTTGACATGGTCGACCAATTCCGGTCAAAACATTTTAAGAGAAAGCGCAGATGCATCATATGACCAGTGTGCAGAAAAGTATTCAGAGTCTTACATTCTTTCTCTGTAGCCCCCAGTGAACCTTTCATCTGGAGCCATAAGCAGCTTAAGGTCTCATGCAAAATCCAGATCCATGATAAATGCACTGTGATGGAAACGGCAGCCACAAGCACAGATGTGGCCATAAACGGTGAACAAATACCACCGAGGCCCAGAACTATGAAGTCCACATTCCTGCTTGTGGGCCTGTTTTGACTCAGGTTGGTTAAAAGTTATGAATATGGTTTTATTCATAACTTTAAAAAGCCATAGGCCTTTCCATCAGGGCTGCTAAAAGAAGCTCCGGTTGGATCAGTTGCCATCAACGAAAAGAAATAAAATGTAGCCATTAGTGAGCCACATGTTCGCTATAAATATGCTCGGACAGCATAACTGTTCATTAGTTTGCTTCATTGGGAAAGTCATGTTTCTCAGATCACGACATCCACACGCAAGACGGCTTATTATCTTAAAACTCACAACTTCCTGCCACGTTTCATCTTTCATTTCACCACTTTCCACTTATCTTCAATTCAAAAAGGCCCACTGATACATACACGCTCAATTTAATGGGTACACCAAGATGAAACTAATGCAGTCTAATGCAACAGCCAAGCAACACATTCTACCTTCATAAAGGTTATATTGTTCAGTCTTTGTTGAAGCTGTTTTAGAGAGGTATTGATGAACTTTATGGTCATTTTGGAGGGTGTAGTTTGAGGTGCTGCTGAATTGTATTGTGTTATACTGAAAAGTGCAGACCTCTGAAATGACTATAAATATGAATCAACACCTCCTGTTCTATAGATTGCATTAGTTTGAGCTGGGTGTACCTAATAAACCGGCAATTGTGTGTCCCCAGTAGACCTTTTCCACAGAAGATATTTTGACTTGTCATAGCAGGACAAGCACAGGTGTAATTAATAACATAAAATATGGCTGTAAGAGGTAATTTAGTCACAACTGATTCTGACTGCAGGTTATTTATTTTTGTACCCAAGTTACTGACGTTATTATCGAAAAGCCTGACAGAAAAACATGATGATTGCTGTCTCAGTGAAAACAGGTCACAGAAGTGATGCAGTCACGCAAAACCACACTGACGCAGATGCAGGTTGTGTCAGCAGATTTCTGCAGACTATCAGGTTAATCAGACAACATTGAACCCATATCGAAACAAGAAATATCATGATCTCGTGTTAACAAGCGGATGTTATAATGAAAAGAAAGCAAATGTTCATGTATAATATGTCTAGTGCATGAAGCTGTGCTAAAAACTGAACATGTCAAGGCCATTTCCTGGGCATATTACACTTCCCAGTCCTACCACAGCTGTGGCCAGGAAGCGAGCTCTGATGGCAGAGTATGATCTTCCTGTGTGTTGGGCAAGAAAACACAGAGTGCAGTCTTATCCTAATTACTGGCTTACATAAACCTTTCTGAATCAACAATGTCCCTACCTGGCCTCCACTACTGGATACAGACCTCTCCAAATCAAACACAATGACGCTGGTTTCACGCCAAAGAGGTGGAAAAGATCTGACGTTAAGAAAGCACTAAAAGTTGGCAAGAACACCTCTCTGAGACTTCTTCCCTGTGAACCCTGTGGTTGAGCAGTCTGCCAATTACCTTCCTAATATATTAACTTACCTTTTATGCCTTGTGAAATTGTGCAAGTTAAACTACTTTGGGTTAAGGCAAAATAACACTGGACAGTCTCATGTTTCCCACAACCTTTTAAACAGACAACAAGCGAGGTCCTGTTGTACTACAAGATTAAGACGTCACATAATACAGTACTCCCTTCAGTGGAAAGGGTCTCACAAGCAGCAATTCAATAGCAGTATTAAACTAAGTGTGACGCTTATCTTAACCAAATTTACTAATGTCAACAACAACAACAAAAACTATTTTGTCTGGTACAGCACCAACAGCTATATCTGACAGATGATTATCCTGACATATGATGGGACAGGATGGTGGTCAAGTTAAACAAGTTAAATTAATTTACCACAAACTAATTACTACCTGTGGGAGAAATGGGGGTCAATAGGTCCCCACAGAGCATTTTTCCCTGGGACCCCCTAGTGGGTTAATCTGGCCCCGAGTACAACCCTGTTAAAAACTATAATGGTCATATTTTAAAAACTTCTCAGTACAAGAATGCTTGCACTATGACTTCATGAATAAGATCCATATCTGTATCGGCTGATATGAGTGTGAGAAGGCACAGGGCTACACCACATTTTTGACAGCTCTTGGGAGGGTTTAAGGTGCTATTTAGGTTGAAGAAATGTCTTATATGATCGTACTAGAAATTCTATTCATGATTTTATAATTGCATTTGTTTAATTCTAATTGTGTGGCATATTTTTGTTATCTGTCTTATGTTGTTTGACTGTAACTTTTTGTTTCTGCATATTTTGGCCAGGACTCTCTTGAAAGAATGTTTTAATCTCAATGAGGTCTTCCTAGTTAAAGATAGAAGAAGTGTAAATAAAGCACAAGTGCCTCAATATCTCTTGGCATTTTCTCCTGCAGTGGGAGTTAACCTAGTAGCTGTGTTTGCCAGGGAAGTACTACCACCCATGCAGACCAGCAAACAAAAAGCAGCTTTAATCATTTGTGAGGGAGAAGTGGAAGACCCACCCTGGGCAGCTGTCCAACACAGAGGCCGGCAGCTCCTCAGGAAAATCCGGATATGTACATACCATAAACTTGAAAGGGTGCAGCACAATTGTGACACTATAATGATGTGCAACTCAGAATGAAATCAAATGATTAAATATGTGTACCATGCATGTTTAAAACTTCTGGCTGCCAAAGCTGGTAACTATCTAGTCATTAAAATACCTTGTGAGGATTTATCTACAGTAGCAGCACTGGAAGTGTGAGGCACATACAAATAAATCGATTAACTGAAACGAATAAAAGATCCAATGACCCTCAGCTGGTCCTGGTGTGGCTGTGACTGGTGGTCAGGCGACCTGTTAGGCAAGAAATAATCACTTTTCTACGTGATATGGATCCTGCTACAGAAATAAGACTCAATTGGATGGCAACTTCCCAGCTTCCTCAGACATCTTGCAGCCTACATATGGGTCCAAACATGCCTCAACATTGTGGTAAATGTTAATAACTTGAAGCCCTACTTGGAGAAACCTGTTTTTTACTTGTTTAAACAGAACTGTTAGTCTGCAACAGTTATTGAGCAAGTGTGGAAAAAGCTAACGACTGTGAGAAGAGGATAAGGCAGGTGTAAAAATGTTTCCCAAAGCCAACGGTCTTTAATTAAGAGAGAGTGAATTTGACAAGCAGGTTGAAGGCAGTCAATGTGTTACCAACGCAGATAATCGAGTGATTTAAACTTAGAAGAAAACTTTTCAACCTCTCGCTAACTCCTGACAGATGCTAGACGGATTTCTTCGACTGACATTTCCTGGAAACACTCTTAACCAACATACTTACCAGCCCCGGGGCGTTGCTGCTGCGCACCGTGTCGTGGTGTTAAAATAGTAGTTGGAAGTGACCGTTGAAGACTTTTCTGAGGGGTTAAATAAAGACTTCACTTTCTCCGTCGCCTCTGCTTCATTAACACTGAACAGCAGCTTTACTCTCCGGGGTAAATTGGTGGTGCTGTTGAGAAACGGCTCCTCCTCACGGAGCTCACGGCCGTTACATTACTCACAGCTAGCTAACGTTAGCTAACTGACAGGGAAACGCCAGCCGTTACAAAACCCCGACAGTAAGCAGAGGGGAGCAGAAGTACGTGTAGGCTGCTCGACTTACTGTTCTCCAGTAATTTTATTTCTTGCTACTTTATACTTCTACTCCAATACACTTCAGAGGAAAATGTAGCACTTTATTCCACTACATTTACCTGAAAATAACTAACGTTAAGTAGGGTACATTTCAGTGGTGAAAAGTAAATAAGTTTCTCAAATGCTGCACTGAAGTACAATTCTGAGGTCATTGTACCATACTTGAGATTAACTTTATTGATCCCTGAGGGTCACAAGCAACACAGCGGTTTATAAAGTAATTAAAATGAGCTCCACCGTTACTAGCTGCAACTTTAAAGCGATGTACGCATTAATGCCCTCAGAAGAACAGAAATGAAGGATATTTTACTGAAAAGTGCAGCCCTTAAATCACCATACATTCAAACACTAAAACATGGCATGGACTTCAATCTCACCTAAATCGCACAAGAGACGAAGTATTTTCTCTTCAGGGAGATGAAACCTGCCTGTTTCTATAGTTATTGGTAACTGAACGGTTTTGAATGAAGGAATTTTAATTGACTATTTCTTCATTGTTGTATTGGTACTTTTACTTGAGTGAAGTATTTGAATACTTGTTTTACCTCTGCCAGATGCAATGGATTTATGCTTTAACTAATATGATACAGCTTCACAATTCACAGATATGAATGTATTTCATGTTGTAGAACAAAATGTGAACTATTTTCAGGCTTATGTGGACCACAGACCTCATCTTCTGTATAAATGTTAATCTCTGTGTGGGGAAAAAAAGGCATTGTGAATCTGGCAAAGGAGCCCATGGCTGAAATACTAGTAGGTTTTGGCACTCGAGAATAATGAACATCACAGTGTCTATGGACCATTAGAGGGGCTTTATTAATATTATATTATATTTATTAATTACATTTTACATACAGCATTAGGGGTAGATGTAAGGCAAAAAGACAAACAAACAAATGTAAGGTTGTTTTTTTTAAACTATTTGCAAGCTTTGGAAATTAATAAAGAGATGTAAAATGAGGAGTCAAACTTTGAAACAGCTGATAATTCAGGGGGTCAAATTATTAAAATATTTTATTTTGTACATTAACAATCATACAAAGAACCCCAAAGAAGCATGAATGTATCCATGCTGGTCAAGTCTTTGTTTCGGCCTCCAGCTCTGACAGTCCAGCAGCCTCTGATGTAGTTCTTCTGGCTTCTGGCTGTGAAATATTTCCTGGGAGGGATGAATTACTTCAGTCTGTTTCATTCTGTTTCTTTGGCACATCCTGGTTTTGTTGTCCTGAGGTCTTCAGCACTGGCCCAAAATAAGGTCTGTAGATATAAATACCACCAGCGACTCCAAGCAGCGTGGCGAAGGCCATCTGTGTGAAGGGTATTCTTCTTCGAAACATGACTTCTTCTAATATGAAATCCCAATGTTGAGATACAAGATGATCCTGAAAGAAGAGTACAGTGGTGTTACACAAGACACTTTATCTGGACACAGAATTATAATGCAAGTGTCTTTTTTTAATCATTTTGCGTCTCCTGTGCTCTGTTGAATGTTACATGTTCTTGCAAAATTTCAAGCATAACTTGCTGCATGGATGTTGTAAGCTACTCTACGCACAGTGCAGGCTAACTGCTGTGTTGTTGGCTGTACTGCACCAATACTACTGTTTTAATAGCATATCCTGAGCACCGCATAGGACTTCTTCATAAATTTAATTTTATATTAAAATTAATTAAAAAGAAATCTAAATCCCTGAGTAGCCACAGGATTCCTACTCATTTCCTACATCCACATGAGCATTGTTTAAGTCAGAGGTTACCTTCAATCCACTAAGTCTGGCGCCTTTTTACAAGACCGGGTCCAATGCAACAGTGAACCTACAGCCCAGCACACAGCTAAACACACTGAGACACAGTTGTCTTACTGCCAGAATTAATCCCAACGCTTTCCTTAACCTCCTAACCTTAAAATACAGATTCTTTACACAAGTACAAGTGTGTGAGGTAGATTTCCTGTACTATCACCCTCAGAGACACTGTTGCCCTGTTATCCAGAAACAGAGACTCATCACAAAAATCCAAGGAGGACTGAAGCTGAGACTGAAAACAAAACACCTTATGCTATGTGACATGCATTATTAAGAGTCTTCCCCTGTGTTTATCAATAGAAGGTGAATGAGGGTCTTTATTTATGTGATACTTTAATCAATCGATCAATCAGTATGCACTCAATGGAATCATAAGACTGCCAAAATGTTGGGGTTTTATGGTCATTGTGCAATACGAAAGTGATCTTTACAACGATTTCCACTGAGAATTAAATACAGTTTAATGATTCTTATTTTGAAAAATCCAGACCGGATATAACGACAAAGCGTCTACTAGCTTGACACTTTCCGAATCGTTCAGCTGAATACGACTCAAACATGACATTTTAGCTGATTTAGAGGAGATTCTCTGTAACATTCAGAACTCACCGAAGGAGTGGATTATTGGAAGTGTCTGTAATCACAAAACACACACACACACCGAAGAGCACAGATGTAAAACACACGATACAACTCCAAGGACTCCAAGGAGACTGAGCTGCAGGAAAACATTCTTCTTCTACTCTGAAATGTGGCAGAGCAGGAAAAAAGCTACAGTTCGCCACCTAGCGGAGCGTCCAGTAACATGGTTCCTGCTGTGCGACAGAGGCCTACACTACAGTGATCGCAATTATATCAGAGATCATTTAAGCAGTGGTGGAGGTTGTATTCAGATAAAGTACTAATACCCCACAAATAAAAGATTAAGATTACACTTACACTCACCACGGTGTGCTGTGATGATGAAAATAAATGAGTACTATTACTAGGTCAAAACTCTGACCTTAGCATTCTTAACATTCTTACTCAAAAAAGTCACAATTCATTTCTTTCTCATGAAAAGTAGTGATGTAATGTGAGTGGAGTGGTAACTTTTTGTATCTATAATTTTCAACCACCGTGAGTAGTTTTATTTTTGTCCTTTTTAACATGTCCTCCATTTTTTACTGTGTGAAGTGGGCCTCCATACTTTCTTTGCATATATCGGCTGCAGTTAGTAGAATTGAATTTGGAATTGACCCAAATGTTTCTGTGGCTCACCATACTACAGTTTGTAGTGCAGAACTTTTACTTTGAAGTCGGGAAACAGCGTTCCACCGGAAGTAAGTTTGAGTGCGGAAGTGCAGCTCAAACCGCTGAGTTCAGGTCACTCTGTACTAACTGGGAGTTAACATAAAGTCGTTGTTGTTTAGCTATAAGATGTCAACGTTTAATACTGTTGGTTAAATAAACGGAAAGATTGAGCAGATTGTTCACCCGCAGAAGCTGACCAACTACTGATAGCTTACGTTCATTTTATATATTTCAAATTCTTTGTGCCTGATTTTCCTCCTTGTGTTGAAGAGTTCACTCAGCCTCTGACTCTGACTGAACACACCTGATTTACATCCTGACAGGTGAACTATGTCGTAAGACGACATATCCTGATGGAGAACATCCGATCACGTCTGAAATTTGGGAATAAAGTTGAAGATGTGAAACTGAGGAAACGAAAATCCCTTCTTTACTCAAAGGAAGATGGATCTCCTCTTAACTACGGTGGGAGTCTTTATATGTGATATTTTAATTTCTACAAAATATTGTAGATAGCAATGGTGACCATACCACGATGAGCTGTGATGATGAAAATAAATTAGGACTATTACTAATATGAAATTATTTTTCTTCAACTCCACAGGTGTGCTGAGAGCCAGAGTTGTTGTGTTTTCTGTGGCATTCAGGCTGATCAACTGCTTCCTGGTTCAGACCAGCTTTGTCCCTGATGAGTACTGGCAGTCTCTGGAGGTTTCCCATCATATGGTCTTCAAATATCCTTTATCATTATCACCTGCAGCTGTGTGACTGAATTACTGTGGATTATTATTATTATTAGCAATAGTGTAGTAAGGGGCTGCTGTAAGGAAAATGATATCACATGGAAAGTAACGCCTCAGACTGGTCACCTGCTGTATGTCTGTACTTGAATTTGAAAAAGTTTTTTTGTGTGTCAGCATTTTCTTTTTAGACACAATTATGTGATTTTAGAGCTCAGTGTTTGTGTCAGCTGCTCTCAAAACTGAGGATTTGTTTCTGACAATGCAACAACAAGCAACTCTTCACATGTGTGAAGCTGAAACCAGTAGTTGATATTATTTTTATTATTATTATTCTCTTATTTTATGCTGTTATAAGCTTAACAGTGTGACTTATGGCTACCTGACATGGGAATGGAAGGCAGGAATAAGAGGATTCTCCTATCCACTCTTCTTTGCAGTGATATACAAGATATTACATTTCATAAACTACGACTCAGTCTATCTCCTGGCAAGTTCACATGTTTTCTATTCAGACAACTTTTACAATCAGCATGTCTTTGACTAAATATATTTCCTAAAGTCACTCTGGTTCTCTGATCCCGGTCTGGTTGGTTCTGCAGATATGGCTTCCACGAATACTTCAAGCACTCCTGGCCGCGTTCGCTGATGTGAAATTCTTCTTTCTCGTCCAAACGTTGGAAAGTCCTGATGTTGCAAAATGGACGGTAAAGAGTTTACTTGCATACTGTGTGATTTACTGCAGTTCATTCGTCAGACAACCTTTGAAAAATGTCCAGATCTCATGCAGATCTACTGTATTTTAGAAAATCACAGATTTCTTTACTTTGTTTTGAGGAGAGAATGAAGAACGTGTAATGAATGGAGAACACAGAAATGCACGATTTTAAGCATACAAAACTTGATCACTCTGTATGTTTAGGTAATTGGTATTGTAATATTGTCCATATTTTTTGGTTGTCTTTTAACTTTACTTTCCTTTACATTTAAAGAACTATTTTGGATAGTTAGTTTATTGTCCTCGTCTTCACCAGAGACAAACAGCGCTGGTTCCGAAAATACTCGACTTTCCTCACTGTTTCTTCTTATTTTGGTCTCTAGTTCTTCTGCCATCTGTGCTCGTGGTTCTCTTGGTTCTGCTGCACCAGGACTCTGACCAACAGCATGGAGACCACCATCACCTGTCTGGCTCTATTTTACTTTCCCCTCCCTGGATCCAAAACACACAGCAGGTCTTGACTCGTTACATCTTTACCTCATCTCATTTTTAAGTCATCTCCTCTCTAAAATAGATCATTTACAGACACATTGTTTATGTTTTTTCCAGTAAAAAGTATTTGAGCCTCGTTGCCTTGGCTGTCATTGTCCGACCGACAGCCCTGATTGTCTGGTTTCCTCTGCTGATGTACCATTTCTGGCAGGAAGACAACAAACTGAGACTCATCACTCATAACTTCATTCCTATAGGGTTTGTACTTTTAATCTCCCGTCATCTTCTTCTGTTTTTCATCCTCACATCTTTATTGCTGTAATCCTTTTTCTCCTCATTTTCAGAGCGGTGGCTGTTGTCATTTCAACAGTGATCGACTGCATGTTCTATGAAAAGGTAAGACATCAAATCCATGTGATTTTTAAAAAAAATCTCTAACTGCTGCTTATCAAGACAAATGTAACTGTTGCTCTGTCTGGTTTTCAGTGGACGATGGTGCAGTTCAACTTCCTGAAGTTTAACATCTTCTACGGTGTGGCTGATTTCTACGGCTCTCATCCCTGGCACTGGTACTTCACTCAGGGGTTTGCCGTCGTGATCGGTCCTCATCTTCCGCTCTTCCTTCATGGCTGCGCCGTCGCCTTCAAAAAATACAAGATTCTCTTGGCAGCAGTCGTCTGGACACTCGTGGTTTACAGGTAAAATGTGTGTGTTTACATTCATGGGCTTGTATTTATCAAACTTGGAGAAGAAACTCAGAAGTAAAAAAATTATTTGCTCAAAGAGAGGCGTGTTGTAACATCCTATAAAATGTGGACAAGAAAGCAGCAGCTGCAAATAGCACAGTACCCTATTATGAATTAGTCACGTTGCTTCAGATAAGAAATGATTCGTCATAACTAATAATATTTCATGCAATCATTCAAAAAAAAATTTCACTTCTGTTTCTGTGCTTTAGTTATCAAGAATCTACTCTCAACTAACTCTTTATTGAAGAACATTTTTATGTCAAAAGAAATTTCATGAATTTCATTATTCTTAAGTTTGTCAGTCTGTAATAGTGAACGATCTGAAAGGTGCCCTGTGGAGTTTTCTTGTAAACAAAGTTATATTAACGCTCAGGGTTACTCACAATGACACACTGTGTTTATCTTTGAAGTTCTAACAAACATGTTGAGTGCATTTCCTTCCTCATAGAACATTTGCAAAGCTGCTTTTATTTTTGAGAATTTTGAAACCTGAATTGTTTACATCCATATTTATTTGTTAGCCTTTGATGGCACACTTCTGTGTTTACTGAGGTGTTGCTGCCACCTGGAATCAGGGGAGGAGTGTGAAACCATTGGCATGAGAAGACCCAAAATACTCAAAATATACTCAAATATTGTTCCATAGTGCTACTAGTGGTCAAAACCTCCACAGGGTTTCAGTTTTATGGATACGGGTCCTGGTCGGTCGAGATGTTTTTATGCCCAGCAGACAAACTGACATGTTTGAATCCTTTGCTTCAGTTTGCTTCCTCACAAGGAGTTCAGATTCATCTACCCGGTGCTGCCGTTCTGTATGGTCTTCTGTGGTGAGTTCCCCAATGTACTCATCAAACATTTCTCTGTGATAAAGAACAGCCAGATGTGTGTTAATACTTCTTCTACTACAGGAATATCTTTGGCTAACTTGAAAGAGTGGCGACGAGCTGCCGCGTTCGCCTTGTTAGTGAGTAACCTGGCTGCGGCTCTGTACACCGGCCTGATCCACCAGCGAGGCACTCTGGATGTTATGAGCCGCCTACAGACGCTCTGTGACGTCAGCGGCATCTCCACCCCTCTTCAGCCAGACGTCCTCATCCTCATGCCCTGCCACTCAACACCTTTTTACAGGTACGGTGCAACCCTTCACACCTGAGGGACAGTCTGCAGGTGATGAGCTGTATGATGAGGTCGCTCTTATAGAAAGGAGCTTAACGACTATATAAAACCAGGAAACCTGTATAAAACCTGTACACTTGTTCAAGTTCATTCTTGACTGTGGAAACAGCGGTTGACAAAACAATCTCACCTCAAGGTCCATTTAGTAGCTGTTGTTGAAGCTTTCGACCGCATTGTGAGTTCCATGGCAATTGTGAAAACTGAATCTGCCAATGAGGACCGTGTGACACAGTCGAAAGCTCCAGAACGGCTATTAAAGGGACCTTGCGGTGAAACTGTTTCATCAAACATACACTTGTTATATACATCACTAGCCTATAGGGCTGGGTATCTGGTGGCAACACTTACCTTTCTGTGAGGAATATAAACATGTTTCTCTACAAAACCTTTGTTGAATTTTTGTAGCTGTACAAGAACTTTGCCTCCATAAAAAAAGAAAGGTTTATATCAGAACATATCTGACGAAAAGTGAATTAGGCCAATAATCTTGACGAAGGATTCAATGCCAACTTTTCCTTCATCCTGTATATGTTATTTAGGTTATTATTGAGGCTCAATGCAAAGCCCTACCATCTCTGTGTATTAAATAATCACTGAGCTTCCTTCTGAAGGCCTTCAGGACACTGTGGCAGCTTCGATACACAGATTCTGTAACTGAGCTGTTGAGTGGATGCATAGAGGAAAAATAGGACCAAATATGCTATTTAGTCTTTCAGTGTCTGTGCTCAGTCACTCCCCGTAAGTATCTTGTTGGAGGTTATTACTTTCAAAATGTAAATAATGGATATGCGGTCCATCTCTGAATATAGATTTGTGTAAACTATAATAACTCGATACTGATAACCTCCTGAATGCCTTTACAAAATAATACTTGTCCTCCTGATTAACAACCAATAAGAGATTTGATTGATGATGATGTGCTTCAAGCAGCGGCTGACGGTTTCTCTCTTGGTAGCCACGTCCACTGCCCAATGAAGATGAGGTTTCTTGAGTGTCCTCCAGACCTCGGAGAGGAGGGTTACGTCGATGAAGCCGGCAGATTCTACGACGACCCTCTTCACTGGCTCAGGACTTCATTTCCATACAAGTCTTCTCTACCGACCCACCTGGTTTTGTTTGACGTTTTGGAGAATGTAAGATATTCACAGTTCATTATATTTCTCTATATAGTACGAAACTTTATCTAAACTTTAATGTGTTCTTTGTTGTTGTAGGACATTTCCGTGTTTTTGCAGGGGAATAACTTTGTGAGGACAGCAGAGATATTTCATACTCATTTTCCAGAGGGAAGAGTTGGAGGAAGCATCTTTATTTATGAAAGGCACTGACAAACACTGGAGCACTGGCAATTTTCAGTGTCACATGATATGGATTTGCTACTGAAATAAATATTTTAAACTCAAATGTTATTTTGAAATATCACTTGTCAGATGTGTGTTTTGTTTTTTTTAATTCCCACCTAAATTTGGTGAGACATTGGTTTTCCAGTCATTTTCTTTCCAACACATGTAAATACAACATATAAAACTGCCAGGTCCAGTTAAAACAAGCTCGAGGTGGAATGTTAGAAAACTGCGTTTTAACTCTGAAAGCTAATTACAACCGCGTCACACACAACTGTCTTTGTAGCAGCAAGTTAAAACGACTACATGGCTGAACACGGACACATCCTAAATATGGCATGTCTTTGTTTTCTGTTTAACACAGAACAATAGTTTAATTCCAAATTCACATTTTCTGCTTAATAAATTTATGTGTATCTTTAAACAAAAGTGCTATGGTTGAAGATGAGTATCTGATGTTTCACGTTTGTAAAATGTTAAATGACTTCTCATGTTACTAAATGTGCGGATGACGTAAGGTATGCCACATCTTTCACTCAAACCTAATAACGATTACTTCACTAAACACAAAACAGATCAAGGACGTTCAGTAGCATTAAAAAGTGAACATTGTGCAAACTTACAAAAGAAAGGAGACTTTGCATCTAAATACAACCCAAAATAGAATTTGCAACTATGATATTAAACCAGTTGAGATATTTTCAGTATTTGGGATCAAACGGCATAGGACCCAGTTCTATCTTGACGTCAGCCATGTGTCTGTCTGCGTTTCTTCCTGATCTGCTCCACTTGCGTTCACCGTGTGGTCGAGATCTGGCTCTTTGCTGCTTTCGCTGTTGATGCTTCGCCCTCGACTCTTCCTTCGAGTCTGTGTCGGGTCTTTCAAAAGGCCCACTGTGTGATAAAAGCGTATAAATATTAGTGTTAAACTCAGAAATTCACAAAACGTATTCACAAAACAAGTTTCTCCTAAAAATAAAGGACAGATCAGTCCTAACTTACAGACTCTTACAAGGTACTATATGTAACAATATGGCGAGAAGAAGTCTATATATTATTATTGTTATTATTATTATTATTATTTCTAAGCTCATGGCTCAGGAAGAAGTCAGTCAAGTCCTCCCCAAAGAAATTGTCCAACTCATGGAAGAACTGAAGGACCAGGTGTGCCAGCAAGAGGAGGAGTTCCCTGCTTTTTTACAGGACCCAGAACTTGTGAAGTCTGTGGCAACAGTGACAGCTGAGTGGACCGATGTCAGCGGCTGTAACGGGCCACAGGGCGGCTCAGTGGTTAGCACTACAGCCTCACAGACAGATCTAGGCTGAACGGCTGTGTTCTTCATGTCTCCATGTTCCTCCCTGTGTCTGTGTGGGTTTCCTCCCACACTCCAAAGACATTAAGCTTGGGTCAATTGGACATTTGAAATGTCCCAAATTAAAATTTAAATCAATAATAACATTTCAAAGTAAAATTGCTGCCTCAATTGTTGTATCTTGTAAGTTACAGTCCAGTTGTTTCTTGGTACTGCAGCTGTCACGATCACGGATTGTCATTTGTCCTATTGATTGGTAGCCCAGCGTCAAGAAGGTGGGTCTTAACATGAGCCACTGTGGGAGACGAGTGAAGTGACTACAGGAAACAAGTCAAATCAAAGTAGGCTATTAACCAAACCAAAACTGTTGCAACTAATTTGTTAAACAGTTACTTAGGTGAACATTACATATTAACAAAATATAACTGACACCAATAAACAGATTATTCTATCTATATATCTATATCTGTATCTATATCTATATGTCTATTAGAGCTGAAATGATAAATTGATAAATCTTTGACAGAAAATGAATTGGCAACTATTTAACAGTCTCTACATTAGTATCAGATTAAGTCTTTAGTTCCAGAAAAAAATCTTGAAAAACTTGGGAATTATTGTGAAGTTCCTCAGTAAAAGTTGCTCTACGCAGCTTTGTGAAAAGGTATGAAGAGGAAACTCTTACCTGGGAACTTTTGGCATAATTTATCATTTAGACTTACTTTGGGCCATAGCTTTTTGTGTAAGCCTCTCCAAAGAAGTGCCGGTAGATGTAGTCATCAAGATCTCCGAACACGTCGTCATCCAGGCCATGATACTCGTGCATGTCGGTCAGATAGTCCTCCACGCCGCTGACAAAGTCTGAGAACAGCATCCGGTCGTGGATGAACACTCCGTTGTGGAAGAAGTTGTTGATGAACATCTCAAGCTCTTTCCAGTGGTGGAAGTGGTCAACTTCTTGCTGCAGGTAGCTCTGCAGCAGCTGGTAAAATTCGTCTGCTCTGATCGGCTCCGTGGCTTTGTTGAAGAGACTCGTGAACTCCTGGTAGGCGCAGTCGAAAACCTTGGAGCATCCTTTCAAGTTGGCCTTGTGGGTGTTTTGACCTCGATCTTCGTGAACTTTAAATCCTGATTTTCGAGTGTTGTGGTTGCTCTGGAAGGATTCGTCAAATTTGTGAGGGTATTTGTAATGAGGCTTGTGGGATCTGTGCTGCCACGACTCTTTAATATTCTTCTCATCACGTCTCTTACCATAAAAGCCTCGGGCTTTGTTGATGAAGGTCGAAGCCGAATCCTTGAAGTGTCGGAAAGTTAATTTGACAGAATCTGAGAACTTCCTCAGGTTCTCCTTCACAGCTTCTTTTGCTTTCTTTATCTGTTCTTTGTGGTGATGGACAAACTCCTTGGTGGAGTTCTTCACAGCGTCAAATGTCTCTTTCACTTTCCCTGCCATGCCCTCTTTTGCTTTTTTCCCTTTGGACTCTGTGTCTCCTTTGGCTCTGTCTTCCTTGGTTTCCACATACAGCCTCTCCCACAGATCAGAGCGCTGCTGCTCGAAGCTCAGTCTCTTCTCCAGCTCCATCAGACGCGACTGCAGCTCTTCTGCCTCTGAACCGGCTTCCTTTCCAGCTCCAGGGATGTGTCTTCTCAGCAGATTTAACTCTCTCCTCAGATCATCTGTAACCTTTCTCTCCTTGTCGAGCTTCTTCCTCAGCGTCTGTGCTTCAGCCATCATGTCTTCCCTCTGGCCATGGAAGTTTCGGATCAGCTGTTTCTCCTCCTCCAGTTGGTCTTTCAGTCTCTGGTTTTCAGATAGCAGCGAGTCGGCAGCAGCTCCTGTCGCCTCCCGATCTCTGATCTTAGAGCGCAGGTTTCTCAGCTCCCCCTGTAAGGTGGACAAGGACCTTTCTTCACGTTCCAGGGAGATTTTCAGCTGCTGGTTCTCAGCTGCCAACCTCTGCTGCTGAGACACAATGTTCGTCCTCTCCTCAGCCTTCTGTTTCAGCAACATTTCCAGGTCATCTCTCTGGTCCTTATTGGGAAAAGAAGCAACAAATGAGGGAAAGTTATGGCTTTTAAAGTGGTGTTTACATGAGTCATGATTATTGTATCTATGCTTCAGTTTTGACATATAACTCAACATTTCCTTATTATAACATTTGCATGTATTTTGCATTTGTATTATGTTATCAAAGCAGTACACGGACTTCCACGTTACCTGAATGTGCACCTGTTTGATGTTGAGCTCCTGGTTCTCTTTCTTTATCTTCTCAATCACCTCTGTGAGTAGTGATATAACTTTTTGCTCATCCACATCATCCAGACCAACATCACCCCTCTGGAGTGAGAAGAGGAAGAAACAAGTTATGGTCCATTAAAGTCGAGGTTACCTGGGTCGAGATTGTTGAGGGTGATGCACTCAAAATATGAATCATTCAGCACCCGAGGAAGTAGAACAACAACAAAACAATACATTTGATTTATTATTGGACTGTTGTTTGGTTGAACAATAATTTAGGAGTAAAGTAAATGTAAATAAATACAAAAAAAGTATTATGCATGAAAGAAGTCACAAAAGTCAAAAGAAGGAGTTAATGATTATTGAAATGTACGTTGTGAGCTGTGACCTGTGTTGTCACTGACCTGGTTTGTAAAAGGCTGTTCTCTAACATGCTGGTGAAGCAGATCTCTCACACCATCAAGTTCATTCACTCTGATTTTCTCCACAGTTTTCTGTCTTTCTTGAATCTGGACTGTGCCTGTAAGTGAGTTACACACAACATTAGATAGCATTGTTGGGGCAAGTCCACATGTGATGAAGCAGCAGTCTGTGGTCTATAATGACTATGAAAGGTCAGAAACACAGTTATGAGGAACAAAAGTGGGACAGGTATAAGACCTACAAACTGTAATAAGCACTGTAGTTCCCACCAAAGATAAGAACCGCTGAGATATCTTTGCACCTGCTCTTACAACCAAACTAAGGAGCCGTGTGAAAAGTAACTGGTCAGAAAGTACTTGAAGTCAATTCTGACGCAAAGTAAATTTTTAATGCAGCAACGGGAGACTGATAGACATAATCACCTGCACAAATCAGTTTCAAATACCTCGAGCAGTTATCCACTCCAGTACAGAAAAAACAAGCACAACATCACATCTGAGAGACAGACACGTCAAAACCAGACTTAAATCGCTTTGAAAATTAGTGGGATTATTTGATCTTTCACAGACGACGAAGGTGCTGTACTGTAAATCTTTTGGCAATTAAAAACATGTACATTAATATCTGCTAACTTGAAAGTTTAAATTAAGTTTATTTTCTGCATTTACAATAATGTCAGTAAAATCTTCCAGCTCTGCAGTGAACTTCTTACCGTAGAAGTGGCCAAAGCCCATGCTGATGGCTACAACGAGGGCAATCAGGATACATGTGTTTAGGATGTTGCTGCGCTGGCCTTGCATTCGGACATCCAGAGTAACAGCGGGTCTAACTGTCTGCTCCTCCTGCTGCCCCCTATCTTCCTCCTCCTTCTCGTCCTCCTCCTCACTCTGGCCAGACTCCAGCACCTCCTCCTCCTCAGGCTCTGTCACAATGCTTGTGGTATTCTTCCTCAACCTTCGTCTTCGGACAACAGTACTGGCGCTTCGTCCTGCCTCGTCCTCGCTGCTGCTTGAGTTTGTCACTGCAGGCTGCTGGGCTGGGAAACCTACAGCAAAATACACAAAGTTGTGGTCACAGTGATCATATGGTGGAAAGAAATGAACAGAAGAGAGGTACACACAAAGAAACAGGCTCAGAAAGCATGCGTAAGTGAGGTTAACCATGCAGATAACAAATATTACAGATCAAGATGAACTGATTCACTAATGCTGAACAATATTGTTGCAAATTCTTGACCCATTTTTTTCGTTCATCTGTTTGTGAAATGTTTTTGAAAACATAAAAAAGGAATAGTTTGACATTTTCGGTAATATATTTAAATTTATTCGCTTTCTTGCTGAGAGTCAGATGAGAAGATCGATATCACTCTCATGCCCAGATAAGAATAGTCCGGCACATAACCCCTGTAACGTCACAGCGTGGGGTTTTTAAACTTCGGTTTTTATATGGATGAAACAAATAAGACATGAGCTTTAGAGGTGCTGGTAGGCAGATTTCATTACCTTTGGACAAAGTCAGGCTAGCTGTTCCCCCCTGTTTTCAGTGTTTGTGCTAAGCTAATCTAACCAGCTGTAGCTTCACACCGTACAGACATGAGAGTGGTAAAGATCTTCACATCTAATTCTTGGCAAGAAAGTAAATAAAAAATACATACCAAAATATCAAACCATTCATTTAAGCAGAAGCTAAAACAACATTTATAAATACAAATTTAAAACAGAAATAGTGCTCCTAAGTTATTTGTGTTGGATCTCCTGGATAATTTGCTGCTGCTTGTTATCTCAGTTCACCTAAAAGAAAAAAATTACCCAAAGAAATTCACAACTTAAATCTGCTGATGCACACAGATATTAAACAAAAAGCCATCTAGATTTTATAGTGTATGGCTGCATATTATCAGCTCACACTAGGCTGACTGTAACTCACCATCATTTTAATATCACACTCATTTTTTATATTAATTACTCTTAAATTCTAAGGCAGCCAGACCTGCAAACACCCACACATGCACACGTGGAAAAACAGTGAATGAAACCACGCTGCATTTTTTCATATGTGGTTGAACAAGCTTTTAAAAGAAGCACAGCTGGCTCACATCAGCATGTGTTCTTGTCAGCAACTGATCAGGATTAGTTCTGTGCTTTGCTGAGCAAACCTAGCATCGTGTTAGATTCACTCAGGTTTCAATCAGGCCACCTGGAAAAGATCTGCCTCCAATGAGCTGACTTCTCAGATGGTAGCCTAACTTCACGAGACTCTGTGGAAGTTTCCAGTGACTCAACATCAAACCTGTTTTGGCAACGTAGAAAACAGGCAGAGGAAGAAAGTTTTTGTGTTGATGTATAGAATTTCTCTACGTTGACTCTTTGACTGTGAGTGTAAACAAAATCAGCTTGCTAAAGAGGACATAAGATAGCTCAGTCCATCAGTGTGTGTGTGTGGCGCTGCAGCCCTACCAGTCTCTGCAGCAGTGAAGGCGTACTGGCTGCTGCAGGAGGTGCCGAGGTAGAACTCCTCGTTGGCTGCTGCCTCCTCCTCCACCTCAGCGTGCTCCTCCTCCTTCAAGTCTCTCAGAGTCACAATGTCTGAGTGATCGCTGGAGGACAACAGACTCACATGCTCTTTCCCTGTGGTGTTGTCTCCGGCCTGGAGAAAAAAGAAATATAGATATTTCTGTATTTTGAAGATGGAGGGCAAAGGGAGCAGCAACAAAGTGGCTCTGAAGTATTTAAAGAACTTCTCACCTCTGAAGCATACAGCGTCTTATCTATGGTTTGTTCTCCCAGAGTGTCATCAAGTGAATCAGCAACCCTCTCTTCAACACACTCAGCTGAGAATAAAATAAACACAAATTAAGATAAATGTGTGAATTATTATGGTTATGATTACAAAGTCACATGTGCTAAATCATGTATGTTACTGTATAACAATGACAGTCATAATTAGAGCTGCAACTCGCAAGTATTAGTATTCATTGTTTGGTCCATAAAATAGTAAAAAAAAATGCCCAATACAATCTTCCAAAGCTCCACTTGACACATTCAAATTGTCTTTTTATTTTGTTCAAAGTACAAACAGTCCAAAACCCAAAGAAATTCAGTTTAATGTCATTCAAGACTAATACAACCAAAAACTAACTGACTTAAATTAATTAGTTAACAACATAGTTTCAGATTCATTTTCTGTCAATAATAATCAATTAATTTACTAATTCTTTCAGCTCTAATCAGAATTAATATTTCTTTTCAAAACAAATATTTTTCCACAGATAAAGAGCACAACGAACACAATAAAACAACATACAAAATGTCAAAGGAGGAAAGTTATGAGAAATATGCAGAAATTAGGTAATATTACTAATTCATCTACTACAGTTACACCCAGACATTTTTACCAGCGGATGCAGCGGCCTGTGTATCCTGCAGCTTCACTTCCTCCGCTGGAGGGTGCTCTAACAGCTCGGCTCCATATTCCACTACAGCCTCCGATCCCAACGTCTCGATATCTGAACCCTGTAAACACAATAACAGACATTAAAACCTGACATATAGTATACGGCAAGAGAGCCTACAGTAAGTTTTTCTATGTAAGATGATTTGTAGCATGAACTGGTTTTAGTAAAAGATAACTGACATTTGCTACAGTGACTGAACAAACATCAGTTTGCTAGAGGCCTTTCAGTGTAAAAGGTTACATCAGTGTATATGTAAAAATAAATGGTAACATGTATGTGTGTATAAATATATCTAAAAGTATTACAAAAAAGGGAAAAACAGCAACAATAAAGCAAAATAAGCAAAAATAATCTTTAATTGCAAACCCCAGCTTGTTTTGTTTTTATTTCAGATGTATAACCTCTGTCCAAAAATACTTTTATTACCAAAACCCCAGCTTAGTAATTAAAGAGTATTTTTGCACACAAGTTGCTGCAGTTCATTCTAGGGAATTGCCGATTTTACCCTTTTATTGGATTTTTTCTTAATGTGGTAATGTTTATTGGCAGTTTGTGCTGTCACGTCAGTGTACTATGTCCAAAAGTATCTGGATCTACTTGGATGAGATTAAATATGATACTCGATTGATCCTGTGATTTGGTAATCATATTTAAAGTTTCCTTCACAGACATTAAGCCTAATTTGAGTTGTTTTTATTTTTACAATTTACATTGTAATAAGCCCTCCTCTCCTGGCTGCCACCTTATAAAATGCCAAAAACTATACAACAAGCAATGAAAATACCTGGGATTAGGAATAGGGAGAAATTATTTATACCTCATTACTAATAATGGTCCATCCACAGGACGACTCTGCATCACTTGACGTCTCTGACATTTCTGCCAGTTGTCAGCAATATATGGGGATCTAGAGGAGATAAGGTGGTTAAACACTGGAGACAATATATTGTGCCGAAAAAAGATAAGGTAGGTCAGTGTGTCACAAGCTGAAAAATAGTATGCATCTAAATGAATCAGGTCTACACCAATAGACTGCTCACATATCTGATTGGGCAGGAACTATTTTCTTCCAAGAGGTGGCAGGATCAGCAAACCTGACCCCAAGCAGCCTGTAACTATTTCACTATAAGTATAAGTTCAGTATAAGAAAGTAACCTTTAGTGGAAACAACTTATGTTTTGTTTTTGATGAAAAAAATACCACAAATGATGAGATACAGTAGTTATATTAACTATGAGTCACGTCTGGTTGGATTTGAAAAAATAAAAATGTTATCACTTTAATAGTGAAGCACTACTGTTATGGATGGCTAAATTTAGTTTAATTCACTATCTCAGCATGACATTCACACTCATTCCCACCTTCATTACTTTTCTGTAGCTGGTCATAAACTGAATACTTGCCATCGCCATTTAAATATTTAACTCTAGATAGGTAACATTTTAGGTTTACAAAACAAACAAACAGACAAAGAGAAGTAACCGCGATCTCTAGCGGTGACCACAGCAACAGCTAACAGAGACGATGCCAGCTGACCGCGGCCTGACAGCGAAAACAGCCAGAGTTTGCCTCAACAAGAGAGAAAACAACGGTGAACACTGCAGCCGTTAACTGTAGCTAACATTAGCTTCGTCTGTTAGGTATTAATAACGACATTTAGCGGTTGTTTAGCAGCTAATTAACTAACTTAACAGGCTAGTTATTAACGCCACCTCTCTGGGCATCGTCGGAACATAGTGTCATATCGACAATGTTCGTTATCTTTGGCAGCCCCTTAACATCAGTAGCTTTTTAAAAACTAATAACATCGACTAAACTCACCGGTGTTTTGTGCCCAACGACGGCAGCTGTTTACAAGACACTCCAGAGTTATTGCAGTATGCCCTAGCCCAGGTTATCCGTTAACAACACTGCAAAGCCGACTGTGGACGGGAAATGTAGTTTTAAAGTGATATAGCTAGACAGGCAACTCAACGCCTCCACCGAACTCTTGGAACTACATTTCCCATGGGGCAGCGTCCAAGAAGGCTCCGCGTGGGTGGAGCAAACCGTTTGGAAAACAAAAAAAACATAAACAAGGAAGCGTGACAAAGCAGACCGCACACGGAATTAATTATTAAAAAGATAACACAACGAACTCATTAATGTGGTTTGTACTGTGTTGTAGCATTCGTAGAAGTTTTGAAAAAGCATAACGGCTAATCTGCAAAGTTAAATTGTTCACCAGAAAGCACGTGCTCGTCATTGTTATGGGCGGTGGGCGCGTGTCCTCTGGTTCTCTGCCAACATATGTTTTGGTTGACAAATGAAAAGTTCTGTGGGTAGGGTTTAGTTACAATGCGTCAACAATGACTTATGACACTATTGTGCAACCTGTGGAGACTCACCTGTCGTCAAAACCACCACATATATCTATGGTGATAGCGGGGAACTGACATAAAATACACCAAATTAAGTCTAGTTATCATTGTCCTGTTTGTTGTCGCATTAAAAAGCAAGATTCATCTCACATTAATGGAGCGTGTGAAGACTATAGAGCGAGGAAGCTCTATGGAACTAACCCTTCAAATGTATGAATAATTATATATGCTGATTCATTTTTATAGTTTTAGATCAGTAATCCTATGATCTGCTTTTAACATGTGATACCAGTAGAGGTCAGTGTTGTGCCAATTTTTATAAATTGTAGGTCATAGAAATGATAGCAGGTTCTGCAAGGAGTAGTGAGTGTGTTTTACATAATGGCAATATTAGTATAAGCTCATATATAAATATATATATATGTGTGTGTATTTCTAAATTGGTCTCCTGTCTGGAGGACCATTCAAAGAGTTAAAGTACTCTAAGTACTCTTTGCAGTTCCATAAATCTAAAGATAAAATAGAGAGCATCTTCAGTAAAAACAACTTCAGACAAGTTACAGTTTTTGTTCTTTTATTTAAACTGAGAGTCAGACTTTTTCATCATTAACCACTGTCTAAAATTTCCTAACTGAACATTTTTGGCAAAAACCAACTGGCGTGATTCCCGTGACAAAGTCAAAACTGACAAAATATAACAAAATATCAACAGAAAATATCAGAAAACATCATAATTACAAAAAGGTACATTCATTTTTCAAGACTTGAAAACCTACTTTCTCTTTGAGGAGGAGCAGCCGTGGGTTCCCCTGAGTTTGACCGTAAATTACCCGCAGCTCTCCCCCTCATATCATTTAAACACAACATTACTGCAAAAGGGAGAACAAGCACACGCAGACCAGACTCTGTGTTTTATCCCTTTAAATTCACATGCTCGGACAGCATCATAATTCCAACATAACACCATTCATGAGATGAAAAAAAGCAGACGAACATCCCGGGTCCCTTGTTTGATGATGGTGCATCTTGACCTCAATCTTACAGACATTAATGACCCAGTACATTGTGTCTGCACCTATCACAAGAACATGAAAACATAAAAATCTGAGGTAGCACTTATGTACCTGTATAAACTACAACAGGCCCAATTTAGAACCTTTACAAATCCAGTAGTTGTGTATATAAAACCTTAACAGCTGCCGGAGGTCGGTATATAACGAAGGGCTGTTTTCAGATTATGGATTGAGCCCTTAAAGCTCCAGTAATAGAGGATATATGAATACATTACAGGGTTCAAGTTAAAATGGAAATGTACATCCTTCTTTTACTTTGCAGAAGCCGGTTAAACATGACTGAAACTAAAAAAAATCTTATCTTGAAAGACAACAGATAAAAATGAGGAACATTTTGTGAAAATAAATGATGATTAAGAAACACAGTGTAACGTTTTCATCCTGATGCACACAGTTATAAAATGAGCAATGACAACATTTCACACAAAGATAGGATGCTTTTAAACTGATCTCTTACCAATATGCAACGGTGACCTTTAAAAAAAAATCTTTGGTTTACATTGTTTGCTTTTCAAAAGAAAGTTAAACTGATTGTGTCACTTTTCATACCAAAAACTTCTCATGATTGAATCCTCTGCAGAATCCTCTGATTAAAAATACAGAAATGTGAAAAAATTTGTGCGCCCGCCGACTTTCCTACAATCTTTGTTATGCTATGAAATAATTGTAATAAATTCAGTTTGTGAGATCTTCAAATGAGCTATATAAAGGCATGACATTTTAATACTGCACATATATTTCTTGTTAGAAAACTACTTTATGTACGTCCCATGTGAGGAATTCTCCCAAATACAAACATTTAAATCATTTTGTAAATTATAAATCAGCGGGTGCACATTTACACATGACTGCACTGTTGCAACACAGACTTCTAATCGATATAATATACTGTATTTAACTCTTATAATAATTTTCACCTATAATGTACAGACATCTGTTTGCAACAGTTTCGAGGAACTCTGCGACAGGATAATTTAGCTCGTGTGCATAAGCTTGATTACTAATTGTCACTCCATCATCATTAAGTGCCCATGTATCCTGCTGGCACTTCCTCAGAGTTTGAACCTGCAACTCCCTGCACTCTTTCTGTCGCGGGTCAAGGCCACTAATGTGCAAGGCTTTAGTTTGAGGAGCAGCGCCTCAACTCATCTCAAAGGCCGCGTTTCATCTTTGGTCTGATGTGTTTTCGATTATTTCACATTCCTCAGTAACCTTCTGCCAGAGATTAGTTGAGAGACTAAAATAAACTCAGGTAGCAAACAACTCTTTGGGTTATAGCATCACAGTCACCGCTGCACATTGGCCGATAATACAAAACTACTTGGCAGACAAGTGCTAATCTTTATCTACTCTACAGCAAAACAAAAAAAAAACTACTTGGAACAAAAGTAACTACAACGTGTACTCAGTAGTACATTATCTTCTAACAAAAATATAGATTTTTTAAAAACGTTTCATGGTGTTCATTCAATTCTTCACTTTCATCTATGATTAAACACTTCCATTGCTTTTACTACAATCATTCTTCATGTGTCGCGTCCTCATGTGGATCTTCTCCCTCTAGATTAGGCTTTGGTTTCAGCATCTCAGGGACACTTCCCACATTAAGGCCAATTATAAAGCTTTTCTCTACCGACATGCCACTGCAAGCACTTCTGGTGTGAATCTTTACACAAATAAAATGGAAGAAGTCAACAAACAAAAGTCTGTTGTAAAAAACAGACGTTATAGGACCTGAGGAGAAACTACAGAGGGTGGGGGGTTTCCATCTGTGGGGAGGGCAGCACAAACATTTGAGCTACTGGCACACAATGTCAGAGATACATTCATAGCATATTCTATTAGGCAATTACACACTTAACACACAGTTTAGTACTGAGAAGATACCCTGTCAGTTCAGCATGTAACACTACATGACTTTTCAAATGTACTAAACTTTCTGTTCCCTGAGTTTAGGAAAACAACAAGATAATAAAGTTAATTCTTAAATGAGGTAGTATAAAACAGGAATGGCAAGGGCAGCTGCACATTGACATACAAAACAAAAAGCAGACATTCATCATCTTTCCATGCCATTACTCAATAATGGACAAAATGAACAAAACATATTATTAATACTGGCTCAGTGCCTCAGCAACATCTGAGGAGATAAATAAGAAACCGTGTGTGTGTTTTCCATCCTTCAGTCCACACAACAGGTGGAGAAGAGAAAGCTGCAGCGCCCTTACCATCCACTAAATCAGAACAAAGTAAGAGAAAAAACACAAAATGGGATGACAATCAGAGAAAAGTCATCAGTAAGTATCAAATGTGATGTGACTGAAGCAGCCCATCACATAACGTAGGTATAAGTAGTTATTAAATATACAGTGGAAGTTTACCCGGAGGTAAACCGAGGTAGATAATCAGTGAAAAGGACTCACGCTTCCCTTTCGCTCCAGTGATAAAACTCTTTTAAATAATGTCAGAAATGTCACTTTTGTCACATTTTTTGACAGGCTTTTAGAACATTCATGGTGGGTGAGATTTTTTTTCCAAAAACATACGCACACAAATAAAGAGAGAAAAAAAGACATTCACTGAATGAAAATGAAAGAAGTAAAAGAAATCAAATGACCCTCCCTGCCAACATTTTATACTGTAAAAGGGCCTTGTTGGCTTCCTGTTCATTGTGTGTTGGACCAAAAAAGGATAAAGGTTTAAAAAGAGGCCTCTCTCTTTGTTCTCTTTACACCTCTCTCTCACACTCAGGCCTGTGGTACACTTGCTAAGGAAAAAAACTGCAGGTGGGTTATGTGTATGAAATTGTCCTTAGCTTTCCTCTGTCACGCTTAGTTGTTTTCTGAGTGATCTGAGAGTCACCATTATTTCCAGTTTCTCTTGGTGGCAGATACGTAATTAAAGCATTAGTTCAACATTTGGGGAAATATACTTATTTGCTTTTTTTGCAGAGAGTTAGGTGAGGAGATTGATACCACTATTATGTCTGTACAGTAAATATGAAGGTAACGTCAGCAGCCAGTTAGCTTAGCTTAGCACAAAGACTGGAAACAGCTAGGCTAGCTTCAAAATCCTGCTACCAGCATCTCTAAAGCTCACTAATTAACATGTTATATCTTGTTTGCTTAATCCATGCAAAAAACGTGTATAAGTGTAAAAACGACAATTCACCGTTTTACAGAGGGTTATGTGCATGACTGTTTCATGGTATGTTTTCTGCTTCATAGCTGTTGCCAGACGACCAGCAGAGAAATAGTCTCCTCGTAAAACCACAACTTGTTGTACAGACTTTAGAGGTGCTGGTAGGTGGATTTTGCTTTTGGACAAAACCTGGCTAGCTGTTTCCAGTCTTTGTGCTAAGCTACGCTAACTGGCTGCTGGGTGTAGCCTTACATCTAACAGGCATAAGAATGGTCTCGACCACCAAAAGGCAAATAAATACTATATCGCAAAAATGTCAAACTACGCCTTTCATTTTTCACTGCCCTCACTGGCATGGAGTGTAAATAAACCGAAAAGTATGAAGCTGCAGTACACAGACATTTCTATGATGTGATCTGCTCAGCTGTTTTTCTACTTCAATGCAGTTTGACTTTTTTGCAAGTGTACCACTGCCTTCACACACACAGTGTCTCACACACACACATACACACACACACACACACACACACACACACACTGCCTCACACACACTCGGGCACATGCCCACACACTTGGAGAGAAAGTGCAGACTGAGAACAGCTCTGCGCTTCCTCATGACAGCAGCCGTTCTCGATGGACTCCATTAACCTCAGGTCAGTCTGACTTTCCTCCAGCAGCTCGCCCGGCTCTTCAGCGGGGCCGCCGCAGTCCGAGCCTCCACTGCAGTCCTCCGCTGACAGAGACGGTGGACGGCTGCTGGGACCAGACGACAGGTTGGTCATCTCTGTGTCGTCGTGAGAGTAACGACCCGAGTCACCGGTCGCTTGGCTGCTCTCGCTGTTGGAGGAGCCCTCCGTGTCACCGGGACTCCAGAGCAAGGCCTGCAGGGTGATGGGCTGGTCCTGAGACATGCACAGCTCCTCTTCAAAGGTCAACACTGTGGTACCGGGCTGGTAGGAGGTGGTGCCATGTCTCATATTCTACAGCACAGAGAAAACGTTGAGTGTTTATGGCTTGGCTGTGTAGTTGCAGAGAGTCCCTTGTAATTTACATCTATAAATTGCTGATGATAATTTAACAAACAGGACTCATGATCCTTAATCTTACCTGCACTGCTTTACTGTCCTTTTTCACATTACTACTGAAGGAAAACCACTTCTCCTTCTTCTCAGTGCTGGGCTGAACAGGACCGAGACTATTGATAATGAGATTTGTTCCACCCTATAAGTGAAAAACATGTATTTTATGTTAGTAATAGTATGAGGTGTGAGCCATATCCAGACTGTAAAATAAATATGATTGGAAGTGGATTTGCTGCTCTTGCAACTACCTTTTATTTGGTTCTGATTACCTCAGGGTCCACAGTTCTTCCATACAATATCACATTTCCATGATTGTAATATTGTATTATTATGCTGTATTATTATACTGTATATTATGGTTAAAGGGTTTTAATAATTAGTATCCTTATTTACAATTTCATGTTTCCCAAAAGTTAAACAATGTTTAATACATTCCAAGTTTTTCCAGGATTATAGTGACATGCTACATGCAAGTGTTAAGTACCTTGGCATCAATGAAATGGTTTTGACTCATCATTGGTATGGTCACATCAGCACTCTCAGCTTGTCCCTCAGAGCCCAGATGTGCTCCAACCGACGCAGATGTGCTCACCCCTTCTCTGTACGTTTTAACAGCTGAAAATTTCCTGGAGGGAAACAAACACGACGTCACTACAGACAACAGGCGATACTCTGAGAGGAAACTGGGCAATACGCATTGGCCTCTGTTTCTAAGGGCGGTGAGCACTGCTGCCGTTGTGTGCAGTACGTACCTGTTCTTGCCTCTGCAGACAATGACGAAAGCGCAGATGATGATGCAGATGAGAGCGATGCAGACTCCCACAGTGATCCCTGTCATGGACTTTTGGTCCAGGTGGTAGAAGCCATCAGAGAAGGCTGTGAAGGATGAAGGCAACAATGTCAGATTATCAACCATTTGTCAAAGTGCAGTCTCCAAAAGCGCAATCAACCATTTGTCAAAGTGCAGTCTCCAAAAGCGCAATCAGTTTCAAGTTCTACGAATGAAAAACCCAGATCATAAGACATCAAGTCACCTGTGGAGTGTGTGGAGCCACGTGACAGCCGGGGATCTTGACCGGAGGAGAGATCCGCTCGTACTGTCAGCTCCACTGTATGAGAAAACGGCCCATCTCCCATGTTGTTGGAAGCAGAGACTTTCACAAAGTAAAGCTGTCCAGGCTTCAGGTTCTCCAGCAGTGCCATGGTGATGCTCCCTGTTGGTGAGACATAGCTGGTGTTTAACTGCACAGTGTGAATATATTGTTGTCTTTTTAACCTTATTTACTGGCGTTTTAACAAGATGATTAAAGATGGAATCAGAAAAATGTGGGGTTTTTTTGTCCAATATTCACAGACCATCAGGAGCAACAGACAAAGGCAACAAAATCCACCGACCAATGTCCAACTATTCCTTTAATGTGTGTCTATATGTATGTACTGTATATCTTCAAGCACCCTGACACAAGAGATAATCTTCAATGAACACATGTCGTTCTGTTGAGATACACACACACACCGCTGACCCTCTAAGAACAGGTCTTTGTGATGCAGTGAAAGACATGAAAGACAAACACTAAAACAAAACAATCCTCATGGCTGAGAGGTGCTATGTGAGAGGAGCTTCAGAGGGGAAGAGCAGGGGGTCAGGGGTTCAGGGCTATACACATTCCCTTATCCAGTACCACCCAGTCTACACACCACCAGGGTCCCAGCAGAGACTGAGGGGGGGCGGGTGTTCAGCTTGAGGTGATAGGGGGCTGGGCTGAGCTGGAGGGGCTTTGTGAACGGCTTCACTTTTGACCCCTTCACCAGGGGCAAAGGGAGAATTGTGTGTCTTTTTTGTGTGTTTCCTGGGGTCATCTGCTGTTAAAAACACCTACGCTGCCTCAGATTTTGCCTCTGACATAGTTATGGACAAAGTTATCTCTAAACATGGTTTAAAGAAACTGATTATAGAGCAGCTATGTTGACTATTTTTAAGTTTCTCCATGCTTTTTTGCTTATTCACATATTCACAGAGTTTAAAACTGCATTTATCTATTTTTTTGTTTAAATGAACGCTGGATTAAATGCAAACAGAGTGATAAACAATCTAAAAGAGAGAACTAAATGCATCTGTGTCGAATTATAATTTAATTGCATGAATTGCATAAGTAGGACAGATAAGGTCTGTGCGAAAAGGGTCAATAAGAAGGTAAAAGAAATTCTTTGTAATCACATTAAACCTCCAAACTGGTGAGACAAAAGCCGTGAGCTCAATGTGTCCTGGCACAATGAACAGAGACAAAGACCGGAGGAAGAAATGAGTAACTGATTTCCAATGGACCATTTGTGTGGGACAGGAGGAAGCCCCCCCCCACGCACACCTGTATATTCTCCATGCTTCTCTTTCCACACTCCTCCTTACCTTCTCTTTGCAGCACTTGCCATTCCCCAGCTATCCAGGCGTGTCTGGAGGCGTACAGGATTGTGTAACACGTCACAGCTACGTTGGGTTCTGCTGGGGGTTTCCATGAAACCAGCGCCGTGTCTTCTTCAATCAGAGTCACTTTCACATTGGAAGGGGGCAGAGTGGGAGCTGGGTGGTCAAAGAGAACAAGGTCAAATAAAAATATCAGGAACACCACAACAGAATAAAAGGTGTCTTTTCATAGCTCTGAGCGACTTTAACGTGAAAGTAATCTTCGTTTGAATTACCAGGTTTTCTTGGAAATAACAATATGTAAAGAACTTATGGGCCAGCCGATACAGGATTGAGATTGATATTGAGTTTTGACACTTTAAAAAATCTGCTGATGATATACCAGCCGATATTAGTTTTCTTTACACAACCCATAACATATATAAACATTTTTGATAACCCTACACTAACATCTTAACTCAAAACAGTAATAAACTTCTGGTGCATAATTATAGATATAATTAATAAGATTGAAATGTTTGATAATTTTGCACTCACCGTCAGGGAAAGTGCTCTGATAGACCACAGGGCTCCAGGGGCTGGACAGCTGGTCGATGTGAAGGCGAATGGCAAATTCATACTTGGTGTTGGGCTCCAGATCTCGCACTAGGAGGCTCTGCTCACTCCTGCAGAAGAACAACATGACAGAGGCTTAAAAGGCCAGTTCACTCAAAACATACTACGTTTCCTTGAGCCCAGACGAGGATCTATCATCCAAATCGGTCCAGTGAATAAAATGCACTCACATTTCACAAAATAAAAGAAAAACACATTCAATAACTTTAACAGCTATGGGTCTTTCAAAATAATATGATGTTAGTCTTATTAATCTACAGATGTTGTTTGTGAACTGGTCCTTTAATAAAAGGTCTTGCCCAGCAGGTGGCGATATGGAGCTGTGCTGGCAGGGAAAGAAACAACTAAGAGGTTCTGGTGACCTGTGAGCTTCACCCAACAAGCGTGAGGAAAGTATTTATGTTGTTGTTGTAAAGAAACAGTTTTGGTGATATGATAATCAACTGCTGTTGTAATGTCAAATTATTGTCAATACCATAATGTGGTGTTAAGAGCTGAACTGTGGCATGAGAACAAGCCATCATACAGTAAGCTACACAAAACACACAGTTACATGTGTTACACATCTGGTTTCACTTTCCACCCTCCTCTCCGAACAGCAGCAATCCCCACAAATTTAAGCTGCACTAATCAATATTATAGTTCATCGGGTGACCAGAGACACAATTCTGTCTGATGAATGTGGAAATAGGCAATTGTTTGCTAACATGTTGGCCATAATACCTTTATAAGGCCATAACATGTCAAATGAGTGATTCAGTGGCCAAAAAAGCTGATTAAACCTACTTTACATGAAAAGGTGTATTACGAAGGAACACTTACGTCTGCAGGTAGAGCACCAGGGAGGCGTTCTGCAGGCTGACTGGGTTGCAGCGGACAGTGTAGTTGACTGCATGGCTGGAGGTGAAGGCCGGTCGACCCCAGTGCAGAAATACAGCGGTGGAACTGTTAGTCTTGGCGTACACATTGTGCGGAGGAGGCGGAGGCGGCACTAGGCGATCTCTAACAGCTGAGAGGTATATTAAGAGTAATGTTATTTCCTTTGGTAGTTATAAACAGATGCACTGAAAAAAATGTCTTTTCAAGTATATTGTGGGGACTTACAGACACATCCAGGGGTGCTGATAGTCTGGTCTGCCTGGTAGCCATCTCCGATGAAATTATAAGCCAGAAGTTTAACGTGGTACTTTTTCCTCGGGTCTATATTAAGAAAAATAAATTTGTAAATAAACCATATCATAGAAATGTGAAAAACACCCAGAGTTCTTGATGCAAAACACATCTGCCTATGTGTGGTCTCAGATTCACCATGGACCACAACACCAAGACAGATGACAATGTGATTCCTACAGCCAACAGGAAGCAGGGCTGATACATGAAAGAGATCTGGACTGTGTGGGTGTGGGGTCAGTGAGGTTTTCTGGTTTGATGGTGTGATGGGAACTAGAGGTGAGGCAGTGCGACAGATGCTCAGTGCTGCAAGTCCTTTGGTCAGATTCTGCAGCAGAACAGAGGAGCTCCACTATCCATCACCCCGTCAGAGGCTTTTGATTGCAAATCCAAAGTCCCTTTCTCCAGCCCCGGTCAGGCCTGCTGGTCAGTGGTCAGTGGCCACTCTTATTCAGGTCCAGAATCTGGGGGGTTAAATCGACACACGAAATCCCCTGGGAAGGACATCACTGACGGTCAACAGCAGTTGCAGGCCTCAGTGACCCTGAAGACCCTGAATGCTGAACAAAAGCCCTCTGACCAAATGTCCCTTTTACCCCTAAAAGAATAATGTTGCATATAAAATCAATACTGTGGGTCGTATTTGTCGACTCTCACAGACAGTAAAAGAAATGCACACTGATCCCCAACCTCCTTAAACTAATGTCTCTCAAACGCTCGGTCACAGTTTGGAGGGAGACACAATTATTAAAAGTATTTGCAATACTATTTTTGTTCGACAAAAGACGATCAGAGCATTTTATTGCTGTTGTTACAGTCCTGTCTATCCTGCAGAAGAGAAACATACATATAGGGGCTCTAGAGAAAATGGAGACCACAGGAGATGAATTTGTGTCCATGGAGGTTAGAGAAGTTAGGAGGGGTGGAGTCGAGCTACTTGCACCCCCATGCAGCCCTGAGGAGTTTCACTGGAGCCAGACCAGCGCCAGCAGGTCAGGCCGAGATTAAACTCTGAAAGAATCTGAGGTCACGGGTTTGGAATACGAGATGAGCCTCTTTTTTACTACAACTATTGGCTATTTGCAAAGACAATTAAGAGTAAAGGAAAAAACATTAATCACTAATATAAACATTGTGAATTGTTGGAGGAATTCTCTGCACAGATAAATGTCTAGCACACCAAGACTGAGCAGGGATCTGATCTGATTTCTCTAATTTCTCTTTCTTGTTGGAAGAAATAAATAAAACCAGAAGGGCTATACTTTTTGTACAATGTCCACCATGTTATCCAGAGTTTCTGCCCAGTTTGTTATGCCTCAGTGTCCACCTCTAAAGAGGAGCAGGCACATAGTATGCACCTCTCCCCAGCCCCACAATACAATGGGCCTGCCGTAATTATGCGAGAGAGTAGCTCTGCGAGGGGGGGAGCTGTGACATCTGGGCCACGACCTTTGACATGGAATCTGGGCAAGCTAAATCCTGCAAAAGGAGGGGTAATCGGGCTCTCTCTCTCTCTGAAGGTGGGGGGGGGGGGGGGGCGGCGGTCAAGCAGAGGAAGTGAGTAGAAAAACTGGGAAACACCAAGAGTCAAAATAAAATGCCACTTAATAGGTGATGACACCATGTCCTGATAAGAGAAAACTCAGAGGACAGGTTTGTTTTTTACTCACAATGGACCACACGCTTTTCTACAAGACCCTGATGTTAAGGCTGCAATTAACGTTCATTTTTTTAATCGAATAATCTGTTGACAATTTATTTGCAATTTATCAATTCATTTGTGGAAAAATTATATTAATTTACAGAGATAGAAAACACAGAAAATCAGCAAATCCTCACATTTTAAAAGCTGGAAACGCTAATGTTTGGCATTTTTGCTTGACTAAAAATGGTTGCCAATTAAGTTTCAATTAATCAACTAATTGTTTCAGCACTACCTCATATAGCATTGGACACAAAACTAGAGTTACAAAATCTAAATGTGGCTGCATTACTACACATTATATTCTTAGAGTGCTGCACTCTGCCTGAGTTGCCAGTTCAGTGAAGACATGTTCCCGTCCTCCCCACTGCGATAAATCTCACATGGCCTTAACTCCCATAAATTATGCTGTTTGTATTAAAGGGCATATTTGAGCCATTTGTGGTCACCCCCTTTTTTTTTTTTACAGCCAAAATGCAGATCCTGTTGGCCCCTGAGGTTTTGTTCTGGCCTGCGAAAGGTCCCCCAGGCCGCTGCAAACCAGGTCTGAGCAGGGGCCATAAATGTCAACTCCTGCATGAACCCTCACCGCAGCATCTATCATCTCTCTCTCCTCCCCCTTCTTCTCCCTCTCTCTCTCCCTTTTGCCCTTACTCATAAATCAACACAGAGACGCATACTGACACACACCACACACACACACATTAATTTAATAAAAGGGGTGGAGAAGATGCAAGATGGCCTGCAGCTGTGAGATAAATCTACAGTTGAGGACACAGCGCTGCCTGGTGCCAACAGGTACGAGAGGTATTTAAGCTTCGACTAAGACTACATGTTCTTCTCACGGGCCAAGCAGAGAATATACATGCGAGGAAAGGTCACATCAGTGTGTCGTTTATACCCAACTGGAGCCTCTCGAACACATTCCTGTCTCTCAGGGTGTGCTTTCAATCATCCGGATCTTTATAAGTGATAATTTAACAGCCAGCTCAGAGCATGTCCCTCAGCAGCTGTACACAGAGCTGAATCAGCAGCATCCAGTTTTGCCACAGCTGATAGTTCAGAAATCAATGTTATTGGCAAAAATAAAAAGGGATGGCCGCTGTGTACAACATCCCCGGGATTATAGGAAATGCCATTTACAGTACAAGCTGATTTAATTAGCAGAGATTACCTGCTGAGAAAAAAATCGAAGACACAACATGAGGACATTAGAGCTTCTGTAGCTTCAAATCTTTGGACAATACTTCAATATGCAGCTAGAACGTTTTGTAAATAATGCCTCAGAAGTAATCTGAGATGCAGGAAGAGAACAACATGTGTGCAAGTTGCAAACAGAAAAATATTCCCATAGGATGAACTTGTTTCTGCTAATTAAAGTAATTTCACTGTTACAGAACAGCAGAGAAATTTGATTAAACCAAAGCCCTGTCACTCTCTTTCCATTCAGGTTAAGTGATCATTTGTGAGTAAATATCAACAATTTCTAGTTGTCATCATTTGATGACAAGAGCTTGCAGTAGATAACATGTTGTAGCAGAAACAAACACTGTATTTATTCATAATCAAATCACCTCCTAAAATATTCTCTTATATATTATCATTGTGGATACAGAGTAGTTACTACACTCCACACTTGTGGAGAACAGATGTAACTTCTGAAAGAGGAAATAACACATTGGTATGACTAGTAGCTTATGGTGGCTAATGTTAGCTAATGTCAACAAACTTTAGATACAGTAGATGTTGCTTTATAACTGACATTTCTGAGTGAGTTAACAACTTTATAACTCCATTTTTGCTAATGTCAGTGTAGGTTTTTAGCATTTCGCTGTATTTCAGGACTGCCTCTAAATTTGAATGCGTTTACATTTTCTTCTATTCAATTCAACTTGCTTTAAATTCCTTTGAAATTTAAATGTCTTTAAAACATTTTAAAACAGCCTCTTGTATGATTTGTGCTATCTCAGATTTGCCTTTGATTAATGGTGCAGCTATAATAATAGCAAAAAGTAATGTCTTGAAGAAGGAAGTAATAAATGGTAAAAAGCATCAGAGCCAGATTCCTCACAGCACAGCAGGGTTTTCTCTGATGCAGGAAGTGTCGCCACACAGGAGGTCAGATGCTGTATTTTTACACCTCTCTCCTTGTGCACAAGTACTGCAGCTAATTCATGAGAAAGAAATCTCAGAGCTGCAAGATAGTGAGCTCACAAGACACACTCATTGTTTGGCCTACAGCTCAGTTGGTGAGAGGCTGCATTTCCTTTAAGTCTTTGCTAATAAACTACCTTTGTGGCTCTCAAAGCCAAACACAATGAGAGTCTTTGATGTCAATGCTCCTCCAGCAACACTGCTCAAAGCAGTCATAAAACACATAATAAATCTGCCTCCACAAAACGGCTTCCCTCTCTTCAAAACACAGCCCTGCAAATCTCCTTTATCAAAGAGGAACAAAAAGATAATTCTTCTTATTCAGCAGAAGCTCTGTTTTCAATGTTGCTAATTTTGCTGATTGTCTTAATATTTATCATCGTCCTCCCAGAACATTTATTCAATACTCAGAGCAATCTGATGAAGCAAGAAAAGAAAAACACTCGGGCAACTTAAAAACTACAGATCCATATTAATACAGATCGATACAACCATTATGACAATAAAATAATATGGAAGAAATATAATGAATAAAACACAAATTAAACTGACTTTAAAGGAACCTTCTCAGTTATTTCTTTCTGACCGGATCAGTAGAAGCAGGAGTAGTTGTGGAAGTTTCATAGTAGGTGTATTGTAGCATTAATAGTAGTGGTGCTTTAACCATTGAACTAAATATCTAACGAACGAAATGCCTGCAGCAGTTAAGAGTTAACACCTAAAGTAATTTATAGTGCCTTCTCATATTTCTTTCTTTCTGATCCAGTTCGAGCACCAAGCTTCCTGATTTACAAGTCAGCTGCTGACCACCTGGTTGACCCCCTCTGGCCACAGATGGTCAGTTGTCCACTGCATTGGCCTGAGCCCCCTTTCCTCTCTCAAACAAAAAAGAGGCCAAAATGAATCTGACCTAAAGGCCAGCAGAGCTGTGATGTGCCCCAAACACCATCCAGCAGCTGCTGAAAGGACACACTCTCTGAAATCCTGCAGTGGGCTCGGGAGGTCATGGAAGTGGGATGTGGTGCTGTTCAGTTCCTCGACTAATGAGCCGCTGCTCGACACATGACAAGACTTAAACCAATTAATCACTCATAAGTCATCACTCACGGCTGTCAATCGATGCTGCTGCTGGTTGAAACCAAACTTGTCCACCAAAAACTACTTCACTAAAACTTTTGTGAGCTTAAACATTTTAAATGTAGAAATATGTGGGTGGATGTATGTTGTTGTATTTCTTCATATACCTAAATGTTACGAGTTGTGTTAGTAATTACACTAATTTAGGAGTTGGATAGCAAAAATATACTTTTTCAACATCACAACCAGCAGTATTAATAGGAACTCTTACCTTAAAGCACTAACAAGTTATAGAAGTTTTAAGAAAGATAAAAATCCATGCAGCAAGATGCTCCAAAATCAGATCATCCACTGTATGGGGAACTTGCAGTGTAAATATGAAGCTGTCATGTGTTGTTGTTGAGCGTTGGAGAGAAAACCATGAAAATACTGTCTAACGTCCTGCCTACCAGGTACCTCAGTGACAGGAGGAGAACTTAAATGATCTGAAACTCACCAAGGCCTCCGATGGTGTGCGTGTTATCCGAGGCACGCAGCTGGACCGGGGCGTTCTCTGACTGGCTCTCCTCGTGGTAGAAGAGTCTGTAGCCTTGCACAGTGGCTGAGTTCCTGGGTGCCAGCTGCCAGCGCGCCAAAATAGTGGTGCAGTTTAAAGGCTCCAGATGCAGCTCGGGAGCCAGAGGAACTACAGAGAAAATTGTGTCAAAATATTTTATATTTTGATAATGATATTCAGGTTATAATCCTACACTAAACCAAGAAAGGTTCACAAACAGTCTTTTCAGGTTCATGATAACAAAAACACACATGTGATCAACATTAACACTCTTTTGATAATATGTGCTCCAGCAAACTAACATCAAACCAAACAAGTCTTCAGAGACGTTGTTGTGCTCTGTGAACTTTATGACAGATGTTTTTCAGAAAACCATTTCGAGTGTTTATGTGATGAACGGAGGAGGTTCCTGACCAGGAGGTTTCTTTGAAAAGTGAAACTACCATCTGATGCCTGACCAGCTGTTTCACACTCAACGCAGACCAGAGACAACCACACTGGCAGCCAAGGGAGCGATTTCACACGTTTTTATTTTAGGAATGAGGGGAATGAAGTTTACCAACAGAGGACTCCGGCCTGAGTTTAAACTGGAGACAGAGGGCAATAGAGATGGGCAGGAAAAACAAATCCTCCCCTCCCCCGCCTCAAAGCTTCAGATGTGGCTCTAAGCAGCCATATACTCTTTCCCACCCCGAGGCCTGAGTCGCTCCCTTTATGACCCATGACTGAAACCCTTCCAATGTTACTGACAGTGTAGGGCAAAGGTCAGAGAGTAACAAACGCAATGCCTTAACAAGATTATTAGAGCAAGCTCTTCTCTTGACTCATGGTTCAAACAGAAGAGAGGAGTTCAATGATAATTCAGCTTTTTGGGTCAACTCTCTGTCTACATGCCTGATCATTTTAATTTCTGAAAATCAAAAGAAAAAACTCCTCCAAATGTTGTACCTAGAGCGCCGGATGCCTTGGGAGTGCGGTGGGACGTCCAGGCAGACTGCTCCCCCCACCCTACGCTGGTTGCAGCAGCTATACACAGGAGGTAGATGGTGTCTGGCTGCAGGTTTTCCAGGAGATGCTGGGTCTCCTCTCCAGGTAGCTCCATCTGTGAGACTGTATTCTCGGCACTGGTGCGATATGACAAACGGTAGGCGGTGACTTGGCCGCGACTCAGCTTGTCTGGAAGGGGCTGCCAAGACACCTGGATGTCCATGGGACTGTTGCTGGTGAGGCTGAGCTCAGGGGCGCGGAGGGGAACTGTGGACGGACAATTGGTACATTGAGGGCTTAAATTCAGAGTTTGAGTTAGGCATGAAAAAGAGTTTTCAATAAACATGAAAAATGTCACCCGTGTTCAGATAACACACTGCACCAGTCCAGAGGAAAGACATTTGGATATAAACTAGGAAGATATATACAGTGAGACAATATAACTTTGTCAACCATGTATGTCATAGCTATCCAGTAAATATGTGTGGTTGTATGAGGCCAATGTGGGCAATGTTGCAAATCAAATTTTACAGAAAATGTGGCATATCACGATATACAGCAATATAAAATTACATAAACAAAGATACAGTATTTCATCCATCGCCAGACAGAACAAATCATGGTGGTCGCAGTTTGTAGTGGAGCACCAGAATATGTTATAGCTATGCGTCCTGTTTTTAAGTAATATTTTTCATGTGAAAAGCTATGAAAATAATGTAAATGTTTAACTAATCAAAAGACATCCTATGTACTTCTCTCTAATCAGAATTGGATTAAATAGTCTTTAGCGGAGCATCTATTTAAGGTGACCTCGAGCTTGCCCTGCAGCTATGTAATATCATTTAATAACTTCAGTCATGTAGAACAAACACACGGCTGCCTTTGACCCACAGGCCAAGACCATTAGCAAATGAGGTTTGCCTGGAATTCAAAAACACTCCAGGGGCCTGGGACATAAACACACATACACAGATACACATGAGCTTCTGTATGTAGGCACACACATACATGTACACAAATAATCTGATTGTCTCTTACTTCAACAACAAATGAAACATTCTGTAAACAAACTAACAGAGAGTCTAACAGACAAACAGTCTGAAGATCAATAATAGCTTCTCCTTTATCTGTCCAACTCTTTCGTATGACTCGCTTCTGATTTTCACTGTGGGAAAGATTATATTGTTTATGTCCTTCACTGGCTGTATGCCTCACCGTCCTCAAGCGTGTGCTGGAACACGTGGTCCGACATACGACTGGCTCCCATGGGCATGTAGGCCACGATGTAGAAGGTGTAGTTGCGAGCCGGCTCCAGGTCATCAATAATGTAGCGCGTTGTATCGTTTCCAATGACAACTTGATATTCCTCGTTGTTTAATCCTGGACAAATGACAACATCATAAAAGGTGAATGAGAAGCCCTTCTTTTCTAAAAAGTAATCTGTCCTGTCTTGAATGAAAATCAATCTTCTTCAATCTATTCAAGTCTACCAACAGGTGTAAAAAATATGGTAAAGGTTTAAAAAACTAAATGTTTTTAATATTTGGTGAAACAAACTGACAAGCGTCTCCATGTTCACTTGCACTAGTTTTTCAAATGACCTACTGTGTACTAGTTGTTTAATTATAGCAGATCAACAAACTCACACAAACAATGTATTTGTGCCCTCGAGAAGAAATTTACCTAGTGTGATTCCTGACCTGGTAAACAAGGTACTTGAGGAGTAAACAAAAAAAGCTTTCTCTGCAGTCTGAATGCCTCAGTACGCCTCTCTGAGAAGTGTAACAAAGTCTGCCTTCCTGTCCAATTCACACCCTCCCACTGCCCTCACAGGATACACACTTTTGGACACTCCATCACACCGGCTAATTAGTCCCTCCTTTCATTAGAGCCTCCATTGAGTGCCAAGCTTCTCTGTCTGCAACCTCAGGTGCAGGGTGTACCGTCTGATACTCTGCCAACGTCAATGAACAGCCATTCTCTGTGACTGGGACTGAGGAGATTGTGTCACTAAATCTAAAATAAGTGCAAAAAAAGCCAATTATTCCAGAATAACAGAGAGAACTTGTTCTTCGACTTTTTATCCTGAACAACATCCAGCAGGTGTTCCTTTTTCTGTGGTTGAATTCTGTACATTTCACCTCCCCAATGGAAGGCATTATAAGTGTCCCTGACTTGTGCAAAAGGCATTAAGTGCAGTGCTTGAATGAACAAGCCTAAATTTCTTTCTGAAATGTTGCATTGTTTGAATGTGACTCTTGTCAACAGCAAAGGTTCCCAGGAAAGCTGAAAGGCTTTTCTGCTGACACACTACGACCCTTGTGCTTTTTTGTGAATCAGCCAGAAGGAAGGGACCCTGCATCTTGAAACTCCACAGGGCTATAGACTATAGAGGACGATTCCTGTTTGTCAAGAAAGCACTGTTGTTTGTCTTCATTTTGGAGTATTTCTTTTTTTCCCTTGACCTCTGCCCACCAACGTAGCATTGACAACACATAGTCAGCTCCCACAATATACGTTCTGGACAGGAAAGGGCAGAATTTAAGCTCCTAAACTGCTATTTTCTGAGGCTTTACTGGGAAACTCCACCGATTTTACACATCAAAGTCTGTTCACAGGCATAAATGTCTGTTCTGCTACATCAGTGGCGATACTCTTTGTTTTAAACTGCTTCCAACAATGTTACAGGAGTGCAATGCTAAATGGGTCTAAATTATCTTTTAAATGCCATTAACATGAAATTTCTCAATATATTAACAGTTTCCTTCTACTAGAGATAATCTCCCTGTGAGACAAAAAGACAATGACACCTTGATCCCTGTGCTCTCTTGTTTGTTTACACACCACTCACCTTCAGCCTTCATGTAGTGCACTGAGTAAGCAATAACTTTATCTGAGTTATACAGAGGTCTCTCCCAAGCCAGAAGGATGGCGGAGCTCGACACGGTGTCGGCTCGGATGTTTCTTGGGGCGCTTGGCCGATCCTCAGACATGACCACAATGAGCCTCGCCATGGAGAGGACCGATCCCTGCTCGTTCTCCGCCTGGCACTGATAGATGGCGTCGTCCTCAGGGATGATCTGGTTGATGACCAGTTTGCTGAAGGACACACACACACACACACACACACACACACACACAGATGAAGAGTATGCACACAGACGGCTTCATCCTGAGGCTCCTTCACCAGGATGCAGTCATTCTATAATTACCTTTAACAAGCAGTGACAGTTGAATAAGGAGCGGGAGCAAATTATAGGGAAACCACCTAAAACCCCATTTGCACTGCTGTAAATTATTCAGTTTCCTTTTCTACTGTGGGGATAGTAATGAATTATTTATTCAAACTGTTTTAAATAGGCCAACAAAGACTGTTAAACGAGTGTTTCATGGTAAAAGGAGTTAGGGTTCCTGTTTTCATGATCTCTGGACGTACAGATGCACATTTGACTTGACAGAAAAGGGATTTGTGGGTCTGAGGGATGATCCTTTAAATGAAGAGGAAGATACCTGTTGTACATCTTGATACGACCATTGGAGTGAACCTTGTCTCCATTCTTGAGCCAAGTGATTTGAGGCGTTGGAACTCCGTCAGCTTGACACACAAAGCGGGCGGTGCCGGCACGTGGACGGGTCAGGCTCTCCGGCCACTCGACCAAAGAAGGAGGTGCTGTAGGAGAACAACATCAATGAGAAATATATAGAGAAGAAGTTTTTGAATAATGAATTATCAAGACAAAATCATATACAGCCAAAACTACTGTATATCTTTACCTAACACGGTGACATTGGCTGAAGCGACAGTATAGTTTCGCGTGCCGGGAGTGGTGGCTCTGCACATATAGACTCCTCCGTTCTGGGGCTTGATGTCTGTGATAATAAGGTTGCCATTTCCCAACACTTTGGTGTTGTAAACATCAATAGACTTGCTGTCCGCTCGGCTCCAGGAGATGATGGGCCGGGGATTGCCTGTGGCCAAGCACTCCAGGATGGCATTCTGGTGCAGCGATACTGAAATGTTCTGCGGCCCGGTGATGATACGTGGCCTCTGGGGAAGGTGGGGGCTGGGGGCTGCAAAGAGAGAGAAGAAGAGGAGGAGGAAGAGGGGGAGGAAGACAGCTTTAGTGCATGTGGTGTGATGTGAAGGACATCGTAGATTTAAGTGAAAATGCTATCCATGTCCCTTAAGAGAATAAAAATACCTTTCAACAAACTACAACTGCTTGAGAGACACAAAGGAATTACTGTGCTAAGGCTAAATGCTAATACCTTTCACAATATACCTCATAAAGTACATTACAGCAATATATATAACAACACCCAACCCATCACATATTCCTTATCCCAAGATTTAGCTAAACGTCTACGGCAAACACAGTCTCTGCTTTGTGATGGATATTTCACAATTAAACTGTGTGTTGATGTCCTTTTACACAATACATCTGCAAACAGAGAGCTGGCTGACTCACCGGGGGTGACAGTGAGGATGGCCTCCGTGCTTCGGCGGCGGCTGGCAATGTTGGTGGCGATGCAGCGGTAATTTCCAGCATCTGCCCGCTGCACCCCATGGATCTGAAGAACACCACTGGGCAGGACTGTGATTCTGGACGACAGAGACACACACAGATACGATACATGATAATGGTTACGAGTGCTTACAGGTTACATTTAATGTCCTGCTTCCCCAAAAAAATCTGCTGTCCAGTCAGTGTGTTAAAAATGAATACCATGAAGTTAAACTGAAAACAACAGAGTGCATACCTTTCAGTGGCAAGGGGTAATGTGACCCGATTGAACTCCCAAGTGATGATGGGAGGAGGGTGTGCACTGATTTTGCAGGCGAACCTGGCAACTGAGCCTTGAGTCACCACTATGGGCGTCGGCTGGATTGCAAAAGACGAGATACCTGCAGCAAAACAGAGCAACAAGAGACAACTTTTAATATATATCACACATACATTTAACGTTCTGTCTTACTAGTGCCAAACTGAAATATGTTTATAATGTGTCTTCTACAATGTTTCCCCTTTATCTTGCAGTCTGTCAGAATGAGATGCTACTGTTTCCTAGTACATCCCAATAACATACAATACTGTGTCTCCAACAGTACAATTCTTCCCTATAATTGAGAGAGTATTCATGTTTTTAGCTCTACATGTAGTCTTTTTAAGATAAAGTCAAAGGGAACTGCTTTCCCTTGAGGTGTTTCTTTGTTGTGAAAGACGTTGTTGTAATTTTGTTGTAATGAGTTACCACAAAACTTTGACACAAAACTAAAGCACATTAGAAGTCTAAGGCAAGACATGAAACCAGCAAAATTCCCTACAAAACTGGCCACAACGTCAGGGTTAGAGAGAAACTCACCAATCAGCAGGGAAAGATGATGCATGTTAAATCACTAATAATATCTGCCATTACAAAGTGTAAAGTATCGTCTGTTTCTGAATTACCTCTCTCCCTTTCCAAACATATTGATGTATTTCCCACATCCATCTCAGTCAGATCCAGTGGATGTCAGAAAACAGAGATGCATATTGCTTAAGGCTGCAGACCTGCTGAGTGCTGCAGAAAGGTGATGACTGGAGTGGAACGGCTACATCCTGCGTGGATAGGATTTCCCTGAAACTGAGCTGTCGTCAGCCGCCAGCTGAGCAGCAAGCAAATGAGGCCTGACGTGAATTACAATAAGGCCTTTTATAGTGAAGCAAACAGCCAACAGAAGTGGATGCATTTTATAATGATTTAAGTTGTTATAGCCCTTTTTCATTAATAAATGCTTTCTTTGACGGTGGTTCCTCCGGCGCCATAAAAAGTCCTACTGGCCATTAAGGTCACTGCTGTACCGTCCCCCCTCTGTGCTCAAAAAGCTGCAGAGGCCTGAGGTCAATCGTTTGTTACAAGAAATCAATTGCACTGCTGTTCGTGGAAGAGAGCAAATACTGAGATTACCCAAAAAACAGTAAGCATCACAGCACGCTAACGCTTCATTGATTTTCATAAATACAGCAAATTATGCATGGAACAGTAATGGACCAATCGATAGACTTTTCCAAATGGACCATAAAAATAAAGTTGTACTCAATCAAATTACACTATTTCTCATTTCAGTAGGTCCGTTTCAAGATGTAAAACCGCTGCCTGCTTTCAGGATGAAACTATGACCTCTTAAGTAACGGATAAACAAAACACACTTTGGTGTTGAAACCACGTCTGTCAGGTATTCAGTCCGAAAAGCATAAAAAAAACATCTAAAATGGTTTAAGATGCTGCATGGAACACATGAACCCTAAAATGGATAAATTTGAAGCGAATTAAATATTTCCTAATGTCCTGATATCCCACTATGGTGTAAATAAATACAATATTTAAAGACATTTTTTATGTGAACCTCATGAGGGGAAACAACCACAAATAAAACAGTGAAAATACATAAATGTCTGATTTGCACATTGCCAACCCTAATTCTTTCTGCTGAATTGGATATCCAATTACTTTATCAGTATATTTTTCTACAAGGACATACGACACCATGCTGTGGAAACCTTTGCTTTCGAGAAAAGTCTTCAGGAAATCCCTCCACTGTCATAAACGCACGGTGGTGTCTATGGGGGCCGTGATGGATGGCTGTGTGTAAGCGGTGCTGCCAGGTGCTGTGGTGCTAAACAGCAGGAGAGCTCTGACTGCCAGAAAAACAACATTCAGTGAGTTATGACTTTTACACAACTCGCCTTCAGATCAAGCGGACAGTTGTCGAGCAAAGAGCACCTCGTTTTGGCTGACGTAAGGGTGAGAGTTTCAGTTGCAGAGATAAAATTATGAAGATTAATTTGCATTTCTGATACTAGATTATTTTCAAATGGATTCATCTATTAGTTATAACTGACATTATTTCATAATGGCTGCTGGGTCTGTTTTGTTCCCACAGCCATAATGCCGTCGGGGGACCTGATACAAGGGACTTGACAGAAATATAAATCGAAATGACTCTCTTTGTTAAATTGTTTACTACACTTTTCCAGACTGTGAGGGAAAATCCCGGGTACGTGTCTGATATCGGTCTTGTTGGACAAGAGGCAAACCGTCGTCACGATCAGATCCTTTCACCATTGACACATTTAATCAAATTAGTCCTGAGCTGTCACCCCTCTTAGCTCCGCTGTGGTTGTTTGATGTGAAGACAGAAGTAGGGAGAGCCCCCCCCCCCGCGTGTTAACGCAGGCTCTTAAAAGTGACATGACTGCAGGGCATGAGAGATGAGCCGCACCGATCCCCTGCCTCACTACTTTCCATTCAGTCAAATTATGCTGGATTGACAAACAGCGGGCTCATCATTGATTATTGATAAACTACAAAGACCAGGTGGAGAATCTATATCTGCTAGGGTTTGTCTCGGCAGAGGAGACTGACCTTCTGCTATGAGCACTGATGTTTGCCCAGGGGCATCTAATGTGCAGATGAAACATCTCAGCCAACTCAAACACAGAATAAACTCTTCAACCTATTCACCAAAAGCATGAAGACACTGTTCTGGCGATCTGCCCTTCCCAAGCCATCTCACCTCTCACCTCTGACCTCCACAAATCCAGGCAGAGCCCTGCATGACCACCCGAAACCAGCACTGCTGCTCACTGCTGCACTGCAAATCCCTCAGTTTGTTCTCCAGCTGCAAGTTTTTTAAATGCTGTTTTGTAATAATATCCTTTTCTGCTGTATCGATGACATCTGATAGTCGCTGCTGCTACAGCGAATAAAACAATACATGCGGTCCAGCTGCTGCAAGACATTATACCACAGCTAGAGTCTCTCTCTCAATCAGTAATGAAAAACAAAATACTTGACACAAAGTGACAGCAATTCAAAATTCAATGCTAAAGATATGAATACGAGTGTCTATATATGCCTTCCTGGTTTATTACATCACATTCTCGCTACAGTCCAAGCTGAACCTGAGGAGTGAAGCTGTATTTGCTTCACCGCAGCTTGCAACAGATGGGCCTGCTGATGCCAGCAGCTCAACAAACTGAAGGTCAGTGGACAGGTCAGGCCCAAACAAAGGTTCCCTTACAAATACCAGGAATTAGTTCAGCCCTCTCTCTCCTCTGGTTACGGTGGTGAGTTTCTCAGCCAAGGCGCAGCACAGCGTGGTCTACCTGCATGTGAGCTGCTAGAGGTACATAGAAATAAACGTGTTGATTTCTTAATCTTGAAAGTCCATTCAGCTCTTCGTCTTAACCAAAAACATTTACAATTCTTAATGTCCAACTTAAAAGGGCATCAACAACACAGTGACCATGTTTTTGTTTTTATGACCTTTTAATTTGTGCAAATACTTTTACTGGTGTCATTCTTAATAATACTGTGCATGGATATATTGTACCTGCAAACTTATATTGGGCGCTCCTCTACACTGTGATCCTAAAATCATCAGTTCCACTTTAAAACACTGACAGCACTGCCAAAGCACATTTTACATATCTGATATTAAACAATATGCACTTTCTATATCCTACCTAAAATGTATAATTATTATAGGCAGGAAAGAGAACACACATTATTTTAGGATTCTGGGATAAATCTAATTATTTTCCACTGAAAGAAAAAATCTTCTTTTTTCACTTAACTTTTTAACGTTAAGTAATAAAAGGAAACAATGACCCCAAACTATCGCCAACCCACCCCCCAGGGTCCAATCTTTTAGGGGAGACATTAAAATTGATCATCCTCTCCTGATCCTGCAGGCTAAATGAATGGCCTTCAGCATCAAACCTTCACTGAATCACGAAAACAACCCTGGAAAGTTTTACATGTACTCTTCTTATCTGTGAACTGGAGTGCACCACATGGTTATACCAAAAATAAGTGAATTCTACATTAACTAATTCACACAACACCTACTGAAGAACACAGCTATTTAATTGAGTGATGACTCTTTTACAATGTCCAGTGACCCCACTGAACATTAATAAAAGGCTCTGGAGGTCAAAATAAAAGAGGGCAGATAAGCAAGAAGGAGAAGAATGCCGAGCTGAAAAAGCCCACAAATCAATCACTAGCTGGCTGGCAGATGTGCCGCTGCGACACACAGGCTGCAGGACAGTCAAGTGACCACTGGCCTGGCTAAACAAATAACTATTCCCATGAGCAGCGTGACCTCTCAAAGCACCGACCGGGGTGGTGGGGGAGCATTCATCCCCTCCTCCAATCCCTTATCTTTGCCACAAAGTTTTCCAATCATTCAACAGCAGCCCTGCACACACCACAGACAGTGGCTTCATTGTCTTTAATCTCCATATCAGAACACAGAGTTGAAGAAGTCAATCTGTAAATAGCTGCGTTCTGCTTTTAACAACAGTTTCATCCTTTGCCATGACGTGTTCGAAAAAATAGTTAAAGAGAGAAAGATACTCCAGAAAACAAAAGTAGACCCACTGATGACCAGCAACTGATAAAACCAGATGAGCATCCAGCATTGTTGTAGGAAAGATTTAAGTCCTGCGCTCTGTCTCACTGCCCTCCATCTATTGAACAATTTAAAGAAACCTTTGACCTCTGGGCCTGCCGTTCAGGGGAACCATGGTAACCTTTCGTGTCCAGCAGAGGAGAAAAACAAGATTCCAGGCTTTGAGTTGTCTCACTTAAGGCTGTTTCATTCATTCACACTACAGCTCACACTGTGCGAGGTTTGCTTTCGTCTTATTGGGGTTTCTAATTGTGCCGAGCCAGTGCAAGTCGAATGCTTTCCTTGGCAACTTAAAATAATGCTGCGGCCCTGGCCTGGCTGCCTACAGACACACCAGTAAGGTAGAATAAACAAACACCTCCTTTAAAGCTCGTTCCGCTCTCAGATTTAAACACAAATAAAGTGAATAATACTCCATATATGACATACAACATCTGTATCTGTGAGACAAGCACACCAAATCTGTAATCTAGGATGCCATTACAATGGGACACTTATTTTGCTGGACAGACCTAGTTTTTATCTAGTAAGAAGCTAATAGTCCTTAAATTACTTTGAATCCACTGCATAAAATATTCCTAGTGCTTCTACAATAAGGTACTTCACTCTTATAGGTGTCATTTCCAGTCTCCATACTCTCATACTTTAGGTTGTGAAATTTTCCGATTTCCAGTTGTAATTATTTGTTTTCCAAATTTTCCATTGAATGATGAGAAAGCTATTGGTCAGAACCACATTCGGGATGCACTGATCCGATACGCTGATTGTCCGAAGACATGACAAATGTTTCCACTCTCAGTTGCATTTGTTTCGGTCAACGTGGGCTGCAAACTCCCAGTTCTCATGTTGCCTCACATAAAAATGGTCCAAATGAGTTCCCCACAGTGACGTACACAGATTTTGATCTATCAGAACGCATATCGGCAGAGAAGAAGTTGAACTGGAGCATCCCGAAATCCCGGATGACAGCTGCAAAATTAAGTAATCACCACAAAACAAACACTTGAAAAAATAACTTTTCATTCATCGAGCAGAACAACATACAGCTTAAGCTTACCATCATAACATGTTTGCAGCAAATGCAACAAGGTGTCATAAATAAATGCAGTCCACATCAGTGGGAATGCAACACACAATGTTATGTAATACAGCTATCCTCCAACACACGCCCAAGCATCTACTTTTTACTAGGTTGACCAGACGACGTCAATTTCAACTGTTCCTGGAGCTGGTGTTTGTCCCCAGAAATGTACAACAGAGCGTTACCATTACAGACTGGTCAGTGATTTTCTTAAACTATCAACATGTCTGAAACCAACATGGAGGCCGCAACTGAGCCTGTAAAAGTTGATGAGAAATCTTACATTTTGCTCAGTTTTCGTGCCTTATGTACCTGCGATCACATGATGCAAAAGGACAAAAAAAAAAAGAAAAAAGTAGCCAACTTGGGAGGTAATCTCTCTACTGAAATCCCCATCAATCTGAAGCCTATTGACAAAAGTCACACGGTGAGGCTCGTGTGTCACATTCCTTTTCATCAAGGCCAAATCCCTTCTCACCTTTGTGCTTTAGCGACACAATGTTTAAGGTTACCCTCCGTCACCATCACATTCCTCACAGAACAACTGGCAGGTCCACAGGTGAACATAGTGAACATAGGATAAAAATAAAGCTCACAGTGGGTACCATCCCTGCACTTGAGACATAAAACTCTTACCACATCTTATAAATGAAAGGAAATGGTAGCATGGCTGATAAAGAGGGGTATCTGATCGGCTCTGGAAAGGAGGTACTGGGGCATGTTACGTTCCACGGCTCCTAAACAGCCATGCTGTTGAATGCCACCCTGACTTTTCAATCAAAATGTAAACTTAGAATCGATCTGATCGATCTTTAACTCTTACAGTTAATGTCATTAGCCTTGCAGTGGTGAACAGATCCAGCTGTTGTGTCCACTGATACCAGGACAAACAATTGCCCCCAAAGAAACCTTTTTCTTTTGTGAGCATGGGGGGGGGGGGGGGTAATGTGGACAAAAATGGTCAGAGTGAAAAGCTTTTCACTCTTTCACCAGAGTAGTGAGGCAGAAAACAATTGTGCGCAAAGCCTCCAGCCCCTACTGACCTCGCAAGACCCGCAATAAAGTTTGGTCATTTAGACACTCGGGGTAAGGCAGTGGTACTGGGAAACGGCAATTCACGTTAGTGTGTGTGTGCGTATGTGTGTGTGCACACCACTTGCAACAACCCCCACTGCTACCTCTGTGTCCTTCAACTGAGCATTTCTCAGGTATGTGCAAACTTTATGAGCTTCCAGATAGACCCTCAAGCAGGTCTAAGTGCCATTTTAAAACAAACTAGTAAAGCTTACTGGCAGCCTTTATCGCCTCTTAACTTCAAACTATAAAGCAGGTAAACTACTCAATTCATTAATAAAACTATACATACTTTTACCAGAAAACATCTGACTGGGATCTCAACCAGAAAGCACTGCATGTAGTTAAGTACAGCTTCAGAATAATTCATGTAAACTGGCTCGAGAAACTCAACAACTGTTACGTATCTCACACTCGTTGTACTCTATTTGACCATAAAGTTTCACTAAAGTTAACAATTTCATAAGTGCTGGCAATGTTATTAAGCTCGTATTCATCTTTATACAGATGCTGGTCCCAAAGGAAAGACATTTTAAAACATAAAAGATGAATTTTCTGCTGTTTTCATCTGTTTAAATAGAGAAAATCATCTTCATCTTCATCTTCAGCAACTCATAAATGACGTTTCACAACTACTTGGATGTTCTCAACATCAGGATCACATTGGAGGAGGAATGGACTTTAAAGTAAAACAATCTTCTACTGTGGAATTACATGGAAACAAAGATCTAAAGTCCAGGAAAAGACATGCAAAACAGCCATTTTCTGCTTCATTAAACTTAACATAAAATGAAATTTCAGCATCTTGCATGGCACGTTAGAAATGCATGTTTTACTACAGATAGGAATGCATGGCATAAAATGGGGTAAAAGTGTTTACACACACTCTGCGAAAGTTGCACAGCAAGACGCATGGCCTGTGGTGTAGGATACAAGGTCCCAAAAGACCAACCCTGCCTGAAGCTTCTCCACCCCCCCTTAAAACATGAGGCCACCTCGCACAGCACTGGAGGAGAAAGCATTCCTAAAGAACAATTCCTCAAGCGATCAGGGTGCAATAACATGAAAGCCCCCCAGCTTGTGAATAGGGGTCATCTGCCCTTTAGCATTGGAGAGCCGGCATCCTGGACAGCTCCTAACCTTTCAGATCTGCTACTCCTTCATTAACACACCAATGGGCATATTCCCCTTCCAAAACAGCATCTTTTTTGTGGGGGTCTAACTTTGAAGACTTTGTCCCTCTTCCTCCACTGCTGTCACCAAAGCTGCCCCCCGAATGCAACATTGAGCAGCAAAAAAAACAACAACAAATGAATAAAATAAACAGTAAAGTGTGTAAGTTTAAATCTCCTTGGATGATTTGAAGCTCACCCAGTGATTATTGCAAGTAGCAGCAGAATACAAGACATTTGATAGAACATGATTAGAGTTGTCCATCATGTCCTCAACACTGTTTCCAATGTGATTCCAGCACAGATACTCACTTGCGATTGTCAGACGGGCTTTCTGGCTCAGGATTGCGCCATACTTGTTCTGAGCGAGGCACTGATAGAGCCCTTCATCTGATTTGTCTCCTCTTCTGCTCTCCACCTCTGAAATATAAAGGGAGCCGTTGGAGAGCAGGTACACCCGTTCGCTCTCCACCACTTTTACTCCATTCTTGAGCCACCTGACGTCAATGGGTGACTCCCCGTGTGCCTGACAGTCCAAAACAACAGCTTCTCTCCGCATGGCAGTGACGTCATGAGGCTCCTTGATAAAGAATAACTCGCTAAAGCATAAAACACCTGTAGAAAGAGAGACAGAAAGCTCATGAGGAGCGAAGCAGTCAGGAGTCCAGTAAAACATCTAAAGCCTTGACACACTGATCTAGCTACTGGCTTGAAGTGATTTAAAAGGTGAGTTTTAAACCAGTAATTACACTTAATGAAGGCTGTGGCTCACTCTCCTCTGGATGGGTGTTATCAGTGTTTATACTCTCAGATGGATACAAGTGTGACACAGATTAAAAGGCCCTATTAAGATGAAATATCACATTTGAGAGGCTTGGAGGTCTTCCAGCAGGAGGTCTACTGCCCTGTACAGTAATCACAGTGAAGCTTCATAAAGTCTTTCTGCTCCACTTTAATCCAATTACTCATGGCTCATAAAGTCACCAGCTGAAGGTGAAACACTTGATCCTATTAGTCCCTTCAGTTTACACAGAAACCTATTACTGAACTCCCAGCACGAGCTTTACGTAATGTTTCATTAATGTGACCTTTGTGGGCTGAATTGAGCCACACTGTCTTCTCTAAAAGGCTGTAATTCAGTAGGTCAACAGAAAAGGTTGCAGGTTCTTCACTTCCAATTCAAAGCAATAACAAAACGACCACGTTAAGTGTGCAAGACCAGGATTTGGGTCCCAAATCAAAGGAAGGGATCGATCACAAAGCCTGGCCACACTGTGTGTCTTTACCACCAGCTCTGTGTTGAAGATGAGATATATTACCTTTGTAATTAGTTTTAGATTAATTAATTTTGTAAATATGTTAGGGTTTTTTTGTTGGATTTAAACACACTGCTGATCTCCCATTTTAGCTCTTTAATTGGACGATCCTGGTCACACCGTTGCTAAATACTTTGTAGTACTTTACAATATAAATACAGTCACTCTACTCTCGTCTGCTCAGCTGATTTAAGCATCAATGTGACCGTTAGATATGTCACAAATACCTGACTGATCTTTGGATGTCCACAGCCCTTTAATGTCCTTAATAGCATCTCTTTATGTTCAGCTGTAGCTTACAGCAGTTAACGACAGTCAGATCTGGTCAAATCGAAGTTTTAACTCTGTCACAAAACATCATTAAAAACGCTCCTTACCTGAGATTGGGAGAAAAACGACAAAGACCAGCAGACGCTGATATAATTTCCTTTTGACAGGCGCCATTTACATGAATTGTCCGAGCATGCCAGCTACTCTCTCATAGTTGTTACCTCCACATGAACCGCGCTGCTACTGAGGAGGAGGGCTGCTGTGCAGAGCTGCAGGAGTGGAGCTTCCCTCCTCTGGGATGGACATCAGTCAATTAATCACGTCTGCATGAAGCTTTTGGTCCAGCGCCACCTAGCGTTAGCTGGAGGTCACAGAGAGGACAGCTCTGTTCTGCTGACCTCCTAAACTCAGTGCATCATCCAATATTTAGGCCGCTGTTACCTATTTGAGACAGAGTCTGCACCACTCATCCTTTATTCATAGAAATACCAATAATACTCCAGTACAAATCAAACTCTGCATTAGAAGTACTTTTTGAGTAAAAAAGCAGTATTAGCAGAAAAATGTACTCAAGTGAAAGTCAAGGTACTATTTTGCATATTGGTCACTATGTTCATATATAAATAGCAGGCTATATTAATGTTGAATGTATTCTAGCATTATGTCTGACTACTGCATAATACTTCTGGGTTTGCACTCTTTGGTCAGCAATGTGTCATACTGAATGTAAATGTTTATCTGCAAGGTAACTAGTGACGACCACAGCTGTCAGACAGATGTAGTACAATAGCTCCCTCTGAAACTAGTGAGGTAAAGTGTTAATCTGCAAACATTAGATGTGGAGCCCCACTTATCTCCTGCTTGTGTTTAAAGCTACATTTATTTAGGGACATGCACCAGGCCCCTTTAAAAGACAGGTAAAAATGCAGCATCCACCTGAAGGCCCTTATTATTTCGGTAGATATTAAGATTAATAGTGTTCATTACCAAACAAATGTCTAATTGATCGAACTATTTGAATGATAATTTCCCAGGTGCTAATCCAGCCTTGGTAATGTCTCACAAAATGGCGGTAAATGGTACCCCTGTACTGTCCTTATGTAAATATACTTAGCATACCTCTGGATGTGAATTATATGAGAAAAAATACTTTTTTGGAAAAATAGAAATGTTTGTTGGTATTGGTGGAGGTTTTACATCATTGTCAGTAGTTGAGTTGAGTTTCCAAGGTCAAGACTTAAGTTTTCATGCTCAAAATGTTGTGTAAAGGAGCTCTTGTTACTACTTTAAATAACAGTTCCTCTTCTCGGGGAGGATACTGTCTTTCCACTCTTATACATGTGACAACCTTGACATGCAATTCACAGCAGACACATCACTCTTTGAGTCATTTGATATGCAATTTAATTTCACTGACCAGTCTGTTACATGACTAATACCCTTTTTTTCGCTACCAAATAAGTCAAGTTTAAGTTGAATAATTTTCCTTAACATACCCAGTTCAACACTGTTAGTGACATAATTAATGTGTTAATACTGAATGCTTTGTATCAATAACTTTAGCATCAGATCGGTCATGTTTTTCTGTGCAGCATGGGACACTAAATCCCTGACTGAACCATGATGGATGTTTCTTACACTTTGTAACAATGGGACTTCAGCACTCACCATCTCACTCGCTCCTTTCACTTTTCCTTATCAATACAAGAGGAGCCGTATTGATGAGAGCAGATCACTCAGTATCAGAGACCAACTGCACACCAAATGGTCTCCACATACTGAAAAAAGAAATGTTAATGGAAATGAGTTTGTCTCTTGTCCTTTAAAACTGGGCCCTGCAATTACGAGGAGGCATCGATAGAGCAGGACAGCTGTGTCAATGTCAATATTGATCCAATGTCCATCACTTATTGTGGAGAAAGATCAAACCCCCTTCCTCCCACGGTCCTCGCCCCCTCCCTCTGTGAACCTTTATTCAGCAGCAGGACCGCAGGCCAGCTGTGATGTCCGGTCAATCAGAAAAAAAGACAAAAACACCATTCGGTCACGAAAAACTGCACTCTTCAATATAGAGATCAGAAACATTACTGAAGTTAACTAACTGTGTCACTGTTGCAAAAGTTGTTTAATGAAAATGCACTTAAAAATAACAAAAATATGGAGGATCCTCTGTTCAAATTTTAGCCGGGTGCCATATGTGTTTGTTTCCTCAAAACAAATTCAGTAAAAAGGGGAAGAAATCATCGTCATCATGATGATTTTTTAACAGTTTTAAGTGAGTGCCGTCTTTTTCCTGAGTTTGAAACAGAAACATAAATGGTTTTAATTTGGTTACTCGGGTGTTGTTTCAGTCAAGACAACAAGTTGCCTAATCTTAAAACAGATCAGTTTAGTCAATTTAGTGTTACCTGCATGACGAAATGTGCAAAATGGTGTTAATATGGTTAAAAAAAATAGAATAGCCTCAAGATATTATCCAGTTAATCCCCCCCCCCAAAAAAAATCAAACCTTTTTCAACACGTTGTTAAAAACCTCTTCTGCCACAACAACGTCTCACACACACACTTCATAACCTGTTTGCTTGTTGTGGTGCCCTGTAAAGTACTTATACTGTACATAACCAAATACTGGATCACAGCCTCAGTGCAGGTTGTGGACTCCGCTCTTACATAACGTGAGAAAGTGAGAGCCTGGCCTCATTCATGCCCAGCGAGGCTCTCCCCAGGGTGTTCAATTAATCAAGAATTCATTTTCGGGACCTGCCAATACGGCACAGTTTGCGGGTGGAGTGATGGTCAGCCTGCATGTGAACTCGGGTCAAGCTCCGAGGCCGGATCGATGGAGTAAAAGTCATCATCAGGTTATGAATGTTGGTAAGGTTGTGGGTAAAGGGGGCCTGCTGACATTGGCCAAAGCCGTTGTCTTCCTGCTACCACACATGCCCATCCCCGCTGACCCCAGGAGTGTCCAAAAGGCCCGCCTGAATCCTGTGTGACCTTTCCACTGACCCCTGTGGAGGGGAGGTTTTTTTTTAGTGCCACAACCGGGGCGGGGGGTTGTGGAGAAACTAGGAATGTGAATGTAGAGCTGAATCACACAAAAGGCTCCGGCCACAGAGATGTCGGTGAGTCCTCTCCACAGACCCTGCTCTTATTAACACTACACATAAATACTGTTGGCCAACAAGCAGCAGGAGAGATCACAGATTCATATTTGACTGCAGAGATAAACAGTCCAACTGTCCTCCCAACTCTGTAATACAGTTTAAAATAAATTCCACAATGAAACCCATGAAAGACAATTGGACATAAAAAAATACAACTGAAAGAGAAGAATCGATGTTTCCCTGTCGGCAGGATTTGACAGAAACAAACTATTTTGTTGGTCAGATGTAAGTTTAAAAGTTCGGTCATGCCCTGCAGGAAGACTCCAGTGTGTTTTTATCTCCCCCAGCTGGAACAACTCAGTACTACAAACACCTACACCTGTACAAACCACAAGAACATGGTCAGATTATGTGAGCCACCCATAAGAGAAGCAACACATCTCTGGAATGAATTTAGTTACTGAAATAATAGAAGAAAGACATCAGAATCAGTTGTCAAAAATTAAATATCAAATGGTGTTCATTACATAAAATCCCTACATTTTTGTTTTTGCTGATATAGATTAAAAGATATAGACATAATTGGTGTCTAAAAAGGAAATACAGTAGAAACACTCCTCACTCTAGACAATGAGAAACAACCATCACAGTACATCAAATCACAAGTTCAAACCTGCAGTTATTTAGTGTTGAAACACAAAATAGAAAATAAAAAGTATATGAGGCAGTTTGTTTACTGCTCCACATTGTCATTTACATCAGGTCATACATTTTCATCCACATCACGCATCAGCTGTAATCTTCTCCCTGGTCAGACACCTTTTAGGCAAAATAATTTGTGTAATTCATCCGACCCTAACTACAGAGATGACGTCACAGGCTGTGACCTCTGAGCGTGACCTGGATGGGAGGTCTGCAACATCACACTGAAATAAAAATAAAGAGAGGCCGTGCTGTCCGCTGGAACCCCACATTGTCTAATATATGATACTGCAAAGCTGGACAGCTAAATACTTCTACTTCTCTTCTCTCTTCATTAGAAACATTGTGAGAAGAAGTTTCTTGTGTTTGTGTTAAACGCTCTACAAATCATGTTTTCTGTGTGATAGGAAAGAGAACTGGGTCAGACTTGCAAACATTTAAGAAACACACTATAATGTAGTTGTACCCAGATATAAGGACAGTGTTTACAATACAACTGTATTTTACCATATTGTCATTCATTATTTGTTTATACACCAGCTTCCACTTATGGCAGCCGACGGGAGGAGTTATAGTCGATGACAAATACATTAATAAACACTTATATCTGCACAAAGCATTATGTTATAAACCATTCTCTCAATGTTTATATACTGCCTATAAATACTAAATTAAAGTGAGAACTGTATGAGGAGAACAAATCATTAAAAGTAAAGTGAATGTACTTTAGGTTTTGATCACTGCATCACAGCCTTAGTAGAGTGTAGGTCATCAAATCAATGGAGATAAGATGATAATAAAAACAAATGCACATCAGAAAGACACTACAACAGCAGAACACAAGACACAAAAACACTGGATAATATATTTTATATGTGTTTATTTTTCAAATATATTTCGTATTTAATTTGGTGTGCTATAGGTCATCAAATTGGGATTTAACAGCTACAGTTAATTTCACCCTTTAAACTGTTGTATATATGTTGCATGCATGTTGTTGTTGTTGTAATGCACTTATAGGTGTTATAATTAATTCTATAATAACAAAAATTTGATATATCTGAAATTAAGTGTTGATCTATTTATCATTCTTCAGTAGACAACAATACATCAATAACAATACTTCCGTTTAGAGATTAAAAGATCGATAAACAATCAAAATTCTACAATACATTACAAACAAAGGCCTCTGTATTTAATCTTAAATACAAGTGAAAGAAGAGAATGTGCTTATTTTCAGCGATGTTCACATGTAAACATTTAAACACGAGCACTTGAAGCATAGGATCATTTCTTTGAAGAGCGATTTGAAGCGGTCTGCAGGCGACAGATTGGCAAAGATTCAGACAGTTCAGAAGTAAGACTCATCGATATTAACAAAGTGCTTCACTTTATAAAAGCATAAGTATAAAATTGTGTTGTCAGAGACAAGAACCAGCCCACGATATCTTCCTTTATCAACGACCTGTAAACATGGCAGCTAGTGTAAACACATGTTTTACCATTCAGAAAATGTTAAAACTACTGCTTAAGTACAGTTAATTTCCTACAAAGGTATTACAAGTGATTTACTCATTTTTGAAAACAGACAAATAATCTGTACACATTTTGACAACCAACAAAACAATTTTTAAAGTTGTACTCTTAAAAATAGAGCACTGTGCTGCATTTAGACACCCAGGATGAGTAGAAGAAAACAAAATGATATCACTCATTGACAAAAAGGCAACAAAACATACCATTTAACATACTGTACGCAAAGTGTATGATAAGGTCAGTCTGTCAGGTCATGTTTTCTGTAAGCTACTGGCCAGGAGATATAATGTGTGTGTGTACACGTTTCTATCTATTTCTCTGACACACAAACAGTCAGTGTTGAACAAAAAGGATGTATAATTCAGAGGTGCACCAATGACCACTGTTTTGCCAATTTGACAACTTTGAGTGACTTTTAACAGTCTTGACAATAAATGCTTCATTATTTTGTAGAAGGCAAAGTTTGTACAATATATTTATGTAATAACTGAAAAACTCCAAAGTGATATTCAATTATCTCATGTCAATATGTACAATTATGCATAGTATTTCAGCTCAATCTAACACTGCATGTAGTCACGTCTTTGGATCTGTGGCCTACACAGACACAAACTACTGTATAATTGGTGTAGCCTCTTACTGGTCCTGGTATTGGTGCGATATATCACTACGATAATGATTACATGATACACTTGCTTTAAGTGTAGTCGCTCAAATTTGTGTATAACCTGCTGATTTTCTGCTACAAATGCGTCTGAGGTGCTGAAGTTTGGGATTTGCATCAGTGTTTCCAGAATGACGGAATGAAAAAATGTAGAGAATTGAAATGATAGAGAAAATATCTTCACACCTGTTTTATTTAGGTTGAATTTGCCAATTTATCATTCAGGTTTTGCCGTTTAAAACTTCATATACATCTGGAATTCACTTCTTACACGTCAAATTTTAAAACCTTGGGCCAACGTCATGTTTAGATGGATTATGGACTTAAACTTTGGAGGTGAATGTGATTACACAAGAGACATGGGTCGTGATTTCTATTTTTTTTTTTTTTTTTCATTCAAATGTCAAGAATTGATGCTATCCCATGGTCCACTCTTTCCAGATTATTAACATGTGTTGAAGGGACAAGTTACGGTATTTCCAAAGAGGAGCAACATAACTAAACTTATTTCCCACCAAAAACAAATCTCACAAGTACCTGATGTGAGAATCATAACGAGCATAACGTTTTTCTGAGGCAATTCAGCCCAAATGAAACTAATGTTTTTGTTATACAGTATATAGTTTTGCATTCACATTAATTTCTGTAACCTTGTCATTTCACAGAATCAAGTTCATTAAATATTTAAGCATTCTAGCAGAACAAATAAGAGTGGATACACCTTTGAGCGACTTACAATAAAGAATCCAATAATAAGAAAACCTGATTTGTAAACGTTAGAACACGCGACGCGATTAAATACCTCCAACGCTCCAGATTTAATGTCCCTTCTCTGCGTGTTGCCTCAGCAGAGAACCAAAGTGAACGTTGTGTGACTGTCCTTCATCTGTCACACAGCTCGTTTCTCTCATGCTTGGCTTTACTCTGATGGCAGTATTGTCAGTTCAGCTCATTTACAGCAGAGGCACTAATCCACCCCGTCGAAGCCTTGTGCGTTCTCAATGGCGATGTGAAGTTTCTCCCTCAACTCCTCAAAAGACTCATAAGGAGGCAGGTCCAGCCGGTTGAAGCTTCATGGGGTGAAAGTAAAGACAATGAGAGAACGAAGCATTAAAAATAAGCATTTGAAGGAATTATCTTCAGCTGCTATTTGGTCGATTTAGTATTACACCTTAAAGTTGAATGACTTTCCAGAGATATATTAGTCCCTGGAGTGTGTCAAGCTCCAAAATCCCTGAAACATACATTTCCATAATAAGAGTAAGTAAGAGAATAAGAGTTCTGATGTATCTCACTGAGCCAAATGACTGTATTAAGCTCTCAAACGGCAGAGTGACAGCTTTGACTCTATCAGCCGCTAGAGGGTTTCAACCAAATGTGTCCTATTATTATTATTTATTCATTATCACAGCCACACAAAACCTCAGTGTGAGCTAAGAAAGCAAAGCACTATCATCAGCGTCATGTGTCAATCAGGGCTGATGTGCAACTCTACAGTAACATTATGTCTATTATGTCTCTGAAACAAATAGGGCATCCTTGGAGAGACCATGAAGTGCAAAAAAAAATGTTTTTCTTAATCTTACATGCAAGGATTTCTATCAAGATATGGATCTTGTGCACATAATATTAAAAGAATTATCATCTTTAGAGACACTGGGACACTCATCCAGTACATCCAAGACAACCAACATGTTCCTCAGAGCTGTGATCACGGCTAAACATAACCAACAAATCAGTGGCAAGGAGAGCAGAAAGCAATGTAAAAAATCTTTTTAAATGTCGGCACACACTCTCAATAAACTCAGAAACGGTCACATATTGCTAAACATAATTGCGTTAGATATAAAAGTCAGAGAGAAGTGCTCACCATGTGTGGGCTCGGGGGAGTTTATCACGTGTTCCCCACTGCTCGATGGTGAACAGCTGTGGTCCGTTAGACCCTGGAAAATAAAACCATCAAACATCAGATAAACACATACAACATCATTTTAACTGGAATTCATTTACAAGAAACAAACAAACAAAAAGGTTCAAGCCACCTGTGAACTGAAGACAAGTGAACACGGTTTAGAGGGAAACTCAGTAGGTAGTAATAAGAATGCTGCAGGTCATCTCACCATAGAGTTCAGCAAAGCCATTCATTGGGACCCTCGATGTTCCCGTCACAAACTGTAAGAGCCGGATTCGCTTTTCTGCATCCATCAACAGCACCGTCTATAACAACACAAACAGATACACAAATAAATAACTAATACAAAGCTCTTCTTACAGGAGAAAAAAAACACTCAGCTCAGCTGGATGGCTCCAGGCATGGAAAGTTGTCTTACTTTCCAAAACCACTGGATAACAACATGGTTGGAGCAGTAGCTGTTCTTGTACTTGGTGTTCTCTCTCCAGTCATTCACATCCACATCTCCAAGACCACACATGAGCAGCTGTGGAGGACAAGAGGGCAGCAGGTAGACACACCGTTAATCATCTTTCTGGAATGAATCTGGTTCATTTCAGCACATTGGACGGACTGAAAACTCACCTCGAGCTCATTCTCATCGAATATCTTGATCAGATCTTGTGGTATCAACTCAAAGAATCCCTGAAACACAGAACTATTCTTACTTTATATTGTCTAATGGTGTCTACCTTGTTACAAAAGATGTGTCAAATAAATTGCTACCTCTTTGAAGGCAGTCATCTGCTTCTGTATCCTGTTCACAAACCTCCACTGCATCACCAGACTGTCAAACACAAAACAGCAGATTAGCATCAAACTATCATGTCAACACTTTGAACGTGATGAAAAGTGTTTTTTCTTTAAGTGAGGAGCTCTGCTGCTTACTGGATGTATTCCTTCTTGTTGTCATTAGTGACGACAATCTCTGTGCCGCCCAGCTTCAGTTCATGCTGGTGAGTCTGAACAGGAGGAGTGGGATATGTTGTGTAAATGACACAGAAAACCATGTATCACAAATTTTAGAGTTGTTGAGGCAGCATGTTGAACAAACCTGTCCAAACAGCTCTTCATCAATAGTAAACCTCAAATCCAAGTCTGTTGGGTCGTTCTCCAAAATCCACATCAAGGAGTTGAAATATTCACTGTCCTGAAAAGACAACAAACACATTTAACAACATTAATCTCTTCCAGGTTACCTGTAATTTGAGGATCCTGATTCAAGGTGTTCATGCGACACTCACAACAGACTCCATGTCCTGGAGAGTGATCGGCTTCTGCAGCATCATCTTGTAGAAAGGCCGGATGAAGAAAGCTTTGAAGGGCACAACATGTCAGAATATATAACAATCGCACAATTTTCTATAATGCCTTTGACCTTCCCACAGCTGTCATTTATACAGATGTTTTCACGAGTGACATACAGGTAGCACTCACCATCGAGCAGTTTGCCATGATACACGGCCATGCCTGCCACACGGCCGATGAACTTGAAGTAGGTCAGGTGGTCCTCGTTACATAAACCTGAGTTAGGGTTAATCTGCAGTGTGTAGTTGTCCCTGGAAGACAAATCACAAAACACGTTGAATCAGCTGTCCTGCTTCCTGCCCAAAGATAATTACAGCCCTTTTAAGTGTATTTTCATATTGCCACTGTTATAAATACAATTCTGTCATTGTGTAGGAATTTTGACATGGAGAACTTGATCCTGACTCATTGTCTATTTCAAGTTTTGCAGACGACATTTGTAGATTTTGACAGTGAAAGACGATGAGCAATTTGAATCTTAATGTGGTCTAACACTGTATAAACAAAAATGTATCTTCCCAACAAAAGACATCACACACATTGAGCCTGTGACTGCACAAAATGAGAAGTGATACATTATGTGTCTCTGAAATAGTATTTTCGCATATTTCTCTAGACTTTTCCGGAGTAATATAAGTGAGAGCACCATTACACATTCCTCTAAATGTGAATGGGCTGCACAATGTAAGGCTGTTTTGTACTGTCTTACACACCTTAATGCATGGTATGAATAATAATATAATGGTATAAAAAGAGACAGTGTTTGGACTCACGTGGCAGAATACTCGAACAGTCCGTAGTACGGGTTGAACATCTCCTTAGACATGAGGAAGAACCACTCCCTGGCCAAGCCACCATAATCCAGTCCTTTTTCTCCCTCAAACTCCACCCACAGTCGTGCCTTCAGCAGGTCTGCCCTCTTAACTGACAGGATGCGTCGGTACGAGTCCTCCAGCAACGCATTTCGTCTGAGCTTCATCTCAAAACGGTTTGGGATGTCAGCCTACATAGACATGTATTGAGTTAATTAAGAAGAAAGTGTATGATCATCTACAGGTCAAATAAATACAGAAAATGTGAAAGTGATATCAGAGGTAAAGGCAAAACCAGTCCTCATTAGAAAAGTTTTATCAAAAGGTAGTGGTACACAGTCTGAGTTACAGCTGCTCACCGGTTTCTTCAGCTTTTTCCGGAAGTAGTCATACTTCTGTTTATAGTCTCTGGAGTAAGGCACTGCCTGTAATCAACAAAGAAGTGTTCATATTATCAATTGATCTTATGACTGTGTAATGTGGAAGGGGTGGCTCATAGTCATAAATACAATTAATACTCACTGGTCCAGTTATAGCTGAGTTCTGTAATCTGGGATCATCCCATTGTGTGGTCCTGGTGTCTGTGAAATATAATCCATCAGAGGCCATTCATTACTATGGAAACCTATTCATCATTTAGTCCAAGATGTATTTCTAGTATTAAATGTCATACGCACTGTGATCTATGTAGAATATCCTCCCATCAGTGTGGACCCTCTCCTCCATACCAGGCTAGGAGGACAATATCTCAGTGTTTAATAAATTGGCTTAAATTTTAAGTACAATAGGCAGCACTATCAGCTCTGGCTACATATTACAACACAGAAAAAGGAAGGCACCATGTATGATCTAGAGCCTAAAGTTGATAAATGTCTTTCAATTGATTTGTTACTGATTTTCTGTAACTGATGAGCTTACCGGCAGAGGGCCGAGATCAGCTGGGTCGAGTGAGGCTCTCCTCCTCATGTGCACAGGAATCTTTAGCCTGGGATCTTCCTGTTCAGAGGAAAACAACAGGGTGTGTTTCAGTCAAACAGGAAACACTAAAACAAGAAATGGTGACGGACATAATACTGACTGGTAAAGACTCTGTTTTTGGCAGATTTTTTTTCTTTCTTGTTGTGGAAATAAAAGATTAGCTTTGTATTTCTATTCTATTGGCTTTCCTGGAGCCAGCCCCTAGTGGCCATTAAAGGAACTGCATCCCAAAATGGGTGGTCACCACACTCATAATTGAAGGTAAAAGTGCATCTGGAGTCTGTTACTTTCTCACCCAGGAAGTAGTCTTTGTGTTGTGGTCTATGAAAAAGGGTCTTCCACTAGGAGCACTGCGGACCTCCCATCCAGCCGGCAGGGAGCCAGATTCATATGTGGCCTCTGGGCTTGGGGTGTGCTGAGGAGACTCTTCTGGGGCGACAGGTGGTTGGGATGGAGAGGGGCTCTGGGGTACACCTGCACCACTCTGTGCTGCTGCTGCTGCCACCTCTGAAGTTTTCTGTCCAACAAAGAATATAATATAGAGATAATATTGGTGTTAGATGACTAAATTTCACTTGATTTCAGATCCAAACTGAACATGTAAAATGTAAAGAACAGCGCCATCTTAAACTGTTAGTTTAATCTCAAGAAACTGGGTTTGGAAATTGCCACGTAGAGTGCCAGTATACATCCATTTACCCGGTGTCAATATCAATAAGAAAGCCCACTTTTTACCTGAACGAGGGGTCGTGTCCACGAAGTGCTTCGGCTGTTGTGGTTGACATAGTAGCGTCTTCCTTTACTGTCTCGCTTCTCCTCCCAGCCTGCAGGCAGCCCAGCTGAGGTGGGAAGCAGCTATTGAATGACAGAAAAATTTACTACAGTGATCAATACTGAAAACCTCAAGCTCACTGAGTAACACAATACCAGAAATATATAACCTCATTAAAACTATTTCCTAACTTCTACCCGATTGTAACGATTGTGACAATTGAAAAATAAACCTGTGAATCTTGAACACTCATACAGAAACATTCTGATGCAAGACGGGTTTGGTATGTACAAAGGATGTAGTATGAAATGTAGGAAGGAGTAATTACAACAGGGAGCGAAATACTCACCACAGGATTAACAGGATGTTCCTCTCCTGTTGAAGTCTGGGCCCTTCCTCTGAGACTGGAATGGCTTGAATTACTAGCATGATCCTGCATGAGAGGGAAGGATGGCAAAGACAACAATGATCACTGGGCCATTAATGTGTATATATTTTCCACCTCTCTCCCTCTCTCACTGAAAGCTGGTGGTTCATATTAATCTCATTAGGAGTCTCTCTTCCCCTGGCTTTCGGTAACCAGAACCTTCTGTTGCATAGAAAATGACTCACTGTCTGGGAGGAGCGCAGCTCGCCAGCTGTGGCCTCTGAAAGGTGAATGTTTCTCAGCTCGTCGCTGACCGAGTGGAACTCAGGCACAGGCGTGCGGGGGGGAGGTGATGCGAGCTGGTTATCGCTGTGGTACAAGGTGGACTCGTCCTCTGTAATGATCTCCCAACTCTAGAAGAGACAGGAGAGACTCATCAGGAACACACAGTGGGGGACTGATACAAGGTCAACAACAACAGCTCTGCCAAATAACTCCGTTTAAACAGACAGTGTAAGTCACTGTGTGGGATATGTAAAATGATCTTCAACAGTGAGTAAACAGTGATAAAACCTTTATTTTTCTACGAATCTTGTAATAAGTTGAAACATAACAGTGAATGAGAATGGAAAACTAAAGGACATATTGAGCACACAGTGTACATGATGAAGGCCTGAGGAATGTTAGATAAGACACCAATGTATCAGTAAGTCAGTTGTTTTTGTTAAATCAAACATAATACAAATTATAAGTATCTGAATCAATGTTAGTGTCAGTGAGCACTGAAGCAGAAAGGGAGCGCACTCTCATGGAGTGGGAGGGTGAAAAAGATACCATTGTTTTCGGGAAAAGGGCATATTGGCAGAAAACACCTGACATGAGAAACACTGTTGTCTCAAAAAGCAGAATGTAACCAAGGGGTGGATACATGCTATAAGGTTCACAACAGGTGGAGCAGAGTATGTAGTATTTATTCTTCAATAAATCTACAATATACCAGACTCTGAAGATCTAGTAGTGTGTTTATTACGGACAGCGTGGCAGGTGACCTGCACCCATCATGGCTCTGGTGAGGGTTTTCTCCCACAACTGAGAGTTCTGTTTTCTAGAAAACCTATGAGTTAGTTTGTTTAGGGATAATGAAAGAGGATCCTCAAGTGTGTACACCTGGCAATGTATACAAAGCTGTCAATACTGACTTCAAGTCCATCCCTCAACCCATTTGTCTAAAAAGCATTTCTAAAAACTGGACAGGCTGTGTGACATTCTTAAACCTACATTAGCTGATTTCTTGAGCAACATTATCATTCATTTGGAGTCATGTTTCTGTCCATCTGATGAATATAAGTCTAATATTCACTCTATAGCTTCACTCTCTATAGCTCTGTTTTTGGTCTCTACCAACTCCTGGGAGAAATATCTGGCTATTTAGCTGCTAAATGCTCCACTGTGTTCACCAGCTGGTCGCTAACTGTGTCTGTCTGCTGTTTGATGCTGAGCAGGTAGAGCACAGTGAGTGAATGAGTGAGTTTTTCACTAAATACCGCTGCCTGCTGGGGCCAAAAATGACGGTATGAGAGCAGTGAGATTTAACCAAAGCAGCTAAGTTGATTACAGAAAGATTACAAAAATCAGCTAAAATACGCTAAAAATCTAGAGTAGAGTTGAGACCTTGTTGTCATTTGCAAACACTTAACTGGGCATGCTGGAATTTAAAAATGTTGTTTTGTTTCTCTGAAAGTAAACTAACATTTAGCATTTTAAAACCCATCATCTATCTCCTAAACAGAACGGAAAAATACAGGCAGGTCTGAAGAGAACACAGTAAAGCAAGACAAGCAGGACACAGTAAAAGGCATGCAAATGCAAATGCAAATACAAATGTGTTAAAAAAAAAGAAAGTTAAAATTACCTCAGGAGACTCTCGTGTGCTGTTCTCGTCGTGGTCTGAGATCTGTCTGCGTGTATTAAAAGCATGCTCCACGTCCATATTATTGTTCTGTCTTCTTTGCACCTCCACATCATTGTCCCTGTTTACACACACACACACACACTCTTGCTATCAGTACTGCACTAACAAGGAAAGTGAACTTTGCTGGGGAGAGGGGAGCAGACTTACTGCATTGTGGGTCGTTGCCACTGCGTGGTTCTGCTCTCATGATTGACAAAGTAGGTTCTTCCCAGGTTGTCCTGCCGCTCCTCCCAGCCAGGGGGCAGAGCAGGCAGCAGCTGGCTTTGTCTGGGACCTGACATGTCCTGAGCCTCCAGAAACTCCCAACCAGGCTGCACAACATAAACAGGATGGAGACAATAGCTAGCTATGAAGATTATTACTGCTATATCTAAACTGTTGTCTACGCTGAAAACAAGTGACAAAGCGTTTCAATGTGACTTTTGTTATCCAAATGACCAAAGGTCGCAGTTTAATTAGCATGTTTTTCTAAGGAGTTCTCTTAAGAAATGAATTGTATAACTTGACTTTTATACTTGTTATACTATGTATTTTTCAGGCGAGATGTCCAGTCACAATGATTTCCATGTGCGATGATACACAATCATTCTACCTGTGCGCTGTAACTGATTCCACAGAGAACAAAAATGTACAAGTAAAAAAAAACCTTAAATTCGATTTTGGGTACAATTTTTTTTTTACAAAAAATAAAAACTCTGGTTGATTTTTTGCCAGTAGAAATTCAAAGTGACTGAAATCTGTGTACTATTTTGATTGGCGCTCTAAAAAGTTAATTAGAGGCCCTCAAGCCAGCACTGACTGACTGACCTCAGGCTGCAGCTGATCTATCATGTACAGGTAAGATCTGATCACTGCGTAGGCAAACTAAACACAAGAGGTCTGTGACATTTTTGAAGATCATGAAAGTTGATGTGTTAGCCAAACTTACATCGGCATCCTCAGTCTGATCTGCCGTTTCCTCCTCTGAACCTGAGTTTTTTGGCAGGTAGGTCATTTTGAGACGCAGGTGACCTTTGACTCTGGACTTGTGGCTGCGTGACAAACAGAATCATTTTTTGTGTAAAGAAAAAATAAAGTACGAACTGTGGCCTATCATGTCTCATGCAAATAAACATATGTAAAAAATGGGATGTAAAACAGGGAAAGACAAAAGATTAAATAACCATGAAAACATGCCAACCTTCGTGGGTGAAGCAGAAAATCCTTGAATGTGTATGGCCTTTCTGTATTAGGATTTTCTGTCTGAGAAAAAAAACAAAAATACGAAGGAAATCTTAAATTCTCCAAACACTTTCACAGCCGCATCAATAAATTGACACTGTATCTTAACACAGTATATTTAAAGATACCGTTACATGAAATGATGGTGACATTGGACCATGAGGTTCTAATTTGTGGGTGTTGTATTTATAATGAAACAAAGCAGGAACGTAACATAAACATGACAGAATGTGTTTCCAAAACTGTAGACAACGATGTGGAACAGACACTAGAATAAGGGCGTGTTTATATTTACATGGCGACATGGGTGAGATTGAGGTCGAGAGCTCGTATAGTAAGAGTTACAGTAAAAACAAAATACATTCAACTTACGTGAACTTAAGCAAGCCAACACACATCAATATACGAAGAAGAAGGCTTTCCTGCAGCCAAGAACTCACCGGTATCTGATTTAAGGGGACGTCCACCTGTCCCAGAAAGTCATCACGTGTCTGACAGGGAGAGAGAGAGAGGGAGTCACACACAGATGTCAGGATCATGACAATATCTCCTCCCACACACACACACACACATATAGACTGGCCTAGACATGTTCTGTTACTCAGCTGACTTTGGAACTGTAATATCCCCATAGGAACATGAAGTGTGTATTAGTGGTATTTTATCTCTTTTTCTTGTGGAATTTGTCTGCGACATCTATTTCTTCACAAGCCAGTTTCTCTAACAAACTATCTCTAATCATTAGATTAAACAGAAAATACTTCTCTTATCCTCAGCACAAACACTGCATTGTTTTCCTACTTGAAACAATGAGAGTCATTTGATTTGATCTATTTCCGTATTAATTTAGTATGTAGCCTGAATAGGAGTGTGTTCACCAGCCCACAATGAATGGCTACACTGTGTTTTTGCTAGAGAGACTGGGCCTAAAATAATGTATCATTTGTCAGATAAACTGTCGTTTCTTTGAACACTTCACACATTCACTGCATGCCTCTATTGCTGCCGTTACAGTCCCGAAGGCTGAAGGCAAACACACACACACACACACACACACACACACACACACACACACACACACACATACACACACACACACACACACACTGTGGGAGTCAGCTTTGTGACCAAATTAACACCCCCGGCAGGTCAAACTGTCCAACAGCGGTATAGAGTGTTTACGTGAACAAATATAGATAGAGGCCTCCTTCGTCCTGCCCTTGCACTTCCAATAGTGCAGCCAAGAAAGACTACACGTAATGACCAGTCAGAACAACCATTATATTCTTAAAACCCATATGAATATCGACCCAATGTGTGTTTTCATTTTAACCACAATGGTGGGTATAGTTTTTATTCACAACTAGTTTGATGAGCACAGTTGTCACTGGTGGTCTTGGAATGATTTTCATTTTTTTTAACCGTTCCAGGTGAACTTTAAGCACATCATAGCGAATAAAGGTAATTATGGTATATTTCATTGATGAACACCTGAAAAGACACAAGTCAACAAATAAAGACACATTAAATCTCACTTAATGGCAGCACTTACTGTTATTCACTCTGGATAAATAATGGAAAGCAGCACTTAAGCTAACAATTATTTTCATTATAGATTAATAGTGAATCAATTCATTTGATCTACACAATGTCAGAAAAATGCAATTCCCCAAAGCCCTAGGTGATGTCATTAAATTGCTTACTTTGGGTCCAAAAATAAAAATTAAAACATATCCAGTTTTCTATCAAGTGAGGAAGCGAAAGGCAGCAAATCCTCTCAACTGAGAAACTGGAACTAAGGAATTTTTGGCATTTTCACTTGAAAAATAACAATTGATCAATTTTCAAAATAGTAACAGATTATTAATTTCATCTTCGGTACGCTCTAGTAAGTCGAGCATATTTGCTATCATTACTACTCTTTTGGCAAGCTGTAGTTGCTTTTCATTTCCAGTGAGCAACATTTTAGAGGAACTCCTTGACAGTGAATGCTGATGTTTAAGGAGGAATCAGTATCAGTGTCATTAATGTGGGCTTTATTTATATTAACACACCACAGTCCACAGGATATTAATCTTTCTCCCATTTATATTCATGTAACAGTTCATGTGAGTAGAGAGGAAGACTTTTAAAATGTGAAGGAATCTATATCATCTATAAGGACAACATTTTCATTTTAGTGTCTCATTCACATCAGTTGTCTGTAGCTCTAAGAAACCTTAGCAACAATATTTATCAATAAACTCAGCCCTTCATAACTTTTAACAGTTTGCTCAGATGTTGAGAAACTGAACACACAAACAATCTCAGACAAACTAGACAACTGATCCCTCTGTCAAATTAAAATTCAACTCAGTATTTTATAAACAGTATACAACAATTACAGGCTAACAGCGATGACTGTCACTGCTGGTTTGAAATTTTTCTACCAAGGGAAGCCGTCCCTTTCCTTGGAAACTTCTGGCATGGTGGGTGAGGTGAGGCCAAGCTTAACAAAGGGGAAGTGTATGCTTTGGGCACATGACAAGACTGCCGAAGATAAAAAGATAACCATAGATTAATATCCATTCAGAGCATCCCTGAAGGTTCATGTGACATTAAATGCAACTCAGTTAAACTGTGGCAAACTGTAAAATGTGGCATTAAGCAGTGCTGACCACATACTGCATGAGGTTGTGGCAAACAGCTATAGACACATGTTTTAGTATCTGCAGAGCAAGCTCAGTGATATCCATCTCAGCCCGGCAACGACAAACTACTTTTAACAGGTGGACAGCAGCTTGTGAAACCTACACTTCTGAAGAGTCACCCAGCTAAAGTTATTGGAGAAGACAAACAAAGTGTCTGATGATGAGCCATCCTGATCAGGAACGTACGTATGCATCTGATAAACTATTCCATAAAATACACTGAAACAAGTTATAGGACACTGGGGCAAATAAAGGCTGATTCAAGAGAGCTGCAGAGCCTATGCTTCATTATCATGACAAGGTTAAGTCAAAGCTGTAAAACTATTTGGGATGGCCTTGTTCTCCACACCTGAATCCGTTTGCTTTCACTGCACGAGGCAGTAACATCAACTCTGATTGGCCTGCACTATTCATTTGTTATGCTGATGGAGACTGTATAACCAAGACATATTTATTTCAACTCTTAAAAGGAATAAATAGGTCATATTTTTCCTGGCTGCTGGTTATTTTTTAAACAGTTGAGGCCTATAAGTTAAGCAGTCAATAATGGGATATAGGTCCTGTACTATGGAAGTTTTTATTGGACTATAGTCCAAGATTACACCTCACATTTGTGTATTTTTTCTACAGATCTGCTGTGGTATGAATGGGATGAAAATCCTAAAATAAATAAAAGGGAAGTCACAAATGTCACGTGGCCCACAAACTGACAGGAAGCAATCCACAAATGTGCAAAACCCATTTCTCGGGTACAAATGGATCCACAAATAAGTAAATATGACTTTACGTGTATTTGTTGTGGTGAAACTATTTACATTTGTAAAACCTATGACATTTTTATGTGAAATTAAAATATGATTTTACAGAGTAAGTTTTGCATATTTGCAAATCGCTCTGTATTTTTGTGGATATGACTTTACACATCACAAATACAAAAATATATGTTTGTGGATAGTGAAATATTTGTGGATCATGGTACACATTTGTAGATTGTCTCCTGTGGGTTACAACTAGTAAAGTCCAATAGAAACTGTTCAACTTTTTGGTCCCCAGAAATTGAAATTTTAGTTAAATTTGGGCCATTTATGCTACATTTTGGTTCTTTATCAAGTGAATGTCTGCTCATTTAGCTACAACGAAATGACTCTGGGTTGTTCAACATACAACAGAGAGATCTCTGATCCATGTTTTTCACCTTCCTTGTGTAATGTGGTCACACCTGGTTGTTCATTAACTCGGGAGATGTGGCATACAGGGTTATAAGGACACTGCAGATAAGAACGGCAGACCTGATATTTTCATTGTGGGATTTTTCTAAACACCACGGCCGGGCTGCATCACAATTGACACATTCAACTATATAGTTTATTAGCTTTTTTTATCAGCAGTATTTGAAAAAAAAAATCTTAGTAAACCTGGGTGAAGCCACAGTAGTTTGTCGCACTACTGCTGGAATTATGTCACATTTAGTCTATATATGAAATGTCATAAATGTCATCTCGCAAAATAATTACTTATATATATATAAATATAATATTTCATGTTGTTGTTGGACTGTTTGTTGGCATGAGGTGATCCTTTTTATCCCTGCTGTGAGAGGAAGGTCATTTGTGAGTTCAAAGCTCATTTAGCCATGTTTAGTCAGTAAAATCACTGCCCATTTAAGACAAACTCTTAAGACCATAATACACGTATTAGTATTTTTACATGTTTCCTAATTATCTGAATTATGATATACTTCTTGGTACAGAGTGTGACTCACATTGTCGTCGCTGAGTTGTGGGTGGACACAGTAAGAATGTAAACAAAGGTGCGTAGTATTTGACGCAGACTTCTACGAGGGAGATGTGATGGGACGCTGGATTAAATATGCATGACAGACTATGAACATCAAAGCTGGAGTGAAATGAACATACTTGATACTGGTGTTTCAGCACTTTAAAGTGAGAAAATTAAAACTAGATTTACAAAAGCAAATTTAGGTCTCTAAAAGTAAATGGACTGGCTAATTACTGGAAGAGACCTTCTTACTTGACAACCTGCTAAATGCAGGGGGGTGGCTGACACATGATGCTTCACAAACACTGCCTGGCTGGGGGACCCACAGGGAAGGGACACACCACCCTTTTACTGGGAAAGGCTCATGCTCCCATCCTGCCTACATTGCATTACCCCCACCACACACACACACACTATGTCCACAGATGGCTGGCATGACTGTGCGCTGCTCTAGTATCATGCTGTTAAATTTGAATCCACGGGACTGGGCAGTGCTACAGACCACCAGACTATCTGGAGTCAGGGGGAATATTTCAGAGGCACTTTATTTATATCAGCAAGAGGCACTGCTTTTCCCACCACTAAAATTAGCCCGGGTAAATACTTAAGTCGATTACTCATAGCGCTAACAGAATAATAAAAATGGAGAACTATTCTAAAGTTGAGCTCGTCTTCACACACATCAACACACGAACACACTCACAAGATGAAAGACGGGCAACTTTTCCTTCTCATTCACCCTTCTTGGAAACCAATATGTAAATGGATTTTCTGTATTGTAACCGAAGACCTCTGAATGTTTGTCCACATTGGGCTTGTTAATTGCATGACTTAGCTGTAGCAATCTTCTCGGTTACTGAATTTCGCTCTGGCTAGTGGTGAGCCTAATGGCTGACGCTGAGTAAACAGAGTTTTAAGGATTTGAATGGCAATAGCAGTGAAAGAGAGCAGCATTATCACGGTATATATATTCCATATTGAAACATATCTAGTTCTGCACAAGTGTCAGAAAAATAATCTCTTGAACGTTAAACTTTCTTTGAGAAACAAGAAGCCGAAGATGCAAAATTTATCATAAAGCCATTATTAATGTATTTGTTATATGCACTATTTTTTCCTTTTATTCTGTCCATGACAACAGACGTCAAAGTGGCGTCAGCTGAGCAGTCAAACAAAAGCAGTATGGAATCTACTTGAACCAGTTAAACAACATTACAGGCGACTGCACAGTGCTCCTTCATAGGGCCTTTATGTGTCAGGGATCTTGACAAAATGCTTATTTGTTTGAAAGCCTCTCAATTCCCTGTGAAATTTCAGGCATTTCAACTCGTTCCTGATGATCAGGGAACACAAGTTAATTCTAATTAACAAACTTAACACTCACCTTAGTGTTTTCACCTGGGCTCTTTGGTGTATCATCCCCTTTGTGGTTTGTGTTTACATCAGTAACAGAGCTGGGAAACTTAGCTGGGCAGCAAGGAGACAAATGAATGTGCACATGTGGAGAGCAAGGGCTACTGAGTTTTGGATTCGAAACGTGACATGAAATCCCAGTGTTAGCGTAGGGCACTTCCAGGGAAAAGCTCCTTTGTATGGCGCGATGACAATAGTTTTCCTCAGGCCTTTCCTGGCCTTTGCCTGATGAACAGACCTTTTGGGTTTTTTCTGATGGTTTAGTTGAGGAGAACAAACAAGCGGAGGTACTACGATACAGTTTCTTGCGAGGGTCATGTTCACCCTCAAGGAGTGTGGCTGGGTTAGGAGCATCAGGATGTCCCACATTGACTGTAGTCGTGGTTGTTGCTCCTTTCCCAGGTATCATTGGTCTCTGGTGAGCAAAGTGCAGCAGCACGCTGCTAGAGTGACGATTCGATCTGTCTAAAGTTGATGACAGTTCCATTACTTTACTCCTGTCCTCCATTTTGCATTTTGGTTCATCCTGTAAAGGAATATTAAATTGCACCATATGTTTGGTGTCCCTGAACTCAGCTGAACAGCTTCCTTTTGGGAGACGATGGCCGCTTACTGCTGTGGTGGTGGACCCTTTGCACGTCATGTCCTCATCATCTTGTAAGAATTCACTGGCAGATGTCTGAAGAGATGACTGATGAGACCCCCTCGCTGGTGGGAGAGCCACTGGACTGACTGGGGAAGCGGGTGGGGTGCTGCACGGGCTCTTTGGGAATATAACCAAGGAGGAGCACCGTCTCAGTGGGACCTTGGACTTGTGGCAGAGTAGACTCCTCTCCTGGGTGCTCCTGTGCTTTTCTGGAGCCTCTGGCTCAAAGATGCTGTTGCTGCTACAGTACCCGGCATCGCTGGCCATGCTGCTGCTGCACGAGCCTCCGTCAGAGCCACTGCCTGCTCCTCCTTCACTGCCCCCCGGGTCTCCATCCTCTATACTGCCATCCAACTCTCCACTGAGCTTTCCACAGGGCTGCAGCGAGATCTGCAGAATGCTCTTCTTATTACCCCCTCCGGTGTTAACCCTGGGTATGAATACTGAGGAGTACCGCTGTAAATTAGCATAGTCTGGTGACAGAGGAGTCACCTTCAAGTGGACAGAACTGTGCGCCAGAATCTCTGCGGGGCTACGAGCTGGCACACTGACTCCACTCTCCTCACCATGGCTGCTGAGGCTTTCTGACAGAGGGTCTGTGTTGCTTCTCCTTGACGCAAAATGCAAGCGCAGCCGACGTGCCATTCGTTTAACTCTCTAATCCCTGAAGCGCCGGTGAGAGCTGCATGATCAAACTTGCTGGTAGGAAAAAAGGAAAGCAAAGCAACTGCTCCGAGCTCTGCTCTGTGATCACAATCATTAGCGGCTGTACATTGCCAAAATAGCTCTGGTGACAACCTACATTCCTCTCCAGGCTGATCTCAGCTTTTAGTCAGAGGAGGTCAGTGGTTCTGTTTGGAGACATGACCCAAACATACGACCTTTGAAACTAGAGCAATCCCAGAGGTTAGCCCCTTTAGGGAGCTTAAACCCTATATGGAAAACAAAATTACACTAAAACATAAAGCTTCTGCTGCTGACCTGCTTTATAACCTTAGCTTAGCTGCTAGTTAACTGTACCTCCTAAGTTCCAGCCACACTAATATCTAACACCTCGTGTCTTTTCCAGCCGCCTCACTCCAGTTTACTTCCCTTTGGAAAAAACAACAACATGGTAGCCCCTCTACGTTGCATCTTAGACTGAAGCTCTGGTAAACTGTTACATCTGCCTCAGGCCACTCACTCAAGACTCTACTTCCTGCTGCAGCTATGCTTCTAATGTTTCTGCTGCTCTGTGCCCCCACAAATATTTTTACCCACTGGTATTGAATTACAGGAAATCAAAGGGAATGACTTACAACATAATTCTGTATCAAACTTAGGACTGGGTTGCAAAATCACATAGCACACAATAAATCCACCATAGCCTGTGAAAAATATGCAGGAAAGTGATTGGAAACTGACAAAGTCATCAAACTTATTTCATGCAAAAGTACAACTAAAGCAAAAAAAGTCTTATGTCTTAAAAAAATGGCTTTTGCTTGCAAAGAAACAGATGATCTTGCAGAGATAAAGTGACCTGTGACACCTTATCTGCCTGACTACAGAAAACACAAGAAGATAACGGGAAAGAACTGGGATTGCTTCGGCAGTGACATGACACCTGTTATATGACACCTCATGTAACAGTCAGTGCTGGTCTGATTTCCTCTCCCTGGCTGTTGACAGTCCTATTTATTAATGGCAGCCTATTGTGAGTCAGGCTGGCCTATTTCAGGACATTACTCTGCATTCAAAACAGTTTCGGTATAAGGTGTAATAGTAAGAGACATGGCCAGGATAAAGACATGATTCACCAGAGGTCACGTCGCTGCTGCAGTGGAACTCATAGCCTATTTTTTAAACCAACATGACAAGCTACCAGTAAACCTTGTGACTGTCTATTAATCACTCATCAGCCAAAAGCAGGTTTAATTGATGGTGGTGCACAGGCCATAAGATAAGATTGATGACGCACACAACACATTTATGCCAGGTCATACAGTCTGGTGTGATAGGCCAATAATAAAGCAAGCCGCCTGTAATATACACATGAATGTGGCACCAAAATGAACATTGCGTGCAAAGGAAACACTGAAGGACAAGCTATATTTAATAAACTCTTTAGAGAACATGTTTGAGGGCCATTACAAACTGTGTCAGTGGGGTGGGGTTAGAGTAGAGGCTGGACATGACAGACAGGGGGTGGCTCTGTCAATCAGCAGGTGCAGCTGTAATGAATTAGGCTAACGAGTTGCTAAACTGACTGATGATGATAAGTGAGCATCTAAAATCTCAATTTACTGCTCACTGTTGAGTAAACTACTGAGCGTCCATTACACACTGTAGGGAGTAGTGAGTGAGTGAACGAGGGAGTGACGGCTCCAGTCTTCTGTCACGTGTGTCCAGGCAAATATTGACAAGCATGTTTTATGTACTCCCCGAATGCCCTCGTTGGAGCATTATCTGTAAGTACTGTATTACAGCGGTTTTGTGATTGTTGATTTGGTAGAATTTAGTTTTTCTATGATCAGCTGTCTGCAATCTGCTGTCCTCACGTTTATTGTTAGGTGTGTTTTGCTTGCTGCATAGATGTTCAGCTACAAGCATAGTGAGAGCAGAAGAATACATCTAAGTGCCTTTACACTGAAGAATGCCTGAATACATGCAGATGCCTTAAAGCAAGAATCAGCCTGACCAAAATCACCTGGACTGCAGAGGATATTCTGGTTGTCTATGGACAGGTCTGGACCATTTTTTTTTTTTTTTTTTACCTTTTCTTTTCTTACAGATAACAGCGTGTTTGGTTTGGAAAGTATGGTTACTTCTCATTAGTTGCTCTGTAGAAACTTCCTGCAGAATTCTTTGAGAATCTGTTTGTGGCACCGGTTGCACAACAGCTCTTTAACATTTTTTTCCAGTGTTTTACATGTGAATTCATGATGTCCATTCATTCAAGGGGGAGTAACCATGACAACTTCTGCATATAGTGATGTCATGTGAATACCCTCTATTCATGCTGTCTCTGAAAGTGAGACATGGCCTGCTACACAGATGCCAGCATGTGATATCTGAAAGGAAACCTTAGAGAGTATCTTATTTAGTTTTTTATGTGTGTGATTCTGAATACGTCATCCACTGGTGTCTGAGTACATGAGTGTCTCCAGCTGGTGGTAAAACAACGTGGAACCATGTTGTATAGATTATGGGGTCTCTCGGCATGTTGCCTGGAGCACTACTTCACTAAACAGCTTAACCTGCTCAGCAAGCAGCAGAAGTGCTCAACTCAGAAAAATTGAAGTGTACACATTTCACTTCCAACATTTACAAAATTACACATCAGAAGCTGCAACGTTGATCACACCCCAAAACACCTGTTTTTAAAATTTCATGGAATACTGCATACAGTGGCACCAGGTGAAAGGTCAAACTGTGGACCATAAAAAAATGTTAGGATCTATCATTGAGGAACAATAATTATACAACAAACAGCATATTTTCAAATCTTGTAACAGACAGACCAACAGACCCAGTTTCATTCTCAGAAAAAAATGAATGTTTCCTGCCTTCTCTGCCCATTCCACACGTACACACACACACACACACAGTGCTGACACACCCTCCAGATTTCTACAAAATCTCCTTTGAGCATGACAAGGCAACCCTGAATCAGTCACACCCAGGTTTGTTATCATGTGACTGCAAACCTGTGAGATAATGACACATTCTAGAAAAATTCAGATGAAGAAGTTTATTTATTTTTTATTGTGACCTGCCAAGAGACTGTAGATGAAAACCAAATCTAAGCCGAATCTTGTGCAACACGTCAAACTGCAACAAACTGCTCAATGTTGTACAAGCTCCTTCATAAATAACGAAGAAGAATACAGAACTACAAAGACAAAGAAACAAAACACTATAAGAGAATTATAACGATCAGAAATATAACGGCTGAGAGGGAGTGGGACAGATTGCATGATTTTATTTTCTCAGCATTGTTAGTTCTCTGCAGAACCTTTTTTTTTTTTTTTAAGAACAAATGGTTACAAATAGCTGTCTGACAAATAGCTGTGCACTGACTTGATTATTGTGAGAATCTAATGTGCTGCTTAATATATTTGCTGAGCAGACTCTACCAGTTTGGACAAGTTAATGAGGCAGTGTCTTGCCGTGGGGAGGACAGGGCAGGTAAAGATATATCCAAACTCTTTTTAACTGCAATTCAGTAAGAAAACTGCAAGATATATTTAAATAACTACTATCTCAACTACTAAAAACAACATAACTTTTCTTTGCTACGGAACAGTCTAGAAAATAGCTTTAAAGGGAATTAAAGTGGGGGAAAATTCTCATTTATTTTCATACAGACTGTTACAAGCTACTGTAGTTTACATAAAACAAGTTAACTGGTTTTTAGAATCCCCAAAAAAGGTTTCATGTATGCCGCAGCTCACCTGATATCATGCTACAACCTGGCACTCTCAAAAGCTTTGACATTGCTGTGCACTAACTGTGTAATCAATAAAAGGAAACTAGACAATGGCATCTATATTCACTGTAGCGTCCTAACTCAATCTACCATCACACAACAACACAAACATCAGCTCTCACCAAGCTGCTCCTACACACTGCATTTGTGTCAACAGAAACTATTGAGCTTCATATCACAGCACAAGGATGGCTGTTTTCCAAGTGTACTAAATGTACAAGATATGCAGTAAAAATGAGCTTTGGTGGAAGTTTAAGAATTATATTTTGTTTTTATCAGGAAAGAGACGTAAATACTATCTGTAGGTGAACTAGAGCTGCAACATTTAGTCAGAAAATTAACTATTTTGGTAATCAATTAATCGTTAGTCATTTCTCAGGCAAAAAGACAAAACTTCTAGCTTCTCATATGTGAGGATTTCCAGCTTTTTTCTATCTAATGTAATGGTAAATCTGAATATGTTTGGGTTTTACACTGTTGGTTGGACAAAACAAGCAATTTAAAGTCTTCTTGGGCTTTAAAAAAAATTGTACAGGACTTTCTTACTATTTTCTGACACTTAATAGACGATTAAATAATAAATTTCGTTAATATAATCGGCAGATTCATTGATAAAAAAAGAATTATCATAAGTTGCAGCCCTGACGTGAAGTACTGTATAAAATATGAGTCACATAAATAAAACAAGTGTAACTGAAAATGTGGTGTTCACTAACTTACAGAAACTATTGAGCTTCATATCACAGCACATATCTTCATTATCTACATGACATTCAACACCCGATGTGATATATAACTCTTTCAATCTCCATCCTCACTTGTAAGCAACAGGCGTTAGGATGCCCTTAAGGTAGCCAGATTTGCCCATATTTACAGCTCTGAGTAATAGGGTATCCCAGTTTTCCAACAATATCACACATGTCATGGCAAAATAAGGGTGGCTGTATCAGGCAGACAAACCAAAGTTAACCTTGCACTGACTGGAGGATATCCTCATCTACAGAAATATGACACATTCCCTTGTTTGGCATTCATGGTGTTGTGTTTTATGTCCCTCTTAGTAGTAGCAGCTCTTAAAATTGATTTCTAATACTTTTCAGACCAGTCTACAGAGCCAGTAGCCCTGTCTATGTAGAGCCTGTCCGGGGCTTTTAAAGCACAATACAGTTAACAAAACGCACAACCAATTAATTATAAACAGATTGACATCTGTTGTACACCATATGTACGCCAGGTTATCCATCTTTTAAGAACATTTCTGGATTTAAGCATGGATGGCTGTGTTCCTAGTGTACTAAATGTACAAGATATGCACTAAAAAAATGAGCTTTGGTGGAAGTGTAAGACTTATTTTGTTTTTATCAGGAAAGAGACGTACATACTATCTGTAGGTGAACTAGAGCTGCAACATTTAGTCAGAAAATTAACTATTTTGGTAATCAATTAATCGTTTCAGTCATTTCTCAGGCAAAAAGACAACTTTTTCTAGCTTCTCAAATGTGAGGATTTCCAGCTTTTCTCTGTCTAATGAAGGAATGAATGAAATCCGAATATGTTTGGGTTTTACACTGTTGGTTGGACAAAACAAGCAATTTAAAGTCTTCTTGGGCTTTAAAAAAATTGTACAGGACTTTCTTACTATTTTCTGACACTTAATAGACAATTAAATAATAAATATCATTAATATAATCGGGAGATTAATTGATAAGAAAAATTATCATAAGTTGCAGCCCTGACGTGAAGTACTGATGTACTTTCATAGATTGTGCGGAGAAAAAAAAACAGAACTCGCCCAATTAGAAAGACAAATCTATCCAACACAACTAGCTACGACCATAATGTTTCGGTATAATCAAAATTATACACAGGTTGAACATAACTAAATAACTTACCAGGCGGTTCTCATCAAACACCTCCAATAGCAGACGATGCTTCCTGGGATCAACCTGAAACATAATGAAGACTGTAAAGTCAAAACGCTGAAGTAGTGGGTTCAACAGTGGTCAGTATGGTTAAATATGAAGTATAGAGTAAACTGATCCAGTTTCCTGTTATGAAATGCCACAAATGATCTCCTGGCACATACATGTAAGTGTAAATATTCACAGAACACAAGACGTACTTTAAATAGATAATTCACTTACTTTGAAAAAGAATTCCTCATTCCATTTTGGGTCCAGTGTCTTCGTGTAACATTAGATGGGAAGTAAGAATAAAATCACAATAAAATACGAGTCACAAACAAAACAAGTGTAACTAAAAATGTGGATGTTCACTAACTTACTCACCTTTTTTATTGTTTTAGTCTGAAGACTTGTGATTTCTCCATTGACAGGGTCATAGAGGGACAGTCTTGTATATGGATCACTGCAAGAGAAAGAGAGACACATTTAGATTCAGGTTCAGTTATGATCTACTTTCTGCTCTTCATGTATTAGTGGTTTGTGTGGTTCTTCTGCCATGAGTCTCTACTTTATTTCTAAGGGAAGCAAAACATTTTACATCATTGTCAGATGACTGATAAGATCAGGAACTGAGACTGAAACATTAACATAATGGTTCCAGCTACTCTATGCTCAATGCAAAGTAGACTGTAATTGTTCATTTATAATGGTTTGAGGCACTGTGACATGCATTAAAACCACATCCATCAATCACAACGCATTATCCATTACCCAATCTTAGTGCCACTAAGAGCCTGCAGCACTGTTGTGTCATTAGTAATGTATTAAGTGAATAGTGTTACATCAGAGTGATACTAATGCAAACATTTTTGAATGAATGAGTTAACATACAGGAGAAATAAAGGCATAAAAATCCCCAAACAACCAACAAAATCAACATTTCATGAATCTTGATTAGATGTCGTTGCATTTAGAGGTTATGGACAAGTTTTTATAAAGAATTTAAAAAAAAACAAGGTGTGAAAAGGTCGTAAACAGACATTAAGAGAATTACATTTTCAAATTAAGAGAACTGTTTTTGACATTTTTAATAGTAAAATTTTCCAACAAGATGACATTTTCCTGTAGACTAACAGAGGGTGCATCTCATTTGTGTTGCATGAGACCGATTTTTGTTTTATTTTTTATAGCGAATGCCTGTTTGCAAAAACTGCCTTTGCCCCACACTACTTCCAAAATCTATGATTGAGAATCTTTGTTGCTAACAATAGTAGTACAGAAAATGAAAAACATGGTATGACCAACAACATTTTTGATAATCAATAATTTGTTTCAGTAAATCATCAGGAAAAGAAATCTCTTGTTCCATCTTATCAAATGTGAGGATTTGTTAAATTTCTCTTTGATAAATTACTGTAAATGAAATACACGTGGGTTCTGGACTGTTGCTTGAACTAAACAAGCGATTTTAAGACGTCATCTTGGGGACATTTTTCACTATTTTCTGACATATTACAGAGTAAACATTTAATCGATTAAGAAAAAAATCGATTAATAATTAAAGGACTTTTTCAAGCTAAAATGCTAAACATTTGAGGGTTCTAGCGTGTAAAGTGTGAGGATTTGCTGCTTTTAATGTCAGTAAACTCACTATCTTTGGATTTTAAACAAGATATTGAGAAAATAATTGGTAGGGTAATTGATACTGGAAGTACGTGATAAATATCTACAACTTACCTGGCTCCAAGTATATCTTTTTTGGCCAGCCCAATTCCAGCAATGACTTTCACTTTTAGGATTCTGGATTCATCCTGAAATAACATTAAAAAAAAACACTGATGAGTTTATGAATATGGTAATGACTCAAAGACATAGGTGGATAACTTTTTTTATTAATGCTGATGGACAATAAATCACAAACCTTGTAATGTATGTTAATTGGCAATAAACAGTTTCTGATTCTGATTCTGATATTCTGTAGGCTACATCATGGTTAGTGTCCAGTATAAACTGAATATTGTCTTGTGTTGGTATGGCAAGGTGCTTCACTAGATATCTACACACAGGCATGTCCAGGTATGCTATATACAGTTAAGTTTACTACTGAAATCAATAATGTATTGGATCATAATAATAATAATAACAATAGTCTTGTTAATATGAATCCCTATCACATGCAAGCTGTGCACACCCCCTCAGTACAATCAGTGGGTGATGTAACATCCTGACAATACTTGGCACTTGTGCACATTTCCCATCATAACTCCAGCCTCATTTATGCTTTTATTGTGAAGTAGTGAATCATCATGGCATTTCACAATCAATCACACTGGCTTGGCGTATAAGACACTACTATAGGGCCCTGGCATTGTTATCCATGGCTGTGAGCTCTGAAAACATGATTTTTAAACAAGATAATCCAGAGTTTGGTCGGTCTCCGTTTGGTGTGTGTGTGTGTGTGTGTGTGTTGAGGACGGGAAACAACCGTTGGCCAACAGAGAGGCGTTGACAGCTCAGGAGCCTGTTGGGTTTCCTGGCTGAAAAAGTGAGCAGCTAACGTTAAGGCTGTCTAATTTGTACTAGATAGCATTGACGCGTTAGCTGGATCAATTACATCGATTTTCTATCAATAAGTAACACGTTTTAGCTACCACAAAACTCCCAATATCGCAAGTTAACCAGCTAGTGACTTAGTTAGCTCGCTATTTGATCTCCAGCATGTTCCAGTTAGTTTGTCAGAGTTTAAGTTAGCAACAGTTAGCGTTAACTAGTTAGCCAGCTGGCTAACGACGTGGTCACATGAGCGGTCTCGATAATGGCTGGCCAACGTGATAGGAGCGTTAGAGTTAGTTTACCTCATCTGTCTGAAGTCCTCGGATCTGTGGAGAAAGTGCAGCCATAATATCCTCGCCCTTCTTCCTCCAAAAGAGCGGCGACAACAACAACAATAAGAAGGAGAGGACAGTGGCCCAGCCAACGGTAGACTCTAGTGGTGTTCAGTTACTAAGTTACTCTGCCTCTATTATGTCCTCTGTGTGTTTACGCTGGTAGATACCGTGAACCTAACCAAGTGGCTAGCTGTGACACCGTCGTCACTCGCCGTATCCATCCTCCTCCTCCTCCTCCTCCTTCCTCCTTCCTCCTCCTCCTCCTCCTCCTCCTCCTCTTGTTCTCCGCGCTCTGTCACTGCTACAGCCTGAGAAAAACAGTGGTGGAAGGTAACTGAGTACATTAATGCATCAATAATCACGCCAATATTTTTACACTTCTACTTAGGTAAAATGTTGAATGCAGGACAGATAACGAGTGAATTAGGATGTATAATATAATGATGTGTTATCATAGGTAAGATAAGACCTTATGGGGGGAAATTCACAAGCTACAAAGCAGTATATAAAGTAATTACAATTAGCTCCACCTTTACCAGATGCAACATTAAAGGGATGTACACATGAATGCATCACTATTGATCATTTAATAATATAATATACATTTTTCTGAAATGGACCTTTCTTCATAATGAATATTTTTACTTTTGGTTACTTTGAATGTAGTCACACCTTTTACTAGTAACAGAGTATTTGCACTGTGGTGTTGTTACTTTTACTTTTAAGTACATTATCTGATAACTTCTTCCACCACTGGCAAAAAGTACTCTAACTCCAGTCAGTTATGTTGTGTTATATTATAATATTGTATTATTGATGCATTAATATGTACACGGCATTTTATTAGCTGGTCGAGGTGGAACTTATTTTTATTATTTTACACAATATTGTATTTTAGCCTACTGCATGAGCTGATACAGATTGAGGATAACATTAATCTGTGAAGTAACTATTTCTGTTAAATAAATGTAGTGGAGTAAAAAGTACAATAAAGCACAAACTGAAAATATACTACTAAAGTACAAGTGCCTCAAAATTGTACCAGTGACACTGACTGTATCAGTCTGCAGCTAAGTATGGTGTGGGATTTAGGGTTACATCAGCAAAAATTAATTTAAATTAAGGAGTCAAATGTTTATTTGTCACGTACAAACAATATGAGGAGTGAAATGCAGTTATGTGCTCTGAATTTGACTTAATGTGAGATTCAGATTCTCCAAATTTCAGTCTGAAGTCCAGTCAGAATAGTCTGGTTATTGTCGTAGGTGAAAACTTGCATATGTCATATGTCAGCTGTTGCCCAACTGATACAGGATGTTTGAGGGTGATACCAATATCAGTGTTGAGAGCTAAGAAGTACCAAATATATTGTCGATGATACTTTTCCATGTTTGCTTAGTGTTTGTATCACATGTTAGATTACCTGGAAACTTAAGTTAATGGATGTAGTACAGCAGCTGACTCCCAAATAATACAAATAATACAAATAATAAGATTCTAGCGTGTGATTGATGTGATGTGATTTATTACTGAAACTGAATTTGCAGAAATGAAACTGAAAGCAATCGTTGCCTGGAAGTTAGGAAACTGCACAGAAAACTGAAGATACTTCTTATGCAGTGACGTAAGGTATTGATTGTTTGTAGTTAATGGACTCAAACATGCAGGATAGAAATTCTGGTAGTACTGAAAACCAGGACCACTGTTGGGAACCATAACCTTAGAGTAAAAACTAGTCTCACTAATGGCCTCACCATATCTGGCAAGCTGTTACTGTAACTAATCGTGTGCAGCCATACTTCTGGCTCAAACACAGGAGGTCTGGAGAAACATAAACAGCAGTTGGTCAGAAAAGGACAGAGACGCCGTGGGCTGTCAGTAATCAAGCAGTCAGTTCTGCTCAGACAGAACACAGCGCTGGTATTCTGTACTGCTGCATGAACAACAAGGAAGTTCAAGTTACTTTAAGTGCCACACAGCTAGAAGGCTGGAGCTGGTTTCCAGCACATACTTAAGTACAATTCTGAGGTACTTTACGAGAAGATATTCCATGTTTATACCTCAATATATTTCAAAGGGAAATGTTGTAGTTTTTACTCTTCCTTTTCAGATAAACCTTTTACATGACCGAAGCATATGATGAGCTTTTTAAAATACAGCACAATGTCTCCTTGTTACATGTTTCAGATGTTGATGAGTTGTGAGCACTTCCACCAAAGAGGCATTTCCACTTTTAACCTTCTCACATTGTGTTTCGTGATCCTGTTTGAGAGACAAAGAGGTAAAAGGTTAATTTCACAACAAAAGCAAATGTTAGAGAAAAGTAAAAAAAAAATAAAAATATATATATATAAATGTGTTTAGGGGGCCCGATCCTTAGGATGGGAACCACAGGACTACCTAGCAGTATATATAGTAGTTAAAATTAGCTCCAACTGTCGTGATCCAGGTTCTGCCCCTAGCTCTCTATCTCTCTCTGTTCTCCACCTCTCTTCTCCCTTGAGTCTTGGGTTGCAGGTAGAGGCATGGGCGGAGCCACCACTCATCAGGCAGACCACCTTCCACCGGCTGCTGGCTGATCTGAACCACCTGTCTACAATTATTCATCAGTCCCTCTGCTTATATTCCCCGGTTTCACACTCCAGCCTTTGCCAGTTTGTCAGTTTACCTCTGTGGTACAGACACTCAGGCTCCCTTAAGTTTATGAATGTTACCTCGAAGCTCTATTCACCGGTTTTTCCTCTGCTCCAGGTTCTCCTACGCCGTGCCCGCTCTGTCTCCCTACTCTGCCGACAAACCAGCCTTTTGGATCTCACCCTGCCATCAACCTCCATCCACCTGCAGCCCTCTCTGGACCCAAGACCCAGCTCCAAAACCCAGCTCCAAAACCCAGCTCCAAAACCCAGCTCCAAAACCCAGCTCCAAAACCCAGCTCCAAAACCCAGCTCCAAAACCCAGCTCCAAAACCCAGCTCCAAAACCCAGCTCCAAAACCCAGCTCCAAAACCCAGCTCCAAAACCCAGCTGAACCCCCGTCTCCATTCTCCATCGCCCTTCCCCCTCTACGTCTGCCGCTGCCGTTGATTTCCCAATAAATCATTGTAACTCACTCTTCTGGCTGTTTTTGAGTCCAGTAATTTAGACCTCCTTAACACCAACTCTACAAAAGTTAAATACTAATGTAATAATACTTTTTCCACAGAACAACTTTTACTTTTGATACTTTAAGTACATTTTGCTGATAATACTTATGTACTTTTACTGAAGTAGGATTTTGAATGAATGATGACTTTTATTTGTAACAGAGTATTTTCCCACTGTTGTATTGGTACTTTTACTTAAGTAAGAAATCTGAGTATTTCTGCTACCACTGCCTTATCTTTGTGTCAGAGCTTGGCATTCACATCACAATACTTGACAATACTCTCTATTTTGAAAGAAAGATGTTTTCATTCCCCCATATCCTGATGGTACAGACACAGGCCTCTTATCACCCAGTTTAACACCAGGTAAAATTAAGACTTCAAAATGAGGAAACTAATACTTTAACTCCTGCTGCCTCACATGTCAGGTTTGGGGTGAAGAAGTACACAATCATAAGGTTAAAAAAATGCATTCTTTCAAGAATGAATATTGATATTTCTTTAAAATAGCATGTCATCTTTAAAGAACCTGCACAACCACACAGGTGTTTTCAATTATTCTGGCATGCCGGCTCACAGACACGGCTTACTGGAACACCTAAGTAGAACAGAAAAGGGCTAATGCTATTAGTCACATCCGCAAATGTTCCTGTTATAACAAGACAAAATGTCTGCTGTGAAAAGTCTATCAAGTGGGGTCATCAAAGTTAATTAACTAATAAGAATGATGAAGGTGTTTGTTGTCACTGTAACTGGTGCAACAAAAATGACAGGAGAGTCAGGAGATGGGTGCAGATTCTCAAAATGCCTCTTTTTGGTTTTATCTGTTTAATTGGGTGTAATTAGGGGGGTTAATGAGAGCTGGTTCATTCCCCGAACCAGAAGGGAAAATGAACCCTAAGTTAATGAAAATGTGGTGGAAATTCCATATTTACTGTTTATATTATGCTTATATTATTCCTATTTTTTATATTTCATAAATTACCAAGGTTGTGTCTCTCTTTCTCCTCTATGTGTTCAGATCAATTTGACCTTTGGTGTGTAAGGCCTTAAATCGTCTTCCTGTGAGAAGCTCCTATCTTTTCTCTCTCACAGAGATAAATTAGAAAACTCTGTCTCTGGAGGAAGGATAAGACAGCCAGGTGTACGCCTTATGAGTGCAAGTATTGCTTGAAGACAAAGGACAACTTTCACTTTTATTCTGTCATTGATCTGTTTATAAAACTGTATAACTTTATTCTGTGTTCTTTTGTCTTTGTCTCTTTTTGAATTCAGTTTATTTCAGACATTTCTACAACAACAGTCCCTTACCTCAACACCTGCTTCTGAAGTGTCCTTGAGTGAAGGAGTAAACACAACAGTGGCCAACAGTGAAGGACAGTAGTTACACTGCTCACCTCCCACATTTGAATGTGTCAGTATCAGTGAATGAATTACATGTTATTGATCATTAAAGGACAAAGACTATCTTTGCCAGACTTCAGATAGACATCTACATTCATCCATTGCTCAAAGCTGCCCAGGTTGTTACTATCTTAAGCAGGACTAATTTGATATGAATTCTGGGTAAATAAAACCTTTTTAAACATGGCTGACTTAGCAACCACGTCAAACCACTCATTTCCCTTCACTCCACAAGAAAATGTTTTGTCATGTGATGCCAGTGGTTAGTAGGTGTCACTGATTGTTAAAAAGGGATGGACCGAAACAGAACTAAACCTAATTACAGTGTTACAGCTTTTACCACTACAATTACTTCTTCCCCCTTTCTACCCAGTGTGGAGCCCTGCACTGAGGTCCATGTCACTGCTGACTTTTCTTGGACTAGGGTGGGCATTGACAGACATATGAACCTCCTTGACATGGTGTTGCCATCCTTTTCTTTCTCTGCACAGAGGAACTTCACTGGGAGGGCATAACACATTGGCGGGTTGTGATATCCCCTCCAGATCACACTGCCTCTGAGCAGACACCCTGCCTGAGCAACAAGGACATGATTCTCAGTTAAATTAATATAGTTCAGCAGCTGTCTTGCGCCACCTGCTGCCAAACTGATTTCTCCTCCTCATCAAAAGTCATTAGTTCTTCACCCACTTAGGCTCAGGGCCGCTCCATAACAGCCGAGGCTCTCTGGGGGAAAACTAGAATAGGAGACAGAGGGAGAGCTGGAGGAGGTGCTAAGAGAAGATCAAGAGGGACGACATTAAAGAAACACTCCCTCCAGGATACAAGGATGTACTTAAAAATGTTTATTAGTTTTAAAAAGTCTTTAAAAACCAGTATCAACAAGCACTTCCCCTTATAAAAGCACTTGCTAAAATGCAAAAAGAAAATCCCCTGTACACTGACCACAGCAACATAACAGTGGAGGGCAGTTCTACAGCTCTGAAGAGGAAGGGTCATGTCTTCATTAAACACAAACGTCAGTGCTAACCAAGTAAATGCAAATGTTTTCACAGACACAGTAAAGATAAACATTAAAACTGAGAGAATATAAATAAGAAAAGTTTGTCTAAATTGCTCAACATTAAATTATACTCAAAATGAGATTATATATTACAATGATATAATCTGTTTTTACAGAAGTTAAACATGTTAAATGTCAATTTATCAACACAGAAAGAGCTTCAGTGTTTGCACTACAGTATATTATGGCATTAATATTACACCATATAATTATGAATATTCTCATTTCCACATTTTAAAATGTGTGCAAATATTTTCTGGGATATTTTTCTGCCAAAATCCAGTTATGATGGGTTTTGGACAACAAGCTTAATCTTACAAATTTTGTTACAAATCATCTGTTCAAAAAAAGAGGAACTGTATATGACACTATGACAGTATGCTACCAAACATCATAACAGTGCAAGTCAGATTATTGTGAATTCACAAGATTATATGGTTTGCAAGGTTACAGCTTCTGTACAAACAAACACACTCTAAATAAATAGTAGTAGTAACAAAAAAACACACTGGACAACGGGCCACACCCCAAATCTGTACAACAAATGAAGTTAGAGTGACCTTCAACACAAACACACTCAGGGATCTAACGCTAACACAGAAAAACAGGTCATGAATAAATTACAGTGTTTTGGTTTTTGTCTTTTTGCCTCCACAAAAACATTATTTACCTGTTGGGTTTACAAAAGCATCAACAACAGTAAACAAAGAAATCCTTAATATTGTTCTGATGTACTGATTTTATAAAGAAATGCTTTTCCAGTGCTGCAAATGTCACCAATATTCCACTTATTTCCCATTTTATCCGTCATATTACAGAATATATTTGTTATGGCTGTCATCAAACATAACTCCCTCACACAGGAGATTTATATTACACACCCGAGATCTTAGTGCATGTTATTGCAGGTTATATTTAAAGGTTCGTCTTTGGTATGGACATAAGGCTCAGAAACCCAAAACCCTCAGCAGCACCTGTGAGTCTCATCTCATCTGTGGAAAGCAAGACTTTCACATCTGATCAGTGATTGGCTGTTACACCTCAGGGCATGCAGTGAGAAATACTCCTCCGTCATACAAACCAAACACAGTGCATTCATGTAAAGAAACACAAGTATTACAGATTGTCAGTGCCGTACAATGAGCGCTACATTAGGAACCAAACCTGTGTTAATTTCCGCTCAGTTTCATCTACTAAGTCCATTTTACACACAATAATACACTGAATTCTGAGCGCAACTGTCAAATCATTTCATTTTATTTTCACCATCCCATAATTCTTCTTTTATACAAGGTTCATGCTTCAAAAGTGCAGAAACCCTCCAATAAAGGGGGGTTTAAATCAAGTTTAATTCTTAGGAAAATGGTTTAATACATTTCCTAAATATTTATCCTCTGGTGGTTGAGCCCTCATCTTCGGCTGCTTGTTTGATGGGCACCTTTCATGTTGTAGGTAGCACTACAACATGAAAGGTATACCACAATCCTCATATAAATGCCATATAAATACTCAATGCATAGTTAAAGCTATTTTTATGGGCACCACTGCAGGACAGAGGGCTTCCATCTTGGCTTCATGTGTCCACACTGAACAACTCAGAACCACTAAGAGAATTCTTTGAAATTAATATCATCATTGCTTCCATGTAGTATATTGCTGATATTTCTTAACATATCTTATTGTGCATGTAAATTAAAGGGATTCATTAGCACTTCTACAACATTATAGTTATGATTATACAAGACGGTTACTTTTTTCAGACTTTTGCGAAATGTGCAAACAAGGCCTAATTATATTATTGATATCATAATCTTCAAATTGTCTGAGCTCTGCCTGTAAAGTACAGACATTTGATTCTTGTGATGATTGAAAGATGAGAGGTTGACTTGGCTCTTTAAATGTATTGGCTCATTCTGAGAGGCTCAAAGTCTGTGATGATTGTCAGGAAGGCTTTTATATAAAAGAACAACGAAGGTTAAAAATGTGGATATGATAACCAGATAACTAATGACAGTTTAGACATTCATCACTTCCATTTATGGTTCTGGTACATTTAAAGTATTAGCAGATACTCTTCATGTATTACATCAATAAAGGAAGTAACACTATTGCATTTATGATTATTATTTTAAATTCATCCACATCCTATTATATGCTTCATGCCAATTCTTTAGCATATCATCAGTGATGACAGATCAGAAAGAACATATTAAATTGATTTACACGGATGAATTTTAGTTCTATGTTTTTGATGATATTTCTATAAACTGAGTGTAAACTTTTATAACATGTCTTGTTGAAATATCTTTTCCAGATAAAGAGAATGCCCTGTAACCAGACTGACACCCAAAGCTCCTACAAAGATTTACTACTTTTTTTCTGTGAATCTACGTCACACACAAATGTTTCATTTATGACATACTGTTAGTTCAACATTAAATAGATTTTGTACCTTATGCTTTAATTATATAATGCCTGCCGTTGACAATATTTAGACACCGTGGTGTAAAGAAATATTGTTGTAAATCATATTAATAATAATGTTTGTTTCATTAAGTTTCACATTACTTTACACTAAGTAATCCATGGCTCTGTTGTGATTTGTTCACTGACTCTTCAGTGAAATATTGAACACAAAATAAAAAAAAGGATAAGATTTCTTTTTTTTTGTTCAGTAACCTTTGTTTACTTGTTGGAAATGCTCTTGATCAAACAACATGAGGTGACGTTCTCTGATTAAAGGGAAATGACCAGCATTTTAATCAGAGCGGTGCAGCATCACTGCAGGTTAGCCTGGCACTTAAACTGGACAAACCTCAATGTGTCCAGTGTTGCATTATAAAGTGTAAATGCCTGAAAATAAATAAAACAAACAGCAACCACAGATTAACATGTTCAACATGACTAAACAAAAAGAAAAAAAAACTCTATTCTCAGCCCATCAACCCAACAGTTGGATGATCTTTGCTCTCCAGCCAGTCGAGTCCACTTGAATGTGTCGCCTCGCTGGTAATTTGCTGAAACAGCGGATCATTCACCAACTCCTCCGCAGCAGCACTGTGATAGTGCCCTTGCTGCTGGTTGGGGTCGAACAGAAGGTTTGTGTCCAATGCGTTAAGGTCATTGATGCTGCTGGAGAGCTCCGACGTCATTCTGATTTCACAAGGGAAATCTGCGCCGCTGCCTGTAGTTAGCTGCTCCATGAGCTGATTTCCAGCAGTAAGGCTGTTGTCTGTCAGCAGGTCTTTCACTGCGCTGCTGAAATCCAGCTGCTGCAGTTCTTCCTGATGCTGCTGTGAGCTCAAAGTTAACAACATAGACTGGGCCTGTTGTCCGTGCTGCTCTCCAGAGGCTGACTGCGCTCGGCTGTCACCTGCTGAGAGAATTATTTGTTCATTAATAGCGTTTTCGATGAGGTAATTTGGCCTCTGCAACTTGCACGTGCTGGTGGGGTCAGAGGTCATCAGGCTGAGGTGGTTGTCACTGCAGGAGAGGTTGGGGTCGGACTCAAGGATCTGGGTGAGGTTCATGCGTGCAGTGTAGCTGGAGGGGAAATTATTGATGCCCAGACCCCGAACAGTGTCATTATGGTCCCCGTCCAGCTTGTTCAGAAGGACGTTGGTGATGTTTTTGCTGTTGCGCTGTTGGCCCGGCATGGGCGGGAACTCAGTTTGCATCATGACATTGAGCGGCACAGAGTGGCTCCTCTGAGCCATGCTGCTCACCCCAAGATTTGACTGGCTGTTTGCAAAGATGTTTAACACCTCAGGCGTCACAGGAGAGTTAAAGGGAGACACTACTGAACGAGGGATATGGGGAAGATTTCCTGTGTTTCCACTCAAATTCCTCTGATGCACAGCGGGGCTAACACTACGGCATCGAAAGGTTGTAGCAGGTGTGTTGGTGACTTTGTTATCCAGAGGGGCAGGCACAGCAAAACCCTCCTGCTTGGCCATGCTAGCTACCTGCTGCTGCACAGGTGAGATGGGAGTCAAGCGGCCAAAATGGCTGTCGTAGTGCCGTGCATGAGGGACGGCGAAGGCGTGAGGTTTTTGAAACTGGTCGCCTATCAGGCCTTGATAGCTGGGGAGGATTCCCATCCCACTGTTTGACTTATTTAAGCTCCCACTGCTGCTGTTGTAGCTGTTATTCATCCACTCCAGCCTGGTCTTGTCTGGGTGGGTGGCCATCGGTCTCTGCATGGGTTTCACAGGGCTGCTGGAGACGTTGCTGCCGTCATGGAAACCAGTGATGCTGGAGTTGATGGGTGTGAATGCAAACGGGTTTCTGCACTCCACTGGACTGGGAGGCACAGTGCTGCTGCAGTTGGAGTGTGGAGTGCCAACTGGGGTGTGACGACTGCTTCCCAGTGCGCTGTCCACTGGGGTGGTGGAGGCCATGCGGGAGCAGGGGCTCTCTCCGGTGAGGCCTTGGACTCCTCCCATCATGTCTGATGTGGGTGTGGGAGTGGGTGTCGGCGTTGGAGTTTGGATCGGGTTGCTGCGGCTGTTTGCAGCATGATAGAAAGCAGTCGTGGTCTGATTGGTGGACATTATGCTGTCCGGCATCACAGCCTGTTGGCCTTGAAGTGTGATACAGTCTCCAAACTCCTGCAGGTTGTTCAATTTCATCTGCTCCTCCATCTGCACCAGCTCCTCCACAATGCTGTCTTGAGTCACATCATCATCAAAGGGAAAGTAGTCCATATCCGTCTGCATGGGGAGCTGGCTTGACGATGAAGCTTGATTGAAAAAGTCTACGGGTTCAGTAGCAGGGTTGGACTGGGTGTAGGTCTGTTGTTGAGCTCCTTCCAGGCTCCCTGTGGTAGAGTTTGAACTCCTAACATCACTCACACTTGTGTGGAGGCCGGTGTTATTAGGTATGGCATGCACGTTCGCCATTGTGTGCCTCTGCTGTTGCTGTATTAATGCGTGACTGACTGAGGTGCTAGTTTCCATAACAGTGGAAGTGTTTTTCCTCTGCATTGAGCTCTGTGTTTTGGCAACAGAGTAGAAGCCACTGGCTCTGAAAGAGGGAGTGCAGAGAGCGTGGACTTGAGTGGATGAGTTCATTTTCGTTTCTACCTCCCTGGTAGCTGGTGCACTTTCAGGTCTAGCTGGAGCTCCTGGCCTGGGGACGTTACCGACCACGTTTCTAGTCCCATGTCCAAGACCAGCAGTGCCCTCTATTGGCTGCTGGGGCATGAAAGCTCTTTTGACTGGCGAAAGATCTGGACTGAGGCCTGAGCGTTTCCTGAGGCTCTTAGTGGACAAGAAACCTTCCTTTGCTGGTGTTACACTGCTACCTTCCCCAGATGAAGGTGCTCTGCTGGTGTTCAGTAAAGAAACAGCGCTGGTATTCTGAGTGGAGGGAGTTAAGTGCAAAGTGCCTGTATTATCAGCGCTATTATTGCTGCTTTCGGCAGTGTTACACAGCGTTAGTGACACAGTGTTAGTGATTGAGGAGGACTGTCCATTACAATTAGTGCCGGATGTTTCCTCCAGACCCAGGAAGCCTCTGGTCTGAGGTATGGGCACACTGGCAGCCCTTCCAGCCCTATTTGCCATTGCTCCTGGAGTCAAAATTAGACTGCTAGGATTTTGCATTTGGCTGTTTTTATGTATAGCTTCAACTTCCATTTCAACATCGATGGTGTGGGTGTTCACAGCCTGCCCTGGCCTGGCCACCGGGGCCAGAATGGGGACCGCAGAGTTGCTCCTCGTGCTTTGATTGTAGCTGACGTCTTCTGCAACTGCAGAACTGCTGATGCCTGCAGATGCCGGCCGCAGAGTGGCGTTCGTGAGGGAAGTGGTGGTATTGCTGCTGGGTGCAAGCGATATGGCTGTCATCTTGACCAAACCGACTGGACTGACATGACATGTAGTCATCATAGTCTTAATGGGGCTGTTGCCAATGATCATGGTGGAGGGCGAGCGCAAAGTTATAGCAGTCGGGGCCGAAGGCTTGGGCAGGATTTGCGCATAGCGCTGCCGAGCAGAGCGTTCACCCACAGGACTGGCTAGAATATTTTGCGGGGTTTTGGGGCTCTGTTTCATGGCCTGAACTGGCTGGGTCACCATTTGGAAGTTAATAGGCAGCACTTTGCTGTCTACTGTTCCCATTGGACTGGGGGACATCAGCTGCCTGCTTCTCTGTACCTGCAGAGAGGGAAGGCCAATCAGAAAGTGGGACAACTGAATTCTAGATGATAATCAATCAATCAAAGGCGTCTGACAACATATTATGAAAATCTCTACCTGGTGATTTTCATCCAATATTTCTTAAGGTTACATCCAAAATCTAAAGTTCTGAGTTCTTATAATTTAACTTTCATTACCTCCACGGAGAATACTGTTTGCTGTTAGACAGTTTTGTTGCCATAAATAAAACCGTGAAACTGTCACCCCTTGGCCCTCTGCATGTATTATTTTCAGGACAGGCTGGGCTCAAAACAACACATACATGGATGATAGACACTTAAAGTGACATAATATTGTGGATATAATAACCATGCTGATGCAGTGTTCTATATCTGCGTCGTGCTGTGGCAAAGTACAGTCTATGTTTAGTGCAAAATTGAGACACAGGACAATCTTCTTTTTAAGTACATAGCTGCTATGATGACTACAGGCAAATAAATGATCTGTTTTGATAAATTATCTGAACAAAAAGACTTCACTGAAACATTGAAGTAACAAATATAACTGACTGATTCTATTAATGTTTTTCATAGTAGTCTGTTCAGAGTTACTAAACTGAAAATTAGAGGTGTCATTTTGAATGCAATTTGCATTAGTTTGATTACTTGTTTGATGTCAGCACATTGAGTATGAAATGATTTATTAGAATGAAAAGAAGTGGTGCCCCGGTCAGACTGTACACATCTTTACGAATTAATTCATTTACTTTACTCTTATTATATCAAAAAAGTAGTAATTTTGGCAAATTGGGTTTTTCAGCTTCTAAGTATTAATAAAATGATATCATATACGATTTCAAGTCAACAGTATAATCTAAATTGAGGGTCCTGCTTTCTCACCGTGATGGGGCTTGGGACAGCAGCTACCACAATGCCTATGGTTGGCTGAGGTGACGGAGGGGTGGGGCTAGCACAAGGCACGCCATCATCTGCCCGCTTGGTTTGTCCCTCTCCAGGTAAAGGAGAGTGCAGCTTCTGCTCTTGTTGTTTCCTCTGGATCTTCCTCTGGAGCTGCTGCTTTGCGTCGGCAGAAGGTGAGGACAGGGTTGTCGCATGAGGCTGGAATGAGTGAGCCTCAGCGGTGGGGACGAATGCCGAGAGCATTTGTGGAGTATTAACCTCTAAAGAAAGGAAACGGGGTTTTAGATAGCAGGGTATCATGCTGCTGTTATGATCAAAAAGTAATAACCACACCATTATAATATGTAAATATGTAAATGTATAAGCTCTAGTTACATGTATAGTAAGGATTGATCATTAGACGACACCTTAACTTATTGTTTATTTTACTGGGTCCACAATAGCTTCTGTCACATCAAAAATGTCCAAATACAATTAACACAACAATGAATGCACTGTCCAAAAAATGTTGCAATTAAAAATAGATAAAACAAAGCAGCTGATCCTAATAAAACTTAACCAAATTAATAACAACACACAGTTGTCAATAATATCAATAATTGGTTCAAATTACCGCATATATGATAAACAAAATGAAGGTGAAGTGTGTGCCAAACAAGCACCAACAAATGACAACCAATAATTACAAGAATACAACCATGCATGAATTTCATGAAAACTACGACAACATCAAATAGGAACAAGATTGAATTCAGTCATCCAGTCTTTATGTGCAAATGCATTTGTTTCTAAAATGTGTGAGTACTTCTTTAATACAGTTTGGTAACTTGTTCCATTCTGCAGAAACTCTATACGTGTATGTTTAAAAGATTCTTGGGTCTAGAGATAACAAGCTGCTGTTTATCATATGTGTGTTATATGTATGTGTTTGACCAGAGTGCTCCAATAAAGCTGCAAAGGTTTCAGGTACTTCAATATAAAAATACAGAAAGAAAAAGACACAAGCAGGCTGGAATAAAAGAGCAGTAACAGACAACTGCCACCAGATGTCACTACTGACCTCTTTGTACATGAAGCCGAGGTAAACTGTCTCACCTGTTGCTGTGCCGGTAGTAATGGTGAGAGCTGCCAAAGACTTGTTGCTGATGTAATGGCTGTCGATTAGGAAGCGAGCCAAGTCTTCCACGGCATCAAACTGGCGTTTCAGCACCTTTTGGGCCCACTCACACACCAGATCACAGGCTGCAAATCGCACATCCTCCTTGATGCTACTCAGCTGGCCTGGTGACTCCAGGACATCACACTGCAGCTACACACACGAGATACATGGTTATATATATATGACACGATGGATGGCATGACAGTGACAACAATGGAGTCAGAATACAAAGAGAGTTTAGATTATTCTGAAATATTAATAAAGATGTAAATGTGCTTACTCCGTCCCCTGTTTTATGGAGATCCAGAGTGGGTAAAGATGGCATGTGAACAAAGGGCCTCTTCCTTAGTCCACTGTAGCAATATGTAAGTTGGTGTTAAGATCAAAAATTCCAGAAAACAAACATATGCTGACAATATACAGTGAAATGTGGACAGTGTGCAGTCCACGTAACGCTCATCAGTTCAATTTTCCATTACGAAAAAAGTTAATATTAGCAGAGAAAAAAAGGAAAATAGTATTTTTCATTTGTCAGATCAATCTGTAATAAAGATTTTGGAAATGTTTTATGAACTGTTGGATAGCAGGCAGTGAAACAAACAATTAGCTTACCAACTAGTCATTAATAAAAGTAAACAATTAATAATCTATTGACATCTAAAACTATCAGCTCAGAACAACAGACCACAACAGCTTTTAAAATCTGTACATGTTTAGCATTTAGTTGTTGTCACTCATGAATGATGAAAAACATCTGCTTATGTGCAATATTCATTAAATGAGGCAGGATTTCAGCTTTTATGTTGAGAGTCTCTGTTGAAATGCTTATGTCTGATTTGAGATGAGATCAAAGCCAACTCCCTTCAATAGGCAAACATTTTAACTTTTTCCACATCATAACCCATAAAATGAATGACTTATGATCTCACCTTACACAATTATGATTGCATTAACCTGAATGACTGAAGGTCATGAATATAAACCAAGTTTTGCAAAAAATAAAAATCACAATTTTATCATGAAGGTCAAGATCACAGTGACTCCCCTGAGGGGCCTCTGTATTATGCTTGTGCTTCTGAGGCAGAGGGGGACTTTATTTCATTTCACATCTATATTTAGAGAGCTTATGAACTGCAACAGCAGATGGTCTGTGACCAGAGACAGAGGCCAGACTGTTACAATCCATTCCAGTGAAGGATATTTTGATTTTCCTCTCATGCCAAGTCGACGCGCCTTCATGTTCGGGAAGACATTTTTCATCATTTTTCCAAAGTCCGCAGCACTCAGTGGGTGATAGTTAAGATTGTCACAGAAGCTCCTGAAAGACGTAACAGACAAGAATAAATGTAATTAAGAAATGCCTTGAACCATGAATCAAATCATATCAACACATTAATGTTTGCATCCCTGGTGAAAGTGAGGTGATAAAAGTCTTTAAAGTTAAAACTACTGAAATTCAATCTGACTTTTTCGTCAAGGTGCTCTAAGTTTATATTAACAATGGATAAAATGAGAGAGAACAAAACACTAAAGTTATGGGCCAAAGACACTAAAACGCTGTGCTGAGGGGAGCTGCAGAGTCAGGTGATGATTCTCTGTCAGTTTATCACTACGACTGATGATCAACATTACACAAGCCATTTTATGCTGCAGCAGGCAGCTATTTTCAGCAAAAAAAGCTCAAATAAACCCCCTGTACACTACCTGCTCAGCACCAAATAGCAGACAAAGTTGCTGGTGAACATAGTGGAGCATTTAGCAGCTAAAAAGACAGATATTGAGTGGTAGAGACCAAAAACAGAGCCAAAGGAGAGTGAATATTTGACTTAGTTCGTCAGATGACCAGAAACTCCAAATGAACAATAATGTTGTTCTGCAACAGCTGGATGAGTAAATAGACAACTGTTCGCTGTAATAGTGGCACACACGTCTGACATTCTTAAACACACAAAGTAACCGTGTGTGTGGCCGGGAAAATATGTGAATGTCAGCTATTAAATAGAAACAACTACTTAAGAAAGATTTCAGTAGCCTGAAAAAGATTGTGACAAACGTGATTGTTTCATTGCACAAAACAAAATGTCTTTGCTGTTTTGGAGTGAAGCACATTTTGTCTCTTCAAAGCCTTTTCACCTGTCTCTCCTAAAGGCGCCAATATTTCTGGAGGGCACTGTATTTCTGATCTGGTAGAGTTAAAAAGACAGTTACATAACACTGTCAGAGCATTTCAATGGCTGTCTCAGACTTTCCATTCTAATATTACCAACACATGCTGTTCTCTGTGATTCCCATGCCTGCCGCGTCTATTTATACTGATGCTTCAGCCGGTAGCAATTTAGAGGAGAAAGAATCTCAAACATTAGTAGCTGTTATCTTTTCAAAAGGTTAACACCAACGATAAATATTCAAATAAATAGTGAAGTATGTAGTTTAGTAATGTGTGTCTCTCTGTGTTATATATTTGTTTGTTTAATAAGAAACTATGAGAGTGACAATAAAGTCTCAGCTCTCGACACTTGTACCTACTTGTATTCGTCATAGACCTCCTGTTTGGGAAGAGAGGTCTCTGGGTATTCCTCTAAATAATTGCGGATCCAGCTGAACGCATGCATCTGCTGCGTGCGGCTTGATGACAGGGCGCTCTGGTCACTGAGAAAAGATATGGATCATTGATAGATTGACAAATGACAAAAGGTACAACACTTGTCTGAGTCAAGTCACTGTAACCACAGTCCTCAAAGCTAATCGAAGCTGTGCCACTCTTTATCACTCACATAACAAACTTTCTTTAGACTGTTTCATAAATATTTAATCAAATGTCCATATTCCTGTAAATACTGTCACTGCCAGGTGTGTCCTTACCTTTTATCAGTGCTGCTGCTGGGACCAGAAGGCAACTTCAGGTAGAGGTAGAGTTTTTCAATGTCTGAGAACTTCTCGACATCTAACTGTGGAAAAAAAACGGGACAAAAAATATATAATTAAATATTTGGCCTTCTTGTTCATCAGCACAAAGTAGTTTCCCGCCATGGATTTAAAAGTAGAGGTAGTCTTGTTGCAGCTGCAGAAATTACACACACACACACACACACACACACACACACACACACACTGAAAGTGGCAGACATTCTTGGATTGTTCATAATGAACAGTGAATTCATGTTATTCTTGTTTTTAGCTGCGCGGCACGATGTTGTCAGTCGGTCCACCACTGTGCTTCAGACTGAAGCATCTCAACCATTATTTGATGGATTGCCAATAAAGTTTGTACAGACATTTGTGGTCCAGGATGAATCTTACAGACTTTGGTGATCCTCTGACGCTGACGTTACCAAGCAAGACACTGAACCCTGACGGAGACCAGAACCTTGCATGGCAGCTCGGTTGCCATCGGTGTGTGAATGTGTGAGTGAATGGGTGAATGAGACTTAGCTGTAAAGCTCTTTGGGAACCGTGAAGGTTGAAAAGCGCTATATAAGTGAGATCATTTATTCATTTTCTCAGTACACATGTGACAGTAGCAACAAACATACTCAGGCTTGTCCAACACAATGAACTTGAACACATGATATTCTGGCCCTCTTGCCTTTACAACAACACAACCAACAGCAAAGCTAGTGGCCATGAATCAACAGATGTAGGTACATTTGTAACACACACAGTATACTCTAGATCATGCCTGCACATCATGGTCACCTCTCACTCATTCATTCATACTGAGCACACACAGACACGCCTACACTGCACTAACTGAACCTCCTCAGCCTCTGAGCTACAAACGATCTTAAGCTCTTCAGCACTATGTTCTTCAAAGGGAGAAAGAAACATGATAACGTAAAGAAGGAGCAGTTTAAATTCTGTGGGTTTTGATGGCAGCAGACAACAGTGTAGAACACCAAGCAATCCTCTAACCTAGTGCCTATAAAAAGTATTCACCCCCCTTGTAATTATTCATGTTTATTCATGTTTTATTCTTTTACAACATTGAATGAATGTAGATTTAAGGTGAAACTGATCAACAGAAAAGACTCAAAGTGAAAACAGATCTCTACAAAGTGATTTAAATTAATTACAAAAATAAAATACAAAATACGTGTTTGACACACCTAAATCATCACTGGTGCAGCCGATTGGTTTTAGAAGTCACATAATTAGTTAAATGGATATCAATAGGTTTTCTTTGATTGTAGTATAAATACGGCCTTATATGGAGGTCTCACTTTTGGTGAGTGGCAAAAACCTTCATCATGAAGACTCTGAGCAACTCCACGAAAAGCACAAGTGAGGGGATGGATACAGGAACATTATCAAGTCACTGAACATCCCCTGGAGGACAGTTAAAGGGGAGCTCCAACAATTTTACACATCAGGCTGTTTACAGGTCTGGAGGAGGACTACTTTATGTGTGAAAACACATCGTGAGTCTGAGTCTAAATCAATCATAGTGAGTGAGGCCACCAAGAGACCTCTGAAGGAGTCAGAAGCTTGAATACAAATGTTGGACGGGTGCTTCACCAGTCGCAGCTTTATGGGAGAGGCAAAGAAAAAAGAAAAAAACACTCACATGATATCTCAGTTCTAATTTGCCAAAAGGCACGTGGGAGACTCTGAAGTCAGCTGAAAGAAGCTTCTATGGTCTGACGAGACCAAAACTGAGCTTTTTGGCCATCACTGCAAGCCACACACTGCATATCAAAAACAGCATGAGCAGCATGAACAAACTTTTACTCTGACTCTAAGCCAAGCAGTGCTGTGCAGTTCAGACACACAAGCATGTGCACACATACAGTGTAAATGGCTGCAGACAGACACACAGAGACAGACAGGATTCTGCAAAGGAGGGGAGCTTGTAAGGTGAACTCGATTCCTCTGTGGTTAACCCTTCTCTCAAGGACAGCTCGCTGCACGGTGAGTGCACAGACACTCATCCACACACCAAACACATGTCTTCACTCATATATATATATATATATATATATATATATATATATATTCACCCTTTCAATTGGCTCCTAAGAATAAACGTTATTCTTCTCAGATTAACCTCTTTGTTGTTAGGGAACCACAGCTCACACGTGGCTAACAGACACTGAGATGCATCAGCCATGAGGTATACAGCTAAATAATACACATCCTTATAAATATTAATAATACATTCTTATAAATAAGCACTGTAATGTGGGCAAGTTGTTGTATCTGTAGGCTGCATTTCAAATGCAATCCTACTAAAACCTTGTTGTGTATCATTCAGAGGACATCGTTGGCCTTTTAAGTGTGACTCACTTCCTGCTCTGCTGACTTGGACTGTCAGTGTCTGTATGTTACTGTGTCATCAGCTCTGCACAGTGAACTCACTTTACCTTGAAACAAAGACGTTACCAGCGTGCAAACACACATGCAGTGTAGATTTTAGTAGTCGATAGTAAGAAACTTATTTTGTGCAGCTTTGTACACTATGAAGTAGATAATTCCTGACACAAGATGCAGTGGTTTTAATGTTTTCCATTGTTGTAGCTCAGATGATCCCTCAGAACTCGAGCAAGTCAGATACATCAGCATTTAAGATGTTATCAGACAATTATAGCTCATCACAGGAGGGAGAGAGAAGGCTGTGCTTTAATGCCACATAATTCACAATATAGTTGTTCTCATTTACACATTTTTCTGTTCCTGTTGTCAGATAACGGAACGAGTATGACATTTGATCGCGACTTATAAACACCATGACGACCAGCAGTCACTACCAAGCTGCTGAGCTGCAGATAAAATCATTATCTAACGGTAACGACATTGTCAGACAAAACTGAGCCGCGGCGCAGCTGGATGCTGAGTACATTCAGAGTTAGATGAGATCGATACCACTCTCATTTTTATCTGTTAAATATGGAGCTGGTTAGCTTAGCTTAGCATAAAGACTGGAAACAGGGGGGAACAGCTAGCCTGGTTCTGTGCAAAGGCCACAAAATCCATTCACTGTGAGGTTGCCAACCAATGGAGACTCCATCTTTGCTAATTGTCAAATATCACTCAACAGACTATCAATTCATACTATCAATGGAACTATGCTGTTTTCAATAAGTTCATCTGAATCATAAATAGTTGATTGGATATAATTTGCAAAGATTGTTTATTCAAGATTTTAACACAATAAAAAGCAAAGAGAGATGAGGAGGAAGAGCGGTGGATGACATGAGACAACACAGAGATTTTCATCTTTCTTGTTTTGAAATGCATGTCAGGGATGAGGATTAGATGAACCAGTCTGTATTAACAGCAACATTACATCACACCTTATATATAGAATATACAACCAAACAACCAAAGTCACGGCCAACTTCTACTAGCCTTGGCTCCACCATGAATGTTTTGCAATGAGGGTTTCTTTTATAAAACATGATACTGGGGTATTCTGAGGTAAATGTTACCTACAACTGCACTAACTAAAACTATTTTAATTCACAATAACTTGAGCAAAGAAATAATTATTTCTCTATTAGTCAGTCATACTCTCCGGGGAGCTGTTTTCTAAAAGTGCAATACTGTTATATCGTTAACAGCGAGGGGAGGTCCAACTGTGCTGGCCAGTGCAACACTAGATACCAATTTAGCAAACAGTAAAGTACGACATCAGCTGCCACTTCTTCTTCTCTATATAGCAGGTTATGAAATCTATATCATAGCATCATTAATAATAGTCAACGCAGCCACACAGTCACAATGTATGTATGAACCATCGACATGGTTTTTAGGCTTCAGATTGTAAGTGATGTTCAGAGTTAATTTGATTAATACTTTTTATTTAGAAATTAGAAGCACAATGTTGCAGGGGGGATGCAACACACTGATTTATACTCCATTCATAGAAGAGACAACTATATGATGCTGGTTTACTGAGAGCATATTTGACCTATTCACGAGGCTGCTGTCGGAGGTTAATCCCTTGTTGTCATCATTCATCATCAGTATCTCTGTCCCTGAACCCGCCACTCCATCCCACAGACTTTACATTGAGCTGGCATCCTGCGTAAAAATAACTTTTCTAGGCTCTGTGATAGTATAACAAATCTTAAACCTTCATGGTTAAAAAAATTGAAATACAAAGAGTAATAATTGACCTCGTTGAGCCCTGACCAATCAGCAGATGTCACTAGCTCAGTACAGTTGTCTGGCCTCAGATGCGCCCTCTATAGGTTGAGCTAACAAGCTGCTGCGGACGGATCTGCTGTCATTTCTTTAATATCATGTCAGGAAGGAAATAAACTCCTCAGGAAACAATAATGTTTCAGCTCTACATGCGAGAACCACAAATAAATCACAAACTTCAACAAATAACAGTTTAATAAAAAACAGTTTCAATAAAATTGCGATTTGTAGGTGAAAAACAGGCTTAAAAACAGGTTAAAAACAATACTCACCAGAATGTTTTCCACTTTTGATTGAACAGATTTGCTGCAAAATAGAGACAAAGTATAAATTAGTATGAAGCTGGTGTAACATGAGCGCTTGTGTCTAAAGTATATTTATTTATAAAGCAGAGGAATGTTTGGTATGAGACGACCCTCCCTTCAGCATCTCTCAGGTCATGTATCCCACCACCAGGAACACATGTTGTCATATGTAAAGACGGCCACTGTGGTAACATTGTCTATGACAGAAGCACACTAATTCATTTGCAGTCACTGAGGAAATCTACTACATGTCTGTTACATCTGAATTTAATCTTGAAGGAAGAATATGATAAAAATATGGACTTTCACCCACTACTCATGGTTGTTTTAGCAATTATGTTAAATCAGATTTTTTTTTGAAAAGCAAAAACTCCTTTCAGTGCTCCCAAATGTTTTATTGTGATTCCTGATTTTATCCATATACTCATGCCTGTTATATATTCTACAATAAAAGGAGGCCAGTCACATCCTGTACACACTGTACAAGTACAAAGTTTAGACAAAAGGTGCAGAGCAAATTAACTCACGCCATAATAACTTCTGCAGGTCTAATTCTTAATCTGCAGACAGGTCAGGTTGTTGCTGACCATCAGGCAGAAGGTAAGTCTCATTTAAAGACTCTTACTCGGCGACACTGGGCAGGCCACAATCAGGAGACGCTCTAAGCCACGACAAGAACAGTTCACTTTAATTCACTGTTACTAGGGGGCCAGAGATTTACCAGTGCTGAAAGGCCGTCATTAAGCTGTTTGTAAGGCAGATTTGGCAAGTACACTGAACGACACCTGAGACTCTGATTAGAAAAAGTAATAAAGAATTGATCCTTGAAATCACACTGTGTGTAATATCCAGGTGTAATTCAGCCTCTGATTGGGTGGCTTGAATGAAAACCAGCAGGAACACAGCAGCGCTTCACTAAAGACTATCACTCCTTATGAAGACACTGTGACCGTGTCGTTGCAAATGAACTTGCTGACCCCGACCAAGACGGTCTCATTCTACTACGAAGCGCTCAGCAGCTGGTGAACGTCAATATTTATGCACTAATCCTATTAAAGGTTAAAGATTTAGGGAGCAGGACAAATATTCAATATCCCAATATGTTATTGACAAACCAGCTTCAGTATAGTGACGTGTTTCTGTTCCAACATTTCAACTCTGCTCTCTGCTAGTTCAGCCTATTGACATTTAAATGATAGTACTGGAGTTCATTCACGTTCAGAAATAAAAGGGTATTTTCATCCGTAAAAAAAACAGCAACCAAAGACAATATACACTATCAATTAAAGATATTGGGTATTTTTCTCACATAACCTCGATTAACAAGCACACTCTTTCCATTCCTTGCATTAATTTTGTTTTGATACATTTCACTTAAACACTAGATGACTTGATTTTGTGATGTGATTAGCCACAGGTGCCAGTCCTCCTTATTTCATGGTCACCTGTAGTCATGTGATTCTGTCTAGTTTATTTCTTTAATGCAAATCGAGTAATGCTGAAACAATTACTTGATACACAGAAAAATCAAAGAATGACATAAAACAATAAACATATGCTGGTTACAGCTCCTGAGATGTGAGGATTTAACCTTGTATTTTTTCTGTTGGTCAAAAATATTTTAAACATTTTATAGACAAGCAACAGTGATTACATGACATTATGTTTGTGTTGCAAGAGTCAAGTACAGCATTCAATATTTACTGTGTTTGCTACATAATGTGAAACTGAGTTATGTCAAGTCAATTCACCCAGCTGTTGGTTTGTAGAGTAGACAGTAGTGTTTTGATGATGGGAATAGAGGGAACTTGAAGGTAGATGGCTTCTACTGCGACAAGGGGTGCACGTAGCGGCATGTTTTGTCTTTACTTAAATAAAAGTGGCAATACTCTACAACTAAGTCCTGCATTAAAAATGCTCCTTGAGTAAAAGTACATATAACTATGCAAGCCGAATAGCACTGTCAGATTTATATCATCATGCATTACTATGTGAGATAAGTACAAGTACCTCAATGTTGCACTGTAACTGAGTAAATACACTTAATTACATTCCACCATCGCACATGTCAACATCTCACCACATCTAAAACAATAAGGGTACTCTGAGACCTGATCAACAGACTTTTTATAGTTTAGTCTGTCAGCATTAACAAGCAGCCCAAAAACTCCAGGAACAGTTTCAGTTACAAGCAACAACATATTTCTATAAAACTGCACTTCTGCTTTAAAAAGGCTGATGTATGTGAACAGCAGATCGGCAGACTGTACTGTACATTTATTCACACAAAACTCACTTAAACAAAAACTTCACATGCAGAATCGACCACTCCTCAGTCTGAATGAACAAACTCAAAAGCCCCTGAAGACAATGGTGGACTGTGACAAAGTACATTTACTCCAGTACAGTACTTAAGTACAACTTTGAGGTACTTGTACTTTACTTGAGTATTTCAATTTAATGCCAATAATACTTCTACCACATTTCAGAGGAAAACACTGTACATATATCTGAGAGCTATGAATACTTTACAGTTTGATATTTTTTGACAGAATGAAAAATGTTACAACATTAAAATGCTGCTCATATGTTAATGTATCAGTAATAATAATAATCCAAATATAACACTGACAGAGGCCATTGTACCATGCATAATGAGTAATTTTACTTTTGATACTTCAAGTACATCCTGCTGATAATACTTATGTACTGAAGTGACATTTTATATGCAGGACTTGTAATGGAGTATTTTTACATTGCGGTCTTGCTACTTTTACTTAAGTAATTACAGTTATGGAATGTGACTCGGTACATTTACTCAAGTACTGTACTTTGCTTACTTGAGTACTTCTCTTTTCTGCCAGTTTATACTTCTATCCTACTTTATTTCAAAGGGAAATGTTGTACTTTTACTCCACTACCAGCTACAGTTACTCTTCAGATTCATATTTTACATCTTATAAAATATGATGCATTGTTGTAGATTAAACTGCCCAACAGTATATAGGTAAAACTGGCTCCACCTAGAGCAACTCTAATAGTATGCTACTTACATATTAATGCATCAGTACTCTAATAATATAATAAAATATATATGAATATAATACAATATATATGAATGTATAATATAACAATAATAATAATAATAATAATAATAATACTCACAAGGGGCCAGTTTGGTGATCAATGAGTACTTTTTCTACTGGTAGGTTGAGCAGATAATACTTTAACTTCAGTAACACCTTGCATGCAGGACTTCTACACGTAATGAAGTACTCTTACAATGTGGTATTGCTACTTTTACTTAAGCAACGGATGTGAGTACTATTTCCACCTCTAGGTACCGACTTGAAGAGCAAGAACTAGTGAAAAGGCTCAGTGTAAATCTGACATTTGATGAAGATTTTCCCCTCAAGCATCAACCTATGCACAGTAATATCTGAACACCTCCTCACCAGATGGAGTTCTTGATCCTGAGCTGCAGAGCACTGGCCTCAGCGCCCTGCAGCCCGGAGAGCAGGCCGGGCAGGCTCCTCGCCCCGCGGTCCGGCTGCTGCTGGGGGTCCTCCTCGGCCATCACGGTGGGCCTCGGGACTGGACTGCGCTGGACTCGACTGGACAGGAGGCGTGGACGGGTGTACTCGCCCGGCACGGGTTAAGCAACATGGACCGGAGGACGTTGCGATGCTAGCGGGACAGCAGCGCGCCCTGTTGTTGTTGTTGCCACCCAGTCCTCCTCCGACATCGCTCGCTCCAAGTCTCCAACACCTGGTGAATTACAGAGGCTGCGCAGAAAAACTACCAGTCGCTGTCAGACGCAAGGTGATGCATGGATATAAATACAGGAGGGTGTAAACAGTCAACGGACCGCCGCAAAACAACTAGCTACTCCCTCCGGTGAGTTGTGCCCCTCACGTTATGGGATTTCTCTGCATGTGCATGGTGAGTAGTAGCTGTTGGACGAACGCATGCGCACTAAGACCCTCAGCATTCAAAACAACATGTAAGCAGAAGACATTACTGAACACGTTACTATGAATGTGAATTAAAATGTGGATATTATGTTTTTGTAAAATATATTTTGTATATGTGTTGCTGACATTGATCCAGCAATAAAACAAAATTAAATGTTTTCAAATCAGGTTATTATTTGTAGTTATTATTATTAGTGTTATTATTATGGTCGTATTTATTTTTATATGGATTACCAACACGGCAATGTTGGCACTTTCTCGGGCTCCCAGACATCTCGGGGTCCCCAAAAGCTTGACAGTGGTTTGTGGAAATTTGGTAAATTGTACCTTTGTTTGGGAATAAACCCCACAAAACACAATATCTACTTACACCTCAGGGCGTGATGACCTGAGATCAGTCACATCTGTGTCTATATATAATACTATAAAATCTGATGATTGTTCTTATCTGTCTCCAGCTGTGTGGATGTTTTTTTTGTATCTATCATATTCTTTTATGACATGTTACATGTTGCTCTATGCACTTTAATATAAGGCAGCACACTGAGCCTACTTGTAATGAAATGTGTTATTTGAATATAATTGCCCTGCCTTGCCCTGACAGCACACTACAGTCATTTGAAGTTCAGTCAACTTGCCATGAGGAGTACAACTCAGCCCATGAAAACAGCTGTCTTCTGTAGCTCTTGAGGGAGCTTTTTTTCAAGTGTGAGAAAAAATAAACCCTGTGTTGTCATCAGGTTCTCTGCTTGTGCTTGAGACTAACAATTTTAACAGAAAGTCTGCATTACAAACTGAAGGTGTTAAGTTTGAAAGAAGTGGGTGTATTATTTGGCAGGAAGTCCCCCAACTTTATGGAAATAGTAATTTCAGTCCATTACATGCATACATACATGTTTTGCATTAAATTACAAACTGACAAGACATTATGCAATTCACAATTGTTTAAAATAAACATTTTTGTTTCTGCTTTTAGTACAACTTGCTGTAATACAACATTTGTTGTATTTTGTTGAAAGTTCGCCTGTAAATGTCCGTAAAGGGCTACCGTACTGTGTGCGCGCTGAACAAGTAGTTGCTAAGCAACCAGATCTGCGTCGCCTCCCTGTGTCACCATGGCTGAAAGAAGTTATAAAAAGGTCCGTCCGTCCCAGACTGTCGTCTCGCAGGTTTGTATCGTCATTTTTTCATATTTATCTCTAGAAGGTTTAAACAGAACTGTTAGTTTACCACCAACGAAAAGTTTAAAGCGTTTGTTTCCAGCAGGTGAAGTCGCTCACCTTACTCAACAGACATCAACACAACCTAGCTAACGTTAATCACTTCCTCTAACATTTAGGTTGATCAGTTCTGTCTTTTCCAAAATACTGTGGACACCAATGTTGAGATAGAGGACGACAAAATATGTGGCATTAAGTTATTAGGATGCATGAAGTGTGTGGGTGGTTGAAAAACAGACTGGGCGCCAAGCTAATAACGTGCAGTTGTAGTTTTGTCAAAATTGCTTTCACAGACATTCAATGCAGAAATCAAACTGCCTTGCTTATTTTACTTTTGGATACAAAATGCTGTGCCTATATGCAGGAAGTGCAAAACCATAAATCACATCCTCATCCATCTTGTATCAGCCTGGGTGCACAAACATGTCCCAGTGTGGTATCACTTTCTATTGAGGTACCATTTATAGAAGGTTTATATAGCCCCCCCCCCCCCCTCAATATTTTAGCACTATTGTGTACTGACACTGGATCTTTAAGGCCAATAATAATATTGATATTTGAGGGTGTAAACACTTAGATTATGATAAATTGGCTGATATTTGTTTCTAACATAAACACACAACATAAATAAACATCCCTCAAATTTGGTTTTTAAAGATTTGTGACCAATATATGTACTGAGTGGGACATTTTGTGGTTGAAAAATATCATGTCATGGCTCCCTGGTGGACAAACTAAGTTACTGCAAACACGTCTTTGCCAATTCTGTACTTTCTATACAGTTTATTCATATACTGATATGTCTGTAATAAGATAATGTTGGCCTGCCAATGAATCAGTCAGACTTTGGGAAAAACAAGGTGAAATGCAAATTCAATCACATTATATCCAATCTCACGAAATGTGAAATTTCACTTTAATGAATGAATGTTAAAAAGTCTACTGCTCTGTCTTGCTTAGCCCAAGAAACGCCTGTCCTCTAGCAGTAAGGCCGAGAGGACCAAGAGCGTTGAAGTAAGAGCGCAGGTAAAATCTGCCTGTGGTCCCACAAAGACGCAGATGACAGATGACCTCTTCGCTAAGGAGGAACAATACAAGTAAGACTACTTGTTACAATATTTGTTGGTTTTGCTTTGATGCAATTTGAATGAATGTATGTAAAAGATCATCAGATGACACCTTCTGATTAATTTTATTCATTTTAATGAGAGTAGCATCTGAGACATTTCTCTCAAGGTTTCAAGATGCACAATAAGTGATCCACATATTGAGAAAAACACTGAATAAGTTGCACTAAATGTGATTTCCTCTTTTACACCAAACTCTATTGGACTCCTTCAGCTTCAGTTGATTCCTTTATCAAACCTGGAGAGAAATGTCTTTAAGTAAACATACATTTAATAAGCATTGGTGACTTTACCTAAACTTTTTCTAAAAGCCATCATTACCTTAATACCACAGGTAAGAGAGTCAATATGCCAAGAGTCAAAAGTTTTTCTTTCCATCTAAGGTGCCATAAGGCACAAAATGGTGGTGTAAATATTTCTACAAACATGGTGGAAGTGTTGTATTTCTTGCAGTCCTGTAGCACGTGAATCCTTATTAATGTAAAATCTAGTCATATAATGTTATCATTCTCCATTTTATGTTATTCAGACTCTTAAATGCAGAGCTGGAAGCCAAAACAGCAAATCTAGTAAGGCAGGCAGAACAGCTTATGGTAAGTTATCAACATGCTCGCATCAATTAGTTGAAAAGTAACATATTTTTTTGTTGTTTTTTGACTTGCTGTAAAAAGAGTCTGGCTCTGTGTGTGTTCATTGGATATTAGAGAGAACAAAGTGAAGTTCTGTCAAAACCCTTATCCACCCTCCTGCTCACGGACATTGATGATGAAGAGAATTCAAGGTAGTAAAATTCTTTTTTTTTTAAAAGTGTTTCTTTTTCTTTTGACCACTGTAAAGTGAAAACTGTAAGTGGAACACTCCAACCTCCATACAGACCATTCAAATATTCATTGTGTCATTGTAAAGCAGTGTAAGAGAAAGAACTTCATTAACAAAAACATCCATGTCTTTCTTTCTGTATGTATGTATACATGTATCTATTCACCTACAGGATAATAAAGCCTCAGCAGGGCGCTGTGCAGGAGCCTGGTGTGAAGGTATCTATATTTCTGACACTTTGCTCAACAGACACTAGTTTACAATCCACAGGTACAGTCTGTTAATGCCGTAGGGCTACATTACATTATACTGTTTCTATTTGCCCCTTTTCTTAGGTGGTGACCAAAAAAAGGCTCACGTCAACATCACAAAACATGTGCACTGGAAAACAAGGAAAAGAGCCTCGCTGTAAATCAACGTGAGTTTGATTGTTTATGATTTTTAGAGCAATTGACAACCATTTAAAAAAATATATATTCTGCATTAACATTCTTCGCAAGGCTGCTAAAAGTTTTCATATTGGTCGCTTGATTTCAGAACCCCAAAGGCGTCTCATGTGGATGATTTAAAAGCTGCTGAAGACTCAGCTGACTTTTTCCTGGCGAAGACGATAAGAAGCATGGAGGAGAAGATGGACGACACTGTCACTCATGAAAATCTTGCGGATGATGTGTCTAATGCTGGAGACAATGTCGGATCAGGTAATGTTCATGTCAAAAAGTAAACCTCAGTTTTATTCATTAACAATGATAAATAACTAGACATTTAATCTTATAATTAAAGAATTTAGTTAGTTCATTGAAGACATTTTTGTCACTGTCATTTGATCTGTGTTAGCTCTTTTTGCAAGTACTTATGATATGTGAGTTCTGAATGTATTTTATGACAGTAAAAGTTTTTGTTAGTCTTTTTTTTTTCTTAATGGATTTCCTTTGTTAAGGCATTTCAGATGCACAAGTCCGAGTTCTGAAGGCCAAACTACGGATTATGCAAGAGGAACTGGATCAACTCTCATGTGAATATTTTAAGAAGGTACAGTTAAATGTGTAGATAAATATTGATTCGACTAGAGCTGTTATTGCACCTGCATATCAGCAGAGGGGGACAGAGCCTCAGCTGAACAGCTGTGAACCATCCAATAATGAGGGTGAAATCAAACTTGCCACACATCTGTTAGTGAAAAGCTACCATGTGTTGAAAAAATCATCTTATTCCCATGATGTCTTGATTTCTGGATCCTCTTAACATGCCAGAATATAAAACATTGGTGGTCGTATTATTGTTTTTGACTCATTGTTTCTAATAGATGACTTTAAACTCAAGTATTGAAGACACTGTTTATAGATAACATTGTGTTTCTTGTTGCAGGATGATGAAAACGCTAAGCTTAGTGCAAAAATGAAGGAGATTGAGGAGGATCGAGCCAGACTGCAGAAAACAACAAGCATTCAGCAAACGCAGCTTGAGAAGCACCGAGCTTTAACAGAGGAGTCTGCCAAAAAATGTGATGGTCTTCAGCTTCAAGTATCTGCTTTAAACAAGGTGTGAGGGCACATAAAGACAGACAGGAGTCAGACTGCAAAATAGATTCCATTACTTTTTAATAACAAACTCTAAAATGTGATGCCACCTCCCATTACTCATGTGAAGCTACTCATGTGTGATTACTTCCTGGCTGTGCTCTGTGCAGGAAATAGAAAATCTGAATAGATCCCACAAACAAGCAGCAGCCGTCCACAGCACTGTGGAGGTGCGTCTGAACAGAGCCTTGGAGGAGGGGGAGAGGTTAAAGACCCAACTGAACAAGATGAAACTGATGAACAGGGTGAGCAAATTACAGCGCCGATAAACACATACTCTTGGTTTAATAACTAATTATTCAAATGTCTATGAAATCTCTTTCTATCCCATTCTATCAAAAATGAAAGTGACTACCCAACACATTTTAAATGAACAGAATAACGGCAGAAATAACCTGTGAAATCAAAATATAATCCAGTGTGCATTTAAAATAATTTCAAATGATAGGCTGAAACAGCACATATGCATCAAGTCATACAAACCTAAATCAAACATGTAATGATTAAAACTTTCAACCAACAATCACAAAGAATTGAATCTTTATTTGAATATAAATGATCTTTTCGACTTGTAGAGGGCATAGCAGCTAAATGTGGTGTTACAGGGTTCATTTAATGAATATTTTTTAAGCCATGTAATTATGAGTGTCTTAGTGTTGCAGTTTTAAGATCAAAAGAGTGAGAGAATTAGGTAAGGAAGGTAATGTGCTGAAAACAGGGAGCTCAGTGACTTCACACAGTGATGAAGTGCAGCACACAAAGCCACACAGAGTTGACTGACCTAAACCATAAAACTGAATCAGAAGTCTTTCATGTATAGCAGCTAGAGAAAATATAAATGATCTGAATATGATATTTGAACATAGAAAGAGGAAAAAGTTAATCTAGCTCTTTTTAAACATTTAAACAAGCACCAGCTACAACTGAATGTCAACTGGTCGTTTTAATTGAAACTGGTTTGCAAAGGAGACCAAATGTTGCACAAATGTTATCTTCTGCTTAACTTCTACTAATTTTAGTCTTTTTCATTCTTTTAAATAAGGACAAGATAAGTGAGGAACATCAGAGTAAAGAAAATCTACTCGCTGAAAACAAAATGCTAAAAAAACAGAAAGCAGAACTCATCGTGGGTTTCAAGAAACAACTCAAGCTGATTGACATTCTCAAAAGACAAAAGGTAAGTGTCTCCACCGTACCTTGTTAATACACACCCTGTTCATAGTTTTTACATCAGAATCTTAACTGACTAACTTTTTTGTGTATAGATGCATTTTGAAGCTGCCAAGCTGCTGTCGTTCACAGAAGACGAGTTCATGAAAGCTCTAGACTGGGGGAAGTCATAAACACTGAGAGCTTCAGCATTTAAAGATACTTCTGTGTGTTGTGGAGTCAAAGATGTCAGTTTATTGTCTTTCAGAACGTCATTAGTATGACAATTAAAATGCTTAGAGTTTAAATTAAGATCCTGTCAGCACAGTCCAAATAAAAACATGTCTCTAAATCATGTGGTTGTTACTGAATGTTAAACAAGAGTTATGGTGAATACAGAGGAGTGAAGAACTTTGTGGTCACTAAACATTGTTACTTAGCTCACTGTAACCTTAAACTGCCATCTAGAGGCATAGTAAGTAATTGCAGGGAGAAAAAAAATTACTCGTCGCCTTCCCAGCCGTCCTCAGAGAAGATATCTGCCTGACGAGTTTTGAAGTTTTTTCTGAAGTCTTCATCAAAGTGCTCCAGGTCATCTTCACGGAGCAAGCCCTGAAAAAGCAAACACTCATGGTCATACATTTGTTTGATCTGCAGAACATATGAGCCTGTTTCAAATAGTTTATGATTCATACGCCGCCTTGTACCTTTGGAAGGTATCCAAGGAGTTTTGTTGCGTGATGTTTAAGAAGTCGCTGCCTCTCTTCTTCGACTATCCGTCTGTGCAGCGCCTCCCTCTCCTGCTCAATCGCTCTTTCTTTAGCCTCCAGTTCCTTGAGGAGAGAGAGACATCAACGTTATTATGAAAGTAGGTCATTCAAAACTGACATCACAATCAAAGATGATACACTACAGCTGCACAATGTGTTTCTCTTATGGTCCTCGAATAAATCTTTTACTTTCTGTGGTAAAAGTTCTTAGTATTCACGCAAAAGCTACTACATCTTTGTCTTTAAGACTATGAAAGTGTTAAACATCATTGAGATAAAACTTGGTTGCTGCTTCCTGTTGCCTTCCACAGTATAGTACAAGCAGCACAACCTCTGACAGTAAAACTACACCAGCACCACCTTATTCTTGATGTAATTGTGCACACACAGAGCGTGGTTTTGTACCATGTCAGCCTCATGTCGCCGTCTTCTGTCCTCTATCAGTTTCTCCACCTCGCGTTTGTGCTCAAGTTGTTTCATGCGTCGTTTCTGGGCATTCATTTGCTCTATCCGATCGTCCTCTGCAAACTTAGCCATCATTATTTTCCTGAATGCCTCCTCTTCCTCTTTCTGTGCCTGCCTCTGCATCTCTTTGAAAGCCATCTGCTCCTGGCAGGTCCGCTGCATCATCAGCCTCTCTCTGATCTTCTTCTCCATCTCTTCCTGAAAGTTTAAAAGAATATTAAGATAATTCAGGTGCACATCAGGATGTTAAGGCTGAGATTGCTTTGTGGTTCAGTAAATGATGCACTACAGAATGTTTGTGAGAATAATGAAGGTTAGACTTGGTATGATTACAATTAGCACCATAGTGCTGCAACGATTACTTGACTAGTCTGACTAACATTGTTAATTCATTATCTTTGGGTTTTGGACAGTTGGTCTAACAAAAAAAGCTATTTGAAGACATTATCTTCATACTTGTAATGGTCACTGTTCTCTGACATTACTTTACGATTACTTACAAAATTGACAAATGAATCACTAATTACTTCTTGTAATCATTACTTGCCGCCCTTCTATCCCATATATAAAACATTATTTCTTTGGCTCGTTCGTCAGTACTGTAATCTTAACTGTCATCTTTATTATGGTCAAAATTGCTGAGCCTGGATGTTCAAAAAGTGAAGCAACGACACTTACAATATCTCTCTGCCTGTTAGCCTCTTCTTGTTCCTCTAAACAAAGTTCCTCACGAACTCGCTCCATCTCTTCACGCTGCTGCCGCTCCTCTTCAATCTTCTCAGACAGCTGGAGGAGAACAGAGAGGAGTGATGTCTGGTGCCAAACACAGGCGTGCGTCATTGGATGAACAGATAAAAGTATGGGCATTTAAAACGAACTATTTTATGAAGATGCTCTTTTGCTTCTTCTCTCTCTCTGATCTTAGCCATTCTGGCCTCCTCCATGTGCTGTTGATGGCTTGCAAACTCCATGATGCGTCTGTTCTCAGCCTCCATCTTTTCTTGCTCCATGTGTCTCCACTCGGCCTGCTGCCTTTTGAACTCTTCAATGTGCTGCTGAGTGGCTCTGACCTTCTCCAGTTTCAGCTGTCTCACCCTTCAAGAAAAACAACATTATATTTCAACAAATCCATCCTACGATCACAGTCTGAACGTTGTCTCTGGAAGGAAACTGGAGCTGGTAGACACTTTGTTTGAAATGCAGACTCGTACTGAACCAGTGAATCAAAAATATGTACAGTATCAGTTGCATGAATAGATTCAGTGATTTAATTTGTAAGTCACTAGAAATTTTTATTGCATGCAATGGCAATTCCGCAGCTCCATGGACATAATTTAAATCCATGGAGTAAACAGATCCCTTGATCGTTATGTTTAGCAAGAAAAAATTACTTGTGTGCACTGTATGTTCAGGTGTAACAATTAGTAATGAAGGACTCACATCTGATCCTCCTCGTAAATCTTCCTGACAACTTCATCAACCATGAGCTTCTCTTTGAGGAACTCCTCGTACGCCTCTTGTCTCTTGCGCTCCCTCTCAAGGAGCTGCTGCTCCAGCTCTCTCTGGTACTGCAGCTGCTCCTCGTGGCGTTTCTGCTCCAGCTTCTCTTGCTCACCGGCTGTTCGCTCGTGTTCGCTCTTCATCTTGCGAGCAAAGTCTGTCTCCTCGCGCTAATGCCAGAGGAAAAGACACAGAATACAGCCTGTAGGCTTCACCTCAGCAATATTCTGTATTAACAACCTTTTTTACTCCTAAATTGACCAAAGTGTAATTGGGTGCATAAAGCTAATGGAACCTTTTCTCAACAAACTGAATAGTTCCTCACAGCATTTTCTATATTTAATAAAACTGGATCTCTGCATGGTGGCTATTATGCAAATAAAAGCATCTGGAGTTATTTAAAGTATGACATTTTTAAGAATAGAATCCATCTTTTATGACAAGCAGTTCAGATTTGTTGTTTTGTTTTGTTGGTAAATGAGGGAAATCAACGAGGACAGTGCTCACCATTGTCTCAAACCTCATAGCTTCCTGCTCAGCAATCTGTGCAGCTCTTTCCTTATTCAGATATGCAGACTTCAGCTTTGACTCCAACTCTCGAAGCTCCATGCTGAAAAGTATTCCAATGTACGAGTAATGGAGAGATCAAAGCAGAGAAAGACGACACAAAAGCAAAAAATGCATTGACCCAGAATATACAGTGAATCAAGGTAATGACATAAGTGTGCATACCTGTTATCTTTAATATACTGCCTCATTTTCTCTTCTCTCAGAGTCTCATAGTTAATGCGGGCCAGCTCTTTAGCCATTCTCTCTTCTTGTTCAAGTTGCTTTTCTCTGTTTATTCTCTCCTCCTCTGCCTGCAAGTCAAATTTAATTATGATTATCTACATCTGAGTTTAGGAAAGTTAATAACTTGATGATACAGTGTAGTGCAATGCTTTTCAAACTGTGGATCTCGGGACACCAGCCGGCCGTGGTTTTTATCTGTTTTAGTAGCGATAAAACAAAAAGTAACCAACGATTGACACATTTACACTGTTGAAATTTGTGGGGGGCCCTGCAAAAGAAGTTTGGGAATCACTGCTGTATAGTATAATGACTAAGCTAGTCCTTGAACCTTAATGGTTCCCCTGAGAAAAAAAAAAAAGCATAATGGTGACAGATGTGTCCAGACGATTTACTGGTGGGCCTGCTGGAGGTGACATAAAACAAAAACATAATTGAGAGTAGCAACATGACTGCACAACAGAAAAGCATACCTTCAGCAGAGCGCTCTCCATTTGCCTCTCCTTCACTTCCTCCTGTACCTGTCGCAGGTACCTCCTCCTCTCAAAGCTGTCCTCGTCCCGCAGACCGGCCTGCAGCTGCCTCTCTTTGTCCACGCGCCTGGCCTCCTGCTGCCTGTGCTGCTCCTGACTCTGCCGCTGAGACATTAACCTCTGCTGCTGATGGTAGGTCCAGTTACGACTCTGTCCCAGCGACAAAGACACATGAGAAAACACTGAATAATGTTAGACTAAACAGGTGAACAGCCACAAGTGTTTTGTTAACAGTGTGGTAGCCTAGCTGCTCTGTTTGTAGCAGTTAAGCTAACGTGAAGTTAACTCTAACTTCGGTTTGGCGACGAGGATTTACCATGTCTGCGATTCCCGGCTTCTTGATTTAACTCCTCCTAACGCTCTAATTCTTTAACCACTTTGTTAATTATCTTGATGTGAGTTTCGATGCATAGTCGCCTTGAGCGGTTAATTAGCTGTAACTATTTAACCCGAGATGTCGCTGGGTTTCCTCGGTTGTTTGGCGTTCCGTTGTCCTGGGAACGCCGCGTCTCCTTACGCTCAGCCAATACAAATGAGTGTTGACAATGACGTCAGGTCCGGGAAAATCAAAACGAGTCTCATCTCAATCAATCAATAAATTAAAACCCATGTATATATATTTTATTGTAAATCTCTTAATGGGTAAATTTCACACACACAAAACAAAATTCACACAATGTCTGTAAATTGTATAATTATTTTATATGTTCTACTTGTTATATTTTCAATTATTCTCAAATATTAACTTTATATTGTTTCATTACTCATTCATTTCATATTTCATCACTTTAATGATACTCATTTGCGCAGTAATGTACTGTGATGTTTCTTGATTGTTCATAAAGGGAAAGAAAATATCCTTTGCATCACTGACAGATTTCTCATATATGAGAGGAAATGTTGATGTTTATGTTTATGATAGAAATTAAATTTATGTTCGTCTGCTCTTGTACAGTATGTTTGTATGGCCTATAGTAATGGTATAATCAAATCTCCCTCACATGTCACATTAGGTCCCTGCGTGCGGAATAGGAGAAAAAGGAGGGGCAACTACCAGAACCAAAATACATTGTTTATCACCCAAAGTAAAATTAAGTCTTACATTACAGGTCAGTCATGTTTTAGGAATAACTAAACATAAAATCCAAAACGTCTGAGCTCTCTGGAGTTCATTGTTGACCTACAGGATCTAATAATTTGGCTGCTTCAGAGAACAACATTCAGAAAAACAGCCAAAGACTGAAACCTCTTGTAGTAAAGATTTATTTACATAACAGGAAAACACGGACCCAAACCCAGTAGTTTATAGATCTCTGAGGAATATGTGTCCTGTCCAGGGGAACACAATATTTTTAGAGGAATGTATTCAAAACATTTTGAAGGGGTGGTGGGAGGGGGTTACATTTACATAGACCTATATGTATTTACATACTTGCTCTACAGATACTGTATATACATAAGTGAAATCCCTTTTTAAAAACCTGTGAAATCAACAAAGAAATTTGAGATATTAAGTCACGCAGAGTAAGCTAATGATAATGTATAAATATTCCCAAAGCTGCAGGGATTTAGCCTTTTTTACCCTAAATGGAAAATAAAAGGCAACTTAATCAACCAGCAGCTAGGACATAAAAACTGGTTGACAGAAGTGTCTTGCAGAGTTCCTTCACCAAAGCTATCGTTTACACATTTCTTTTACAAGCTGCCACTTTCAACACAGTTAAGACAATAAAATCTACTTGAACACAGTGGTATACACATAATTTTACTCACTCCTCAAATAGTCTCTTTCCACCCTATGCCCCCTACCACTGCTTAATTTTTCACGTTTCACAAAGCTGACATTCTTTTTCTTAGGGAGTACAATTTCACGCTAGTATTTTCTATACATGTACTACTATATTTCTTAAATGGTTTAAAGCATGAGAGTGCTGAGACAAATGTTACTCTGGGAGGTTCAAAACCAGGAAAATTCTGTAAACAATGTATATCTTTCAGTGATAATAGATGTTTTTGGTACAGCAACCGCAAATTCAATATAATGGGGGAAGCATAAAATTAATTCTCAAAAAAATAATTTACATGTTATACAATGACAGCAAACCACAGATTCAAACAAGATAAAAATTAATGTTAGTGACTTAAAAATCCAAACAAACATCTTAATTCAAATCCAGATACCAGTGCAAAACACTCTCTGGTGGAAATGGGACTCAAACTGCTTTTAAAAAAAAATGAATCAAAGGCAAAATTACATTATTTTAGTATGTGTACTTTTCAGGGGACAACATGGAGAATTTAAATTGAGTCAATAAATCATCAATGTGAGCATGTACATTCTGTGAGTGGAGTTTTATAGTCAAGTTATTGACAAATGTGTTCATCTTTCTCAGTAAAGCAAATCAAAACCATCTGACACCAGGGATCATGATCAGAGCCAGAGCCAAATACTGTCTTCTTTTAAGAAATACAAAATGAGCTACAATCATGTAAGTCAAACCAACAACTGACACCAAGTGGTCAGGAATCTGTCAAGGTGCATGAATTCATGATTTCTGATATTTAAAAGTATGACTGTGAATTCTTTAACTATATAGTTTACAGGGCAATGAGAAGACTGTAGTGGATGTATTTCTATTTATAAATACAAAGATACTTTACATCTATTTAGGCAACGGAAGTTTTGAGTAAAAAAAATCTGAGATAAAATACTTTTTGTTGAAAGTGGCCAAACACATGAATGTTGAGGGAATTAGGAGCAAATACTAGTAGCCAGAGCAACATTATCATTTGTTGGATATTTGTAAAAGAAACAATGCCGAGGTATGGCTGATGATGCAATTATTTTTTAATTAATAACTTCTCATGTGTCATGTGCCTTGTTTAGTTGATGTACAGGTTCATTCTGATGTAGTTTGTTGTTCCCCGGTCTCATGCTCAGGGATAGTCTCTGAGACAGGGAGCTGCTCTCTGACCCCGAGGCTCTCAGAGTTACTCACTGACTCATCAGAGAGATCTAAAACCCCTTCTGATGTGCAGGAAGACGATAAAGCGGGCAGCAAAGACTGCTTTAATTGTCCTTCAGAGGAACCTTTAACAACACTTGTTTCTGCTGACACCTTTTCCTGATCACCTGTCCGTACCATCGGCTCTGATTCTGGTTGGTTGACCATGGCGAGAGTAACACTTCCAGATGTGACGCTTTCAACTAGTTTCAAGTCCATTTCCTTTGGTCTTTGAGCAGCTGCTGACGTCAAGAGGTACAAGACTTTTGCTGGCTGTCCCAAGACGAGGTGCCTGCACGAAAGGAAGAGGACATCAATGTAAAACCATCCTTTAGATCTACAAGCAGTCTTTAGCAATATGCTCTTATCAACACACTGCTACCAAACAATATTAAACAAAGACAAGAAGGAGCCTTTAGCATGAAAGCTAATGGGTTGTTATTCAAAGTCTAGCTCTTTTGTTGTGTAGCTGTCAGTGAATGTGACTGTCTACAACGCTGACGCTGCTGCTTTATGCAAATATGGTTTAAAATGAAACTATTTGATTGGCTGTTTAAAAACAAGTTCTCCATCTACGTAGATAAGGAACTAGATGTGTTAATGCGAGGATAGGGGGTGCAACATGAAACCAAAAATGCAGCAGAAAAAACCCCATGCAATTTAATCTCAGTTGCACTTAAACATTTAATAAATGTCCTTTAGTCTTCTTCATTGTCTTTTGTTGATTTAAGATGGACGGATGACAAGATGTAATGTGGGTAGTAGTTTCTACTCACACTCGATCTTTGGCTTTCATATCTGCTGGGTTAAAAACAAGAGACAACCTTTTCAAGAAACTTGTAACAGTACGTATGAGCCATCACTCAGTTGGTACTAGCAGAAGAACAACATACCTTTCTCCTGAATGACTTTGCATATGTGATTTGGTCGGTCAGTTAAGTGTTTGGTCATCAGGTCACCGCCTGACGCGTCCACGAGGAGGTCACAGTTGAGACAGACCAGCGTTAATCTGGGGAAAACAAAAAAATCTTCCATCATGTTCAATTTCAAACACAAACTTGTATCTAATGTTGTGCAAAATATAATTTATGAAGCGTACTTACTTTAATGCAGATGAAGTTTTCTTATGATCCATTTTCCAAAATCTGTTTTTGGTTATCGTACTATGAAATCTAACAAAGGCCAACAAGAGATTTGTCAGATAAATACACTGGGCCTAAAACAAAGTGCCACAAATACTAATTCAATTTCTCACTTTTACTCACCTTATCATGTGATTCCCAATGGAAACTTTGCAACTTGTCCGATATTTGCATGCACCACAATTTGAAACCATTGGGAAATGAGAAAAGAAGTTGTCAACTTGTGAGTTGCACTCGATGCACGTGTAACATCCTGCCTTGGATCTAAAAATAGGAGGGGAAAAAAAAGAGCACAAAACACAAAGTTCAATCATACAGTTCAGAGACTGATATTTAGTTTCAAGATACTGCATGATGTTGTTTATTTTAACTGTAACAAACTGAGTTGGTTGATTGTAGCAGATGCACAAACCCAAAACCAATTAGCTTTGTTAGTAGTCTGCTAAGAGGCAGGTTCCTCATTTTATTACTAGTCTGAACTCTTCTATCACACCACTACATTATCATATGTCTCTTCTGCTTAAAAGCCCACATCATGTGACTAAAGCCAGCACAGTATTTTTGATTACTGAGCCCAATTAGCCAAATATCACACTCATTAGTTTTTTAAAGACGGAAACCCCACTCTATCTGCTTTACACCATATTATTTTTAGCAGGCCTAATGAGGAGTGTCTGGAAAATTAATTGAAAACACAATTAGCTACTTTGTGTGTTGCTAGGCTTTAATAACTTCTATTAATTTGCTCCCATCCTGTCATGAATAGCCAGGAGGTGGGGCTCTCTGGGGGGGGGGGGGGATTTTTGAGCCCAATGCATGTTCAGAAGCTAATTCCATTCATTAAAATACAGGTTCTCCACATTACTACACCATTTTGAAAAAGTCTGAACATTTAAGTCATAACATCAGATCAACTGGCATTAAATGTTTTCCTATCAAGATCAATTTAGTCTGTGTTGACTGCTTCTTCAAAAGCGGCACAAATTCTGGAAAAGCAAATAATTCTGTTGTTTCATGAAAATGTCAGTTATTGCTGCAGTGTCTCTGACTGCTGTGTGAAAAAGCTCAGTTAACAACCTGAGATTCTTGAGCGCTACATTGTGCTTGGTAGTGCGGCCATCTTGCTTCTTGCTCTGAGTCGTCTTGGCTTTTCCCGCTCCGGAGACGTTTGATTTAGACTTGGATACACTGACTGGAGGTTTGGTTTGCTGATTGAAACTTAGAGTTTCTGGACTGACAATAAAGCCAGAACGATCAGGGGAGATCGGCAATGTGGGCGTCTTTCCTGTGAGGGAGGCTCGAATGGTCACCTGGAAAGGGAACACAGCATTGATGCTGAATTACATTTCTTTTAATTTAAGACACACATAAAACATAAAAGGTCTAAAATAAATGCTGTACTGATCTTGGTATGACAGGGTCAGACCTTTGTTCCCGGAGGAAGGCCTTCCAGGGCTTTAGGTTTTCTGAAAGTCTTGTGGACGTGAGTTCTGTGCTCTACTTTCTCCTTATAGGTCAGGAAATTCAGTCTGCATTTTCCACAGCGATGGATCCCTTTTTTCTGAAATAGAAAAAAAAACACCACAGTGCAGAAACAAAAAAACGTGATTAATAAGTAGTGCGACTGGAAGCTAATCGCTGAGATGTTTCATTTGGATTTGCTGAAAGAATATAACGAGTACGAAAGAAAGAAACTACTTTCATTGCTATTAATAGAACGGCAATTAATTTAGTTTGGTTCCAACTCTACCATGTTTGTTGCTCCTTCAGGGCAGGTGAAGAGAAGCAGGTTTTATTGTCAGCCTTTTATGTATTACAGCAAGGTGCTCGGCAGACAACCAAATCAATCCAACCTTGGAGTTGGAGCTACTGGTTCAAACCAAAAGTGAGCTCAAACTCTTGCAAATATACTTTTTAGGATGTTGAGAATTTATAGAATCAGTTAACTGTTAAAAAAGGCTTTTAGATGAGATAATAGACAGCATCGTACCTGATGTTTCATGTAGTGTTGCATGTATATATGACTACTTCTGAGAACTTTGAGACAGAAGGGACAGAGCAGGTCTTTTGTGTTTTCATGGACACTTCGGAAATGTGTCTCCACGTCTGAGAAGAAAGAGGACCTGTAATTGCACACCTGTGGAATCAGTAAAACAGAATTTCAGTATCAGTGAATGTTTTCCTTGAAACATTCACCAAAATCATACCTCAGTATGAAGTGACAGACCTGGCACACATAGGGCATTTCCCCGGGCTTGTGGTTGTCCTTCATGTGTTCAAGGAGAACTTGCTCTGACTCAAACGCCAGCTCACATATCTTGCAATTGGCTGAAAAAAGGAAAGGAAAAATAAAATTACAAATGGCCACTCAGTGTTTGACCCAATTGTCATGGCAAATTGAACTGACAATTGTGTCACTTACTTGAGGATTCGATCGGGCTGTGAGCGCTCTCGATGTGGCACTGCAGCTGGAATGGAGTCATGTACTGTCGGTAGCAATGCTGGCAAGTTGTGTGGCTTTCCCAGCTCTCACTGTTCTGCTTTTCCAGCTCCAGGTGGTGCTTCAAATGGTTCATGAACCTGCAAGAGAGAGCAGACACACAGAGCACAGAAATGTCACTTAACCCTTTAATAAGAGGGAACAGATGAATGATCAGCCCGCTTGTCCCTTTAGTGAAGCACAAAAGATTGTAAAATTAATTAACAACTCCATCCCGCATAAGAATAAATCATGAAAAAATAAAATATGTACAAATGAGTATCTATGGCCAAAGCAGAAAAGACCTACAACCTGGACCCATAAGCAACTCACTGTCTATTTCTAATGGTGGTGACTGTAATGTTGGAGCCACCCAGTCCAAAAACTGCTCTTCCCAAAAAACATTCCTATACATAAGACATTAAACAAATTCCACAGTGGTTTCATTAACAACAGGATTAAATAGAGTCGATAAATACGCTCAAATCAATCTACATAAAGCGAATATGAAAATTATAGACAGACTAATCGAAAAAGAAAAAAACGTTAGTTGCAGCTCTAATATCACTTCATTCATCAAACCGAATTGTTGAAAGTTAATGGAGCACAGTGTAAAGTCAATTTTCACCTCCATCATCCATTAAGACCTTGAAGAATATTCAAGAATATTCCACTGAGTCCAAAAACGAAATGAAAGTAATTCAAAAGAGAATGAGGCTGTTCACCCTTACACTTGTTAGGTATCCCATATTTATATATTTTAAGGGTTTTAAGCCAGCCATACAAACCCCTTCTATCCATTAATCAAAACAGTTTGTATCAAGGTTAACTGAATTTAGACAAAAAAAATCACACACAACAAAACAAAAATAGGCTCATAATCTACATATGCAGGAGATCCACTGTGATTTGAGAAATATTTCCATTTTTAAAAGAGAAAATAAACACATTAAAGCAAAACCAATGTCAAGCAGTGGGGAAAGAATTTAATATTCACGGCCTGCGTACATGCAGTGGTTATGGTCCCAAAGGCCTTAAAGATAAATGAAATACTCTCCTTGCACCTCACTTTCTAAGCATGTATAATGGCCGTTATAATATCAGCAATTACACAAAGATTTTTGTTTTTGCCTAATGATGTAGTGCTCCGCGGCTGCACCTAGCACCTCCACAGCTACCTGCCACTGCTGCCCTGACGAGCCGCGGCCCATTTTTCAACCTGCACATTCTGCTGCCTCAGCTCCCCTAATAGACATTTTTATGTGGATGACCTATGACCTCGACTGTGAGAGTGCGGTTGCAGTACAAATGTGTTTCCCCATTAAAAGCAGCTTACAGAAGCTTTTTTTGCAACGTTCCCAAGCAAAGTTATTTAATCAAAGGAGCAGTCCTTACGCCATCTAAAGTAGCAGTCATTTTTCATGTTTAGGCCCATGAGGGAAAACAGTCCACTACTGTCATCCATCTGAGAAGAAAACTGCAGTGAGGGCCAAGGAAGACGTCCATGCTTTCTTTAGTGGCACTGGACAGATATCTTTTCAGCAAGTCCTTCAAGTCCTAGTCTGCATTTTGAGAGCATTGAGTGCCATATTTCAAATACCACCAGTCCAAAAAAACAGTTATCAAACTGATAACAGTCTGAATGCAACTTAATCCATGGTGAATTACGTTCACTTTCCCTATTAAAGCCACTACGTGTAGAACTCTTATGTGACTATGAACAATCTTACGTGTACATCTACACGCTGCCTTCAGCCCTTTTATCTCAGTGTTCCCAGGATGGTGAACTTGATGACGTGACATATGTGAGTAAGTGTTGGTTAATTGATAATAAGTCAGTGTGAGGCCTCGAACTGGAGTCTGGAAGTGCAAACTCCTCACACTGCCCATAACGGGGAGCCCTGAAACCCTGTCCAGAATCTAATTTCCTGCAATCTTACCATTTCTGTCACTACCCAAACGTTCGACCGTCACAAACATTAAGCTTCACCTTAACTCAGCTCCCTCTTCATGACGTGACACTCCAACACACTGCCCGTATCACCACAACAGCGCAATGATCCCCGTCGATCTCACACTCCATCTCACTCGGGACCAAGACCCAGAGATACTTGAACTCCTTCATTTGAGTCACTCACTAAAATAATGGGGGCAATCCACTGCAGAGTACCACAGATTCAGACTCCGAGGTGCCGACTTTAGCCCTGCATGAAAATATATCTGAGGGTCACCAGTCAGCCAAAGCCTCTTGTTGTGGTAGAAACCCAAGAAGCCATAAAGTTGAAGACGGTAGCTTTTTTGGGGGGGGGGGGGGCTTGAATCATCAGACAGGTACTGGGATGCCAGTGGGATTGCAGCTTGGCCTCAAGGAAGTTTGGCAATCAGTCAGAAGACAGGTGAGGGGGAGGCGGGGCTTGGAACACGACTAATAGAGCTGTACTACGTCTTTCTGCTGACAGTACATTTAGCATGGAAAAATCATAACATATGGAAAGAAACTGATTATTAGCCTGTTGTTTTGCTGAGGGCAAGAAAATACATTAGCATACCTGATGTTGTTCTTGAGAACTTTTAAACAGCTCTGGCACTTGAAAGTGGTGTTGGTCTTCTGCGCCTCCTTCTTGTTGCCATCTCCCTCAAACCGGCCGTAGTAGAAATCTGAGACCAGCATGATGCGCTTGTTTGCACTCATGTCCAGGGCTGACGGAGCAGTACTTTCCATGTTTGCACAGCAGCTCTGAAATAAAGTGTGCTTTTACATGAATAAGCCAACTTCATATTGAAATCTGAATCAGAATCATAAACTGTTTATTGCCAAGTAACATACATTACAAGGAATTTGCCGTGGTCTGATGGTGCTAAATTTTTTTTATAATCTGACAGACAACAAGCATGTAAAAATATAAAGGTAAAAGAATAAGATAAGATAAATAGCAAACAGTGCAGTGACCAAAATAAAGTAAAGTGTCACAGGGGGGACAGGGGCGGTGTACGTTAATATAAGGTATAAGTTCTGTTTGTGTTGGGGGGGGTGCAAACACATGAAGAGCATTTTTAGAATTGATATGTTGGTTTTCAAACTTAATTTCCACTCATTGATAAGACTCCACAAGGTTTTTACTCACCACCATGTGACATCTCAGGGCCTCCTGTGTAAGGAATTCTTCTTGACACTTTGGGCACTTTTTCTTTAAGATCCCATTTTCCACTGGGACTATTACTTTTATCGGCCCTGCAGAAAACCAGTTAGATGTTACAATTAACAAGCTATTAACACACAAGAGGAACTAGGATTAGGTTTAGGGTTAGTTACAGTAATGAGATTACAAAGCGGTATCAATAAAATTACTTTAGTAATAGAAACTTACCTAAATCAAGCCTGGCTCTTTTTGCTACGCTGTCTATTTGCTGTGGTTGCAATCCTCGTTTGAGTAAGATTTGATCTGTAATACGTTTACATTTTAGTCACAGCCTGGTGATCGATCTGCAAGTTTGGTAAAGTAAGGTTAAAACATTACATTTAGAAAATTACCTCTGTTATTGCTATTGGCCTTCACAGGCACAGAAAAGGTCTGAAGAGATAGAGAGTTGGACCGGTTGGGTTGCAGCTGATTAGACTGCGCTGAATACACAGCAGGGCTCTGGACGTTAGACAGCGTCACAATGTTGTTGCTTATTTGTTGCACCTGAGGTCTGTGGACAGCACCAGGTATTACTGTGGCTGGAGTGACCTGCTGAAAAAGATGCTGCTGACCAGCTGAAAGACAGAAAAAAAAAACCTCTTCAGACAAATTTGGCTTTCCCAAATTAAACCTACAAAAGCCTTTGATGAAGCTTTTCTATTACATGACAAAATCACTGATGAGAGGAGAAAGAAGATTTACTCCTCAGAGGCATATTATACTCAGGTTTACCTGGTACGATTGTAAAGGAAGTCCCAGGGGGGTACTGGGTACCGAGTGAGGCAATAAACTCACTGTTGTTTGCTAATTGTGGAGAAGTGACGATAAAGCCCTGAAAAAAAGAAACAAATCAACACATAACAGGTATTTGTTCTTATTGCACATTATTGCAAAAATAATTGTAATGCCAACAATACCTGGTTATTGACGATAACAGGCTGCGGAGTCACTGTTGTCAGATTGGGTGCTGCAGTATTCACTGCATTTCCAGCTATACTCATCGGCAGCATTATTGGTGAGGAGCCGATGACAGGCTGAGGAGCAGGGCGCTTTACTTCTTGGTTCTCTGGACTGTTCCTCTGAGGAGGTGGCGGGTTAGGTTTACCATCCTTTTGGTTATTAGCTGTAAGAACATACAAAAAGGGCAAAAATAAGCACTTCAACAGGATATTTTGTCTTTACATAAGTAAACTTAAAAAACACTTAGCAGAAATTATGTGCAACATGCTGGAAGTATTTATTTTAAAAACAACTATAATAAATATCAATCTGATTGTAAACTACCAATACTGAGCTAATATTAAATCATGTAATAGTATTAAACAGCAGTGGGCAATTCTGAGCTATACCTGTCATACTATGATTATGCAATGATTTGTGCTAGTAAAGCTTAAACTTCAACAAAATTAGTTGTTTAAAAGGTTAACATTAACATATTCAAAAATGTGCTATGACATACAGAGCACTCCAACAAATATGGGTTCATCGTCATCATCGTCTATCAAGTGAACTTCAGGAGCTTGCTTCTGCCACGGCTCCAGCTCTTCCTCTACACATTCCATAAAAAGCTCAGACATTGTGGACCTGCAACAGAAAAAACGTAAACAATATTTAGCCAACTTGAATACTACTTCCTGTAGCATTTTTTTAATACTTTTACAGGGCCCATGTTGTAGAAAGTGAGATTTCCATGTCCATGATGAAGTACAGGGACACGCTCAGTCTGTCTAAGTTATTCGACTACTCTGCTTAGAACTACTCTTCAAGTTTTTGGAGGTTGTTCAGTATGTCTAAAACGGCTAGAGTCAGACAGAGAGTGTACGGAGGGGCTGCATAAAGGGCCAATATTTGATAAATAAGGACTTTTTTTTTAACTGTGAATTCAACGCACCAAACTATAAACAGAACACCGACAAAATATCACCTAAAATTGTTACGGCCAACATGTTAGCAAACAGTTGACTACTTACACATCAAGCAGACAAAGAGCAACATTTCCATTAAATTGGGGTCTTGATTCTGTCCACCTGGGAATTGTAAGTCCAACATTCACCTCCCTTTTATCTTTGCTACCAACACCTGAGGCAAATATCTGGCTCTTCAGCTGTTAAATACTCCATTATGTTCACCAGCTAGTCACTATCTTTGTCTGTCTGCCATTTGGTGCTGGGCAGTCGAGCTTTTCCCCTGAAAACAGCTGCATGTTACGGTTGAAACAGAGCAATGAGAGTGGGACAGTTAAGTTGCATGGTGGGTTCAGTACTTTAAACGACATCCTTCACATTACACAGACATTTGACCCATTGTTAATATTAAAATACTGATTACAGCCACTTTAAAGTCCTGGATTAATATAAAGTTTTCTTTTTGTAACTGGGACTTCTTAAACAGCCAAACAGTGCACATGTAACCGTTAGAACAATATATGCAGATAATCATTACGTGACACAGCGATATATAAGGTTGATATTCTAGATCAGGAATAATTAGGGCCTATTATTGGAACAAAGCTTTTCAACTGCCGTCCAAGATGGCGACAGTATTGGTTGCTATAGAAATTGCTGATGCAGCTAAATCTCTGCCAAAATAAAGACACAAATCAAATCAAATTCTAAAACACTATAAATTGGCATAGGTTTTCATTAATTACTCATCCTTGTTTGCTCATTTGTGACTCGGGCATAAGCCGTTTTCTAGCGATAAAGTACAGTTTGCAATGATCTGAAAATGTAAAGATGCTGTTTTAGATTTGAGCCAACATTTTTCCCTTCACAATGAAATCCTACATGTATTAAAAATATAGCTAATTAACTAAATGAAAACATGACTATTAGATTCATTCAAATTCATTCAGTCACCATTTTAACTGCCATTAGCTAACATTAGCAAATGTTATGTTAGCGTACCGCTGTTATTAGGCTCTCTGTCCTTTTCAGCAAGGTAACATCAAAGTAGCTAATGCTAACTAGCTAACGTTTATGATCTCCAGTGCTCCTGCTATTCAACTGATGCAGTCTGCGACAGGATTAAAGCATTAAACACAAAATCGGATTTTTAAGACTTCAACACATTTAATCTCCAATTCATCCAGTCGTTACGTTGCATGAGTTATCGGTTATCGATCAGCGCACCACAACATTAGCTAGGCTCCGTTAGCATGTTCACATTATCTGGGAGGTGGATGTTGGGACAAAGACTGCACTCAAGAGTTTGATGTACAGGGTTTGCGTGTCAGCCTACCTCTCTCACACTCAGCCTCTGGGCTTCAAGGCAGAGCCGTGTCTAGATACCAACTTCAGCACAGTCCTTAACCTGAGGACGACAGAGTTCAGATAGTACGGCTCTACTTCACATTCAGGAGGGGGAAAATCTGTCTCTGGCCCGAAGCGGCGGAAATGCTTAGACTGTCCGGACCAATCACCGGCCGCATGTCTGTTCATCACTTCCTTTTTTTAATTTGTAGTACTTCCTGGTCTATCGCGCGGGTTTTCTTTAGATAATCATTTTCATTCTTTATAACACGACACAGTTATTTCAATGAAATCGTGTTGTTTCGTGAAATGCATACATGTAAATTGTTGCATATTGTTACATATAGTAAGTTCACTATTTAGGTTAATTGTACAGTTAATTGTTCTGTGCTGTTATTGTTTATTATGCAATGAATATAATGAAATATACATAAAGATATGTCAAAAGAAATAGGCTACTTTTCTCCCTTTTCTGTAATTGAATGTGGGTGGGGGGCAGTGGAGGTTGTCAGTTCATATACAATGGTAAAATAGAGGTCCCTTAACAAAATTGTTGGTAACCACTGTACTAATTTACATTTTAATTAGCTAACAATCAAGAAGCATAAATGGCATAAACCCCTTAGCTGCACACTAACACACACAGTCATGTATATACCAGACTGTGTATAAAAAGTGTGGCATGCATACAAACTGGCAGAGATTTCTGTCTATGGATAAATAATTAGGATGATTAATATTAAACCGTTTTAGAGAGGTGTTGATTCAACTGTATGATCGTTTTGGAGGATGTAGTTTGTGGTGCTATTGAATATTGTCTCTCTCTCTCTCTCCATATATTTATATGTATATATATATATATATCAATGAGGGTAGGCTAAATAACACAAACACCTCTCCGTATAATGCAATACAGTTTAACAGCACCACATCCACCACTACATCCTCCAAAATGGTCATAGTTGAATCAACACATCTCTGTAACAGTTTCAACAACTTTCAACTGAACATAATAACCTTCATGAAGGGGGATTTATTGCAGGACTGTTGTATTAGACTGCATTAATTTTAGCCACATGTACTTAATTAACTAGGAAACTATGTGTAGATATGCATGTAATTAATTCTCCTAATTGTTTTTGTGTGATGCCTGATTGTTGTAAATGTCTTTCAGCTTAATCTTTTTGAATATCAGCTGCACATGGTACTCATATCCTCTGAGTATCAAAACAGTTGAGAGACAATACAGTACATAGCATGTGCAAACACAAAGCCTGTGCATTCCTGGTATTTTATCTTTAGTTTAACAGATGTATGTGTTGGTGTTATGGCAGAGCTTACTTACTATTAACAGCAATGTTCATAAACTGCCATTTGCACCTTTTCCCCAGAATTTCTTACAGGTCCAATTAGAAATTGCAGTTTAAGCAAATCAGCAAACTGACTAACTGTGACAGGACCATCACATTCACTGATATTCTATGGAGCACAGGTCACATGACCTTCTCTCTGTCATAATTACTTTGTTGCTGGTGGAAATACCTGTTTACCTCAATGGAGATGTTGACTATCCTCTTGGGAATTAAAACACGTCTGTAGTTTCTTATTATCTATTTACCAATTAAATTGAAATCAATAGAACTCATTTCAGTTCATTTAAAATAGATTGAGTTCAATAATTACATCTATAATAACAATTCAATTCAGTGACTACATCTATTACATTAGATTCAATAAGTAAATCTACATCTTAAATACTACATCTATTACACCAGCTCAATTAAATGAAATACATCTACATCTTATATATTACATTACATACTACATTGAACATCTATTAAATGCAAATAACTACATTACTTTGACAAAAAAACTGTAAAATACAAAACAAAATAAATGTTTTACCAAAAGGGTCAAATAATCACAAACAATAACAAAAGGCCAAAAAGATACTACAATTTGTCAAAGTCAACCCTGTTTCCTGGTTGCTGTAATGTGGTCTTGGAGTGATTACATTTCCAGTGTAGTATGAAAGGACTCAGTAGTCCCCAAAGAGCCCAGGCTGCTGGAATGGGCCTCCTCATCCTGGACGTGCCCCTCAGCATTACTGTCACCAGTCCTAACCACACAAAACACAATACAGTGGTGTGATACAAACTGTAAAAACTCCAGAGTATGTGTTGGACAGTCTCCTGCTGCTGCCACAACATCTGATGTCCAGTGGGTCTGGTATACTTTAATTGTGAGACGTCTTAAAACCTTTCTCTTGTTTAGCCGATGATTTGTTGTAGGCTGGGGAATGCTGGAAAATCCCACATTCACTACAAATTCACTGGGTAAAATTGAAATAGTAAAAACACTGAGACGGTCTAAAATATCACCTTGTCCTATCCTGATCTTGTTCCTCCACTTCTTCCAGTTCCTTTTTCGACAGTTGATAAACAAGTGCCGCGCCGATACAGTCTCCCAAAACATTGACAACAGTGTTGCAGTGGTCTCTGAAAGACATAAATCACATTAAACTATGAAAGCAGATAATAAAACTACTTAACACTGTGTGTTGTTTGATATATTAACTCACATATGTCTCCTCACAATTGACTATCAGAAGCAGAAAACACAGCTGTAGTAATCTATCTATTAATTAGATAGATTTTGTGTAAATTTCTGACTACTACAGGTTAAACTTACAGCAGCCACCCTACAACCACCAAGATGGAGGCTTCCCTCGCAGGTAAACTGATTGCAGTCAAAACAAAAAGGGTGGTCAGCGCTCCTGTCACTGGGATCCCCGCTGCTCCTATGCTGGAGACTGTGGCTGTCACTCTGTAGAGCAGACACAGACTCTTCAGTGAATGACTAGAGTGGATTTTTAAAAAGACACAGTAATATAAAACTGTACCATGTATTTTTCATGTCGCTATCTCTTAAATGTCCCATATTATGTACTTTTAACCAACGTTAATACAGACATGATCATTTCCATGATTTTCTACTGAACAGAGAGAGTGACAAAGTAATCTGACTGTGACTTACACAAGGGTGATTAACCGGTTCACGTCCAGATTGATGTTGTTGAGTTGGGCAATGAAAACTGCTGCGACCACATCATAAAGGGCAGTTCCGTCCATGTTGACATTGGACCCAATGGGCAGCATGAAGCGACTGATTCTGCGGTCAATCATGTTTCTCTCCTCACAGCATCGGCGAGTGAGTGGCAGCGTGGCAGAGCTTTGATGATAAATATTAAAATAAGCAGTGGTGATGACCACACAGAGCTAACAACTGAGAACCAAGCCCTCGAAAATCCTCTTACCTGGATGAGGTGAGCGCTGCAGTCAGTAACGCAGGCGAAACCCCTTTAATGACTGCCCATGGGTTACGTCTCACCCACAGAAGATAGACCGTTGGTAGAACTATTACTCCATGGATTATGAGCCTGAAACACACAATTTAATACACAATAAATACTGATTAAAAACTGATGCTGATAAAATGAAATTACTGACCACAGCAAACAGAGTAGAGGTAGGAGACTTGAAGGCCTGGTTGGTATTTTTTAGTCTGATTTATGGATGAAAAATGTGTTCGGAGATATATGTCCGTGTTACTGCTGCTGCTGCTGCCTTTAACAGTATCAGAAATAATTTAATACATGTCGCCTAATGTTAATCCCAGCACTAAAAGACTTGTCAATCACTTTGGAAGTGATAGCAGGTTTTAATTGTGTCTAGATTTTTGGTGGGCAGGCCACCCCTTTGGGTTACATCCACATCAGGGATTGTGACTTTAAATAACAGTTGGCAGATGATGTCATAACTTTGCACATGAATATACCGACCATAACTTCTGCTGTCACCCACGCAAAGTATTTTAAATGTTTGTTGACTGGTATCAGACACACTTACAGTGCATCCGGAAAGTATTCACAGCGCTTCACTTTTTCCACATTTTGTTATGTTGCAGCCTTATACCAAAATGGATTAAATTCATTTTTTTCCTCAAAATTCTACACACAACACCCCATAATGACAACGTGAAAAAAGTTTGAGATTTTTGCAAATTTATTAAAAATAAAAAACCTGAGAAATCACATGTACGTAAGTATTCACAGCCTTTGCTCAATACTTTGTTGATACACCTTTGGCAGCAATTACAGCCTCAAGTCTTTTTGAATATGATGCCACAAGCTTGGCACACCTATCTTTGGGCAGTTTCACCCATTCCTCTTTGCAGCACCTCTCAAGCTCCATCAGGTTGGATGGGAAGCGTCGGTGCACAGCCATTTTCAGATCTCTCCAGAGATGTTCAATCGGATTCAAGTCTGGGCTCTGGCTGGGCCACTCAAGGACATTCACAGAGTTGTCCTGAAGCCACTCCTTTGATATCTTGGCTGTGTGCTTAGGGTCGTTGTCCTGCTGAAAGATAAACCGTCGCCCCAGTCTGAGGTCAAGAGCGCTCTGGAGCAGGTTTTCATCCAGGATGTCTCTGTACTTTGCTGCATTCATCTTTCCCTCTATCCTGACTAGTCTCCCAGTTCCTGCCGCTGAAAAACATCCCCACAGCATGATGCTGCCACCACCATGCTTCACTGTAGGGATGGTATTGGCCTGGTGATGAGCGGTGCCTGGTTTCCTCCAAACGTGACGCCTGGCATTCACACCAAAGAGTTCAATCTTTGTCTCATCAGACCAGAGAATTTTGTTTCTCATGGTCTGAGAGTCCTTCAGGTGCCTTTTGGCAAACTCCAGGCGGGCTGCTATGTGCCTTTTACTAAGGAGTGGCTTCCGTGGCCACTCTACCATACAGGCCTGATTGGTGGATTGCTGCAGAGATGGTTGTCCTTCTGGAAGGTTCTCCTCTCTCCACAGAGGAACTCTGGAGCTCTGACAGAGTGACCACCGGGTTCTTGGTCACCTCCCTGACTAAGGCCCTTCTCCCCCGGTTACTCAGTTTAGATGGCCGGCCAGCTCTAGGAAGAGTCCTGGTGGTTCCGAACTTCTTCCACTTACGGATGATGGAGGCCACTGTGCTCATTGGGACCTTCAAAGCAGCAGAAATTTTTCTGTAACCTTCCCCAGATTTGTGCCTCGAGACAATCCTGTCTCAGAGGTCTACAGACAATTCCTTTGACTTCATGCTTGGTTTGTGCTCTGACATGCACTGTCAACTGTGGGACCTTATATAGACAGGTGTGTGCCTTTCCAAATCATGTCCAATCAACTGAATTTACCACAGGTGGACTCCAATTAAGCTGCAGAAACATCTCAAGGATGATCAGTGGAAACAGGATGCACCTGAGCTCAATTTTGAGCTTCATGGCAAAGGCTGTGAATACTTATGTACATGTGATTTCTTAGTTTTTTATTTTTAACAAATTTGCAAAAATTTCAAAAAAACTTTTTTCACATTGTCATTATGGGGTGTTGTGTGTAGAATTTTGAGGAAAAAAATGAATTATGAATAAATTTTGGAATAAGGGTGTAACATAACAAAATGTGGAAAAAGTGAAGCGCTGTGAATACTTTCCGGATGCACTGTATCTGTCCCCATATGCCTCGTGAGTCAATACGCCAAAAAGTGCTGCTAAATGCACAAACAAATTAGTATTTTGGTACCAGTGCTAAATGAGGAAAGGTGAACATACCCAACAACAACCACAGCCATGAACTTTCCAAGTTTGTAGATAGTATCCCAGTCGTGAACCTCAACAACATGGCTTACAATCATGAACAGCACTCCTAATGGAAAGTAGCTGGAGAGGATAAAGAACATTAAAAAAGGAAGGAAATATTTCAATGACTAATCACACATTTGGGACGGTTGTCTGATTACTATTACAATATTACTCCAAAAAAAACCTGTTCTGTTTCTCTAATCAAATACCGATTAGGAATACATGTTGTTGGAAACTAAAACCTGAACAAGCAATGTTAAGTTAACTAAGGGCAGAAGAGTGAGAGTACTGCTATGTTTTCTCAGTAAGACAGTTTTGCTTTTTCAATAGACAATACTCCAAGAAAAGTTAAATCAGTGTTCATGTATAAACACTCACACACAAATATTGACATGTGGAATTCTCTCATTCCACATTTTATACAAAATGATGCTGTTTCACTTTACCACAAGATCAAGTTAACCACATATTTTATGGCCTCGTTGACCATGGTAAAGACGTCCACCAGGATTTTTCCACTTTTTCCCATCCTCTTGAGGATCAGTCCAAATATGAAGGACATGAAAATCGGGCCCAGCATGTGAACTCCTTCAACATAGTGACCCACCAGTGACCCTTCAGTGGCATTCTGTAACAAGATGGGAAACTCATTAATAACAGTGGTCTCAGAGCAACTTCATGTATTACCAATTCTCACTGCAAATGTAAAACAATAATCTTCATAGTGAAGATTTACCGTTTCCAGGCTAGAATTTGGCTCGACTGTGTGAATTTCAAACTCCAGCCTCTCAGTCTTGTACTAAGAAAAAAACAATAATGTGCTCATATAAATATTGCATTATCTCCTTCATGGAAAGCAAGGAAATTTGTGATATAAAGCATACCTGAATGAAAAACATACCTGTTGAAAGCAAGCCTGAATCAGATCCTCTGGCACCATGTTTCTATAATGAATGAATGAATGAATAAAGGACAGTCAAACACTACCATCTGCCATCATACCTCCTAATCTCAGATATAATGTCACTTTCTTCTCACCTTACTACATCCAACAAGGCGTCCACAGTGAAGAACATTTCTGCATCTTCTGTCTCAACAGTATAAGCAACCCCAGGCTTGATCATCAGTACCAATATTAATCCTACAACACATATCCAGGGTTGGACATAAATACAGCTGTTCCATATAGGCTGTCAATAGTGCTTCACAAAATGAAGTCACAACGTTCTTTACATCAAGAAGAAAAAAGAACAATTACCAAACTGGTGCTTTATTAGAGAGTCCTTTTTGACCAGGTAAGTTTGATCCAAAGATTAGGGGCACAACTGTAAATGTTGCAATTGATTTAGATTTTTTTTTTAAATGAAAATATTTGTGTGATTTTTACTTTTGCATTTCAATTGTAAAACCCTGAATAAAATATTGTTAAATGTTGAATAAATGGTCTATTAGAAATGAGGAAATATAAGACGTAGTGCAAGTCAGATCTGCTGTGAGTAAGATTTCTTGTCTTTAGGTTTTATAGTTGCCCTGTGGCTTTTTGTAACCAAACATAAACTCAGTACTAGCCTTTATGATAATTAATATACATAAAATATGGAAAATAACACATAATGTGAAAATGACAGTGACTGCTGATGACAGTTACACGCTTCAATAAAACAAGAAAGGAACATCAAGCTATAAAAAGAGGTTTCAGGTTATATCTGTTCAATAATTATGTAATTGTATGCAGAAATGTGCTCAAGAAAGTGAAAGTAACCAAAATATACTTTAATATAATGTTATATTTCTCTTACCTATAGTCACAGACATGAGAGTCGTCGACACAAAGTACACTGTCGCGCGCACAGCAATTTTTCTGGAGGTGTTAACACTCAGACAAGAAACTCCTATAAAAAAACATATAGATCATACGATATGAGCCAAAGGTTAGAGGACCAGCAAAGTCATATATGGGTACATATATACATCACTGCAATATAATGGATTAGTTAGGACAACACAGTTAGCTTAGGTATGCTGTTTACACTTAAACATGTCATTGCCAAACTGAGACATTGGTGTCAGACATGTAAATTATATACAGATACTCACTACCTGTTTGAAATATATATGTATGTTAAAACCATATGAAAAACAATGTAATTAAAAAGAACTATGTTGTTTATTGCACTTATATTTTTGCCCTGATAGATGTGACAATTATTTAATAATGCAAAAGGACAGTGGTTTTGCATATATCACTCCTTTGAATGGTCAGTTCACCCAAATCACAAAATACATATTTTCCCACTTAAACCTAGTGGTGTCTACTCTCACAGATACTCTCCGTTTATTTTTTGAGAGATTCTGAGATATCAGAGTCTTGTGCTGCCACAATGGAGGTGACAGGAAGTGTGTTTGTGGAAGCTACAGAGAACAGTGTTCCAGTTACTCTGGATAATCTACAGACTTTGAAGTCAACAGTCTTCATTGGGACTACTGTCTAACAAAGAAATAGTCCCTGTGACCACAAGCAAAACAATATGGGTTTTTTAAAACCAGAAAGAAAAGGCTTTGCAAATGATTTAGGAGGTATGAAAAACAATAAACACTATTGTTAGCCCTAACAGGGCGTGTATAAGAGAGACAACCTGATGAAACAGTTAACAGAGTTAGAAATACACCTCTAGCTTACCTCTTACCACACTTGTCACAATGAGTGGAACCGTAACCATCTGAAGCATCCATGTGAGTATTTCTCCTGGAAAGTCAGTGAAGAGTTTGTCATGGTCTGACAGAACGAAGTAGGTCTTGACAATCATGCCAATAACAATACCTGTGTGAAAATAGCATAGATATATTATAATTACAACAAAAAAATTAACGTAATTTTAATTAAGTTTAACTGCTGAACATATATGTGTACTTGAGGCCTAAAGTTTTCACAAAAGTTGCATATAGACCACGATTGGCTTCCAAACTAGCTGGAACATCATAAAATCATACTTGTAGGTACACTATGTCATGAACTCAGACTTAAGGTGAGTACAGAGAAAATGTCCCTGTTCAGCAGATGAATGTGAAAACAACCTTCTAGTGTCGAACTGCACATACTCAATTCTACACAGCTCAAACATTCAAGTAATAAGTATCAATGACAAACACACATGTTGTGGAGGGGGACTTACTTTGATGAGAAACGGGGCTTTCAAACACCACATCGGCCAATTCAAACACAATATCACATGTAGGCTAATGCCAAGACTTACATCGAACAGGAGTCACACAATAGTAAACCACAATCCATCACTTGATATCTTTGTTGTCATGCCATTTACATGCAACGACTCAAACTGTTCACTAGATGAAGCTGCGAGAGATCTGAGCTAACTGTCTCTGCTAACGCTTGTTAGCAATGTAGTTAGCCGGCTACCGTTGTGTGTAGCTAAGTCTAGTTCTTTTAATCTAAACCTGACCCTAAAAAACTCGACCCCTAAATCCTAACCCCAACCACAGTGAGCAGCGCTACGGGAAACACTAGTTAACCCAGATTCATTGGGGAGACTGTCTTCGGCCGCCATGTTCAAATCACCTGGGCTTTATGCGTTGCCCTGGCAACATAATGCAGCGTTTTAATTTTTTTTATAGTTAAAATGACAGTATAGTTAATTACCAATAGCTTATGTCTTTGCCTAAAATGTATTTTCAAATGAATACATAATTTGAGATTATACTTATTCACTAACTAGTAATTAATTAATTAATTAATTAGTGTTTTTGTTATTCAGATATGTTTAAATACTAAAAAAGGTCACACTATGAATAATCCAGCAGCACAGAAGCCAGGACTAACATTTCCATAGTTAGCTAGCTGGCTAATGTTAATACTAACAACATCTTTTTTTAGCTAATGCTAGCTAGGTTAGATAGTTCAACTGCCTTGTTAAAACTTACCCAGGGCAACAGCTAGCAGACTTGAAACCAGAAACAAATTCTTGACAATGTAGTTCCAGCATTTCTTCCTGTTGCTGCAACAGTCTCTGTGATCAGTTGCATAATCCTCCAGAAGGTTCTCCATTTTCATGTAGTTTAACTAAAAATAGGCTAAACAAACTGGCATTAGCTAGCTATCAAAATACTTGATTAAATTGACCTTCAGACGACCTTCATAAATGAACTATGCTGACTATTTTGTGTCAGTGCTCACTGGGATACATGTTCTGCTATTTTGATTCAAAACTGTTCTACTATTTTGATTCATAATCATATTTGGATGATAGCATCTATCCCCTGCCACAAGGTTCGTAATAAACACACTACTAATCTTCAGTCTGGTATTTTGTAGATTTATTGAAGAGTACAATACATCAAGCTGGTCCCGGGAGCAACTGAACTGGCTCTGTATGTGCCTTTACTCTTGTATTACAGAATATGCTCCACCTGTTTTTGGCCTTGTAGTAAGTCTCCACCTCTGGTTGCACACAACATTTCACATAACACATTTTGCGAAATGCTGCTGTGTTTTGACCCTCAGGCCCACTGGGAGTGCAATACACAGCACAATCACATTGGACAGGGTGTGCACTTCAACCTGCACCCTATTCTGTCTTTTCCATCATTACATTGCCAGAGTCAAGTGATTCACTCATGCTGTGCATGTAGTCTACAGGCTAATGAGATGTGCTGATATCACAATACTACAAATCTAAGTTGTAAAAGATAAATGAACTGATTCAGTCAATGATGATGAAAACAAATTATATTTTACATACTGTCAATAAATCAAAGGAGTGAGTGTAGTAACAGACAGTAGCTGTAACTGTTGCGGGTCTGCCTATGCAGTTAGTAGAGTTGATATCTACTAAATTGAGATAAAGATTTTTATTTTTCACAAAAGGAAAAAATAAAAGTCAGACTGGTGGCTTTCCATATCGGTTTTGGCTTTGATGCAAATTTTAATTTGCTGGTAAGACTCAATGAGATGCCATTTCAACACCCTACGACAAGGTTTATTCAGGCCATGTGTGTGCATTGTGTACAGGGATCACACACATCACATCAAGGCCGAGTCTATGTGGTCTGCTTCCAGTGTGGACAGTTTAGACTCATTAACTCATCTGCTTTAAAAGCTGAGGCTAAAAAAATATTTGTAATCGTTTTTTTTCGTCACATTTAAAGCTTACATCTGTAAATTCTAGCCACGCATTCAGAATTTCCAAATGTTTTCATCAGTAATGTGCAAGCACAGGAGGAAGAACCCACAAATCTAAACAGTAGGACTTGTTCCTGAACACACATACTAGGCTGCCATTGTTCTGAATCAACCAGGAGACTTCACAACTGCACCAATTTAGACCAGCTTTTATAAAACAGCAGCCATGGTTAGCCCTCAGTAGCAAACTAAACACTTCTGGGCTGCTTTACACTGAAACTTTCAACTTATTATCAGATTGAACAATGTTTGATCCCAGTAAATCTCAATGTATTATAGAGAAACTATGAACCAATACCATGCATTTGATTAAAACAGCAATGAAGCACCTGAAAATGTTTTTTGCTTTAAGAATTTATTTTACAGAACATAATATTACAGTAAGTTGAAGTGGAATGTGACCGACAGGCAAATCGCATGTGATTATAACTTACCCATTATAACTGTTGGGAGTGTGTTCTCTTGGTGCACTAAAGTTTATTATCTATTGTTTGTTTGATGTGCCAGTTGATTCAAGTTCAAGTACGTTAAAACAAGTGCGTTGAGTTGGACTGGTCTGACTGCAGTCGGTTAGATGATGTTGCATATACTGCAGGACTTTGGACACTGGAAAAGGACACGGGGTTGTTGCTGATTTGATGCACCTCAGAAGTGTGGACAACTTCAGAGTCCTCATGTTTTACTGTGGCTGTAGCCACTTTCTGGAAAAGTTGCTGCTGAGCAGCTGAAAAACAACAAACAAACTCTTAAAAAAAGATAATGATAATAAAGAAAATGTCATAATCATAGAAACACAAAGCACATTACACAATCACTGAAAAGATGACAAAAGATTACAGAAAAGTCTCCTCAAAACCATCCTCATTTTTACCTGGCACTATTGTAAATAAATTCCCGCCATGGCGCTGTGTCCCGAGAGAGCCAATGAACTCAGTGTTGCTTGTTAATTGGGGAAAAGCCACGATGAAGCCCTGAGAAAAAAAAGATAAACAAGAGTTCATATTTCAACAAACACTATGAGCATCACTGTATCAACCATTTAATATATGACATGGTATTTACAACACTTTTCACCTGTTATTCAAGTCATTTATTACACACAAAATAATACTAATTATATCATTACTTGGTTGTGGAGTTTGTTTTCAGTTCAGGTGGTAAAGTACTCACTGCATTTCTTTGAAGAAGCGAAGGCTCCGGCTTACAATCTGTTTGGTCGTTACCTGTAAGAACATACAAAAAGACCAAATCAGGCACTTCAACAAGATGCAAGTTAACTTTTACAAATGAACATTTTAGGTGAGAATATGTGAAACAGCACACAGGCGTGCAAATAGTCTAGCTCAATCCATCTATTAAATACCTTTTATATTTTTAAAATATCAAATATATATAGTAGCAGGTCATTTTGAAATGCATAAATAAAGACATGTTTCAACTCAACCGTCATTTTGCGTTATAAAAGGAGTACAGAAGTCAGATGCTGGAAAACACCAACATGATCTTAAAGAATTTGGTGTGACATCATCCTCGTCTTTCAAGTGAACATGTGGCGTTGGTTTCTGCCATGGCTCCAGCTCCTCTTCTTCACATTCCAGTAACAGTTCAGACATCTTGGACCTGTAACCAAAAACAGACGACCAAAGATGAATATTTACGTTATACTTCTCCCAAACAATTAGTCAAAGCAAGTAAGTCAAAGACAAGTCTGAGTGAAAGAATCATTGGCTCAAGTTGCCGCCTTGTCGCACTCTTTGGCTTAAGAGCCCCACTTGATTAATTAATAATATTACTGGTATTATTATTGTTGTTGCCACTGCTATTGTTATTCTTATAATAGTGAGAAAGGACAAACTCCTGTTCAATGAGTGATGACTTTACTTTTTACTTTGCAACCCTTTTTTGAGTCATTTTGCCCTTTCTATATTCCAATACTCTTTTATTGTGGGAATCACAGAGGATTGGTTTTGTGCTGAGTTTATCTTTGGTCAGTTTAGTTTTATGGTTAAATAGTAAACAATATTCTTGTTTAGTATCATTCTTAAGTAGCCTATTTATAATTAGATAATTATTCTAATAACATATTTGTGTGTTGCTTTTAGTGCAGTATTGCATTGGGATTGGGCATTGCTGTTGCCTGAACCTGTGGGCGTGGTCTAATTGGATCCATGAATCCATGTCTCTTCAACATAGGTGCATCTGTAAAGTTTTCACTGTACTGCTGCTCCAATTTTCCTCTCTATGATGAGATTTGAGCAAAAATATGTGAAAGAGGGGAGAAACATACAAGAAACATAAACAGATTCTGCATGGCAAAATTGTGGATTAAGAAGAAAATCTTCAGGACTCCAATATACAGAATATACTGAATTTTCTAAGAGCTCCACTCTTGAAAATAAGCCTCATCAAAGACATACAGGTACCTCTGAGGAATTATTGGTACGTAGACTTCTTCATCACAGCTGTCTTCAGCTCCTGGAACCCTCAGCTTAGTGGTTTCTACGACATCGTCCACATCACTAGCCAAGTCTGATCTATTAGATTAAAAAAAGACCGATATTAGAATCAAATGAGCCACAGAAGTAAAAATCAATATACTAAATATCTTGTATAATAAAGTACAAAATTACAGTCTGTTCTCCACACTGGTGCATTTGTCCTCGTCAATGGTGACCTCCATCTCCTCAAAACTGACAAAGACAAATTACAGTGAGGACACTGAATAAGATCGAGAGTCAGTGTATCTAAAGTCAGTACAGAACTTACAGATATATAAACCTACTGAAATGTACATTCTACTACATCCTAACCTGTCCTGGAGCCAGTCCACCTCTGATGCCACGTGTGTAGTTTCACTCTGATGTTCAACATCATCTTCATGGCACTGTTCACCTCTGCAGACATATATTGAAAGTCATGTTCTGACAATTCAAAAGTTATTACAGCATTTGGACATTAATTGTCTGGCGAACACAACATGTATTCCTGCTAAATATGATGTGATCAAATGCAACAGCCATGGAACCAAACCAGAGCATGCAACGTAATATAAGGCTGTATTCTGTTGGTGCAGCGGTCTGGGGCTGACACAGGGTAACCACCACGTTCCTGGTTCAATTCTGTCTGTGTAGCTTGTATAGTCATCTACCTTCCTCTTCCCCCATGTTTCCTGTCGTGCTCCGCTAATAGACTAAGTAAATGCAAATGCAAAAAAAATTGGGGTTAAAATCTCAAGTCGTCTGTCGTGGTCAGGGGACTCAGTTGATAGTTGAAGTTATGAAATTATATACTCTATGGGCTAAAACAATGTCAACGACCAAACTCAGTACAATTTGTGTGTGAAAAAACAAGGCAAGGTCATGACTTACCTTTCAGAGGACGACACATGTCCGACACATGACAGCGCAGTAGGCTCCAGCATACATGTCCCAGTAGAGGTCATCGATATCAAAGATCTCCTTTCATAACTGAAAGAAGAAACAGAAACTTGTCATTAGACACAAAACCTCATTTGGAAATGTAAAGCATGCAAACTTAACTTCAGGTTTTTTTTTTACATATAAGTCTCTCAGTCATAGTTACAGTAGAATCTAACTCTAAAAGCTGAGGAATCTGTACAGCGTTTCCAGAAAGATAGAGTTTAGGGTTTTTCAAATGCAATTTGTTTTGTGCTTGTGCCAACAATTGTGGAAGTGTCAGTGGATGTGTGTATTGTATGGATTATATGCCAATTCACACTGAAACTGCATGGATAGAGAGTAGGGGTGAGTAGGAACATATTATGGTGCTATTAGGGTGAACCCACTCCCCAACTAGGAGTACAAACACAAATGTTTGTCTTTAAACAAAAAAATGGTAAAGGTGAAAATATATGTATACTATGAAACCAAGTGTTTAGAGAAAGAGTGAAATAAAGGCTATAAAGTTTTCCTGGAGCTGAAAAGGTTGTAATTGCAGGAGAAGTGATGATGTGCGAGATTGATTTAACATCTCTTTTCTGTAGTTGTTTGACACCTAGTTGTGCTTAAGTTGGAGTGTAAAACCACTTGCAACTTGGATGGAAGTTTCATTAAACATTTCTTGAACAGGACATTACAAAACCCTGTATACCAGATTTTAAAACCAAACAGTAGTAGTATTAGAGTATTATGTATTATGTTTTGGTTTGGTATGCTTCTATAAGTGGGGCTTTCAATCACCACTGAGCCTCTAGTTCAGGTCAGTAGCCAAAAAGTAAAAGGGCTTCGTAAGATCTTTTACTTCTTGATGTACTTTAAGGTTCACTGCTCTTAGTCTATCAGTCATTTTTTCTTGCTGAGAAATCATTTTTTTGTGGTCTTTTTATGGTAAATGGGTTATTTGTTGTTAATGACTGTAAGAATGTGTCACATCCCCGGTATCACGATATTAAAGAAAATATGACAACAAATAAGAGGTATGGAGGAGTTCCAGGAAATCAAGGCACACTGTTTTGTTGTGTAGATAAAAACTTTAAATGCCTTTATTGATGTTTTTTTCCCCACTTTATTTTGTGCTAACAGATGCGAATACATGGTAGGACATAAAAACAAAAAAACCAAAACAAAACACAGCAATGCATATAACAAGCATGACAGATATAAACATAAGGAGTAGTTCTTTATAAATGAATGGCAAACATACCATATGAAGATTTAGGGGACACATGATTTAGACTGGAACACTAAGTCCTGAAGTCCCAGTCACACAGCAGACCTTTGGGAGGGGGCCAGCCTATCGTAGGTCTGATATAATCCCTTTTTTGGGTTAATATATTTATTTACTAAAAAGGTCCCCGGGGAGTTAAACTTCTGGAAAACAGAGGATCTTCAATGATGACCTCACACTTAATTAGTAAGTGCAACTGAAAAGCCATAATTCATTTTTCAACAATCTTGCTTTTCTGCTGGTTTTATCAAATTGAATCGTCTGTCTCTCTATAACTGCTATCCCACTGGTTTACATGTCGAGCTTCACTCATCAATTACTTTTTTACAAAATGTATTCTTATCAGATTACTGTGTGAAGAGAGTCATTCACACTGACAAACCCACAGAGAATTATCACTCAGTTCTGCTCCTCAAGAGGCTAATGGCTACAAACATTTAGCTTAGCTTCTCCAGAGTTGCTGGTTGATAGGGCGGCCCTGCCCACTAAACTCCACACGCTAAGTTTAAAGTGAGCTTTTCGTTTCAAAATTGTAGTCTCACAATCACCATCAGATTACCGGATTGATCACTCGAGTAATTTTATTGGATTTCCATAGTTTCCTTTTGATCCGCAGATGACTTTATACAACAGTTTGACATGCAGATTAGTACTTTCCATTAAAAGTAATCAGATTTATTTGTGTAAAACTAGTTCTCCTTTGTGATATGTATAGCCTGTACATGCCGCCTCACCTTGACCATGACGACAGAGCTCCCTTTTCTTTTCTCCTCGACTTGGCCTTAACTTTCTTCAGAGAATCTTCAAAGTAAAAACAAGAAAACATTCAGAAATAAGTACTAAGGTTTCAGTTTCTGTAGTGGTATTTTTGTACTGTGTAATTGAGTAAATCACTCAATAATTCTAGGAGTTTACTGCAGTGAAGTGATAAATACATACAACTATACAGTGATCTCCACTCTCTAAGCACTGGCACTGATAAAGATTTTACAATGCTTCATGTTTTCTGTTAAAGGTTGCACTTGAACACACAGCGAAGACTACAGCTGACAGCCAGCTGACCACCAGCATGCATGCACACTGAGAGGAAATAACTGGGCTGTGTTCTAATCCCAAAATAATTATGCAATTCATTAATTAATTAAGACAAAACTAATCACCAGGGTATTTTCACAGCATTGTGAATCCGTTTTAACAGTTCCATCATATGCTTGGATTAGTAATAAAGTTTGTCTTAAAGATATGACACTGGCACTGTAAGGTTTTGTTTTGCTTTGCACTGGTGTTGTTGGAGACTTTGCATGTTCTCCCTGTGCCAGTGTAGGTTTTCTCAGAGTGCTGTGGTTTTCTCTGACAGTCAGGCAGGTTAGGTTAATTGGCAACACTAAATTTCCTGTGGGTATGAATGTGTGTGTGAATGGCCGTCTGTCTCTATGTGTCAGCCCTGTGTTTGACTGCCGACCTGTTCAGGGTGTACCCCGCCTCTCACCTTATGTCAGCTGGGATGGGCTCCAGCCACCCGTGACCCTCTAAAGGATAAGTGGGTTTGGCTAATGGATGGATGGTACTGGCAGACCATGGTTTTTTGCTCGTTGAAGAAAAGGCTGACATGAAAAATGACATCTTGCCACTAACTCAACATGCTCTATCTACCAACCGGCTGCTGATAATGGTCAAGTTCTGTATAGTGTATTTCTTCCTTTGTGCATACACAAAGGTTTAGTCTTGAACTTGTACAGTTTTATGTATCTAGCCCCTGAAAGAAAAAGAGACGTTGAAGTCTCACACTTCAGTTCTTGTCGCTGAAACCAGGAGAATCACAGCAACAGCAATCACCTGAAATGCGACGAAGAGTGCCTTCAGGCTGTTGGTGGACCCCCTTTGCAAAGACCCCTTCCTGCTCAGTCCTGCTCATCTGTTTCATTTCTGGGTTGAGGTATGCCTTCTGAATTTCAAAAAAGGTTTTATGCCCCATGAAATTCAGGTGGAGGTGTTTGGCCCATTTCTTAAAGTGTGTGAAGGTGCCTCCAGAGAAAAGAACGGAAAGAGTCGTAAGAAGGTGGATTTCAGGAAACGCCTCCCAAAGGTGAGGAGATGACATCCACAAGCCCCTGTGTCCACCAAGGCAGCTCCACCTCACCTTCTTCTGTGCACCACAGTGAGACACCTTCTTTTTGGTTATGGGCTGTCCACACGTCTGACACTTCTTAAACAGCTCCATCAAGCAGCTGTCATTCACAATAGTCTTTGACTGATGTGAGTCTTTTTCTGCGTCCTCGTCTGATTTTGACGTTGCTGTCGAGTTCAATTCCGTCTCTTGGTGGACACTCTCGTTCAGACGATCCACAGATGCCTCACTGCACAAACCATCGCTCAGTTCAGCTGGTGGAGGAGACTGGGATGAGGTGCTTGGAGCTCCTGAAGCAATCTGGGATAACAGAGACAGATGTCAAATTTTAAATTAGTTACAAGTAACTGTGTGTGCAACTCATCTGAATAAGGTTCACAATACCAACACACATTAATTTTGACTGCGTGATATCTCATTTTAACAGACAAGGGCTACCAGTGTCATGTGTTATACTTACAGGAATGGGCAGTGAGGGAGAAGGTGATGTCGTATCCACACCAGTACCTTGAACACCCAAAGAAGAAGCTTGTGAAGATGTAGTCGGACCCTTGAGTGAACACAGTGATCATTAAGACAGCAGTACTGATTCAAAATAACAAGTGCTACATTCAGAAAAGAGGGTGGCTGTCCAATTTACTACTATATTTACAAATCTAAATGAACCACATGCTAACCCATGACAACAAAACATGAAATCTTAGGAAGATAGCTTTACTACTTACTGAAGTTAAGACAGAGGACCATCGCAACACGCTATCCATGCTGGAACCTGAAACCACTGAGCTACAGGCTTGAGCAGCGGCACTGGGAGCCTCCGCCGAATTAAAAAAAACAAAACAGTTTTGATATAAGTACAGTTGGTAGTAGTGAGTAAACAAAATAACAAGTTTGTGCCACTCATGTATTGCAATTACATTCAAGTCAGAGTGAATTGCTTGTTTTTCCACAAAAATGAATCCCTGGTGGTTTTGAAAAATCTTGAAGGTCATTTATCAAAATGTTTTGTTATTCTGGAAGTAATTGAAGAATCCTGTAAAGACTCTTACACTCATCTGGATGAATAAATATTCTGTTTGCTGCTCAATAAACACTAATTTCTCAAGTTGTGCCAGTTTCCTGATCTAAACAACGATGGTAATGATTACAACCTGAAACACTATTGAAAGATTTTATTATCAGTTATATTTGTCTGAGTGCAAAATCACCAGTTAAAGTGTTTCTTGTGTAATACAATGTACTTTTTTCACTCCCAAACAAAATGCCACTCAAAGTCCATTGGTTTTAAATGGAGACTGCAAACTGGGGCTTTTCAGACTGCTGCTCTCAACATATTTTGGATTGTTTACAGCTCTTAGCTCTGCATCCTTTACTGGAAACCGATAATTACTCACTCCAACGTTTTTCCCTCAGTTTTGTGCACCAATTTCAACTTGACCTTTCCACTAAATGGATGGTCAAGTTTCAAGAAAAATCCCTCTTTCAAGCATCAAAAGCACACATTTGGGATTGTCTATAAAACCATACCTCTGACCGGTCAAATTAAAGACTTACCTCTGTTAGGCTCCTGTCTTCTGCTGCCAGAGGTCTGCTGAAGTCCTCTTGCTGTCTTCCAGAGAAAACTGATGGAATTACGTGGGACTTGAGGACTTTTCGGGGCGTTGTTTTCATGAGTTCTGCCTGTATGTCCGGCTCGTAATCTTCCGGTTTAAAATGCTGGCTACATACTCTTATATTGCCGTATTTACTTACTGGTGTGTTTTCGTCAAATTTGGGGTTAAGTATGGCCTTTAACCACTTTCTGCATCGCTCCGGGTCTCTGGTGGGCAGCGAGTGGAACACGACTCCCCGGGACCTCGCCTTCTTGTAGCCCTTACAGCCCGGAACAGAGCACATCCCCGGCATCGTGACAAGAACACAGCCCGACCTCAGTGTCAAAGAAACGAGGAATTATACACTGACGACTGCCACCATTCCTGAGTTGTCTGTAGTACAGTGACCAACTGTCTGCTCCGGCAATTGGTTAACGTGACCGCTAAGCGTAAACACAAGAGTGTAAAGACGTTGTCGCTTTGCATTCTGGGAAATGTAGTAGTCGGGGGGGGGGGGGGGGGGGGGGGGGTCAAAATATAAAGGAAAGGAGGGAGAGAAACCGTAGAAGGACGAAAGATACATCTCGCTCTGCTTTATCGATTTTATTTGTTAAACTTCACTGGGCTGAAATACAAAACCACACAAACACTTTTCCCACGTGATAACCGCTGAACTATCTCCATGACAACCAACCAATCCCTTATCAGTGGATTGAGGTCATTGTGCTACTTTTGTGAGGTCAAAGATGAACCTTCAAGCTAAAAATGTGTAAGATTGTTAAATGTATGTATTTAGTAATATGATAGAAAGCATGATAATACGATATAAATAAATAAACAAACAAATAGTACATTATGGAATAATTAATGGTTAGAATTAATAAAAAATACATCAATTAACCAAAACAATTAACTTCAGACTCAGCTCATTATGAAATGCTATATCATCTTTCTTATTTTCATAGTAACCATTTTATTTGAGATTTTTATTCTATCATTTATATCTTATTTGCTATTTTGTTTAAATGCAGTTATTCAAGTCGTTATATTTCATAGTAGCATTTTTCCCGGTGACAGTTTAATTTTATACCACTTTTCATGACTTAAGAGTTTGATGTCCTATTGTGGACCTCCAAACTGGATGGGATAAAGAAATAGTAAAGGGTTTCCCCACTAATTCTACACATAAAGGTCAGTTTAAAGTAAAGTAAAGTAGTTGTACAATGAGCTCTGGAGGAGCTTTGAAGACAACCCTGATGAAGTCATAGTGATGTCAACAGGGTTATCTCATCTTGTGCTTGAAGACTACACATTTTTGAAAGAAAGTCTTTGTTATAAACTGAGGGCATGGAGTTTGAAAGATGTTGGACTTTATCGGGCAGGGAGGATCCAACAAAAACAGGCTATTTGCTGCAATTCAATTTTGATCATTTGTTTTATGCCTGTATGCATTCTGCATTTCACAGTACATGCACAAGAACACCCTCCGTCACACCCACCAAACAGGAACAGAATTTGGAATAGCAATAAATGCTGCCCACCTTTCGGAAGACAAGCACACTAAATGGATGCATCTGACAGGTAGGTACAGGCTGCCATCTCCCTCCGCCCATATTCACACAGCTTGGACAATGGTGAATTAGTGTGTGGGCTACAGGGCAAGTATATTTTTGAGAGGGCCCAAAAATGCCATATTAGCATGTTTTTCTGCACAAATATTGTTTGTACATTTAAAATGTTTCTAAAACTACATAGCTGTGAAACATGTGTTAACAGTCAATTCTAACTTTGTGTTTTGACTTGTTTACTCATTTGTTTATTTAAAACATCTGTGAAATATTGGAAGTAAACAATAAAACTATGTTGAAACATTTTTTTCCATCTGCTTCTCTGAGTATTTGCATTGGTGAAGAACATCTGGTGAAGTTTGTTGATCTGAGTTTGTCCAACAGGTGGCAGTCTGGAATTAATAATACAGTGCAGCGGGGCCCAAGGAGCCATGTTTCCGTATATGAGAAAATTTGAATTAGATAACAAAAGATTTCCTCTGGCATGATTTTTAGGTTTTAATGCAGAAGTTCAACACTTTTGTTGTCTGAATAGACTGACAGTCAGTGTTACACTAGAAACTGAACATCAGCACATCACGGTTGAGCTGGGTGGTTTCCCTGGTAGTAACTATGTTCAGTGGTGTTTTTAATGTTAATACATTTTATATGGAATTGAATTACAGGACATGGAAATCACACACACCTCTCCCCTAAACTCAACATGGTTTAAGTTGCTTTAAGAGTGTCCGCTGGCTTTTTGCTTGGGGCTCTTTATTTCCTAAAGTGTCTCAAAATCTGGCTGAAAACATTTTAACTACTCTGTGAGGTCACTGCACAGAAAATTAATTCTGGGGGCTATGTAATGTAATTCAGACAGTTAACACACATACCATATGTTTTTCTATAATTCATTCAAGGACAAAACTCATTTCAGAAAACCCTGTCATCTGGAGGATTCAGAAAAGACTGTACTGTAACCATGTAACTCTGCTAAATGTAACACTGGGCTCCCATAGTCTACGTATATGAAATGACTGGACATATTTGTGTTATGCAACTAATAAGAAATAACCATCTATACTAAAAATAATTAATGATTACTCTATTGCTACATTCAATGGTTGGATCTTTTGTACTTTTAAGTGTTCCTTAACAGGCTTTACTGTGAAGTTGGTTTTATATTTGTTATAGCTTCAGCTAAATGTATTCATGTTACAATCACACATATCGCAAACAATATGTATTCATAATGAGACAGGGATGAATAATATGGAACCTTTAATTCAGTCAACACACTGCACCACATGCCTTACCCTGTTCAAACAACCATTTATTAAATACTCCTTCATCTGACCTGTAACTCACTGTGTCAAATACATATCCAGGATTAACAGCAGAGCAGCCTACCATGCCTGCATGCAGCCAATAACTCAAAACTCCACACACAGAAACATTTTGATATGTATTTGTTTTCGTCAGGGTGCAGTTTGATGTTTACTATAAGTTGATAGATAAAGTACTGAAGCCATGTTTAAAGTGTGTAGTCTTTACACATTTAACTTGTATTTTTTACATTCAGTCTATTGCAATATTTTGGCTGCCGGAGCCTATGTAAGCACATGTGCTGCACAGTAAGTGTGGATGAGTGCACAGTGCCAAACGTGTTGGTGGTTCTGGGACTGAGTTTACTAAAGCTCCTGTAGGTGTAACAAGCCTCATTCAATCAAACATCTGGATAAGATAGGAGGGGCAACCCCTAGTGATGCACCAACACCCCGCTTGTTTCACAAAAGGTTCACACATTGTTTTTGCTTAGTGTTGCATTCTTGATTTATTTACATACTGAATTTGAGTCACACTATATCTATGCATATCCAGTTGATTGACCTGCAACAAAACACATGTTGAAATTAAGGTTATGGTTTGGATTATCTAGAATCTTAAAGTAAGCCAACTGAAACATCTATTATCAAGCTGTAAAACTAATTTGGAGTAAAAGAACTTTGGTTAAGTTTAGTCAACTTGTAACATATTGCTTGTTACGTTTTGGTCTTATCTGAGTAAAACAAAATACAACTCATAGCAGAAAACCTCTTTGTAGGAGTAATGGGTCAAACCCAGGCTGCTGCAGTCAGTGGCATGTGTACCAGCTCATCCACCGCACATGACGTTTCCACACACTTATGTTCTGTGCAATTTCAGTTTCAAGTTTGTTCCTTTTTCGGTCATAATAGTTTCAGTCACAACCTGCCTCCTCTTTCACTTCATGCAACCGGATAACTATGAATATTCTGTGAGAACACCCTAAAAAATTCACACCAAACGGTCTTCTCCATGTTTATAAACCACTCAAACTCATCCTCTCAAAGTGTAGGTGCCTTCAATCAACATTAGTCACATACCTAAAAGGTAAGAACATTTGAGCATCTATCTATTGTAACAACTTTACAAGGCAGTTCATTTGATAATTATTGATAATTGTCCATCGTCTACTCCATAAGTTTGTGTTAAACCGGTATATATTTTTATTAAACCTTGGGGGGGAAATGAAATCTGCATTTGTGACTCACTGGAATAAAATTTTACTTTTTAGCCTTCATGGAATACTACTTCACTAATTAAACCACCTAAAATGCACATTAAAACAAAAACAACAAATCCACAAAGCAGTTGCTGGAGGTGGTGACAAGTAAAATGTGTAAAAGACATTGATATTTTTATTAATAACACACGTTGCGCATCCCCATGTCACAGCGAGAGCCAATGTAAACCCAACTTTACTGCAGTCCTCTTGTCTGGTTTCTCGCCAGCGCGGAGGAAAAAATAGTTCCCACACGGCGGAAGGACCGCGCTGCACTGTGTTACAGTGGTCTTGAAGAGCATTTAACGATGAGAGGGAAGTGTTTAAGTGTAATATGCAGTCGTGATTCTGCATATTAAATATTTCAAGACTATTTTAGTTTGCAGTTGGCACCTCCACATTTCAGCACCGCTTGCCAATGCTAACAATAAAAACCATGTTATTGTCCCTGAACACACCTGTAGGTAAACTGAGCTGTAATATGCAGCAGAAAGCTTGAGTGGAAACAGACAACTACACCCCCTAGCGTTAACAAGTGGTACTATTGTTGGCGCCACTGTCGCAAAATCAACCGGAGCGTTTACCGTTGTCATCACAGCCTAGCAACTACCGACAACACAGGACACGCTGCATACTAACATGCTAGCAGCTAAAATAGCAAGTGAGATACTTTTTTAGTATGTCCGAAACCTAAGCATGTTCATTGAAGAACATGGCTACCGCTAGCAGCCTGGTTACTGTGCAAAGGAAGAAAGTAAGAATTCCGATTTAAACCAGAAACCCAGATAAAGTGCTATGATAAAGTCAGAGTAAAACAGCCGGTAGTATTAATAAGTAGGCATGTTTAGTTACTTACTGATCTAGAAGAAAAAACGCCATATGAACATCGGTTTTGAACCCTCTTGAGTCCCGGAGCTCTCTCCAGCGAGGGAAAGCCCGTCCGAGGTTCACTCTCGTTTTCCCTCGGTTTTTATCACTCTCCCTCTTCGCCCTCTTTGCCTCTTCCGACAAAGTGGATCTTTTTCTTTTGCCTGGTAAAGTTTCTACAGTTTCTCCAGCTGTGCCACCGCCCGCCATTTCTACTACCTGGGGATAGCTACCAATAGTTACCAGGGAAAACAACGCTTCCGTTTTTGGTTGAGCAATGGTTGACGCACTTCCTTCGTGCCTTAATTTTCCCGGGAGGCCGGATCGTACCCGGTGGCAGACAGAATTGCACATGGAAACCGATGCTTATAGGGAACCAATATAAACGCCGATGTTGTCATCATTGTGTAGCCATTACATTGTGCAATCAACATTTACTTCATAGTGATAAGTTAAAGTGAAAAACGTATCTATTGCCACTTTAACCATTTTCTTTAAGAGCTCTTTTCTCTTTAAATTAACTGTTTAGATGTGTATTTACATTTCAGTTAGCATTTTTCTTCAATAAAACGAAGAAAAAACAAGATACAAGCCAGATGAGAGCTTATCATAACTCCTGTAACGACAGAGGATATACCCCCCCTTTCTTTAAGTTTATTGATTTATTTATTTATTTACAACTAGCCTTTTCTATGTTTAACATAGCCTGCTTTAAACGCTTTGATGACAGTGTGTATTTGTTAGCAAAATACTTTAAATTACAGTCGAGGTCACATAGTGCTGTTATCAGTCAGGAACATGGCCAAACGGGGCTTTCACCAAATACTTACAAGTTCAACAGATAGTTAGCGACGTCTCCATCAGTTCGTAGACTCTTTTCCTCTTTGAACTTTCTCCACCTTGTAAAGCTGTACGAGATGTTTATCCTTGTTTTGACTCGCAGACGGTCGCTTTCCTTTCTTGCTCTCAGACCTTCCTCGGATCGACGGACTGGTTTTGACTTTTTCGCCACTGGAGCTGAAGTCTGATTAATATCAGAGGGTTGTGTTGTTTTCGCCCGTTGTTTTGACATGAAGAAAATTCCCCGTCTTTCTTAATTTCGTTAAATAGAGCTAATATACATACTAACAACAACTTGCAGTTAGCTTGTTTTCAAATGCCCGCCTGATTTCCGCCAACAGCAACAGCACTTCTGGTCTGAAACCTTCAAAATAAAAGCACAATATCCAATAAAGTTACCTGTCAAAAAAACGTTGATTTCGCACAATTGCACAAACTTAATGTGAAAATACTTCTTATATCTGTACTTTGTAATCCAAAACATTCAATATAGTATACAAGAGGTAACAAATTATACAAAACGAGGAGTAACAACAAAATAAAATATGACAGAACAAATACAAATGTAAATGGGGTGAAATAAAGTTTAAAAAGCACTGCGAACGTAAATAGATACATAAAAATAGATTTGAAACAAAATAAAAAGGACTAATGAAAAATATTAAGGTTTTAATGGAGTTTTTTTCATATGAAAAATGAGACTGGGATTTTTTTTTTTTTTAAAGAAAAGGGGATTTCCAGAATTGTGTGCTTGTCAATGTAAAATGTACCAATCAAAAAAAGGGTGTAACAGTTATTCTTGTGTCTTGTGTCATAAAAGTATTGTAAAGTTATGTCTTTTAACATGACAGTGTAAGATTCGTTATTCAACTAAACATATGGCTGGCAAGCTTCTGCCGAAAATGATGCACAACATCACAGTGAAAGAATGATGAGGTATAATTTCAGCTGTTTCCTAAAAGTATAAAGATCAGCAGTGGTGACATATTACACAATAAAAGGATACATTTATTGCAGTATTTTAAAATGTACTTCTTTGGCATGGTTACATGCAGGGTTTCAAGACAATAGCAATTGTTTCCAATTTATGTAATTAATGACAGACTTTAAATTCAGCGGCCACAGGCCTGTATCACATCATGTTCAGTACATGAATATATGATTTCCTGTGAATACTGGGAAAGGCAGACCTGCCTACAATTAATCAACATAATGCAAATTTACTGAGTTGCTATTACTAAAAAATAACGATTATCTAATTACATTCAAAAAACGTAATGCTGTAGACTAATGGACTAATAATAAAGGAATGTGTAAAATCACCCAATATGACATGAAACAGTTACAGCGATTGAAAACAGTTGTAAAAATACAAATCCTTGAAACAACAAAACAAAAGATGATTTATTAAATTATTCTTAACACATCTGGTACTTAAATTGCAAACACTAAATGAGGTGGGCAAAGTTTTGATAATAAGTTTAGGTCCTTCTGCAGAGCTGCTGGGGTAGGAGTGGGCTGACACCCATGGATCTGTTGAATCTGGATGGATCTGCCCCTACTGACACCCCCACCCCACTGCCTTCTGTGCAACGTGTATGTACTGTGTCCAGTGCAACCAGTACAGTTTGGGGTAACAACTACAATTCACAGCAAAATGGGCCAATGCAGGATATTTACGTTACTACTTAGTGTAGATTCCCTTAGAAAGCCTTGCTTACGTCCCTCTGCTGCATGAAATGTATTGACATATATTTTACCAACATGAAGAATTAACAGCTTTGTGAGAAAAGCTATGGACGATCCATTTTCTTTTCAAGCATTCTGATTTAAAGATGTCAGTGATGCCGCAGTCCATTAGCATCCATTAAATGCACCTTCGGCGGTATTAAAGCAGAGATAAACATCAGTGTGACCCCAGACAGTGCGTGCTGACTCCCGCAGCATCTCCCGCTGTGTGGGACCATCATGTCACTGTGCTCGGCGGAGGGATACAATAACCAGTGTCATCGTGGTGCTGAGGCTCTCGCAAAGCAAAAAATGTCTGCCTAAGGGAAACTCGTAACTGATATATATAGAGGATATTTTCCTAGTTATTGTCGTTTAAACCCACATTTCGCTGTTTTGAGGCGTGCTGCAAGAAAACGGGCCTTCACCAGATCACCCTAGTCGGGATTTTAATCGGAAAAAAGGTAAAATATCAGAGGGAGTTTGCCGAAACGCTGTCGGACCTGTGAAATAAGTTGGGAGTTGAGAAAGACCATCATTGCGTTTTGTATTCTGGAGCTGTGGACTGTTACTTGCAATATTTGTTTGGCAAGGTTACTTATTTCGACCCAGTCTGTTATGTATGTTTCACTCGTTAGCACGGCATAGTCTGCCTTGTACTAATGTCTACACTGACTAAAACCGCTGCCGCTGGTTGCAGGTCGCTCGCGCTTGTCAATGCATATGAACCAGTAACTGCAGCTAGCGGTAGCCAGCTAGCTAAGTGACGTTAGGAGCCTCAGCTAACGTTAACCGCCGTTATTCTTGTACAAACCTGCCTCATAAATCACTGACATTAACATGGTCAGTGAGAGCTTAATCAGCGAGTTACATAAATGTCTTACCAGTAGTGAGAAACACTGTTACTGCAATAATACTGCAGGTCAGAGCGATTCAACCATATCTCTCTTTTTAAATAAACGCAGTGAAGGAAGAAACTCAACGTGTGCGAACTAAGTGTTTGCGCCATTTGATCAGTTATAATGCGGCCAAGCTGTCGGTGTCTCTGAATGATTCAGCGCCAGAGCCAACTTTACTTCTTCACAGTGATGCTCTTTATTCTGCATCCATAACAAATACCTCTCGTGGCATTGGTCGTGTCCTGTGGCACTCGTCCGTCCCCGCTGTTGAATAAACCAGCAGAGATGTGACCTGATGGACTGTGTTTTATCTTCAGGTTTCTAGATCGCCAGGATGAATCCTCAGCAGCGGATTGCCGCTCTCGGAACAGACAAGGAATTAAGTGACCTGCTGGATTTTAGTGCGGTAGGATGTGTTTTTCGCTCTTTTTTTAATTTTATTTTACCACTTGGTGCTTTGCAGTCAAATAGGCTGAAACATGACTAATAGATCAATTCATACAAGTGTTGACCAATAAGATTTTTACAAACTGTCCTTGATTTTTGAAAATCATGAACAGCTTTCAGGATTATTGCAGCTGATAATATGAATGGTTGCTTGTACACTGTTTAGTCTTTGCTCTAATTGTAGGTGTATGTTCATATTCTTCCCGTCAGATGTTCTCTCCACCTGTAGGCGGAGGGAAAAACAGGCCCACCACACTTGGAAGCAGTCAGTTCAGTGCAGCAGGTAGGACCTGATCCCTCAGACCTACTTCAACAAACCCTCTGATATGGTCTCAGTTCTCAGTCTTGCATTGCATGTGATTCTTTTCCCTCCTCTTGTGTTTGAGTCTGCGCTGTTCACATCTGGTGCTTGAAACATAAGATCTCCTCCTGGAATTATAGAGGACTGCTGTAGTAAAGAACAAAGCACGGTTTAGGTCGTAGATGTGTGTAAATGTGGTGTATCGCAGTGTGTTTTACCTTACTGTCAGATGCACAAATCAGGCATGTTTCGGCTGCTTTGATCAAGGTGTGTTGTTAACTGTTATGAGGTTTTGTTGTGATGTGTGTTGGAGGCAGATGTAGAATCAGGTCAGTTAATATGTTTGAGTGTGAACACAAAAAGAACTGGAGCTGAATTGTAATGTAGTTTAGTGGGATTGTGAGAAATCCTCTCATTGAGTTAGCAGCAGTTTGGTAATTGGTCTGTCCCTCTGAAAGTCCTCCTCTTTTTTTGTTTATCTATGAGTATCTTTGATTTTAAACAGGTTTGTGTAAGAGTTCATGCTTCTCGATAGCTTCCTAGCCATAAATGCTACTGGACATTAATCCGAAGCACATCTATTGTCTGATGTGCTACTAGAGAAAGTCAACAATCAGGCATTATGTTTTCTGAAAGCATGTTTTGTGTGCATCCACAAAGCCTCGTTGTAGTCAGTTGTCTGTGAAACGAAAGACGCACGCTTAGTGGAAACTGAACGAAAAGACAAAGAAACAAGAACTGAGCTGTCACACATGAACTATGGAGTTGTGAGGATGAATACCTAATCATTCAAGTGAGGAGGACAGTGTGTGTGTGTGTGTGTGTGTGTGTGTGTGTGTGCGCTCTCTTAAAGTAAAACCAATGACAAGGAAACCCTTGTCAAACTGGTGTGGGTTTTTAAGTAAAGTCACACCTTCCTGGTGAGGTTCCCACAAAGATGTTCATATTATGTATTAATGACACAAAGGCTTCAGACTATCATTGTTCTGGTTGTTTTTTAGAATCACATTAGAGGTGTTTTTTTATTAACCTGTAGACAAAATATTAAATACACCTTTTAGATATGATGCAGTACAGCAACACCACTAACTGTAGGCTCAGAAATTGCTGTAGAGTGAACTCGTTTGACCATCACGTGTGCGATCTCAAACATCAATGTCATCCATGAGCTGTATTGACAAGGCATTGCTCTGTGCTTTCTGATTTAATATAGTAAGATGTGGACAGACACCTTTAGGCTGGGTCTTTGCACTCGGTGACTTCTAAAATAGACCAGCATCAGCACGGTGCTTTTTTGTTTGGAGCAGAACAGAATGTCAGGAGAACTGTGTGTTGCAGCCAAAGCTCATTGTCATGGCTGTGTGTTGTCTGGTGACCAGCTTTGTCCTTTTAGAGGCGTAACAAAGTCTAAATGCGGACTGTTGTTTTGTACAACTTCCAACAGAAAATATTTCAAAAAATTTGGACAGGACTGGAAAAAAGATACATAGTCTAATTCAAGTTAATGGTTTTATTTATAATTTTTTTCCCCATGTTAAACTGTAAAATAGTGTGCCGTATATTTTCTCTAAAAATCAAATATCTATTATAATTATATACATTTTGTTTTAAGGAAAACACTGATGAAATTTCTTCTGTACTGAATTGCAGTGTGAAATGACAGTTGAATGCTTGTGGTTTGCAGTGTTTTTCAGCCTCAAATATCTAAATGCATGGTAAATGGCAAATCTGATCTTAAATATTACCCCAATGTAATGAAGACCGCCTTGAAACTTCAACAGAATCCAAAACATTAAATGTATCAAAGAAGAAGTTTGGTATTTTGTGGATTGGATGATTGTTTCTGTGTTGGTGGTCAGAAGATAAATCTGTGCCGGGCATCAAAAGAATTAATTTGTTATTTTTAGCTTTTAGTGTTTTTATGGCCGATCTTGGTCCAGAGTGCCAATAACTTACACATATTACCTACAGATATTAAATATACCATGTTTTTTCCTGATACAAATCTTGTATCAGCTGATGGTAATTTGTTTTGACAAAAAAACAACATAAACAATCTTGATACTGTTTTTTTTTTTAAGTATTGATTGTGTAAAAATGAACATGTCAGTGCTCTCTGGTGGACACACTTTGTAATGGAGACAATTTCTCAAACCTAGTTTATTTATTTTATTTTATTTGTTTATTTAACAGGAACAATGGACATTCATTGACTTTCCCAGAGTTAGCTAGATAGCATTTCTGTACTGCAATTTCTTGTTTCCCGATACGATATCCCGATATATCTGCGATGAATTAATATCAAAGCTAATAAGAGCCTGTCTGCGTCTGCAAGCATGCATTTCAATGTAGGTATGTCTTGAAAAACTAAACGAAACTAAATGAAACCTTTGTCATGTAAGAAATGATGATGTCAATATGAACTGGGCACCTTAGAGTGTATCAGGCCAGTAGTGGGTAAATCCCTCCTTCCTTCAGCCTCCTGTGTCTCTAATCCTCAAGGTAGGGGAAGAAGTAGCTACATAAGTGATTGTGAACATAAGGCAAGTGAGTGTGCAGACAGAAGTGTGGAAATTGCAGGGAATGAGAGTTTGGATTATTGCATCTCAGCTGGGCATAGCCAGATAATTGAGGCAGAGTGGGACTGGCAAGACCCCTCAAAAGAGTGCCAGAGAAAGACGGATTGGAAAAAATACCCAAAGTGGCTCTAACAGAGATTCATCATTTCTCCCTTCCAGCTGTGTTGATGATGCAAATTTGATGAGACCATTGACTTTTTAGTGTAGTGGGCCAGCGGATATCTGCTGTTGAAGGGGTAATTATCATTTAGTGGTATGTAGTGGTACATTTGTTAGCTGTGACCAGCAGCTAGTGTAGGTTGGTTTGTCAGTCAGTTGGGTCCCAAAATAATTAAAATAAACAGCTACAAAGAGCCAGAACACAGGACCTGGGCTGCAGTCCCATGTGATGTGAGTCAATACTCAATACTGGCTACAAACAATCAAATTATTCATCAACACTGAAAATATCCTTTATGATGGTCTTACAGATTCACCTTTTGTCCGTGAATTAGAGGTTTAATTGAATAAGTAAATTCAATAAATTCAATGTGAAAACCTGAGATAGTTACCATTGTTCTCCAGCACATGAAGCAACAACAAGTTTATGTCTTAATGAAAATTAGTAAAAAATAGTAGTAGCTGTTAGTTGCAACTTAGCAGTGCATGTTGATTTGTGAAACCCTCCGAGAGTGTCTCAATAACTAAAACGCCGCATTTGTGTACGAACACTTTCAGGCTGTAATGATTCAGTCTATCTCGGCATGCATTGACATTTATTTTCCATTCTGGTAACACCTTTTCTTTTCTGTCTTTTTCTTGATGATTTTTATATGCTTGTTTAAAAAGTTCAAACTTAAGTTTAAAAAAATACTGTTGATAGTTGGGTGTTCAGTTTCTTACTCACTGTCGTCCATCATAATAGATCATAATAGTCATATTTGTTTCATAGCCAGTGTTGTTACATGACTCTCTCTCTGTCTCTGACTCTCTGCAAATAAGAGGGATGTTACTTTCTCCAGGAAATTGCTCTAAATGATGGCAAGTTAGTATATAGTGTGTGTGTGTGTGTATATATACCCTGTCTGACCCTCTGACCCTGTGTCCCTGTGAAAACTGTTTGGCTCTTCTCAGTCCAGTCTTTCTTTACTTCACGTTCATTATTTGTATACATGTGTTTGATGCAGTCATTGGTTTTACCGTTAGTACTGCTCTCAGTTCATTTATACAGGAAACTATTATGCCAAATAAAGCTGAAAGCTCTCTGTAAGTCAGCGAAGCAGGGGTGTATGTTGCATTTGTTTACATCAGTTAAACTTACCAGACTGTGAATGTGGTCTGTGGTGTGACATAGTGGCATAAAGCTGACATGATTTAGGTGTAAGAAATTATGTTCTTTTAGAAAGCAGGTCTAAAACTAATTACACTACAGAAAGTAGTTACACACATATGTATTTTCATATTCTCATCAAACGTATATAATAACCCTCCCTCACTGTATTTGTGCCTGAGGATGGTTCACTTATTTTGGGTCGTAGGAAACGTATTTGTGCTGGGAATCAGGTTAACTCGTTTTTAAATGACTGACATTTCTCATTTCTCATTTTAGTCAAGATGCCTCCCGGACCAGAAGCCCTTTTTTTGTTTTGTTTTTTTCCTCTCACACCTTTAGGTCTGTAGTTTTTTCTGCCAACTGTTGTTGAGTGACAGGAAGTCTGTGATCTCAGAAGGAATTGGATTTTTTAGATTCAATCAAAGTTCATAGATGACGTTGATCCTTGTGTCTGAATGTATTTAATGATATTAAAGCACCAGTTGGGTTTCTGTGTTTATGTTGTTATGCAGTTTACATTTTGATGTTGAAGTTGTTGTAAATATGTGATGTTTTGTATTGCCTGATTTTACATCTTGGGTTTTGTGAGCATGTGTTTTAAGAATGAAAGTATCCAACCATGTTGGAGCTTTTGACTATGTTATAACTATGTTTTACTATAATGTTCTGTATCATTCAGAGCCAATTTGGTTTAATCTGTAATCTCTCTCTCTCTCGCTCTCTCTCTCTTGCTCTCTCTTGCTCTCTCTCTTGCTCTTTCCTTCATATAAAACATACAATTCAACTTCCAATTGAATAAAACCAAACATCTATTCTAAATCATAAACCGATCCAATTCTCATGAGTCAAAAAAATAGACCATCACTCTACTTTCTATGTATGTATTAATTGATATCGTCACCAATAAAGACACTGGTAAATCAATCATTTAATCCACAATGTGTGTGCTATGGTGATGTGATTAAGGCTTTCACACCTGTAGTTCGGTTCATTTGGTCTTGTCCAGTTTGTGTTCAAACCAAACTGACTTTTTTTTTTACAAACAAACCAAGAGGAGTAAACCATGAAGTCATACAGGCTGACAGGCAGCTCACTGATTGGACAGTTTTGTTGATGTTGTCCTGCATCATCAGTGCCACATGGACCCACGAGAGAAAATCAAATTCTGGTGTCTGACAGAAAGTCATGCTGCACTTTAATGCTTCTTACGTGTTTATTCATGTTCTCTGGTGTCACAAAGAGCTCACAAAGAAACAACTGATGATGAGTATTAATTGAGTATTAACGGGATGAAAAAGAGGCGACTTGCTGCAACATTACGGGGGGATTATTGTACCAGAATTCGATTGACAGCCAGCCCAAACAAATGGGGAAACGCAGTTTGTTTTAATCAAACCAAACAGGTTACATCTATAGATTAGATACTGACATGAGGCAGTATCACCGGTGGTGAAATTGTGAATGAACAACCTGATATTTATCAGGTATTTATTTAGCCAAATATCAGTAAGTCACATTGCATGATCTCTCATCAGTATTTTATCAGGGTCACTGAAACAAGTCCTATTTTATTTCTACAGAGAAGACCTCAGTCTTTTTGTTGGATGACTTCTTGCTGAACTGGGAGCTTGGGGAGGGTGCTGCTGTTTATGAATGGCGCAGCAGAGACAGTGAAAAAGGAGGAGTCTGTTAAGCTCTGTCCGTCAAACCATTACCACAGGGTTACAGGACTTTTACAATTGTATGGATAAGGATGGCATCATTACACCAGTTTTATTCATCTTGATGTTTTGGAATCGACCACATCATTCAGCATGTATCTTTTTGTTTTCATGCATAGATGTTATGGAGAAAACCGTATAGCAGAATGACCTGATAATTCACCTGCATAATCAAGGTCACTCTTCTGAATAATGCCTGTGCACATGAACTTAAAAAACAGCCACATATTAGGAGACATGTTTCCCTCAGCAGACAGGTTTTATATTGTGGCAAAGAAATGTGTTATAACGAATAGATGTCAGGGCAGCTTTAGTTACAGATTTAATTAATCCGACTTAAATTTCTTGTGTGTGCTGAATCCTGACATCTCAGCAGTACAAATACTGTTGGTACACCTATAATTTATGCTGGATATAAAAATTCTTGAGGGTCAACATACTGTCAGGACATTCAAGGATACAAAATGTATCCACCATATGGCCTGTAGTGAAACTGCTGAATATAATTTCTGTAGTTGTTAAGTACTTTTTTGATAGGCCTGCACTCTGCAAGTTCCATCACAAACTTGATGACATGACCGAACAGGTCAAGTAAATGCATAATAATGAATCCTCAAGCAGTGTTGGAAGACGTGAACGGGACCAAGCAAAACAGGAAAACATTTCCCTAACGTGTCTCCCTCTAGTGTAGCCATCTTTAGTTTAAGGCTTTGTTACGTTCACTAGTTCACCCTTTTCCTTTTGGAAGGGACCCAAAATGTAGCCAAACCTGCAAATATCACCCGCGGTCTTCCAACGTAGAAATCCTGTCCTTAAATCCTACAAAAATCCATATTAGTTCTCTAATATATGTTTTATTAGATTTTCTTCTTCAGATGTTCAAGAATATTACATTCTTATGTTTCTTCTTCTAATCTATAAATGTTACAAAATAACCACAACTGAAAGGTGTTTCTGATATTTAGTCTACCCTCAATGATTTAAACAGTGAGGACAAACATTATAAACACCTACATCCTCCAAAATGACCATAAAGTTGAATCAACACCTCTATAAAACAGTGTCAACAAAACCCAAACATTACAACCTTCATGAGGGTGCGATTTATTGCAGGACTGTTGTGTTAGACTGCGTTAGTTTTATCAAGGTATACCTAATAAACTGTCAACTGAATGTATGATCATTAGATATTTGCCAACTTTGTCTACCTGCAATTTGTTTATAATCATTGTTTATTATTTTTTTTGATCTTTGATTGAGATTTTTTTGACACGTTATGTACTGTATGTGTGGCTGTAAAACCAAAACAGTGAGCTAAAAGAGGCTAAAAGATGGGTAATAATTCTTTGTGGGTTTTTTAACATTACACACAGTCATCTGATTCATTGTTCATACACATATATTGTTTATAACATTGAACGAGGGGAATGGAAGTCCTTTCCCTGTTGTAGGATTTTGGGATCTTTGCCACAGAGTACTTAACAGTAGAGCAGCAGTGGTTCTGCCAATTCATTAGACCTAAATTACAGCCTGTGCATTTGTGTGTGTTTTTTCCCTTTTGCCTCTTGTGTCAGTGAGTAATCTTATTGTGCTGCCTGTCTGTGCTCGGAGAAGAGAGGGGACCCTTGAGCCCTGGTGGGAGATGGTAATCAGACGAGATGACAGCCAGTGGCCCAGAGAGAAAACACTGACCATTGTTACATTCAGTGTGTAAAAGGCCTCAGTTGGGCTACAATATGTCACATTGGTGTTGTCACAGTACCAAAATTTAGACCTATGTGCTATTAGAAACACAAGTAGCAGTTAAATTAGTAACACAAGTATCTCTATCACTGTTATGAATGTGGGTGATAACACAGCTGCAACTGAGACAATTGTCTATATATTTCCTTAACAGTAATTATGAAGTCTTTTAAAGAGGAAATGAATCAACTGTATGCTAGCAGCAAAACAACATGTTTGTCAAGGTGAAACTTATCTACAACTCTGCTCACTGGAGCGTGATTTCTTGTTCGAGAAATGTCTCCAACTTTCTGGTTAAGTCTATAATTAAGTTTCTGAAGAACTGATTGGCAGCATGACAGTTGAAATGGATTTTGTATAATACTATAAAACTATCATCTACACAGTCTATGAGATTTATCACATCTCAGTTTGGTTTACCTCAGAACCACATCATACAGCCTTTTCATCATTTCTCTTTAATATTGAAGTGCTTAGTTTGAAATGAATATCCTTAGTGACACATAAGAAGTACCAATGAAGGGGAATCAATAGCTGTAGTCTTTCTGTTAAGCTGCTTGTTGAGCTGTACTTTAACTTTGCAAATCAGAGAACTGGTCGACGTGTTTTGATCTGTGTTTACAGGCTTTTTGCTGTGCAGGCTCTACTTCTGCTTTTATTGGAGTTGCTTGTTGTTGCTTGTCGTGTAACTTATGTTTCTTGGATTGTATGTCGGAACTTGCTGCATGGATTCACCTCAGTGCATATCATTTGTTAGATTCTAAAGTAAAAAATATTCTTAATGTTGAAAAGTTTTCTTTGTTGCTTGCAATATTATTATTTTTCCGAGCATACACAATTTCTTTAAATCTGATATTTTTTTATTTGAAGCTAAAATGAACAAATGGTATTGCATTTTGCTGAGGCAGATGAAATTAGAACAGGGACAATCAATAACTTTGGCTTTTACTGCAACACAATATTGTTTCAAACAGCAAGAGCAATTGAGGCTTCAAATATGTTTACAGACTATATCACATAAATTAGATTCTAAAGATCAGATATTATATTGTTCAATATATGCCAGATGGTCTTGCTTTGCAGTTGGTTGGAGTTATTGATTTTATTTGTTTATCTTTTTGACTTTTGAAACATAGAGGTTTTCTTTAATTTAAAAATCAGTTTTATCAAGTTTTAGTGCTCAGCTGTTTGGAAGAAGCCTGGCATACATCAGTGCCAAATAATAAAGTTGTAAGTTGTGTTTTTGGTACATTGAAGCAGAAAAAAACTGTGCTTATTTTTGGCCATGCAAAGCAAACAAAATGACGCCATGGAAATTATTTGTTTGTGTGAACATTTGAAGAAATTAATTACTTTTCTTGATTATTTCCAAATGGGAAAAACATAGTTAAGTTGTAAAATCATATCCCCATTGTGCATTACAGTTTGAACTTGAGTGAGATGTTAATCAGACCTAAAAATATAACGTACAGTAGGCCTGTCCTTGCCAACTTTTATGCAGATCACCTTTGAAGAGTGGAAGTGCATCTCAGGATTTGATTATGACTGTGTTTGTGAGGCCCACACAGATTAATAAATAGCTTTGCAAAGTTTCCCGTTCAAAGTTTTGTTTTAGCTCAGTTTTTGGGTAATGTAATGTGCTAAACAGCTGGCCGGACATGTTGTTTTTGCTGTCACTGTTTTCAACTAATGATTCTTTTCATCAATTAATCTGACAATTATTTCCTTGATTAATCACTTTTTTCTATTAAAATGTCAGAAAGTGTAGGAAAATGCCAACAAAATGTCTTTTTTTATCCAGCCAACAATTCAAAACCAAAAGATATTTAATTTGCAATGACATAAAACTGAGAAAAGCAGAAAATACGCACTTTAAGAAGCTGGTGAAAGCTAATGTTTGGCATTTTGAAAAGTGAAGGAACGATTTATCAATTCAATCAATATCAAAATAGTTGCCGATACATTTTCTGTCAGTTGAGTAATGGTTTCACCAATACTGCCATTATTTATAAAGACTGGACATAGAAAAAAGAGCCTTTTCAAAGTAACATTCAGGGAACCTGAAGAAAGACAGATTGTAAGTGATGTGACACCAGACAATTACTGTGCATCTCTTTGAAACACAGTAGTTTTAAACTGAAAACACACAATCACCAGTATTGTCTTTGTGATTCAGTTGTTCACTACTTCTTCATCGTGTCTGTGTGAGAGGAGGAGACTCAGAGACTGTGGACATGCTGTATGTACGTCAAACTATGTGAGTAATCTTGACTTTCTGACTGAGTCGTGCATCTCTCTCTCTGACAGGTATGGAGGAGCGGACCAACCAAGCGTCTTGGGCCCCAGGTGGCGAGTCCAGTCCCTCCTATGAGTCCTCCCGGGTAAGATGACCCACACCTTAACGCCCCTGAATGACCTTTCTGCTCCACAGCACACCATTTAACACTCATTACATCAAAGCGGTACATTCACTATGTTTTAGTCTCACCTTATCATGTAGCATGACCTGTAATGGACGGATTTCTCTGTGACAGAAAGGACAGGTTAATGTTTTCATGGGTGATGGAATTGATTTCTTTTAATCCAACCAAGGCTGTTATGCAGTTGGCAGGAAAAAACAGTGGAATCTGATGTTATTGTGGGATTTAGCTTTATCAATCTCGGAACCCATCAGCTGTCGACGATTTAGCCTCTGGGGGCAACGGCCAGTGTAGCCCCGAAACACTGGCCGTTGCCCCCAGAGGCTAAATCGGTGTTTAGCTTCTGTGCGCTGGTCATTGTTTACAGTCGTCAGACGATTGCCAATGGGTTCGGAGATTGCATTTCAGCTAATGCGTTCCTCCTCTTCCACATGGACTGTTTACCTGCATGCAGCCAAAGGTCGCTCAAACGTGATTGGTCAATACTATGATTAACCAATTAATCAAATAATTCATTTAGTCTACGAAATATCAGTGAAAAAAAATACACCAAAATATATCAGTGCAACGCCTTCAAATGAGAGAGAGAGAGAGAGATGGTAGATGGTAATATTAATATTAAGTGGCTTGCAGTCATAGATCCAGACTCTGCAGCTCCGGAGACAGAAATACCTGCAGAAAGCAACAGAAGGAAAGAGGAGAGAGACGAGAAAGCACACAGCTACGACAGAGAGACGATGTTGAGTTAGCAACATGCATTAATGGGATAAGAAGTACAGATGGAGAGGAGGAGAGAGGAGCTCAGTGCATCATGGCAGTCTAGGCCTATAGCAGCAGTACTACGGAATCAGGGCTCACCTGAGCCAGCCTTAACTATAAGTTTTATCACAGAGGAAAACCTTAAGCCTACTCTTAAATGTGGGGAGGGTGTCTGCCTCCCGAGTCCAAACTGGGAGATGGTAACCTACAGTAGAAGACATGATGGCTGACATTCTACACTATTCAAGGAGAAGCTGTGTCTCCTGTGCAGCCGAGCAATTCAAGGTGACATTATATTCTGACATTTTGTTAGTGATCACAGATCTACAAAAAACGAAAATTTAATTCATTTAAAAAAACATTTTTTTAAACAATTTTTATTGTTTATTTAACAGGGACAATGCACAATACATTTGCATTGCACCAGATATAACTAAAAACGAATTTACATCTATAGTCGCTGGGCAGTTTGACGAAGTAAAAGACAACAGTCCAACAGTGAGGAATTAAAAAAGATACACTTTGGTAATAAGCACAGTTTTTTATAGCTTATTGTTTGGGGAAAATATGAAACTGCATATGTAAATCGCATCTCTATTGTTCTGTTTAAGTGAGAGAACATCTCGCTGTTTGTGTGAACAGCTCTCCCCCCTATTTGTTTGTCCCTCACACATTGGTCGTTCTAGATGCCCTGTATGAATTTCATTTAATGTCAATCTCCTGTCACTTTCTATTAGAATTCAGTTAAATGTCAGAGCCACTCGGGCTGCGTTACCTTGTTTATTTCTCTGTGCCCTTCCCGAATGAACATCTACAGGCTATGGTAACATAGGCAGCTTGATTTGAATTATAAGACAGAGACGCTTGAGATATCTTTGCTCCAGGTGCATATAAATGAGTGTTTCTGACATTGCAAGGCACAGCATCAGCCAGCAGACAGCTGTTTGCACCTCCATAAGGCATGCACACACTCTCCACACTCACACACAGCTGCGTACACGCCTTCTATTGATACAGATCTGATTTATATAGCCTATAAAATATTATATCCTATATATTCTGCTTTAAGAAATGAGTGGCATTTTTTATTGTATAACTGTTTTATAATTCACACCACAGTTACGCTTAACAGATATACTTAACCATGTGAATGGTGGCAAAATTAGATTCAGAGAAAAGCAGCATATTTCTATAATGTCAATCATTAATTGATGACCATTAAATCATCACCTTTAATAATTAATGTTAATGTCTGTTTTTGTCATCATAAATTTACCAGTATTTCAGGACTGAAATGAACTCTATGCAGTATAAGAGGCATCTTCAGTGAACTGACAACAATAGTGGACATGATGGGTAATGTAAATGGGCAGACCTTGTTGTTATTATTATATATGGAAGATTTTATTAATTTTCCCAAGTATTATCACCTGTCTTACCATAATTTCAGACTACTTTCTATATTGTGTATTTAACATATCTTGTGTTGCCAGTAATGTCATTCCAAACCATGTTTTGTCTCATAGAAAACGCAGATTGCTAATATTGGCACATGAACATGAATAAACAGAAACATTGCTACCGAAATATTAAAACGTAGAAGCTAATAGGATATGTAAGTTACACATACAGTAAATGATTGAATACGCTCTCTTTTTGCTTGACTAAATTCATCAGGAATGTTCCTCAAAGCTCAAGGCCTTGAACAACAACAGTACAATCACCTTTGCTGTCATACTCAGAGGTACCTGCTTGGGGAACAGAGCATAACCAATAACAAGGCACCGTAAAATCAAGTGGTTCAATTAAACGTTAGAATCGTTCTCTTTTTGTGATTCCTAACTTTGTAATAACATGTCATAAAAAGTAAAAAGTAGAGGAGGCTCACATTTCTAAAGCCATTTCACACAGATACATTTGAAAGAACCAGTCAAAATGAAAGCGTCTGTATGTTTCTATATATTTACAGATGTGATTGTGTCCCTGAGATGTTGAGACCTTCCTGTTGTTCTCTACTTTTCCTTGATTTTGAAAAGCAGCAACGTTGCATTGTAGAATAGACTCGGGTATTCTTCTTTTCTGAGGTGAAGATATTGCCAGTGGACATAAGATGTTTTTTGGAAGTCATAGTTTCATTCCGTCACTTTGTTAAATGAGAATCTAATGATTTATTACAAAACTTTTATTATGCTCTTTTGCTCTATTGACAAAATCCTTCCAAGGCTCTCAGAAGAAATCCTCAGTGCTTCATCTTTCAGTCTGTTACAAAGGGAATTCAGTCTTGTCCCTGAGCTTGTTTGAGCTGTGTGATCAGTCAACTGTGAATAGTCCCGAGCCCTGTCGTGCTGACCTTGGCTCCCAGCCAGCCGCTGTATCCTGGGCAGCTGTGGCTGTAGGCTGGCGGTCTGACAGTCAGGACTGTGCCCACCGCCACCGCAGGACAATCCCCACTTCCCCAGAGCCCTGCCCCGACTTGATACACGACCCCACACGCATCCATCATGACCATATCATCACTTCCCAAGCTGCCACATGCAGCCCCAAGTTCACCTGGGATGCAGCGCTGAGTGTGGAAGAGGAGACTTTTTAAACGCTGCGGCGAACGATTGGAGAACAAGGCGTGAGCTCTGGCCTGCTCACTGCCACGGTGATCTGACAGTTATTTAGCTAGTAGTGCCAACGTAGCCCTGTGGCAGCGATGACAGCGTGTGTTAGTGTCTCGAATAGATGTAGGCCACCAGTGTTTGGGAATGATGAGGGATCTGTGATTGATGATCTAACAGTCCCATAAGAGCAAACACACACACAAATACACACACACACACTGAGCAGAGATTGACAGTGGCAGTCATAACAATCAAAGTGTCAAATATTCATTACCACCAAGTGCTTTCTAATATCTAGTTAAAGGAATAGTTTGACTTTTTGGGAAATTTTGGGGCTTATTCGCTTTCTGGCGGAGAGGTACTGTAGATGATAAGACCACTCTCATATCTGTCTGTTAAATATAAGGCTACTGCCAGGGCTAAAAGTGACAGCAGGGGGAAACAGCTAGCTCTAAAGCTCACTAATTAAGACATTATTTCTCCCGAAGTGTAAAAATGACAGTGTGTCATTTTACAGGGGGACTATTTCTTGGCTGAAAGCAGTTGCCAGACAGCAAGTGGGGACTCCAGGAAGTTACTGGTCCCAGCCAAGAAATAGTCTGGTACATAACCCCCTGTTAAACGGCGAATTATCGTTTTTACTCTTTGGTTTTTGTACAGCTTAAACAAACGATATATATAACATATTGATTAGTGAGCTCTACAGGTGCTGGTAGGTGTTTTCTTTGGATAGAAGCAGGCTTGCTGTTCCCCCTTTTTTCCAGTCTTTATGCTAAGCTAAGGTAATCAGCTGCTGGCTGTAGCCTTATATTTAATGTACAAATGTTAGAGGAGTATCAATCTTCTCATCTAACTCACTGCCAGAAAGCAAATGATAATTTTTCCTATAATGTTGAACTATTCCTTTAAGTCTATAGTTTGAAGCATTTTCCTTGTTTTGAGGCCGAAGAGAAGAAATGGTTTTTTTTTTGCTTGCTTTCGTGAGTATGTGTATGTTTGTGTAAGTCTGTGTGTGTTAGTTTGCTAGAGCCTCTCACGGGGCTGTTGTTGTTATTGAGTCTGTTCATGGTGTGATTAACAGTGTGTGCGGCCTGGCAGGAACACAATAGGGAATCTCTGAGGATTCCCTCGACACAGCACAACACTCCACTGCCTTTGAAATTACTCCATCACCATCCACTCACAAAAAAAAAAGATGGATAATAAGATTTACTTTTTTTTACTGTATGTTGAATGCAAAGGGTATGAGTTGGTGAAAATAGCTCTATAGAAATGCAAGCCCACTGCTGCTCGGTCCCTCTGGTGGGAGTTAATGTAGTTTGGGGAGATGTATTTGACTGGAGCACAGGAGGATTTTCACAGGGCTTGGGATTAGCACTGTAACGGAGTATCTTTTATTACATGGGACCCCGAGTTTTCAAAAACCATACTGTGACCGATATTTAGACCTAAGCCCTTGAAGCTGATAACTGTCATGAAAAGGCACTGTTAAGCTGCAGGAGAAAAAGGCAATTTTTTTAAGCTGCAGGTACCTGGGAATGATGTAGGATTGCATCTCTCTGTTTCTTCCCCCTCTATGTAACAGTACATTCTTATGTACCATGGGTTGGTATATAAACCTGTTATCAGATAGATAAAATGGCAGAATCAAAAATACAACTAAAATAAACACAAATAAAGATGTTTGTTTGTTTTAGAGATGTATTGTAGTAAAGATAAAGCAAATGTTTCTACAGGTCCAGTTGTTTTCTATGCACTAAGAAATCAGCACAAACTTACAAATGTTTACAGCACTTCCCTGTTTGTTGGTGATAAGTTGACAATATGAAGTTCATATTCTGAGGAATTTAGTGGCGTGTTAGTTCAATTTACAGCACTAATATTAACAATAATCCCTTTTAAAAAGAGCCAGGTTTCGAAAGATGACCATGATGTAAGTTTTGCATCAATTGACATCATATAGGCGAGCACTTAATCACGTATACAGAAGTGTTTTCATTCCAAGACAGGTCTTTTTTAACAAATTAGTTAACAGTTAACATATTAAAATACATGTAATAAGAGGAGGGAAGTAAAATAATAATCAGGTAAAAAGTAATAAAAAGAAACCAAAGCAAAGTAAAACAAAAATATATAAAAGTATAACAGTAACAGCAGCAAGTATCTTATCATAATCACTTCTATCATCATTATGTGTAATCTGCAAAGTCCAAATAATGGTGGTCTCAATGCGAATGTATTATTGAAATATAAAGATCTGCTTTTCTTTTGTTTCTCTTTTTATTTATACACAAGAAAGGGGACAGTTTATTAGCATAACCGACCAGTTGTGCTCCCCTCTCACTAATTAGTGGTATTCCATATCACTCAATTAGTGAAGTTGCCTGATAATGTGCTTAATATTCTGATCTCTTCCCCCAGGGTTTCGCAGACAGCCCTCATTACGGCGATCATTTGAGTGACAGTCGATTAGTGTCCCATGAAGGATTGTCTCCAACACCTTTTATGAACTCAAACATAATGGGTAAGTAAGTGATTCTCCTCAACTCACCCCTCAGATGCCCTTTGGTAGAAGAGAGACATCCTGTTAAAAAAATTGCCTGATTGGGGTTAAGACACATCATGTATCTGGAGGTAGCAGTACTGAAAGGCTTCCCAGGCTACAGGGCTGTTTTTTCCCCCATCTCCTGCTGTCTTTATTTCCTCCCTTAATCCCCCTCCCCTTTCTGTATCTCCCTCTTCCTCCTCCTGTGATGACCCTCCCCCAGGCTAGAAGTCACGCCATCAGTATAGCTTTCCGTCATAAGAAGCTGTTTCCTAGACATCAAAACTGCCCCCAACAACCTCCATTGGCAGCAGTGTAGTGATTTTTGGGTGTGGGGTTAAACAGGCTGTTGTATCAGAGACCTTCTCACATAAGAAGCACCATTTTGGAGTTTATTGTAGATTATTTAATTGTGTTCATTCAATTTGTTTTGCAGTCTTTACCTTTTGGATTTGTCAAATCATGCTCGTCCTCATTGTTTGCGTGATTCAACCAGCAGTTGGTGTCCTGATATACATGGGAAGATTTATATTTAATTTTCAGACCAGCAGTGATTCCCTTTTATTATAGTGTTTCTCAGATCAGTGGTCCTTAACTGCTTTAGTCTGATGTACCCCACAGCCCTATCAGATTAGCTCACGTACCCCTTCACCAACACCACCTCTCATGTCTCATGTCAAGTATGTTCTTATTCTTATTATTATATTTATTTCAACCTGGACGTTATTTAACACTGTTATATAAAAGTCAATATTATTAAGGTCTCTTTTTAAGTGCTGTAGGTTTGGAGTTGCAAAAGCAGAATGATTCAGCTATTTATCCACTATTATTTTTAGCAGTCTATTTTGACTTCTCTGCTCGCTTATTTTTCACATGCAGTCATCACAACACGTGGTGTTCAGGTGTAACAACTGACTCAGGTTGGTGGAGGCGTGTCCTGTGTCGGCAAGTTATAGCTGGTAGTTAATTGGTTTTTGTGACAATTTGTAATGTGTTTATTTTTCTCCTAAACACAAATATGTGGATTAGGGATGCTAATTAAGAATTTTGTTTCTGACCGATAGCTGAACCCTGTTAACTGATCATTAACCGTTAAACCGTTAGATTGAATGTGCTATTAAAGAATGACCTACAATAGGCTTACAACAGATGTTTTTATTTCATAAGAAAGAGTATATTTATGGGAAATAGCAGCACAAACAACAACAGAACATGAGGATTCACACATCGTAGACTGACACACATTGAATCCTCCAGCACAGATACCGCTGTATAGAACATTTAGTAGCCATAACAGTCTAGATCTCCTGTGTAGAAAAATATTTTATAACATATCAAAATAAATAGCCTAGAAAATAGTAGCCAGACTTATTAATGATCAGAATTAATGATTAAAAACAGCCGACAAGTTAACAAAAGTGGAAACTTGTAGTTGCATTTTTCAGACCTCAAATAGGCTGAAAATACAATAAACAAGCCAGGCCTACCTCAGTCCTGACTCATCGGTTTTTATTCAGAAATAACACACGCTATGCTGTGGGTTTAGTCTGGTGCGCAGTCTGTTGACTGTGAGACCCGCGGCGGAGAATACCCGCTCAGATGGTACCTAGAGTGGCCAGCCTCGGGAAGTGTGTCTGAATACTTTCCCACCAGTGAGTCGAGTAGTAAGAGTATCCAGTGAGGGGGGATTGTGTCTCACAGAGGTGTCCACATCTGCCTCTGGGTCACCAGCTTCATGAGAGGTGCTGTAGTCGTCTCCCAGGAGCAACATCGTGCCTATTCAGCTTTTTAACTGATTAACCTGTCAAAATTCTTACCATCGATTAAATGGTTAATTATTAACATCCCTCATGTGGATGGATTTTTTTTTACCAAATCGAATCAATTTGTATTTTGATAATGATCGCAACTAAATACCCACTTTTGAAACTACATACTCTATGACTGACTTGGAATATGTTCTCCTATTAAAACAATTAAAAGCTCTTTGGCCTTGGCCTGTGATGTGTAACCACTTGACAGTTTTATGGCTAACTACATCTCAGCTCATTATGTAATGGCCCTGGAGACTGGTTTCCGAGCAAAGTGATTAGTTCGCAAATGGTTGCTGCTGAATTGAAACAAAATGTTATCTTTCTTGTAATTGATCTCATGACTGTTTCACACACACTGTGTATCTCTCCCCTTTTCGACTGGGTCTGTAATTATGCTTACGAGCTGCAGAAGATGTGATGTGATCTGTAGCAGCAATGTGTCAGATTGACCGTAAACTTGGTATTCCTTGTGCTTATCTCAGGAATTTGAAATGAGTATGGTCTTATTACATTGTTTCTCACAGTAATATCTGGGATTTACATATATTTATTGAGTTTTCAGCTTCATTAAACCATGTCTGAAGGGTTATTCCCCATCAATGAACAGAGTAGAACAGTGAAATATATAGTTATATAGTTTCTTTTCAATGTCTCTTGTAGTTGGAGTAGTAATGGTTGAATCCAGTCAGTCACTCCATTTCTGAACTGCTGAATGGGTTACCTGCCATACAGAGTAGTTTCTGCACTTCTCAGTTGGCCAAATAGTCAGTCATTCCATCAAGTGTGTGAAATTCTTGGGTGAGATGTTAAACTAATGGTTTGTCTGAAGCTGTGTGTGCTGTGATGGACAATACAATACTTACAAGTGTACAGCTAGATAACTTTGTAATTTGGCACCTTAAATTTGATTACCACAGTACTGTTGTGGGCCTGAATCCATGCTGATTGCAGATGCTCTTCTGGCTTGATATTTGTCAAGTGTTGGAGAGTAAAGATGCTCCCAGTGGCTAAATGGCTCTGGATGCTGGAATTTCTTGGACACATCAAGCCAACTTCGAAAAAGTACTGCTGACAAAGCAACCTGATGAGATGCTTTGCACCTTACGTCACCTCACGTCTGCTGTTAAAAGTTGCTCTTGAACACATTGCAAAGACTACAGCTGATAGCCTGGTGTAGGTTCTCCACCTGTGTGAAATGAAACAACTAGTCAGTAGTCTGTATTTGTAAATTAAAAAAGAAAAGACGGTCAGCTTGGTGGTTCAGGGCCCTGAGGACCTCTTCATGTTTCCTGCCTCTTACTCAATGTATTGTTCCTGATGGGAAGTGCACAACTTTTAACCCCAGTGACATACTTTCCATGTTTCCATGTTTAGTTTATCAGCACAGTAGATCTAAACCATGCTTTGTATTAGTAAATGCAACGCTGATTAGAAATTTCCTTTGGGAAAAATACTGACTATTTTTTTCTTTTGCTGTAGCAAGAAATATCAGTCCTCATTTTAGTTAAGTCACCTCTCTCCTGTTTATCAAATAACCCATTGACTGAGCAGTCATACTGCTGCTGCTTTGCCAAATAGCTTGAAGATTTAATTTATTTTTATCTAAAGATCTCTAACACAATGGAAAACATCAGTCTGGAGGGAAAAAAACACTTAAGAACACTTCTTAGATCCAATTTGAAAAACAGACCACTTAACTCTCAAACCCCTGTGGAATAAGCTGCTGCTGCCTCTAACATGTGCCCACCAAATGTCAAAATAATAGTAATAATGTAGATCAAAGAAACCAGAGACAAACAATAACTATTTATTAGATAGTGTTCTGATCTTGTTTATTATGATTTGCATGTGCTTGAAATTCAGTTTACTCGAGAAACACTGGACCAACAGTCAACATTTGTGCTGCTAAAACTTTCAGCCGCTGCTCTGGCAGTATGTTTAAATGTGCTCAGAGTGACCAGGAATCCCTTTTACAAAGTGCAACAATGAAAAACATCAATCATCTCAGTGTGTATGTAGCTACAGTAAACATTACGCTATAAACATTTTCCTGTTGTGATACATTTTGTTTAGAAAAAGTCAGCTTTCGGTTCATTTGAAGGAGTGAGTGTGTGAGGTGAGGTTATACAGTTGTGGTGGGTATTAGATGGCCGGCAAGGGGAGCTTATACTGTGATAATTGATAGGTTACACCACTCCTGAATGAAATATTGCAAATTTGTTTTACATGTAAACTTGTCTGCTAACAGCGTTGTAACAACTGAGTAGTATGCTGATTTGCAATCTTTTGCTACGTAAACAAAATCCATTTTCTCTGCCAAGTACCGTAAACCGTGCTTCTGATGAGTGATAAACAGAAATAGAAAAGACCGTTTTCTCCAAACTTGTGGCATGGTTTTATTCCCGTCTCAGAGGAGAAGTGTGTGGGGGTTTGAAGCTGAAGAATGGGGGTTTGGATGAATTGCTGGGGAGCCACTGACTGCTTAACGATGACACTGTTCTCCCCAGGGGCCCATGTTAGGGCAGACTATGGATCAGCTGGTCCGGGCCTGACGTACATCTTAGCCCCACCCTCTTGTGCTGCAATCCTCTTACTAAGCGGCACGTCATCCACTGCATGCTGCCCCACAGGTGGCAGCCACATTGTTCACGTGCACTATAGACTAACTTTTTCAGTCTCAGCCATGTGAGTCCCTTTGACTCAACCACTCGTCACATGCGTCGAAAGAGGCTGCGCTCGGACAGTCTACTGACATGTCATTCGAAGAGATTTGTAGTTACGCCGTGTGTGATTCCTGTGGCCTCACAGACACACAAGAACTGGTCGCACCCCTGTTTAATAATGAGCTGCAATGAGTGGGAAAATTTTAGATAAACACCAAAGCTCTGCCTCTGTCTGCTCCTCCAAAACATCCTGTGAATCCACCAGGTATCACACAGACTAAATACAAGGGCTGTATAAACCATATTATTACAATTGTATTGTAATCACAGTTATGTTGTAGTTCTGATATATACAGTATATATTTATTGTGAAAAATCCCTTTTGCAGAAATACCTCTGTAATGATTGTACATCACAGATCAGTTGGCACTTTAAATTCCCATTTTATAGTTTCAAATGACTTGATATTCACTAATGACTCTAAACCATGATCAAGTTAGACTCGAAGACAAAAGATAAATGTTTTATCCTCCAGCTGTTCTAGGATCACACATTTATTTTTTTAATTTGCACAGTTGTTATTCCTGATTGTCTCATGTTCCTGTGCAGCTGATGATGGATGTAATTCACTGAACCGCACTTCCCTCTCTGTATGTAGTAATGCTTGAGTCATGGTCTTCTGTGGGTCTTGTAGTGCAGGGTTGTTTCTCATTCAGTTCTAATTGTTTAGCCACAGGGATAGCCAACAGTTCATAGCCCTGACAAGGAACGGTTAGATCTAATTACCTGCGAAGATTTTTCCTTGTGGTGTCAGCTCGATGAGGGGAAGCCAGTGGGGGAGGTTGATTTCAAGCAATCTGGGCAATTACCTCAGGCGATGAGCTACAACTGAAAGGGCTGCACTCTGCTCCTTTATTTCACGCTGTATTGTGATTGGTGTGTACACTGCTTAATGTTTGCCTTTTTGTCATTATTTGTTTAATGGACTGATATTGTTTTCCACAAAGTGTAGAAAGCCTTTTGATTCTCAGGCCTAACCTCAGATGATGCTTTAAAGTTGCCAATTAGCAAGACAGGGTGGATGTGACTGTTCACAGCTGTCATTGGTCACAGTTTGTGGCCCTTTACTGGTTACTGAAGAAAAGTAGGGGAGATGTCAAATCAAAAGACAGATGAAATCACTCCGTTAATGTTTCAGGCTAAAATTACTGCTTATGTGTTAATGCTTCCATGTTTTAAGTCAACCTTTTGTGTTTTGTACTGTCTCTTGTGTATTTGTTGTTGAGTTTTATGTATTTTAAAGGCCCATCTAGGGACTAGGCTATAAATGCTGTGGTGTGTGGCATTGGTTTATGTGACATACTTGTCCCTATACAAATAAACATTAGATGAATAAATAAACCTTTCATCAATGGCTTGCTCTCTGTCTTGTACTTCAAACTGTGCTTCACTGGCCATCTCAAAAATGGCCTGGAAAGAAGGGCGAGGACCATGACTGGAGTGTGAAAAACATGAAAACATCATGGTTGTAGCTATGTAGCTTGTGCAAGATGCAGAAAAGCCAACAAACCATTCGTCTGGATTTCTATCTGTGTTTGTGTTGCTATCTCTCTCTCTCTCTCTCTCTCTCTCTCTCTGACATTGTCACACTTTGTCTCACAAGCACATACATACAATTTCTAAGACCCCGAAAAGTCCAGGACCGACACCTGAAGAGCCTTAGTCTCTTGTTTACATCATGCATAGTGTTATGCCCTTGTTTATTGTGATAAATTGTGATTTATTATAAATTACTCCACAGCTCTATATACCTTTCAAAAGGTTTTCTTTTGTTTAATACATACAAAAAGCTGACTTTTTCCTTTTGATGTAAAGTTGGGTTTCATGTCGCCTCCCACTGCATAACTATGGTGATGACTGCTTGTGCATCAGTTCTTTCCAGCCATGTGCCTGAGGGCGTGATATCACAACTGCTGAGTTGTGCTTTCCTGCTCACGTTCCTCTGGTGTGCTTCATACATATTACTCATACAGCTTTAGCCCTGCATGAAAACTAATCAGCTTACTACTGTCATCAACACACGCATACAGCCGCATGCATCCTCTCGACGTACACACGTGACCTTAATGTGACTACCTGAGTATGATTGAGCAGTTGTGTAGATGAATTTGATTGGGTGTTGCAGGTGCCTGTGATCCATAGCCAACAGCAGAGACAATCTCTGTATTACCTACTTTAAAGATGTACGTGGTAGTTAAACAGAACATTAAAAGTAACGGTGGACTACTTCCTGTTATTTTTATATAAATGCTGCATTGCCTTGGTGTCTAATTTCCATCAGTCAGGTGGAGTTTTCTGTGGCCATGGAGTTAAAGGGCAATAAGAAAATGTCTAGACAGCACAATACCCCAGATCAATATTATTGGCCTGGATTGATATGATGGATGTCATAATAGGGTAATCACACACTGTGTATTTGTCTGTGCTCTCTAGGTAGTTTAAAACCATAATGCATGCTGGTAAAGGGAAAGTAATAACACAGCGCTGATTTGCATCATTTTAGCATGCATAGCATTCGAATGTTTGATGGTGCAGTTAGTTGTTGTTTTCTTCTCCTCATCTACTAACTGTTTAAACCAAAAATCTTATTTCTGTTCTTTTGCACTACAACAGAATTCGTCTCTTTCAGTCTTTTACCGTTTCATTCCTAAATGTTCCTCAAGGCTTTTTCATGAAGTGTCAAATCCCACATCACACTGGCGTCCCCAGTGTGTTTTTACTGGGGCAGGTGTCATGTGCTAATGCTCTGTCCCGTGAGAGACCCTCCTCAGACCCAGGCTGTGATTGTGGCCAGGTGCTGTTCAGGTGTGCACTCTGCAGTGTGGGTCACAGGTGCTGCCAATGCTGTTCCCCACTCTGTCATTCACACCCGTATACACACACACACACACACACACACACACACACACACCCACAGTATACTGCAAGCTTTCACAGTAAGAGCTGAATACAGTATTTACTGGTAAACAATTCACTTTATCAAACGTGGCTGCAAAATGTTTATATCTACTGTCTGCACGACAAGAACAGAGTGCAGAGAAGGAAAGACGAGCAGACGTGGTGCAGTACAGTTTAGTGGATGTGGCCGGTCATTATGCAGAGCTGCAGGGTGTGCTTATCTATTACCGCGGTCAGTGGAGCATGAAGAGCTGAAGACGAGCTGAAAGGGGCGCAAATCCCTTTTCTCCATCCCCATGCCGCCCACATCTCCCCACACATCCCAGCCCTCCCCGCTTCTTCTCTCAGCCCTGGCCGTGCCTTCCTTTGGCCCCGGCCCCCAGCATGTGCCTGGCGAGGCTGCCCAGCTGCAGAGGATCAGCTGTAGTCTCAGTAGGCCTGAAAGGCTGTCTCTCCAAAGAGGAAAGAAGAGCTGGGGCGTAGCCAAGGTATGATGACATAACAAGTCTCTACGAAGTACCACGATTGTATTTACAATCAGTGGAAAGGTGTCTTCATGTAGCTCGTTTCACTGCAGAATAAAATGTATGTCATGTAATGTCATGCAAGGCCCAGAGCTGGCAACTTCTACATGTGCGTCTGTGCTTAAAACCTTTTGAGAAGTTGCTAAAAGAAGTTTAGATATATCTGAATTCTGTCGCTAAGACCCATTGTGCTTGTTGGCCTTCTTGTATATCAGACATCTCTCTTTTCCACTCTCTTTCTTACCTCCTCCCCTCTCCACTTTCTCTCATTTCTCTCGCCTCATGCTGCCTGCAGCTGATGCCAAGAAGAATGTTAGAGATTATTAAATACAAGCGCAAAGCTAAAAGGGAAATGATTCATTCAGAAGAATGACTGTTAGTGGAACAATCAAAGTCTGCTGACAGCGCTTGGCGCTGCCATTGCCGACAGCATTGAATATCTTATGACTTTGATATACACCAAAAAAGCCAGTGACCATTGAGTCTTATTTGCAGAAAATTTACTGTGTAGAACTGTAAACACCAACCATGCCAGTGAGTATGTGACTCAGTATTAAATGGCTGGACAAATCTTTCACATGATCTCTATACATAGCAAACGTATTGTGTAACTTTGATGCATGACCATTGAAAAAAACACACCACCAACCAACCGAAAGCATAAGGAGAGAAGTAACCTAAGGGATAAAGTCATTGGACTTTAGGGAGTATAAGTAAATCTCAAATGGCTCCCAGGTGCATTAATATATTCAATATACCCACTGTGTACCTCTGAGGCACCTTATTGATTCTCCAAAATGTACAGTGTACTGTATAGAAGAGCACTCGCTTGATATGTGCATGAAGTGGTGGTCTGCTTGCATGTATCACAAAGTGGATCAACTCCATTTTGGTAAAGTCCACCCAATAGAATCGTCATATGAACCCAGGTTGGGCACAGATGGATGTCAAATTCATTCTAACCCTCCTTCTTTTCTTTTCTTTTCTTGAAATTGATAACTCCACTACGACAACATGGAGAATGCGTGAAATTGACCCCCTGAATCCTGGACATCAATCTCCGGAACATGGACAAGTTGGGTTTTAGGTGAACTTTGTTAAAGTTTTAATCACCTAAAGCACCACATTTGAAAACACATCAAAGGTTGAGTCCTTGTTGAGATGAGCCACAGAAAACCTGGCCCACAGCTGCTGGTTAAATCTCATGCCAACCACTCCTAACCCCCGCCTCCATTTTTTTCCACAGTCACAACTGCTCGGCCAGGCGTCCGGCGTCCATGCTGGGTGTGCTGGCAAACAAAACACTAGATAATGTTACACTCCCTTCTTGTTGGACTGTAGTGGATTGTGATTGGCTAATAAAATGCAAACATTTGTTTCGCCTTTACTCCCACTTGACAATGCCTGACATTTTCTCCTGCGCTGGCACAGCCCTGAGAGTGTGAAGTGTGGGAAGTGTAGAGAGAAGCACGGCTCTGTGAGACTTTTTCTTTACTGCCAAGAATATGGGGGTGGGAAGGTACTTTTTTTTTTTGGTCAACTTAAAATCAACAAAACTCTTTTAAATGGCTGCCACAGGGTTTGCCCACATACAGTGCCATCCTCACAGACAGCACTCATCAAAAGATTTATCCCCTTCAGACTGTTTTGGTGCTTTATTTAGTGCAGGCTTGTGTTCTTAAACTGGAGACTGCTTAGGGTGTGCAGGGGTTTTCTGTGTAAGGAAATATGCCACAGTGCTTGGAGCTGCATCAGCATTCCTAACCCATGTGTATATCCTTCCTTGTCCTTCACCTCGCCTCTCTGTTGTTTCACTGCTCAACAGTTGTTTGGCATCTAATACCAAACATCGACACACACTTTGATGTCACACACTGACTTGATTCTAATATCCAACTGGGGGACATTTCTCCAGCTTGTTAAATGTGGTCTTGTTTCCCCCGGACAGCCCTCTCTCAACCCGACAGGGACGATGGTGGTGAGCTCACATGTGAGTGCGTGATGCGGGGGGGGGGGGCATATTGGTAGGGACGCATATTGGCGTCCCTACCGAAGCAGCATCCATTACAGTGTTGGTGTTCACATGGTGGGAGGCGTTATTAGGGAGCTCATCGCCCTTCTCCTCTGAGAGAATGGATGTGTGATTATGAAGTCATCAGCCATGAACCAGTGAGGCTGCGGAGAAGCACCCCTCCTCATGGGTCCTCAGGGTGCCATTGATTGGTGACCATGTGTTTGTGTCTGATAGACTGTGAAATGGTGTGTTGCTGCACGGCTGTGTCACACCTGCGTCCCACCAAGGTGATTGATTGGTTTGGTCATGTGGAATGTTCCCATCTGGTCCGCAGTAATGCATTTTTTTCTTCGTTGGTGAATAACAAGCGCTGGCAGGAGAATAGTTGGGCTTGGAAAAAGGCAAAGGCCAAGCGAAAACATTTTCTCCTTTACACCTCCCCCTTTTTTTCCTTTTTACCTTTTAGATAAAATTCAAATAGACCGAGCCGTGGCACCTGATTATCCCGGGAGGGGATAAACACAATCAGGGAATCCACATCTCTCTCACACAGAGATGGATTTTAGGAGAGAATAAACGGTTTAGATAGTGCGAAGGGCAGCAGCTCCTGATTTTGAAAGTCATACTTCAGGGCTAAAGAATGTGTACTAAAATTAGGGATATCTTTGATCTAGCTGAGACACCTTTTCTTGATTAGTAACCCTTTCCAGATTTCTAGCCTAATCTAAAGGCAATGGAGGTAAGCCCCCCCCCCCCCCCCCCAAGCCTAATGTGTTATTTTGTTTCTCTGCATTCCTCCTGGTTTGATTTCTCTTAATCCTGGTCCCTCTCCTTTAATTGATCTATTCATTCCACCTAATGGCTAATTACACATCAGGCTGCATGAGCAGATGCATTTATCATCATAGTACGTAATAATCAGTGACATTTCAACAAAGAAAAAAATAAATATGCAAATAAGAACTCATTAACATTTGCTCTTGCTGTTTTGAATAATGTCACTGCTGACAAGGCTGTACGCAGAAATTGATGTTGAGCTCAGGGCGAGGGAGACATGTTTCCTCAGTGTTTTGTGGCTCATCATCATGTTTCTCTGTCCTACTGTTGTTCCTGACGCTGGGCTGTAGACATTGTCCGCCAGCCAGAGAGGAAGCTGCTTAGGTGCACTACCTCCCTTCCCTGTTTCCTCAACCTACCTCTAACCCAGCCAGCTTTTATTTACTGTCAAACGAGAACCTGGTGGAAGCGTCAAATGGATTTGACGGGATGGATGTACACATAGTCTTAAGAAAAGGAAACAAAAGGAGACGTTTTAAAAGGTATGGGGGGAAAGTGAGTTAGTGTACATCTGATTTATCCTTGTGCCGTCTCTTGTAGCCAGAAGTATGTATTAGTAACCATGGAGCCTTCCAAGGCGTCCAGAGAGGCCAAAACGTGACTTCATATAGGTAGAGTATCCTGTTGTCAGTTTATGATTTAAAATTAAAACAACTCAAAGCTTTAACAGTATGAAGGTCTTGGAGCTTTCAATGGAGATTGTAAAAAGCTAATAAAATTTTTGCTGATGAATTAATCCTGATAGGGGTCCGACATGAAGCAATGGTCTATTAACTCGATAGGATTAATGTTTTGTGGTTCATGTACGTCATCACATGGGAACATGAGCATAGACACACGGACACCAACAGCAAACACGTGTCCTCAGAGGAAAAAAAAACACAAACCAAGAGAGCTGGCGCGTGACACGTTCATTTGGTTTCTACATTAACAACATTTCCTCATCCTGTATTATATGTTTGTTTTCATGGTCTTGGCTTTCCTTGGATCAAGGAAAATGAACTCTGTTTTTTGGATGGAAAAAGGAGGCCCTTGGAATGCTTCTAAGAGGCGGCAAAGCACACTCACTAATTGGCTGTTTTTGTGGCTAGGGTTTTGAATTGATCCCTGGAGACGCTTAGGTCACTACCTCTCGCATTATCAGAGTAAGGGGCTGGACGCAGTGCCATGCTGTGCTGTACTGCAGCCCTGTGATCAATAAGGAGGCTCACTGTGAAGGACTGGCCAGCTCGCCTAATGTTGTTTATTCACTTCACTAGCTCAGCATGTAGGTGGCTGAGGTTGAAAATTTGATTTCAATTTTCAATTTATAATGCAAGCTAGATTTTTTAATTATTTCAAGTCAAAATTGGATTTAGTTGGATTTTTCTACCTATTTATTTTAATTGAGTGGTTTGGCTAATGCAGTTAAATATTCTGTTTTTACTAACTCCAATGCATGTCATATATACTGGCCAATAGACTTACAAAGGTTTTTGCTTATGTAATGAAGCATGCATTCTCTTTCACATATTAGGTTTTACATTTGAAGTCATGTTGATAATTGATTATTATTAGCTAGTCAAACATATGTTGCTTTTTAACGGTGCAACAGTCAAACTTATCTTTTTTGTAGAGTTACATCTGATGTGAATTTGTAGACACTATATTTACATGGAAAATAAGTGGTCATTAACAAAGTTAGAGAACATATAACAATAAAACACTAATGCTCACACTTGAATGTATAATTATTGAAATTGAACAGGTGTACTAGTCTTTTCTAGGTGATTGGTGAAGTACGGGTGTGTGGGATGTTTTATATGTTTGAAGCGCTCTCTGTGTCATCACTCGTGTGGTCTGACACCACTCGTATTTCATACTGTGGTTATTGCAGAATGAAGCGTGTCGAATGCAATTTGGTTCAAGAAGCAAACTCGTAACTGTAAAGTTACGGTGTTTTAAATCTGTGCAGTAGTAGAGAATATCTGGAAAGTGGAAGAGAAACAGTCCGTCTTTCAATTAAATCTGTAAAAGTCTCAGCAAAGCACCCACCCCCCATCTTGTGTAGTGTGGCTGTGTAACGGCCAGCAACAGAAACGGGTTTCTTGGACAGTAACCAGGCAAAGAGACCAAGAAAATAAAGGATTGAACAGAAATATATGCTTCCGTAGCTGCGGTGAGAGAGAGCTGGCCAGAAGAACAAGATATCAGTATAACATAATGAAACAAGCAATGCCTGATAAAAAGCACAGGACAGCAGGCTGGAGTATTGAAAAAACAGTGAAAGACAGAAAGCATGAGATTCTTGGGTCTGGCTAAACAATAGCTGAAGTCCAATACAAAGTGCTATATTTAGCAGAAACTGGGCACAGCGCATCACTCAGATGTCACCATCCCTGCTGCAAACTGTGGTGGTACTGTAGTGGTAGGCGATGGCCAAATCATTATATTATTAAGGATATCCTATCACTGCTTCAGAGTGTCATACCTTGGGATGATGATGATGACCTCAGGCATCCTCAGCCTACAGTGGAGAGGCTTCACAACATGTATGTGAAAGTCCTTGAGTGGCACAATTATAGCAATGCATGAAGGCCTTTAAAATCTGTGGTTTTGCTTCACGATAGCTGTTTACAGATGCTCGCTATCCGGCTTGACCGTTACAGTGAGTGATACTGCAACACACATATTACAGTGTGCAAAGCTGAACAGATGTTGGCAAGAAGACCCGAAGCCATAATTACTACTAAAAGTGCTTTTGAAACATATCTACTCTGTATAAAATACTTTAAATTATGTTTGTATTCACTCTCTATAATTCAAAACAGGTTTTTACTTGGAATTGACGTGGCATTGTGTGTAAATGTTTGATTGATTGAATTTAGTTGGCATTTTCTTTTTCCAGTTGGTTACATGGCTGCACATAATGTTTTGACTATACAAACAGCTAATGACCAGTGTTAGTTCAGGAGATAAAAAGTAAAATATGGACATTTTGCTGCAAATTACTATTTTTTTTCCTCAAATTGTTTGTCTCTGTGGAAATATTAGCCGCTTTCTTTTCATTTTCTTCCAATATGAATTTGTCTGCCAGGACACATCGAGTTGAATATAGATTCTTCTGCAGTGAAATGCTTCACAATCATAGTTACACCTTCGCACCTCTGAGTGATATGCTAATAAGCAGCTTCACAGAATATTTTAATCAGAATTGATAGAATATTTTTTCCTCGTGAGATTGATTTTTCGTTGCATAGGGGATATACTGTGTGAAGGCAGTCTGCATACTTACATTTATATTATTGACGGTGATTGCAGTAATTACGCCACTTTACTCATGTTGCTTTTTGCATTTTGTATCATTTGCATCTTTTGCTGTTTTAAGGCAGATAATGACTTTTGCTTCCTATCAATCACTGCACTTTAGACTCATTAGTAGGCCTGTGACACGAAAAGAAAAAAAACATGCTTGTTTCTGCTGAGGACTGCTCAGAACAAATGAGCCCACTCAAGAAATATTAACAACAATAATGTGTGTTGCTCTTGTTGTGAGGCTGTGATCACACAGGCTTTCTCAGAGGAGGGAAAACAAAGCATTAGTAATAATAAGCCTCTAACTCATGAAATTGATGAATTCTGCTTTTGTTTTTCCTTCCCTCACAGTTGATTCATAAGCTAGTGTTTCAAACATAAGTACTTGAATCAGGGAACTTCAGATTTAACTATTATGTTTGTTATTGGAAAATACAGATTATTACAGTGACCTATTTTCCTCACAGTGAGTCACAGTATATGTGCGTCAGACAGGAGATTGTGTCACTGCATGATATAGGTATATTTTATTCAGCTAATTTAGGCTCCTGGCTTTAGAACTGGCCAGCCCAGCAGTATGTTCCACTTGATATATCACTTTGTTCTACTTTACTTCAGCATCATAGATATGCATCCTCCTGAAATTTGAATAGCAATTCAGCCACGTAGTCTTTTATAAACAGGGATTTAAACTGTGTCTCTGGTGCACACATGTCATAAGGGCTGATCAACTTTTGTCAGATTGTTTCTTTAATATCTGTTAAAGAATACAGCATCAGGACTTTCAGAAGAAGATGGAGGAGCATTCCAGCATTGCTGAGGGCGGAGATGAGATACACCACCACATAAAGAATTCAGAGCTGCTGCATCTTCAGCAGGACAGTCTAACCAAACTGGTTAGAGACCTGCTCATCCACGACCTCTGTACGTGGTGCTGAAGTTAATCCCCAAGTACGCTTCCACTTGGCCAGCCCCCTGAGCACCGCTGCATCCTTCTCCTCCTGCAGGCTGATCCAGGTCATGGGAGGTGGGGGAGGTAACGGCATCTGAATGGGGGGGCTACCATGTCCAGTGGTCACACAGGTGCTTCAGCTGGTTTCAGTTTGTCAGAAATGTTTTTGGTGCAAATAGACCAAGAACACCGTCCGTTCTGTTCACGAGGATGGAGAACCTTTCAATGCTAAAGAATAGGCTTCTGTCAAGTTGAAAGACAGCTTCTTTCAAATTGCGGTAATACAGTGGCGTTGATCTATTCTTCTGCACTGAATGGACAGTAGTAACTTGAGCTACTGCTCCTTACAATTATAATTTTGAAAATGTTATGTATTTCTGCCTGAACCAATTCTGTCTGTCAAATTTTAAGTGACAGTGCTGTGAGCTTTCTTGGATTTAGCAAATCCAGACCAATTCCCAGTAGAAGAACATGGTTCAGTCAGTACTTTGAAGAAGAAAAAAAAGATTTTATTACATTTCAACTCCATTATGTGTTCATGCAGAGATATATGCAGGGCGGGAGACAGAAAGGAAGGGCTTGTAACTGAGCTTATAGACTGAATCAAAGCTTGGACATTGCATCCATTTGCACACTGATGCGCATCATATGTTATATTGTCAAATGTATTTTTGTGTCATATGGTGTGAAGAACATTAAGTATTTTTTTTTAAAGTTGCATAAAAGAAGCAGATATAATGGCTGCAGTTTATGGTATCAAAGGAAATATCTCGTTCAGCATTTTCCTATTGTAACAAGTCGTATCCTCTTAGATGCATTGGCAAGAAAATGGCAGTATCTCATTGCTTACAAATGCAGTAAATGTTTATGCATGGTATTTTGCTCAGTGATTCCTTGGTTATGCTGTGTATTCCTGTGTATTCTAAGTTTAGGCTACGCTGTTGATTGAGCACAGGATCCAGAGCGTCTCAGTAGACTTTCTCTTGCCAGGCTCCACAGTTTTTGGGGAGCTGTGTGGCTGCTTCTCTGTGTCACAGTGTGGACTGGGACTTTGTTTTCACAAACACATCTGTCTGCCCTGGCGGACCCTGAAACTACAACAGTGACCATCAATTATTCACATAAGACACAGTGTGTGTGACAAAACACATGCTGCCAATGAATATTTAACTTGACCAGACCTTTTCCTCAGAAGACATTTTAGGAATGAAAGTGAATTTCACTAAACCGCCTTTAGATATTAGACAGGAAATAAAGAAATTAAAATTCTCTGTCAACTGAGATGTTTCATCATCCTGCCATGATAGGGAACGTTGGTGGTAACCGACAACTTAATCCTATTTCCTTTTGCAAGAGCGATGGCTCAGAACTGTATCACATTATTGTTACAAGAGAAGCAGCTTTGCCAGTTAAACCATCTTTCCTGATTTCCTCGGCTTCCTTAGTCTCCAGAGACAGTCTGCACAGACGCTGAACAACTGTCTCCTGCAAGACTGCTCAGATAAGCACAAGTGGATTCTCTTAGATGTGCCTCTGTTCACCTGCGCTTGTGAAAGCAGTGTTCAGATCAGTCATTGTGTAACAAAAGATCCAGGCTATGCAAGATTTTAACTCACAAAAATATTTACCTTTTCCCCAGAGTAAACAGAATTTAGTTCCAACACGTGTGTCTGTGCTTGTAATATTTGGAAGTCTGACAAAAAATAATGTACGATGCTGTTAAAGTTATTCATCATTCTCCCTGAGGAGCTCTCATTTGTTTGTTTGTTTGTTTTTCCTGGGAAGTAAAACTGCTGAGTTTGGGTATTGCGATGGGTATGATTCATGTGTGTTGTGTGCTGTAAGTTTTATTTTTCCCCTGATGGCTGCAGGGGAGCCTTCCTTCGAGGTGTGCACGGCGAATGTGACACTGACAGAAGGACTCCCTGAAAATGATCACTCTATCAGTAATTAATCCACCGAAAACTTTGTGACACATAACACTGTTTTACAGAAGTGCAGGTTTTTGGCTTTTCTTAAGAAGTTTTTCACATTGAGGAACCATCCTGCTACAACTGAGAGAACTACTACGAACGTCCCTCTTGTCTAAACTACTGTTTGTCTGTTGAATAGTTTAGTAAGTTTAGTATGTATTACAACAGGATCTGAGGGAGTCCAATTTCTACGAAATGTAATGATGGAAACCTGAGTCAATTTGTGTTGTTTTAAAAGCTCATGTAGGCTGAACAGTTTACTGCAAGACAGTGAAATACATCAGATAAATGTCAGTCAGTCTTTTAATTCATCCATCCACTGATCCCATCCCCCCTCTTTCCCTCTTTGCTTCCAGCCAGCATCAGATAATATCAAAGTAGATGGCGGATGAAAGTGAAAGAAAACTAACAAAACTGAGCTGTTTGCCTCAGTAAAAAGGAACAACACCTCTAAGATTTGCTAATAGTAATATTTTATCAGTTTAGAATAGGAACCACTATTTTCCAGCAGCTTGGGAAACTCACCCAGTTCACTCTTGTGTGTATTAAAGTCCACTTTACAAAGACGTGTGCATTTCTGGGTACATAAATACATAAATACTAAAACATGTTTGTGATGATTCACTCTACTTGAAAATACACTATAGTTTGTTCTGGTTTACACCAAATGTAATTTGTATATTGAGTAATACTGATAGTGTGTGAAGTGATTGTGTTGTGACCATAGCATCAAAATCAAATCATATCACAAGGCCCATGACAATATCCAGCCCCCTCTCGTGCGTTTGTGGAAAACTAACATTTTAAAGGTCTCAGTTGTGACCGGCTGGTGGTCTAAATCACCAGATGGTTAAGGACAGCATGTGTGGGGAAAGGGAACTTGTACTGTATCTTATTAGGTATTAATGTGAGGACTTACCCTGATTAATGAAATGATAAATGATAAAGATCCCAATAGGCACAATTACATACAAATCATTGTCAATAAAGTGAAGAACATTTTACAGCAAATGAAGTGTTCATCTTGCACCAAGCAGAACAAAACATCAGGAGATTGTATGTAGTCTGTCATTCTGTGTTAATCCAGGTGTGTGCTCAAGTATCATAAAAGATAACGATTGTTGTTACTGTCCTGTCTGTGTTTTTACAGGTAAATCAGAGAGGGCTTCATTTGTTGGCTATGGGAGGGATCCTGGAGCATCTGGCTGCCAGGTGAGTTTCTCATCAGATGTCAACTACATTTTGTTTCTGTCAAAGCAGAGCCATTTGCAATTCTGATACCATAAATGAGCTTCTATATTCCCCTACACCAATCAAACTGGCTGACCTGAAAACAACTCAAACAACATTTTCTAATTTTCTAACCCTATCCAAAATCTTATCCAAGTAAGAATGTCTGAAAAAGAGTTGAGAAACATCTGTGTGTTAGAGTGAGCAGTCCGTTTTGGCTCTCAGGATAGAAGAGTTGTTTAGTCCGGTTTTCTACAACTTTTAAATTTTTCTAGAATCAGACCTTGCCTCTCTTCCACTGATTTCAAAAAGGGAATCCATGAGTTTATTTAATAAAGGCTGGATTTCTGTAAATACCTCTAGTCCTGTCTAAAGCTCCCTTCACTATAACCACCACAAACACAGCAGTCAAGTTTTTGACAGGATTGGGAGTCCATACTTTAGTGACATAACTTTACTCCATTGTAACTCACTTTTATTGGCTTCTTGTTAAGTTTAGAATTAATTTCAATGTCTTACTCTTCAAGCCTTAACATGATGCAACATGGGGCTGCAGATCTTAGTTTCAAAGAGTTTACAAGGCTGAAATTTGGACCCTTTGAGAAACTAAAAGCATCCAGGAACCCTTCGGCACTGCCCCTCAGGTATTAAACTAAATCCACTATTAAACCAAAGGTGACTGGGACTCTGCAGTCAGAGCCCTTCAGAACTTCTGGTACAAATTTCTCATGTTCTTGTTGTGAAAATGGCTTTTGCAGTTCAGTGAGAAACAATTTTGGCCTTCTCTAGATCACACGTAGTTAGACACTTTTGATCAGAGACAGTGAAAATGTCTTATTTAATGAAAAAGATGCTTCTTATTGATCGAAGCAATTTTAGAGGGAATAACATTAAGACATTTTTTACAATCTCGAGATGCAAAGCGTTCAAACTGCTATCACTAATGGCAACGTATTTAAGCTGCAGGAGTTTGATTCTCTGACACTTTTTTTATGACCTACATTTTAGGTCAGAGAAATAATCTTCTTTTAAAGCACATTTCATATATGTTTATTACAAATATTTACACTAAATGCAGTTTATTTTGAATACTTTTGAATTTGTCAGCATGCGTGTTGTTGCTGTTGGAAAGGTCTCCGTGGTTACTGGTTACTGTGTCAATCCTCAGCCTACAAAGGGGGATTCCAGGGGGGGGCACGTGAGGCGAGTTTTCAAACAAACTACTACACATGAGTGGTACTCACTCACATACTGGTCTGCAGCCGATTACTCTAATTAGACCAAGCTCTTAAATGGCCTCTTAGCCCAGTTAGTTGGGGTTGTAGAGGTCAAATAGATATTGGTGAAAGGATGACGTGGTGAGCTCTCACAGGTTGTGACACAGTTTCTTATCACGTATCACTTAATATGTGATATGTTACTCAACAATTACCCATTACAATATTTTTCATCTTTATTATGATTTTTACATTATGGTATTCGCCATTTACAGTAAACACACTGTTAATCCTTGCAGGCTTTTAACTATTGTATTATTTAGGACAAAACTGTTCAGAGCTTAAATGTAAATTGCATAATATAAATAGTCATATAATAGTCAACTAGACAACATGTACTTGATGGGGCTTGAAATTACTATCTGACTATAATGTTGTTATTTTAACTCCAAAAGACACTTCTGACAATAGAAGCTGCAGTTTTAAGCGTGCGTGTGTTTGTTTTCTCTTTCAGTCGTCTGTGCGGCCCGACATCGCAGCGCCGAGTCCTAGTTCTGTGACTACGTCAGGGAAGTCAGCTGCGCCGTTATACTCCTTCACTGCAGCCAATCCTAGAAGACGTCCTCTACAAGATCCTCCGCCCATCGGTCAGTGCCATCTCAGTGATTGTGATACTCTACTTTTCTTTTTTGCCTCTTCTGGGACAAATGTAGTTTATACTATATTTAAAATAATCTGAACCTTACAATGAAATGAATTAATGAAAATGCAATATAAGGGTGTCTGACCTTTTTAAAGGTTGTTTATATGAACATCATAATTTAATCACAAATAATACTTTATATAGAACAACACCACAAAGCAGATTCTGTTGTGGCTTGTTTACAAAATCATAGTTGCACCTTTTTTTGCCTGTGAATGAATAAATGTGCTTTCATCTCTCCGCAGATCCTCTACAAACAAAAAAGGTTCGCAAGGTCCCTCCTGGCCTGCCTTCATCTGTGAGTGGAAGATCATCTACCTCTCATATAAATAGATTTCACAGTGAGCTTACTTAAGCAGACACACACACATCTATGCCTCACACACGCCCTTCCTCTCAACACTTGCACACAAAGAGCACTCTTGACATCACCACCACATCACTTGACATCACTACCGGGAATTCACTTGTTTTTGTGGAGTGACACCAGTGGTGCCTGTTAATTTACAAAGTTCTGACTTTTAATGTTTGTTGTTTACATGCTTGTTTAATATTAGTGTGTAAATGTCTCGGTAGGGCACATCCTTCTGTATATTTTTTGTTGTTATATGTGTGTGTATGTGCATACATGTGCACCTCGAGGTGATTGATTTTCAGTGCTGCCCTGTCACAGTCTAGCCTCCTCACAGCCTCTCCTGGGAGAAAGAGAGGCTGTCAGAGCGGATCCCCAGCTCTGCTCTTTTGATGTTTAATTAGTCATTACGTAGCCGAACAGGAGGACAGACAGAGATTAATAGCACAGAATATCTGAAATTTCTATTGGTAATGATCCCGGTGGAGCAGAAACCATTAGGATGCAGAGAAGTGTGGAGCTCAGCTTGCATTCGCTTAGACAGGGGGTGTTGGAGTTCATTAATATGCATAAATCAGTAAGTCAGATGTTCATTGTTAAAACCCTGGTGGATTGGCAAAGGTTTTATTAAGCCTTGCCTTAAATTCCAAGAACTGGTACAAGACAATGATTTTTTTTCTTTTCTTTTTAATAAGAAGCAACTGGTTTACCAAAATCCCACCCTTCTTTTTCCTTAAACAATGAAAAGGTTTTCTTTTCTTCCTTTTTTTTTCCATGGTGAGGGAGTCTGAGACTGGATTTGCCTTTCAGAGCTTTGATAATCGTCACCTCTGCTGCTGTTACTCTGAAATCAAATATGGAACAGGTCGTGGAACATAAAAGGCTGTCATGTGTTTTGTTTCTGGATTTGTATTTGAAAAGAAGTTTGTCAGAGCATGAGGGAGAGAAGCAGTCTCTGGCAGCAGCAGGAACGTGTGCTGCCTTCCTCTTAAGTAAGTGATATATTTGAGGTCTTGTCAGACAGAGGGAGGGAGGCAAAGAATGGTTGCCTCGCGGGTTACATCTCTTTGTTGTGTAAATGGACGCTGGGCTTTTATTTGTCAGTACTTAACACATGGGCGCAGGTGCAGTTCTGTGACTCATAAGAGTACAATCAAGCAGTACAATACAAGATGGGGAAAAACTGTGACAGAGCATGGGATAAAATACAGCTTCTTCTTGTCACTCAGCACTGCTCAGAAGATAAAGCCTGGAGCTTGGAGGAATTATCCCAGTTAGTCTTTGATCCCATTTGAAAGAATAAAGATGGTAGTGTTGAATAAAGGGCTATAGGTCTCTTATAACCTGCTGACAGAGAAAGGAAAACATAAAGCCAGTTTTTGATAGGTGGCATATGTGGAAATGTTTGAGTGGGAGGTTGTCTGGCAGCTTTTAGGAGGTGTTAGGATATTAGTATTGGACTAATAGGTAGCATAGGTGAGGTATGGGGGCATAAACTGTTGGATAGTGGAAAGGGCTTCTTACGGCCCTTAAACATGTGTAAAGTGACTGTTGCAGAGGGTGATTGCTGTATATCTAAGGATGGTTATCAGCCAAGACCCATGTTTGCGTCTCCAGCACCGACTCCGGCAGTAGTGAGGGTGGTGTTAAAGAAGTGTCGAGGGGAAGGTGCACCTGGAGTCAGAGCTACTCCGCCAGAGGCAGCTGTGTGAAGAGCCTGCAGCATACCTGTAAAGCATGAATGCAGCTGCAGATGCCACTGAAAGCTTTTGCTTGTGTAAGCAAGCGTGAGAGCCTCACCAGAGACCTGAATAGCTGCTTGATTTAAAAAAAAAAAAAAAAAAAAAAATCAACACAACGCTTCCTATCATTATGTCTACTGCTGGGAATTTTCTTATTTATTTATTTGATTCTCAAATCCCCCTTTTTCCTCCAGCTTGTATTCTCGCTCCTCAGTCTAAAAATAAATTTCGGAGTTTTAAATCACACAGGCGATGTAAGTTGCAAGTCAAAGCATGATGTGTGTGTGTACACTACATGATGGAGCTGAATCAAAATATTTACGGGAGCACATCCTCTGTGCATTTAGGTTTTGACACTGCAGTGCACCAGGATGTGAAGGCTATCTAGACAGGCCAGCTGGTGATTGCAAACATTTAAATGTTTGTAGGGCTTTTTCATCTTATATACAGACACCCTCCTCCCTCCACCACACACATACTTTCCTCTGTGGTCTGCTGGATGTCTGCTTGCAGACATGGGATACTGCAGATGTGGTTGTAATTGTGTGATACACAAATCCTTATTATCCGCCATTATTTTAAGGATTGTTTAAACCTATTTTTTTCCAGCCTTGCCAAATGCAGGAGTGGAACATCAAAAAAATCTTTGCTAGCAAATTTGGAATATAGTGCTCTATAGTGCTATAGCGAATAAGTGCTATAGTGAATAAGAGCTCAAGCATGAAAGCATTTGTTTTTTGTTACAGTAGACACCTTGGCTATAATTGGCTCGCTGCATTATTTGACAACTATAAACTGAGAGCGAAGGACAGAGCATGTTGCTACGCTGAGGGATGCTGATGGGCAGCTGCGTGGGCACCTGTCTGACAGGCGGACTAGAGAGGCAGAGAGGGTTTTCTGGCTTGTGGGGGAAAGTTGCATCTTGTAGGATATTTATGGGAAGCTGCAAGGGCATGGTGTGTATGTGTGAGTGTGTGTGCATGTCAGTTTGTTTGTGTAAATAGTGCCCCCCCCCCCCCCCCCCCCCCACAAACCCTTGTCAGAGGCACAGTGGCTTGATGTGACACTTCCTCCCTGGCTTTGGTGACGGTGTGGCTGCAGGATGAGAGAAAGAAAGTGGTGGGCTGAGATTCAGCACCCCTCAGGGACTTTTGCAAGCGAGAACCCTGAGTGTGGATGACAAAATAGATTGACATTTGCTTTTGACAGATCACTCAGACACCCTTGTTTCTGAGAGATTTGTACTGTGCGAGCTGTAAGAAAGGAAGTCTGCTCTAGGCTCTGAATCTTAAGACCCAGAAATGTTCCTTGCAGTGCTGTCTGGTGCGTGACATTCAAAAGATATATTCTCTCGCTGTCTATCCATCTGTCTTTAACAGCTCAAAGACAAGAGATCATAATATTTTACTACGACACTAACCTAATGGTCCTGTTGCTAAGAAAGCAGCTCCTTTCTGTTTCTTCATTTGAACCGCAGCAGGTCAGGACATAGCAATAGGGCTTGGTGAATAGACTGTGGATGAAATGCATCAGTAAAGCCTTATGTAAACAGCCAGGATCACCCCAGGCCTTCATACGTCTCTCGGCAAAATTAGATTTTAGGGCCACATAGCCGAATGGTATAAAGCTGCACATTTGATATTTTTGCCTTTTGTTATTCTGATATTGTAAAAACACAAACAAATTAATTTAGCATTGACACTGGGAGGGTTAAAGAATATAAATAAATGCACATGCATACATTTTCCATGACATCCTGGAAAGTCCACTGATTTTTGTTTTTGTAATTATTAATGAGTCACAAGACAGAGTGTGTCATTATTTCATGGTGCAGCCAAATCCAACCACAAGCATGATGAACAAAGCCAGGTTAGGAGAGGAAAACATTAGGTGAATAATAAGGCCAGTACAGTTTTTCTGCCTGCAAGGAGGTCAGACTTTCCAAACTGTTTTGAATCAGCAGTATTTGTTCTGTTCTGCCAGCTGAATGATTGTTCACAGTTTCTATTCTTCTGAAAACTACAGTTACTCTGGTTATATATCATTTTAAGTGCCTGGAAAACCCAACTATGCTTTTATATCACTGATTTGTTTGAAAATATAAGAAATTACATATTCTTTGTTGAAATAGCATTTCTGCATGTCCAAAAATGACTTCAACTGTTGCAGCACAGGCTGTAACCAGCTGAATTTAGTTATAAAAATCTCACTTTTTGTGTATCAATTTGAGATTTTATTTATAATTTTATTTAATAATTACAATTATTATTATTATTATAATTAAATAATTTTGATCAGTTTATTCACATTTTTAGCAGAGGCATTTTCCACAAATGTAAACTGACATTCTCTAACAAATTCATCTTAATAATTTTAGTATTAGATTTTCCCCAAGAATCTTATCTAGAGGAGCACAATGTTTATTATCATTTAAGGACATAGAACTTGTTTTAAGCTCATCAGTTGACATTGACATTATTCACTTATGCTGAGAATGAGAAGAATGGTCTTTGTACAAATTACAGTTTTGTGTTAGTTTGCCTGCCAATGCACTGACATTGACCAGTGTAACCTGATATTAACAATTAAACAAATAACTTCATGTGCTGTGTAAGGGTTGCTCATGCTGCATGCAAACTTACTGAAAGTTAAATCCATCTCTGCAGCACTAAGCAGCTTCCACCTGCCTTTAGATCAGTGTTTTGGTCCTCTGGTGCACACATTAACTGTACGGTTTAGTCTTGCTGCTCTCATCGAACCCACCCATATAAAACCAAAGGCAGCCATTTCAAGCAAGTGAGCTCAGACTACCTGCCGAGTGCAAGATGACACAACAGAGCTGCTAGTGAATGTTGTACTTGCTGTCATTGAGTGGCAACTTCACCGGGACACCCTGTACCCTTGCTCTGTGTTTTCTGGATGTGTATGTAGGCAATAGGTTGTGAACTCTTTTTAAGGAATATCAGGTCTATCAGGGCCCGGGGCTTTATCAATGGTCAAAAGTCAGTTAATATAACTTTAAACTACTGCAGAAAAAGGCTTATTCAGTCAGTTAGATGTAGTTAGTCCATATCTATATCAATGTGTTATTTATTAAAAGTATGCTGTTCTGTGTGGGTTAGTTCTACAGTAGAAACATGGCTGAATGGGACTTCTGTGTATTAGAAGTTGCATAATGTGTATTCTACATGTTAGTACTCTATAATGTTGTTGCTGTTAGGTCTGGTCGTGTATGTTATTTGCAGGGACAGACAATGTTTTAGGCTCTGACCTGACCCCAGTTAGTGAGCTCCCCAGAGATGGCCTCATCAGATGGCTGATTAGATAGACACCCTTGGTTTGACGGGTGGATGATGCTGAGCAGCCGCAGCTACCTCTGGGACCCTGGGCTTTGTGTTTATCTTTTCTTGGTTGGTGAAATTTACCACTGACATTAGAGGCTGCAGATAATGGAACAGGCAAACAGGCCAGAGGCCTGACCCCTTTCATCTGCGAGGAGAGCAAGGAGTTAAAAGGACAAGAGTACGAAAATAATGCACAGATTAAAGTCATTAGTCACATTCTGGCCTGTTGTAAATTATTCATGTAGGGCTTGCGTGAGTTTACAGCATTAATGCAAACCTTGATTTCAGATCGCTGGCAGGCTCAAGAACACAGCCTGTCAACAATCACTAAGGTAGAACGTTTATTATTTAGAGACCATCTAAGGCGGGCTGCTGTGACCTGGAAAGGACATCATTGAACCACATGAAGCTCATGTCGTCGCTGAGGGTCTTAACTGCAGGACTCAGTTGTAGGTCAGAGGTTGCGTGTAATGTGATGTGTGTGAGGGATAAATCACACAAGTCCAACGTAATAGTGATAGTGGGTGGCCCTCTTGCTCTGTGTAGGATGTGATCAGTTAGTTTGTTTCCCTTGTTTTGCTGTTGCCCTGTGCCTCATTTCAAATGGGGTGACCAGTGAATTATTAGAGCATCATCATGTAGTTCATTTCTAAGACACACAAAAATACATGAACGTTGTAAAAACAGTGTTAATGTCTCTGATATCTTTAAAAACGGAACTATTTATAATTCAGAAATACATTATACAGACTTTTTTAAAACACACCCAGATGTAAATTTTTTGTTCCACTGCTTTTGTAAGTATTTCACCTACATACTCACACACACACAAGCCTAACAGAGAACAGAGTTGTGATAAGGATATAGCTTGTTGTCTAACTGACATACAAAAGATGATGTTGCAGTTTTGTAAAAGGCCATGAAAGTGATGTTTCTGCTGGACAGAAATTCATCAAGCTTGAACGATACATGACTTAGTCACATTAATTGTGTGATATTGTATTGTATCATATCATTGCTGGTTCCCCAATGATGTTTGTGAGAATCACTCCCCATCATTTGAAATCAGCTGAAAGTAAGGAATCCATCCTGCACTTTCCCACCACTGAGTCTCCATCTCTCCATCTCTCTCCGTCACTTCTTCTCATCTCTCTTGTGCACTTCTGATTTTCATTGTTTTTTATACAATGTGAAACAATACAAATCTGTTTGTGTGAACATGAGAATGTAAACAAAGTGAACTGCTTGTCAGGAAATCTACATTTTTAGGTTTCAGGGTTTTTAGTTTTTCCAGCAAATGATTTTGGACAGATGTCCAAAAAATGTGCTGAGTCAGGTTTTTTTGTTTTATATCTGCTAGCTTGGGGAATGGAAGTAGTTAGTAACTTTGCTACGTACATTTACTGCTGTCAGACTTTATGAAAAAGTTTTAATAGCAATTGTTTGAAGGCCGCTGTGCCCAATCATTATAGCCTTGTTGTAAGCATGATTGAATACATAAATGCATGTAACGTATCCACCAAAGCAAAACTATAATGGGAAGGAACACTGCTGCCTAATGATTACCACCATCTGTGCTATAATGTGATTTATATGACATTATTGTCCATTGTGTTTTAAAACAATAATGTTTAAAACAAGCTATGACACTGCTGAATGGTCACAATAAAACCATTTTAAACAACTAGTGCAGTGAAACTGGTTAGATTGATTGGTTAAGTAAATCTGTTGAAAACATTCAGTTTTATTTTTCTCCTTTTTTAAAATCATTTAAAGCATATTGTTAAGATTACAGATTAAGACATTTCCAACATAGGCCCTACACAAGAATATTCTTCTTTTTTTCTTCAGCTTAGCAAACTAATGTGGCTGTGTCTGCTTAATGAGAGCTAAGAGCAAAGAAGACGTTGTGTTTAACAGCTGTGGTTGACAGAATCGTAAGTACGCGGCAGTCAGTCATTTCAATTTCAGATTTATTAAAGCTCAGTGGCCTCTTATATGGGGATATCTGTCCTATTGAGAACTTTGTTGACACGTCCTGCCGTCACACAACAAGGAGCAGCGCAGCAGTCTGTGAGCTGCAGGTGTAGCTGCTGAGGAGCATCATCAGTATGGATGGAAGAAGGGAAGGAGAAAAAGCACAATGTCTCTCTCAGCATTGTTGGAGTCCCGTCAATGTGCTTAGACAAAAGTGAATTCACCTGAACTTGTCCACAACCGCTGTCAGTCAAGAGTTTTGTAGCAGCTGTGACACGACCGCGTTCTTCTACAGCAGTCGAGTGTAAACTCAGTCGGCAGGGTCAGACAGGTTTCCCTTGTGCTTTTCTTCTTCTTCTGTCACGACATTGACACGACAATGAAGTCACAGAACTATTTGTGAGGGTTGTGAGTGTTTTTACAGTTCATAGTGTTATTGACAATGTTCATGACATCTTTATGTATGTCGTACTCAAGGCCTGTTGTAATGCAGTGGGCTCAACAGTATTTCCTCCAAGCTTTGCTTACTCTGGTGGCCAGTCTGGTGCGACCCTGTAGCTTAGGGGTTAAGACGGCAACCATGAACAGCATCGTCTCCATTTGGAGTCCAGCTGGGAAGCTTTGTTGCATCTCTTTCCCTTGTTAAAAAACACCAAACAAACATGTTGTAAATCACCTCACCACTTAATATTTACTAAACAAATGTAGAATTCATGCAGTTGTAAAGCAGTGATTGATGAGTAGATCTGAGTGTTTTAGTATTTGCTGTGATCATAATTTAGTTTGAAATCAAGGGACACAACTAAAACAGGAGGCCGGGATTTATCTGTAATAGTGATGAGCTGGCAGCTGATTAATCTGTTACCTAAATTGACTTGTTTTGACATAAACAAGTAGAGGTGGAAAAACTGTCAACATTTTTATGCAAACAAGAAAATAATTTCATCAACAACAAGAACTTGACATAACAAAAAGTCTAAAAAGCCCAAATAACCAAAACTTGAACAATTACAGGATATCTGCAGGTCTTGAAAGTTTAGTTTCCTCAAAAACAGGCCTTGCCTGCCGTAATGCTAGCTATAAAATATTTTTCATGTGATTGCTGTCTACCAGGAGACATATATATAAACTGAAAGTAGGATTGTTTCGTCAGTAGATTTTGTGCGCAGGAGGCTGTTCGATCCTTTTTTATGAAGTTTCAGTTCATCAGACCTGTAGCAAACAGTCTCTACTGTTAGCTGCAGCAGCTAGGAAGACTTAAATAAACTTAAATTAATTAATTTTTAATTGGCTAATCCATTCGCAAGTCCATTCATGATACTGACAGGAGTTTGGGAGGGTGGGGGTCTGAATCGTACCCCCCCCCACACACACACACACACTCTCCGAGTCAGCCGTCTCTAATTAGAACCAGAGCTTCTTACAGGAAACAATCTTCCTGTCTGATGACATCATCTCTAAATCCATGCGTAGATGAGGGGGTGACCTCAGCCTGTGGATTTGCTCCGTGTTTTTCAACACCCAAACAAATCCCAAGAAAAGCACCTTGTGATGACTCGAGTGTCTTTGGAGAGGGTGGTGTGAACAGTTGGGTGGAGCTGAGAGTTCATATCCCGGACCAGGGGTTTTCAAAGTCTGTGGGCCCAAACACCCTCGACACCGGGCAAATGTCTTTATGAATGGATCGAGGAGAGTGTCATTGTTCCGGGAATATAAGAATATATGGGACTTTCTGAGCCTTAATATTGAAATGTTATAGTTCAACATGAAAAAAGTTTATAGTAATTTTAGTTTTGTAACTCCTATTATTATTGTTATTATTCTATTTTGGACATAATCATGCTCTTACTTTTGGAACTACAGAAGGTTATAAACAGCAAGTATAATGTTTCCATGGCATAAGTGAGTTAGCTGTGGGCTAAAACTTGTTTTTTTTAGTCTATGTTTATTTACATTTTGGCAAATTGGCACCATTAAAAGTATTCAGAATAAGCTTTTAGCAGTTCTGTTTGCAGTGTACCCATGGGTGTATAGACAGTTATTGGATTGCTTTGATACTGAAGAAAACTGAAATCGTGATAATTCTCAGACAAGTTCTGTAGTTCTGATTTTTAGGGGCGTTTATTCACAATAGACATAACAGAGATAGCAATATCCTAGGAAAGTTAAAGTCACACTGAATCAAAAATATGTGTATCATGTCTGTGTGTTCAGATTTGACTGAGTTATGACTCTGACAAGGAGTACAACTTTTGACGCAAATTGCAGCAATTGGGCGCCATGGGTTTTAAAGTACCTTAACTGCCTTCATGAGCTGTGTGTCACAGCCACTGCTATACAATAACTAACTTCCTGTTGTTTTTACAACACCGCCATGCTCCTGTCCCTTTCACCTCTTTGCCTCACGTCTCTCCCTCCACGCTTCTACTCACTTGCCTCATAGTTTGAAAACCTCTGTCCTCGACTGAAGCAGACTGTTTTTTTGTCTGTGACCTGTGTTATGATCATTGACTCATGAAGTTTAATTAAATAAAACCTTTCCACTACTTTAAATGCAGAAACATTCTCACTGTGTCTCCTGCAGAGTCAGTATTAAAAGAAATGGGCTGGCAGCGTCCTGAGTCAGCCAGCACTGCTATGATGATGTGTGCATGATTTCCCAAATGAATGCCCATTTCTCCCTGCTTTCATGTCTTTTCCCCACAACACTGTGGTGTGTGTCTGGACTTGTTTTAGACCCCTTCAAACACTTCTATCATTACCATTTTCCTTAAAGCATCAACTTGAAACGGTGCCAGATATAAAACGGTAACCGCATGTAGAGCCGGTGTTTTGGACGAGTTTAAAAGAGTCCTGGAGAAGAAAGGGGGATAAATAATAACAGTACTAAAAGGAAAAGCATAATAAAGGCCTAGTTTTCTTAGGGAAGTGGAAGCTTTCATCTTTCTATAACAATAATGTTCTCAATGAGTCTACAGGCCTGTGTCTAGTCCAGGAAGCTTCGAGTGGTAGACATGAAAGGCTCCAGTTAGACTGCACAGACCGGCCTCTCACTGGAATATGGTATCTATCCTCTCCTCCTCTCCTTTCTTCTCCTCTCCTTTGCTTTCCCCTCCTCCCCTCTCCCCCACATGATAAAGGTAATGGGGAGCTGTGTGGCTTGCAGTAACAGTAAACCATGGTGAAATGGCTGTCGATGTTTTGCCCCCCCCCGGCTGAGGCCCCCAGGGTTTAGGAAATGGAGCATTATTTTCATGTTCCGACGTCACGAGCCAGCCCCCTTTGCAGCTGTTGCATGCTTTACAACTGTGTTTACCGCCACTTCTTAGCCAAAGGTCTCACTCTGCCCACAACAAAACTCTCATATTTCATATTTCATAAATACGTTGTTTGTCCATCTTTTTTCCCCCCCTCTCATTACCTGGATTTGGATTTGTGGATTTGAGCAGTTATTTCCCAAACATGTTGAGCTTCCACTTTCTCTCACTAATGACTCCTAATTGGTGTGTGTGTGTGTGTGTGTATGTGTGGATGTGTGTGTGTGTGTGTGTGTGTGTGTGTGTGTGTGTGGGAGCAGGTAAAATGTGTTGCCAGATGGTTGTCTTCTTACAAAAAGCCATATTTTACCTCACTGCCTGTAGACTCATTTAATCATCGCAAAAACAAAAAGATTAGACACTCGGGATTAAAATGTGTGGAAGAGAACAGGCTCACTTATTCATGCACTCTTTGGTTGCCTTTTAATTACATATATTAATGAAATCCTGCTTAGAATGAAATTATTTTAGTTCCACTTTGTTAGGGTTCCCCTGTAGAAAATCTGCATTTTTTATGCTTGGAATTAAACATTTTTTCTCTCTCTCTCTTTCTAAATCCGCTCACACATTTGTTTTCTGTCCCACCCACTTCCCTTTATCTTTTCTATACCCACCTCCCCGTCGCCTCCCTTCCCCCTCGTCCTTTTCCTCTTTGCCTCAGCACTTAGAGGCTTAAGAGAGGGATGTACCACATGAGCCACTCCCTTCTGACAGCCACCCCTCCCCACAGTGTACAATGGTACGATCCTGCTTTGCATAAGTTTCCTCTGAGTGGGTCGTGTGTGGAGGCCAGTACTGCAAGAATTATTAGTCCCTTTTGAGCGGTTTGGATGTATGTCTAGAGAGAAAGCCAGTGTGCTGCTGTAGTGTACCTTCATCACTTAAACTGCTGTTAAAGCTATAATGTATTGCGCCTACCCTGTCCCTGGAATGGGCAGTAACTCTTTAATGTATTACTACAACGGGAAATCGGTGAGTAGTCTCCTTAAGAATGTGTGTGTATTAGACAGAGAAGAGCTGGAAGAAGTGTGTGTGAGTGTGTGTGTGTGTGAGTGTATCCCACTGACGGTCTCAGTCTGTTTGTCCATCTGACTGTCCTTGTGTCTATAATTGTATTTATCATAAGATAAAAGCACTGTGTTCCTGTCTGTGTGTGTGTCTGTGTGTGTGTGTGTGTGTGTGCATGTGCCTGAGGCTCCTCTCTCTGATTTTCCATTACATCAGTTAAAGCTATGTGACAGTGCAATTTAATAATGCAATTCAAGTGACTTAACTTGTGTTTTAAACTTAAAATTTCAACACACTTGTCATGCTACCTTATACAAACAAAAAAGTTATGCCAATTTAAAAACTTTCTCTGACAGAGAATGAAACGGTATGGCAGAAAAAGTTTTTTTCAGCCTTGAATTTATTTTTACTGGCTGGTTGCTTCAGCTCTGAGACTGGGTTGAAATAATAACAAGTGGGAGTCTGGGAATGATTAAGGGAAAGAGGCTGCCTGTTGAGGTTAGACTTTCCTGTTTGCAGATTGAGCTCCAAGCACCAGTGTTGCTGTTATTCCATCTGTTTTTAATCACATTGGCATTCTTGACACCACAGGGAGCCTAATATGATTTCTGAACTTTTCTGTAATGACCTCTTTGATTTTTGTTACTCTGAAAACATTCTCTCTATTTTTTTTTATAAATATCTGAATCATTGTGGTATGTGTGTGTGTGTGTGTGTGTGTCTGTTTTGAGTAAAGTTATTGATGTAAAGATGCAAAGAAAGTTTTTATAACATGTTCCTTTTGATATAAATCCTCCTGTTTTTATTGTGAATGTTATCGTAAAAACAATCCAGTGGGCTTATGAATCTGCTCAAGGACACAGTTCTGACAATGGCTGAATGAGCTCTGTAGTGCATTTCACTAATCCTTAAGTAATGATCCTGTCATAAGCAAATTACACAGGCAGATTTCCACCTGTCACTGCCTGTGCTATTTTCTGCTATTACATAAAGGGCACATGAAGGGAAAATAAAGAGGTTAGCCTTTTTGTGATATTGTATTGAAAAGGTCATCTTACTCAAGCTTGTGTTTCAACTTTCCTTAAAACCCGTTGCAGCATTTCCTCTTTGTTCCCACTGCACAAAAGATGACTTTGATCTTTTTCATATTAAGTGTTAACAGGCTTGTGTTACAGTTGGTGATGGGGAGAAAATTGATAGCATGTGGGCAGAACGGGAAAACGTTATGATCAAAAGCATTTGTTAAATAACCAGCACCAACTTTTTTTCCTGTTTTTTCTTGCAAGGAGAAAAGAAAGATGGTGCTCATTCTTTGCATCAACTTGATCCACATTAATTTGTTATAATGCAGAGTTGCATAGCAGGCTCACCATCTGGAGCACTGGGAGAATTCACAGTGGGCCATTGGCTTGTGAGCTGGTGGCACAGAACCAATACAGATGGAGCAACTCACTGATCTTTCTTCCGTTGCCCATTAGTGAAAAAGAAAAAATTCAAGTGAAAGCCCTGCAGTGATTCTTGGACATTTTTTTCCCTTGATTCACTTCACAGAAAACTTCCCCGCCACAAGTGGAATGTCATAAAATTAGATCCAAAAATAAACAAATAAATAACCAAAAGAGAAAACATGTGTTCTTTAAGGCGGGACATGCCTGTTGTTGTTGTTGTTGTTGTTTTGTAGTGCAACAGGTTATACCATGCTTTGCAGAGGTTAGCACTCATCGCCAGAAGCTAATCCTTAACATCCCCCAAATGTGCACATGTGTTGCACATGCACTGAAGCATGCATGCTTGGGTGCATGTGCAACACAATCAGCATAGTGTGGTGGTGTGTTTGTGTGTGTGTCATCATATCACTGACTGTATACTGTATGTATACATCACACATGTTGTGCACAGTTAATGAGGTTGCAGTGATGCCAAAACCAAAGTTTTGTGGTATTAACGACTGGAAGGTTTTATTCTGCAGTGTGGTTGCTCTATTTTTAGAGAACCTGACTCCCAGTAGGCTGCTCTGCTGTCAGAATGTGCACTTGGATAAAAGATGTTGCTGCTTTGCGAAAGAAGAAGAAAACCAAACATGCTGGATCTACAGTTACTTGTTTCTATTGTAACATAACTAAAGTTGTGTATCCGAATGCGTATTTATGTGCTTTGACTTTGGTTAGTAAAATTTGGCGACGTAGCTGATGGGATTGATGGCAGATCACAGATGATATAATAGAATATATTATTCTATTCAACGCTGTTCTATCTATGCTTGTGAGCTGTTCTCCACCTGTGGTTGAATGTTTACTTGTTGTGTATCTATAACTCTAAAGTATTCTTTTGGTTACATGTGAGAGCATTTACTTGTTTATATCCCAGTTCCATGTGGGCAAATTGAATAGGCGTTTGAAAATAAAATTAAATAACTGTAATTTCAAGCGCTCTATATGGTAATGTAATGTATTGCCTTTCCTTACAAACACCATTTTAGTACAATAAGATTTTTATGAGGGAAGTTGTTTAAATTTCAACCACATAAGAGTGAAGTGTTTCTGTCAAGCTCATAGCATTGGCAACGTCTGCATTTGCGTAAAGAAATTCTGTCAAACTAACTTAATCTATCAAAACATCGTGCCTGTGAAAGTTGGTCTTTGTGAGACTGTAGTGTTAATGTCACAGATTTATGCATGAAACTGGGCCCTTTATTTTGCAGAAGGCAATTGGCAGGTACCTCGCACAAATGTTGAACAACACCCCTCCAAGCTGGCTGATCTGAGCAGTAGTTTGAGGAGGCATTGTGTCTGTCGTGCACACTAAGCCTTGTAAGTGTCTGAGATTTGGACTTGAAACAAAATGCCCCAGAGATGTGGTTCGATTCCAAATAACGACTTAGAGCACAAAAGCAGGACACGCCATTAAGAGAGCATTTGAACTCTTTCTTTGAGCTTTTTGGCTTCTTCATTATCCTTTCCTGTTGTGTTATAGTACATCTTTAGTGTAAGTTGACAGTTTGTGTTTTAACATTTAATATTTTGATCAGTGTGGCATGAACTTCAAAGGCAGGTACCACAGGCTTGGAGACTTGGGGGAAGGTGTGCGGGATATATTTATTTCTCAGTTGAGACAGAGTGCTGCTGAAAGAACTGAACCAATAACTCAATATAGTATCTTTTATCTGAAGCAGGGTATTATTCACCAGCAGCTCAAAATTATTCAACCATCACTTCCTTAAATCATGAGTCTTCATAGCTGATCATTCACTTATCATGAGGTAAAATTATTACCTCATTGCTTACTGTTAGAAGCTAACTGAATGCAACTTTGGTGTTGACTGTTGCAGTTGATTTTATTGTTGTATATTTGCTGTTGTGTAAACATGCAGCCCAAAACAGGACTAATCTAATACAGGGATACTTTTTATGTTAGTGAGCCTCAGTTTAGGATATTTGAACACTGGCGAAACACAGGGCACAGAAGGGAATTTATTTTTTAGTAAAAAAAAAAACACCCGCTGACGCTCAAACAACTGGTGTAGGCCTGTGTTAGTGTGCTGATCCGTGTGAGTGACGGCTTTTAATTAATGGCCTTGTAAAAGGAAACCCAGGCGGGCCCTCTCTTCCATAGGCTGGCGGAATGAGGCACCCAGTGTTTGGGATGGTTTATTAATGCTTTGACTGGTTAGCCCAGGGTAAAAAGGACAATTAGCATTATCCGCTGCCATATGCTGCCCATTGAGCGTCTGACAGAGGCAAAAGACAAAAGCCCGGGCTCCTGTGTGAGGCTAACCTGAGATCTCCATGGATCTACTATCAACCCTGGTCACATGTGTAAACCAGAAGACCCATGAGAGCCCCACCCCTCCCGGAGCACTTTAATTACACACCCAGACAACAACACACTGAGTCCAGCTCACTCAGCAAAGCCCAACAGCTCTGAGTCTCACTTAAGCTGCCTTCTGTATTGACATTATGTTCCATTATGTATGTGTGTGTGCGAACTAGTGATTGAATTTATATGCTGCGGTTGTGTGGCATATTTTCCATCAGTGCTTTGTCATGAAACAACTTAAGCAAGTAAACAACCTTTGCAGCCGTCATCACATCCGCAGCCATTATAAACCAATCTTTGAGGAGTGAGCTGTCGTAATGACTGCGATATGTGGCCATTAAAAGAGGGATTTATCTTGTAGGGTATGGGACACGGGCTGGAAATGTGCAGGTGAAATCTGAAAGCTGGCAGGTCTGTCTCTGATTAGTGTTACACGATGGTGGGGTCATCCAGTCCTGACTGTGGGAGGGAGAATTTGTTCAAACCATCTCTCTCTTCTTCCGTCTCTCCCTCCATCTGGAGTGGATGAAGTCAGAGACCACATCACTGGTGTTTGGCCTCCAGTCTCTTTGATCCTCCCGCCTAGCTTGGCACACACACACAGCTGTACAACAGCGTGCCCATTGTGCCTCTCCTTTCACTGTACCACCACCAGCTTGCAGGTACAAATATAAAGAAAGCGAAGCAGGCTGTTGTTGTACTACGTATTTGATTTCTGCCTCTCTGGGAATGCAGTAATTTGCCAGGCATTTAGTCTATGCATGTAAGCGGGTATCATTATACTTCCATTAGAGGTTGATCTGAAATGCAAATACCCCTGATAATCCACTCCTCCCTTCATGAGCTTGATTGCTTGCTCGTCATTAAAGTGTGTGCGCGTTTGTAGTTTTAGGGCTATATATGCAGTATGTGTGTTTTTACTTGTGCGTGTGAGATCACATCACTTTTTATGTACCCAAATTCTTAATCCTGATTGTACTTGCGTGCGTGTACTTTGTGCATTCGTTTACTTCACAGGAATCGAGATAAGAAAGCTGACAGTTTTTAAAGCTTTCAGCATCATCATACTTGACAATACTATGTTTGACAGCCATGCCTCTGTAGTCTACACAATAATCAGTTTGATAGACCCCACAATGCTTTACTGCATGGCATACCGTAGGCCATCTCACTAATAACATTTATGCTCTCGCTGCAGGTGTACGCACCATCTCCAAACTCAGAAGACTTCAACAGAGATTCACCGTCTTACTCTTCTCCTAAACCCTCCAGCAGCATGTTTGCAAGCACTTTCTTTGGTAAGTTAAAAAGCAAGTTCCCATGTTTACTTCATAGAGTTTAACATCTTATTTTTATTCTTGATTCCCTCTTACATCACAGGTTTCAAGATTATATTCTTAGATTCTATTCTGTGAAGTAGATCAAATTCAGCTCTGTGCAAATTTTGAAGTAGTTTTTTCTTTTCATTGGGCTTGTTTTTGCTTTCAAGAACATAATTTGTTAATTTATCATCATTTCGTCATTTGTGGCAGTTATCACAATGACATACAAAACAGAACAGAATATTGTACCAAACTACTTTCAATACTGAAATTTTGATGTTTTTTAGCCTGTGTTCATTTATTTCAGTGTGACTCCCAGATCTAGACAGAAAAGCAGACTTCTTTGCTGGTCTTTAGTGTTGTGTTATCTCAGCTGTGTTCAGGACAAGGATCATGCTTCAGTCCCAAGAGTTAAAAAAAAAAGAAAAAAGAAAAAAAAGCACTCCTTGGATGACCCCAAGTTTTAATGGGGTGGGAGGCTAGCCGCCGTCTGGCACTGTGCCAAAACTAAAGTGCATGTTGTATACAAATAATATGCTGAAGTGAGTCTTTTATTATGTTTAGATGGTACCCACAGTTCATCTGACCCTTGGAACTCATCCAATGGAATCAGTCAACCTGGCTATGGGGGAATGCTGGCTGGATCTTCATCTCACATGCCGCAGTCAGGAAACTACACCAGCCTGCACTCACACGACCGTTTGGTAAGCAGCACCTCTCAGCTGGTGATGCCTAAGCATATAAACAGGTGATAAAAGATTGTTAGTAACTCTGTTTTGCATCACACGTTAGAGAGATAAGAGATATAATGTGTATTGTTATGCACGCACGGCACGGAAATGATTTTTCAGCCCTTCACCCGCTCGGTTGGTCACCTCCCACAGCTGGGGTGGGTGTGTGCGTCTTAAGTTGTCGTCTGGTTATTATCAGTGAAGACACTGCTGATCCTCACACACACATACACATTTGTGGTTGAAAATAGAGCATTTCTGTTTTTCTTGATCTTCCAGAATTACCCTGCACACTCAGTGTCTCCAGACATCAATGCCAGTCTTCCTCCCATGTCCAGCTTCCACCGAAGCAACACCAGCACACCATTTGTCAGCGCAGCGCACACCTCGTCCGCCAACACAGCCGATGGGGTCATGGGTACGTTCTCGTGTTAACAGTTTCAGCTACCTGCTCAGAATGACTAATTCAATGGCCCCTGATGTAATCATTGCTGAATATCCATTCTGTAAAAAGTAGTGACTCAGGCAGTTGGACAGCTGCATTGTGTACCGTGACCACCATTCATTTGTCTGAGTTTGCTATTACAAAGCCTCCCTCTGTGTTTTCTTAGCTGCTGCAAATCGGGGGAACGCCACTGGAAGCTCACAGACTGGAGATGCACTGGGGAAGGCTTTAGCCTCGGTGAGTTACACCCCCACATTTAACTTCACACTTCAGTTTATTTTAACATTCACCCCTGATGAAAGTCAATTAAGGATTTGCAGATTTGCACCATCCAGTGTTTCCATGTGCACTTATCGTGGTTTTAATGTTATTTTCCGGATACGATGTTTACATGGAACATGAGAAACGCAGTTATTCATCCCTATATACATGATGTTTCTGATAATCTTGATTTTTCACCATCTCAGCCACCAACAAACAATGTTCTAAAACCAGGATATGGTGTTCACATGCAGAACACAAAACCAGGATACACCAAAAAAATGACCATACCCAGGATACTTGTGTGCATGTAAACGCACTCAATCCGGCTTAAGCATTTGTTGTCAACTACATATAAGTCTTCTATGCACCCATACTCTCAAATCACTTTTGATTTTTCTAAAGAAGGTGACCTCAGTAATCATGCAGGGAATTAAGTGCTATACTGACTGCTGATTAAAAAAGCCCAGAGGACATGTTTGTAGTTGTTTTTTGGCCTAAGCCTGGATAATTGTGGGCTTAAACTAAGAGTATTCAAGAAAGGGAATTGTACATTGAAAATACTCCTAAAGCCAGTGGATTACACTTCACTTTGGAAAACCACCCCTGGATGTCTGTGATATCCTGTAATGTATCATAGTAAGTGTTTAATTTGCTGTAGCTCAAAGAGCTTCATAATGGAAAGAAATATGTCTTACAGTTGTACACATATCAGCTGATGGATGGACAATTGGTTTTAGTTAGATTCAGTCTCTATTCTGTATGACGGTGCCATAAAGCTCCATCATGTCATAGTTACAGTGTAAGAGAAACTGAATTTAACAATATACTGTAAGAAGGCCAGAAGGATCGCAATGAAAAGACAGTTTCACAATTTTCTATTTTCACCTAAGAGGGGAATTTGCCTATTAAATGAAAATGGAAATTTAAGAGAAACCATCCACTGGTTTAACATTTAACCTTGAACCTAATGGGCAGATGTGATGAAGACTCTGAGCTGAAGCACAGGGAGTGACTCTTTGAACTGACAATGTCTTGAATTGTTTAGAAATGTAGAAAGTATCCTTAACTTGAAGTTAGCTTAACATAATGGGCATTACTAATCTTGCCTCAGTAGTGTTAAACGTGTTGCGTAGACATGATGTGTGCATTTGATTTTTGCTGAATTTTAATTTCACACTCCCTAGCACAAGCTGTACGTTTAGGAGGAGTATTTCTTACCAGTGTAAAGACAAAATATGAGAGTTTAGGGATGGTAATAACAAATTAAGTCCTTTATATTTGCAGACTCAATTCTATTAGCATGACAAAGCTGGAGTGAAATGGACACGGTTGGACTGGGGTGGGGGTAGGTGGATGGAGCAGGGGGCACAGGGGAGTTTATAACTGCTGTGGCTCAACTCCACGGGCCGCCCTTTGTACAGCTTTTGTTCTCCGCCCTTTTAAATTGGCCGTGCTTATTGGCCCCATGCCGCCTGCGGGAGCGTAACTGATGATGAGGCGGAGCTTCATTTATTCCAGTAAAATGAGCCATGTTTCACTTTGAATGCAGCGTTAGTAGCCGGTGAGTGAAAAGAAAAGAAAGTCATATATTGTCGGGTCAGAAGTCACGGTTATGCTTTTGCTTTTGAGAAACCAAGAAATATTTGGAAATGAGTTTTGAGTATTAATGGTTTCTGACACAGCGATGACCACGTTATTAATCCTCTTAAGTTTTTGAATGAATTGTGTGTCCGAGAGTGAAAATGCTTTTCTACAATGTGAGTGTAGAAAGGCATAAATAGCCATTTCCTCCCTTTATAGACACCAGCCGATCCCTGCTCCTCCACACTCCGTGACTCACTTCAATGAAACCTCTATCCTGATTGAAAAACTAAAGCCCAGAGATCAAGATTGAATAAGGAGATTATTAATAATGAGTGCGTTCTATCATCCCTACAGAAGTCAAACGGTTTCCTGCAAGCTCAATTTGATCTTAACTTGGAGGAGAAATCTCTGTGGATCTGCTGTTTTTTTTCTCTGCTAATTAGTCAAGATCCACCAGTAATACCCTAAGTTCTCTGAGACATGTTCCATTATGGCACAATATCCTCTTATTACGGGGGGGGGGGGGGATCAGGGATGTGTTTGTGTGCTTTAATCCAGCATTTGTTTAAACAAATGAAATCCCTGTGGAAGTTCTGAAGAGGTAATCTCTTCGTTCCCTTGTGATTGACATGTCATCCTAAAACTCAGTGACCTCAGTGTAACCCAGCAGAGGATGAATTCACTTGCATTCACTTGTGGCATAAAACCAGAAAATCAAGGCCTTTGGCCTAGTCGTCCTCTTCAGAGAGTTTAGAAAAATGCAAAAATAAACAGCAGTGGAATCCTACTAGATTTTAATATATGGTTCACAATACAATATCTGGTGCAGGCTGAAAAGCAGCCCTTTAGATTTACTGTTGTTGGCTTAACAGGGTTTCCAGGTTGGCCGTCTGCAACCTGGAAACCCAGGTTTCCTCTTTTGAAGCCACAGAGTGACTTGTAAGGGCTTTATACAAGTGAAAAACAAATCTTTCCCCTTTAACACTGCAAGTTTTACAAGTAACTATTAGGATGTGACTCATTTCATTTCAAAAACAGAAAACTGTTGTATTTCAATTGGAGCCGGTACAACACCGACCTCTTAACTACGGGTCATCTTCAGAGTGTGACCGTAATTCAACCTGTCACACTTCTTTATGCTTATTTAATCTTTAAGAGATGTACATTAGAAGGGAAAATATATATTTATATATAAGAACATAAATTGGTAGAATTTAGACAAAATTACTTTTTTTCTTTTTGTACGTATAATTAGACAAACACTCAAGATTAAATATGGCCAACCACTGTTGGCATGGCTGTCACATCATTTGAATTTGCCAAGAAAAGTGTCAGTGTAGTACTAATTTGTTACATGTACAATACTAATGTTTAAACCTTTTTCAATAATTTGACACTTTTACATATAAAACAAGAAAATAAACATTTTTAAAAGTATAGATTCAAATGCCCTCATTCAGCAACATTAATTAAAAGAGTTAAAGGTTCAGATGTACAGTATTTGTCTCATGGTGTTGATCTTCACCCACAACCGACTTACAAAAGTGGATACAGAGCAAGACACAGGCACAAGACATCAAAATGAATAGTGTTTATGGTTCATTTTGTTAAGGCCGTGCTCTGAGCACAGATGACTGTTAACGGCTCATATATATGCACTGGGCATTTTTATGACATCCCTGGCAGTAAAATCCCCATAATTGATGATTTATTCCTGGCTTGAAGATGGAAACAGCTGTAAAAATGCGACCAGTAATATATTTTATTTTTATTTCGGGCTGCTGATGGTGCATTAATGATGAATCTTACTTTTCTCTTCCTTTCCTCAGATTTACTCACCTGACCACACTAGCAGTAGTTTTCCATCCAACCCGTCGACACCTGTGGGTTCTCCTTCACCTCTGACAGCCACAGCAGGAGCGGCCTCAGCAGGTACCGTGGTGACTGCTGCCGGCGCCCCGTCTGGAAGGCCAGGTACAGCACCAATGTTGGATTTTAATCTCACCAGATATTAACTGTAGAATAGAACATGTATACTACTTTATAAAGGCTTTTTATTGGCAGAGAGCCTGTGATGGACACACACATCAGATTGTGTTAGAATTAGGCCTTGACCTGGGATATCCAAGCTAATTAAGAGGCTTTCATACTTTTACTATGTGGTGCATTAGTTGGACTAATTAAAGCCTAAGCTAAGTGTGAAGTTTCCCTAAAACTTAATTCAATACCCCTTTTAGTCGTGAAGGAGCTCTAATCATTCTCTCCTCATTCTCCAAGCTTTATCTATGCCAGGGCGGTTAATGCCAATTTTACACTAAACTGCTCTAAAAGAAAGCTTAGTTCAGTCTGGGATAAGGCTGCACAGCCATATAAACAAGTATTTGAAATCGTACTGAAAACTTTAACGTAACGTTTTATTAATTGTATTTTTCTGGGAGCAAAATTAATCTCAAGCAAAGAGAAGAGATGCTTTGTACCAGATTAAGCTACTAGCTGCTTTGTGTCTGTTGTCCCTCAGCGCATAAAGTGATGTGAGTTGTACTTAAAAGCATGAAATCAAGTGTTGCAAGTTTATTCTGACCATAACAACACACCTGCACCTTAAAACCAGTACCTGACTTGCTGGTCCAGTGTCTGCAACATGGCTGGCAGAGCTGTTCTACATAGACTCCCAGTGACATCACAGACCAGTTTGGGCTCTCAGCTTTTAGGAGGGTCTTTTAGATCGAGCTGACAAGTACTCTCTGAATAACATTTAAGTTTTGGCTTAGACTGGACTTTATTTTGAAGTGGTGGAAATGAAGTTTTAATGACAAGCCCTGGAAATGTACAGTGTAAATGAAAAAGACCGGGGCTGTGGCTTTTAGAGTGCTTAAGGATTTAAAAATCTTGTAATGAAAATGTTTGAAGTGGGTTTTGAATTACATTTTTGAAAAGCTTTTTATATTTAGTTTTTTTTTTTTATAATAGTGGCCCATGGCACTCGCCCTACTTTGTAATAAAACACAATTTTAGTAGATTTATTGTTACATAAATCTTTTTTCTCTAAACAAGTGCTTGGCAGTTTGTGTTTTTATGTCAGCTTGATTTTTGAGGATGGACAGACAAGCCTCCCTCTGACTTGTATTTCTATTCTGCAATAAAAAGAGAACAACAACAGTGCGTAGCTGGTCTTCCAACCCATACAGAGGAGAGAGCACCTAGAGGAGCTTCCTGTTTGTAATTTACTGGGTTTTTTAAGTACAATAAAAAGAAAGGTGCGGATAGTCAGACGTGTTGATAGAGGAGAGAGAGTAATGGAAAGCAAATGGGGGGGGGGGGGGGGGGGGGGGGGGCAGTAAGGGAAAGCCCAGTGTGTTGTTTTAGCGGACAGTTGTGTCATGTGTGGTAATGGAGTGGCGACAGCTGTCTCTACGTATGCCCCCCTCATCCTCAGCTGTTGCCCTGCCCCATGGACAGCTGTTCCCCCAACACACACACGCTCAGACCAGGCTGCAAAAGGCCTCGTTTATCTGCCAGTGGGTGAAGGAGGGTGGCTGTGACTCAGCTGATGAGGAGGGCTATGACAGCCTCACACAGGGAGATCCCCCCCTCTTGACCTATTTACAGTACAGCATGCCACACCTGGCAGCATAACAATGTAATTTATAGTTTATCATGTAATATGTTCAGGAAAACAGATGCTATTATACTATGATGTGATGTTACTAGATAGTCTTATCAGTGTCTTTAAGTTTTTATGATAGAAAACTCCAATTTAATAAAAGTATACAAGTTCAGTGTTTATTTTTATTAATGGGATTCATATGTTAGAAATAAAAACACACTGCAAAACGAACCCATCTGCAATTGTAGGAAATGGATATCGTTTCACTAATTATTCTCCCTTATTATACTTTTGGGGTTAGAAAAAGAACGATACTTTGAAATTGGCGCAAAATCTGTCTCGCTGCTGAAAATCCATTCATCATAAGGATCACACCAATATACAGCAACATTACTCAACACTGGTTTGTTCAATTAGTCCTCTCTGGTGCATGCGGGGACCAAAGCCCCAGGCTAATTTTTCAGTTCCTGTCTCACTCACCTGGGAGAAAGCTGAGGCAGAACAGAGGCTTTTTCATTTCCTCTTCCAAAGTCACTTTTAATAGTCTGTTAATTAAAGTCTGATTTTATTTTTTCAGAGGCTGTGAGTGTAAAGAAACATGAAAACTCAAGTACAGAAGACCACAGAGGTTTAGTGAGACATATCATTGGAATGAATTAATGGAAAAACTTATTTTAAACAGTTTCCTGAGCTTAAGGGAGGTGTGGTTTTTCTCGGGTTTGTCAAAAATGTACATTTAGGTGCTTACTCTCTTTCTCTGTCAGCGTTTGAGTATAGCTGTTTATCATATGTTTGCTCTGACCACGTAGGCCCTGATTTGTAAAAACAATTAGGAGTAAAAACAACGAATCAAATTTGATCCCAGTCAGAATTCCCCAGACCCCCCCGCTATAAATGATTTCCCTCATCCTGGTCTACGTTTTTCATTTCCTTGCTATTTTCTTGCTAAGCGCAGAACAGTACCCCAAAATTAGTTTTTAGATTCACTCTAAATGACAGGTAACCAAAACAAAGTCTCCATCTGTAGCGCGTGCTACAGTGGACTCCATTTGCCAGGATGCAGGCTGGGTTTGGCATCCTTCCACCATAATAGACACCAGAAGAGCACTGAGAGCCCTGAGGTGCCCACAGACATCCTATCCTGTAACTAACCTGGAAAGGTTCATTATTGTCAAAGTCCATTAAGGTTATTTGATTGTATAATGCATCACCTCCTGTTGCACATGGCAGGCAGGTTACTTGAATGATGATTGTGCTTCAGAAAAAGAGAAAGAAAGACATGTTGTGCTGGGACTGGAAATGTGATGATCAGATGTGGATTCCTTTTTCCTTTGCACTAATTTACACCAGATCAAATCAGCTTGATTTGCTTTCCTGTACTGGCCTGTAGATTAACTCTTTGGCTCAAATAAATGTACAAAAATCCACTGTGAACTTCTTCCAGCCAAAGGTAAACTGTAATCTCTAGTGCAGAGTATCTGAAGTTTCTCCATATTTAGATTACATGATTGAAACGCATGATTTTTCATTTGGAATGAAAAGATGGAAAGTGCCGTAGTAGATTTGGCTTTATGGGATGTATTAGTATAAGTGAAACAATGATGCTCAGATGTTTCCAGATGTCAATGCTGAAGACAAACGGACTGTGCTGCCACTACATCACCAGTCAAATTGGTGTTTGACTGACAGAAAACAACAAAAAACTCAAGAGAATGATAACTCTGCAACACTAGCACATGTAGTGGAAGAGTATTAACTTGATTGAACCCAGATGTTTGGCATATTTCCTTCATCAAAAACCCTGATGAAGTCCATGTGCCCAGACACTGTTCAACCACGCTGCATTTTTGATCACTCTGATGTGTTTCTGCAGACTCAAACGTTTCCAGGAAAGAGGAAGTGTGAAGGAAAACTATTGTTTAAAATCTGATTTGTCAGTCCTCGTATTGTTCTTGACCCTGTGAAATAGCTGTGCTTATTAATGCGCAGATCCAGCCCACATTTCAGGGTGGAAGTGAGCATTAGACGAACCCTCCACCGGCTCGTGTGTCAGGATGCCGTCTAGCCATCAGGAAGTGATGCAGTTGAGCCCTAAAAGATAAAAATATCCCATATAGAACAACAAGAAACCAGAAAATCAGGATGTCAGTGTGTTATGACTGCGTGTTGTTGTGTGGGTCAGTTAGCTTTTGTGTTGGTGTTCCCAGTGGAGCAGGATGTAGCTATCAGCCATGTTGATATGACACTGAGTCAGAGGATTGCTAACACTGACCTCCACTACATCGCCTTCTCTCTTTAGGTACCAACCAGTGGCCCCGCCCGAGTGGACAGACCCCCTCCTCTCCAAATTATGAGAACTCCCTTCACTCGCTGGTAAGCTCCCTGTCCGCCTCCATCCCCCAGTGAGCGCGGGATATGATGGATGCTCGCTTTATATAAGTTAGCCATGAAGGACTGAGCTAGCATTACAGGGAGATTCCTGTCTGACAAATGTTTTGCTGAGAAAGGTGGGGGTGGAGGGATAACCAAACTGAACAATACCTGTCCCTTAGGGACTGCCATCTGTCCTCTACTCCGTGGGCCAGGACGGAGATGACAGTTGGGGGATGGGTTTAGTTAAGGGGGCTGGTGTGGGGGTGGCAGCTGTTTGATGAACCACTTCTCTAGGATTCCTTCGCTGCCATGCGACCAGAGCTGCAGATCAGCTTTCATCCAGCCTACTACCTGATGCACATGTCATGCATTTACATTTTCTGCTGGGAAGGTTTATTGTAGGTCAGAGTATTGAATGATAGAGCACTTATTATAACAGAAGTACAAACAGCTTTTCCTGATAAACAGAAATGGAGCAATAAAGACAAATGATACATGTTTGGTCAAAATCGTCAAAAAACAAACAGGCCATGGTCTAAGTCAAAGCAAGATTTTTTAAAATTTAAAAGTATTTTCTCATTGACATTATTTTCCATTTATATCATTAACCCACAGATGTGTTTGCCACAGTAAAAAGCTACTTGGTTTGCCAAACATCTTGAAATCCATACAGACTTTTGTTGTTTTGTACAATTGTGTGAAGGTCGAGCGAAGAGGATATTGAACATCACCATGTAGATGATTCCTCCCACTCCGCCTCCGGCATTGTTTTGTCTCTTAGTGGCCACCAGAGATAAGTGAGCGTACACAAGTGAAGCTAACAATGCAAGTGAATGTTATCAGATAACCTGAACATTAGTGGCTGATAAAAGTAACGTGAATTCAGTTCATGTCCTGTTTGACATGATGTATAACACAAATGCAGCATTACAGTTTTATATATTTAATGTTATATCTAATAGTTGTTAAAACTGGTTTCTCTGACTCGTAGGAGGGAAGGTAAACCTGCAGTGGAGTAAAAGGTAGCAGCTTTTGGCAAACAACATTGGTAGACTGAGACCTTTATTAACTGTAAACTGCTGTGAGCTTCATCTTCTAGCAGGTAGAAAAAACTTTTGGATGCGTCGGCCCATAAAATCACTTATCACAGCATAATTTTCTAATCTTAAACTGTAAAACATTGAGCCTCAAGAATGCTTAAACTTTGTGCCAAATGGCGACATATTACTTTTACTTAAAACGATTCCATTACAGTTTTTAATGAGTAAATTATTCTATGAAGGAGAGTTCAAATAATGACACATTCTCAGGATTTGTTAAAGAGTGTGTTGAAATAAAATCATGCATCACAGTTTCCTGGTAGTTGAGTCAAAAACTACTTGGGAATTTGGAAAGTTCCATTAGCTCTGGAAAACGACGATGAACAACTGTCTAAACATGCGAGTTGGGGATTAGGTTACAGTTGAAATGACTAATCTTGTGAGTGAATATGGTTTGTGGGCCACCGACAGCAGTTTGTATTAGGTTACGGTTTTGACAAAACATTCCTGTAAAGTGGCCTGTTGCTTCATATCACTTGGGTATAGTAAAAGGCACAGCTGGGTATAAGTAACAATATGGAAGAGGCAACTTTTACCAATGGTGGCATTCATCCCAACAGAGAAATAACAAAACACAAAACTTGGGAGCCAACAGTAGGTTTTGTTCTTTGTATTTAATATAATGTGGAGGATGTGAACTTTCCTACCAACCCAAATAAATGTAGAAAAGACCAATGCTGTAGAAGGGGTTATTAAATGTGCAAACACTACAAAGTGAATGGTCAGCAGCTGTGTGCTTCCTTCCAAATCCTGCACTTCTTGTCTGTGTGTCTTTACAAAAACAATCTCTCTCCACAGTGTGTTTCTTAGTATTTATAGATACTGATCTTTTTTCATAATCCTGTCTTATTCTTATTTGACTTTGCCAGAAAAACAGAGTTCATCAGCAGTTACATGAGCATCTCCAGGATGCCATGTCTTTCTTAAAGGATGTCTGCGAGGTAGATGGAGCCTTTACTCATTACGTGTTCCATACGTCTTTCTTCATTTTTATTTTCTCTCAAGTTCGACTTGCAGTCCACATTCCTCACAGTGAAATGCAGTTTCATTTTTATTGCTTTTGTTGCCATATTGTCATGTTATGTTGTCTTTTTAGCCACTCCAGCTTGCAGTAATCAGCTTAGGTGCAGATGTTAAATTCTAAATTAATTGTTGAAGCACTCCAAGTGGGTGTTGTGCATCTGTCAATTCTTCAGTTTAACCGCAAATGAAGGCATTTGTTGACTTTTACAACTCAAGCTGAAACGGCTCAATTGATCTTGCATTTGAATGGCCTTCTTTATCGTATGTTTCAGATGTTTTTCTGTTTCTTTTCAAGTCCACACCATACAATCAGTGTTTTCAATTTCTGTCCTAATGTGCTTATACTAAGCTGCTCTGTCCCTCTTTTCCTCTCTTCTCCCTCTCCCTAACCCTTTCCTCTCCAATCCCTCTGGTCCTTCCAGTCTCGAATGGAGGACCGTCTGGACAGACTGGATGATGCAATCCTTGTTCTGAGGAACCATGCAGTGGGCTCCACCGCCAGTCTGCCCAGCGACATCCACAGTCTGCTGGGACAGGCACAAAATGGGCCAATAGCAGCCATTGGAGCAAACTTTCCTGCATCTGCATTGGTTCCAAGTCGGACCGCAGCGATGGTATGAGAACTTCACATAAGTATATAGATCTTTAATATTTAATATGTATTCAGGATATTGCATAACATGAGGGAGAAATATTCTTATATGTTACTTGTCAAGTTTCAAGAGGCCTCGGCCACCTGTTCAAAACAGGTCCGCTGCCATGTGTGAAAACTAGACATTTTCCACACATGAACAGTTGAATTTATCCTGACATATTTTCCATAAGTGTAATGACTGGCCTATGGCTCACCCTCCTCTAGAGAGGGCTGTATACACAAGGGCCAAAGAGAAATGAGAAACACAGGCGTAACGGAGTGAAGTTGTGCTTTGGTGTAGGAAGTGTTTGTGTGTTGCTCTCCTTTTAGAGTTAAATTGTAAACCTTTGAGAAACAGGGGAACACGGGTCTCAGTATAATTCATAATGTGTTCACCCATGTTCCATCCGAGGTATTTCATTTTAAAGAGCCAAGAGATTGGAACACATCTGCAGTGGAAATGAAAACGATGCGACTCGCCTGACTGTAATCTGGAGGTGTGGAAATAATTTGGGTCACACAGGAAAAAAAGGATACTATTAGTTCTAAGGAGTTCAGATTATCTGGAAAGATTCGGGATGCAAAAACACATTCAACAATATGTTCTCCTCTGCTGAAAATGATATCCTCCTCGGATTAACGTTGAATTAGATATTACCTTCAGAGCAAGACCAGAGATCTATCTGCTTTTCCAGAAGTTGAACCATAAAAGTTTTATCAGACAAATTTAATTTAACAAAAATAATTTCATTCAAACATTTATAAGGTAGTTTATTAAAAATTCATGAGAAACAAAAACAGTATATTTGTACTGTTTAGGGCTTCAACTAACAATTATTTTCATTATCAATTAATCACTTGGTCTGTAAAAAGAAAAGCCTAAACTAATCTCTTCATGTTGCTTGTTTTGTCCAAAACCCCAAAATATTCAGTTCACTATCACGTTAGACAAAGAAAAGCAGCAAATCCTCTGGAACTAGAGGATGTTTGACAGTTTGATTTGTAAAATGACTTCAATAATTAATCAATTATCAAGATAGCTGTCAAATAATCAAATTATAATAATAATAATAATAATAATAATAATAATAATTGTTTCAGCTCTAGTACCGTTTTTCCTGTTAACCCAACCTCAGGCATCCAGCTGACATGAAACACATATTATATAAAACTATTTTCTTCTCATGTCCATTTGAGATTTAGTGCAACAATAGAAGAATGAATTTATTTCATGTTATCATTTCTGACATTTTAGAGTTTATTTTTCACCAAAAGGATTTGTTGGCATGATCATCAAAGCTGTTCTGTATTTTGGTCCAACTTCTTATCAGGATTTTATTTTGTCCCTCTCTGGTCTGTGGTCTCAAGTCTTCTTTGCCAACATGAATTTATCTTAAATACAGTTAAAGTTCTTGTTTGTTGTAATGCTCTGTGTTTTCTGTCATTGGCTGTTTTCACTCTCTCAGTGTAGTTTGTTTTGTCCCCTAACAAGATTTTTTCTGTGGTTGTCAGAAGAGCTCAGTTTGATGTATTTGTTACACAGAACTGGGTTGTGGCAGTGATGTTGACCGACTGCGACTGTGAGATAGAACATACTGTGTCTGCACTAACACAGCACTTCCTGTGTGGGAAGAGGTCCCCTCAGACAGAGCTCTCCAGCCTCGGCACGGCACAGTCACAGGCTTTTTACTCCGGCTGACACCCCACCCTCTACCCCCTTCCACCCCCTTTTCATCACTTCTTTTTAACAACCCAGGAAATCTGAATCGTTGGAAACGTGTGTCTGAACCCGCGGCCTCCACCCAAATAGAGGTCCTCAGCTGTATGGTAATCAGGCCCAGCCATGAAAATGGCAGCGTTCTTTTCTTGCCAGCGCCCCGGCTTCCCTCCTCCTCCTCCAGACAAAGAGTTGTTTGGACACCTGTTGAGAGCACAGCAAAGATTAGCGTAGCACTGAGGAAGAGGAGGGGCTCAGGGTGGCGGGGTTAACAGAGGCCAACAGTGACTGGGGATCACATTCCATAAGAAAAGGGGGGGATACCCTCCACCCTTGGTGATGATTTCCCCGCCTTTCTCTGGTTCTCAGAGGGGAAATCAAATAGCTCAAGAACATGTGGTGAACTTCAGGAAGGAGGGACTTTGTGGTGCAACATGGTGGGAGTTGACCATTTTTAAGTTATGAATGTGGACAAAACAACAAGGAACACAGAGAACACAGAAGGATTTGTCTCATTTTAGACACGAGAGACAGACGCGGTCTTAGTTGTGGTTACAGAGACCTAAGCCTGAGAATGTCGCAGAAGTGAGCAGCGAATCATAAAGTCACATAAACAGGGACAAATAAAGAGGTTTTCAAACTATTAGTTAGCATTTACTATTGACCATGTGAAAACACCTTTTTTTAATATCCTTGACCTCTGTGGATCATAGTACAGTATCTCACTGATAAATCTTCTCTTGCTCAAAAGTAATGTTTTATGTATTGTCTCCAGAGGATGTCTGCTGCCTTTCCTGACACTGTCCTTCTTGTCTGTGTTGCAGCAGGGTGGTGCCCACGCTGACGATGCTGCCAGCCTGAACAACAACCACGGAGGCCTGCCCAGCGCTGGCTCCACATCCAGCACAGAACTCAGCCAACTGGAAGCATTCAGAGGTCAGATGCCCCCCCCCCCCCCCCCCCCCCACACACACACACACACACACACACACACACACACACAGTCTTATCAACTCATTAAATGGCTGACACGATATGATATGGGCATGCCTCAGTTTATGTATAGTGTCTTACCTTTACACCTGCATTGTCTACTACAGGTCTTACTTCAGCCCTGGCTGGACATTTGCCTGCCACCCTGGAGCTGAAGGTGGAGAAACAGGACAAGGATGACATGCATGATAACCTCTCCGCCGACGACAAGTCAGATGATGACAGCGACAGAAGAGATATGAGGACACCCAGAGGAGGCACACGCACGAGGTAAGAACATGTTGATATACAAACGTAAAATCATTTATGGTTTACCTGATGTTTGGTTGTGGAGTGAGAAAAATAATAATTTGAACTGAAAATAGAGGATTGATCCTGTGGTTTTGGTTTAGCTGTTTACTTTGATGTTTTCTAAAGATGTAACTCTACAGTTGGCCCAAAGAGAGGATAAGGCCCGAGCAGGAGCCTGGTAGAGAGACGTTTTACACCAGTATGATCGATGGCTGGCACTGACAGATTTTGATGTAGGTAGAGATGCAGAATTGCAACAAAAATGCTAAGCGTTAAGATGCTGCATTCCCCATCAGTGCCACTTAAAAAATCAATACTCTTTTAACAAGGAAGCCAGAGAAAAAGAAAAATACTTTATCTTAAAGCACTGAACCATCCTCCCTGTTCTTCTTATTAATATTGCAGCAGGAAGCAAACAGTTGAAACTGAATTACTTATAGCCCCAGGTCAGAAAGTAAATCTGTGTTATGTTATATTGATTAGCTGCCACTAATATTAATGGGTGTCATTCATTCATTTTAGTTTCATGTTGTTAATGTTGTTTTTACAAAGTTTAGTACTCTAGTACTTAATAATGTAGCCTGCCACTTGGTCCTTCAACGTAATGAGTTCACATTATCAACTGTGCCTGAATGCAACCATGAAGACATTGTTTCAGTGAAGATTAGCGACCTTGAGCCGTGGTGTCGCGAGTTCGAGTCTGACCACGGACCTTATTTGCATGTCTTTCCCATCTCTCTCTCACGTCTTTTCCTGTCATCTCTCTGCTGTTGTCTCACTATTAAAGGCAAAAATGCCCCACAAAATAATAATTATAAGAACAATATTTTGTTAGGTTGATTTAATTTAAGGGAAGGACACCATTACTAAAAAAAGAAGGAATGAGGTCATATGTCATCAAGGCATTAACATTAAAAAAAAATTTCTTTCAGTGAGAGAGAGAGGGACACTTCTGTTCTTCTTAGTTTGAACTTCTGTTCGTTTTTTGTCGTGTGCCTTTAACAGTGAAACAGTTCTTTCTCCCACAGCATCACTGAAGACGAGGACCTGAATCCGGAGCAGAAGGCCGAGCGTGAGCGCGAGAGGAGGATGGCCAACAACGCCCGTGAACGCCTAAGGGTGCGAGACATCAACGAGGCCTTCAAGGAGCTGGGTCGCATGTGCCAGCTGCACCTGAAAAGCGAGAAGCCCCAGACTAAACTGCTCATCCTCCATCAGGCTGTGGCCGTCATACTCAACTTGGAGCAGCAAGTCAGAGGTCAGAGTCCACCTAATGAAAGCTTTATTATTGCATTGTTTCAATAACTGAAATGTCAATGCTACATCACGTCAAATCAATATTGATTCTTTAAAATGCTTAATGTTTTCACATAACGTTCCATTTCATTTTAATGTCACATCCAGAGAGGATACTGTAAATATGGAGTTACTGCCGTAAACAGAGCTGCACTCTGATTTATAGGGAGCTATTTCACTTAGAGAGCTGCCAAATGTGATACTCAGCCAAAATATCACAACACCAGTCGAGAAACTGCTGGGAAGCTGTTCAAGCCAACGTGGTAATACATCAGCTGACGACATTCTTGTTTGCGGTAGCATCATATTTATAGATATTATGCTTCATTCACTCACTGGCCTGTACTTGTGATGTGGTATGATAAAAAGAAAATGAACAGATCATACAGATCTCACTATTTCTGTTCAAAGAAATGTGAAAATAGTTGCAGAAAAGTTTAATTCCTGTCTCTCTGAACCTACAGAGCGGAACTTGAACCCCAAAGCAGCCTGCCTTAAGAGGAGGGAGGAGGAGAAAGTGTCTGGTGGCTCCGGTGACGCCCAACAAACCCACACAGGGGTCCACCCAGGCCTGACTGACACATCCAACCCAATGGGCCACCTCTGAGTAGCAGACAGGTACTCTCACCTCTATTTCCAATATTGATTCATCTGAAGATTGTTGTAATCAATCATCAGCAAAGTCAGTATCTTCTTTTATCTCTTCTTAAAGCTCATTTTTTATCTTATGGCTTCTCTTAACCGATGGAATTTGTTGTAATATTTTTATGTCTTTTTATCTTTTTTGCATTTTGGATTTTATTTACTTTTTTATTCTGTTGTCTTCAAATTGCTAGTTGTTTTCCGACCAACAGTCCAAAACCCGATAGTCCATTTACAATTATATAAACCAATAAAAGCAACAAATCACATAGCAGAAGCTCTCATGCATTGTTGCATGATTAATAACTTAAGTGATAGTTGCAGGTTAATTTATGTTGATGGATCAATGGATTCATTGACTAGTTGTTTCAGCTCTACTCACCTCACTGGAATGAGGAGAATTAGTACAAAAGCACTTTAAAATGAACCTAAAATATAGACCGACTGTTTTGCTCCTGAAGTGATTAGTGATGTTCGCCTCTGATCAGTGTGTTTCTCCTCTGCAGATCAAAGTGATCCAGATCATTTCTGTCCCGTTTGAGTCGATGACCTTGCTTCCCAGTGACAGACAGGACTCACAGTTTGTGACACCAATTGGAGGAGACAGACCACTTGAAGCGAAACTACGAGACTAACACAATCCAATCCTAAGATTGAAGAGGAGCCACGCGTCCAGCTCCCTGTGACCAGTTTCCATCTGCAAATTTCTCCCCACAAAGAAAAACCCTTCAGCACATATCACTGTCTGCAAGAAGTGTGTTGCTTCTGAACAATCAGAGACTTCGCAATCTCCTCCAACCGTATGTGGAAATTGCCTTGTGCCTAAACTGAATTGACGAATGCATTGTAACAGCAAATTGTTTTTGTTTGTCTGTTTGTTTGTTTTTTCTTCTATTTATTATGTTATTAAGCTATAAAGTGTATGTCTAAAGGGAAAGTTAAGGAAGTTCAAAGAGAAGTATGCAGCTTTTCAGTTGATCTATAGTTTGCCAGTGTCACCATTAAAACTGAGCACTCCTCCCTGGTAAATCTTTGAGATGAGGGGAAAATATTTGGGCACTGAGAAGATTAATTTATTGGCCAGTTTAGAGTGATATTTATACCCGACTGAAAATTATTATTAGCTGTTAGAACTAAAGACGTAAGCGCCCCATGTTTTAAAAAAAAAAAAGAAAAAAGAAGAAAAAAAAAAAAGAGGATATATTATTTATATTTATATTTTATTCATTCTGCCACTGGCCACATGTGCAACCAAAACTACCTATGTTTGTTTTTGTGTAGTTTAGATCAGCTTCTGTGCTACTGACCGGCAGAATATGAGGCCCGACTACATTAGCATCAACAATATTGTCTACAAAGGTGACAAACAAATGGCAAACTCTAGGTTTACTGAAAGCTCAGATTTAGTTGTTGTTTTTTTTTTACTCGGTAGTGAGCAGTAAAAATACAGAGAGAGCAAACTATTTGCAAACCTTAGCATTCCCTGCATATTTTTAGTGTCTTAACTAAAGGAAAAGGGGACTTTGTTGCCCTTCGGCTCCTTTGCCATATAGTGTTAAATGTAAGCAGTGACATATTTTTGCAGATTCTTGTCTTTGTTTAGCCTCCTGACAGTTATATGCTCCTGACGTCAGCACAGAAGTGGCTTGTTTTTTTTTGTTTTCTTTTTGTCATCTTTGCGTCACCAGCTAATCAGAGATTGCTTGATGAAGTTAAAAGAACGACGACCACACTTTCTTCTGGCCTGATGAACACATCGCTTAATTTTCTTTCTGTTCATATCTCGAGACGTTACATTTCAAACGCAGTTATTCTGAGTAAAGTTTAGTTATGCTTTAACTGTTGCAACAAGTCATTTCTGTAGGCTTCCAGCATTATAATGTCCAGTTTCGATCAGTGGAGAGAGCTTCTAAGTTATTTTGATCCAAGCCGTGATATACACAGACTAGATATAATTCATGGACTTTGTTGAATATCATAGAACTGTAGCACAATAATGAACAAAAACAGTTAACAGGATTTTCTTTTACGTTTCAAGGCATTGGTCATAGCTTTATTTTGTTTTCCCTATCAGTGTGCATGCTTTACATTTCTCCTTTTATGAAGTCTTTGGTCTTACTTACATTTATTTCTTTGTATATTGTCTTCTATTATTATCTACACCTTAAACAAGGCTGCCACATTCAGAATGATTATTCTGTAAGAAAAAAGGGACTTTAATTAGAATAAAAGATGCCACACCAAGAGTTTACATTCAAGATTTATGATTTAACAACTGTTTTAGTGGGGGGGAAAAAACATTTTTGTGTATTCTCTGACTGAATGTGGCCTTGTTCTTCATTTCAGTATTCATGTTGGCAGACTTTAATTGGGGATATAATGTTTGCCACTTCCTGCTCTCTTCCCTTCCTATTTTTGTTAGATTTCCTGTTCTTCCTATATTTCTTTGCTCCTCTGTTTGCCAAGTTAGACTTTGCTGTATTCCCAGATGCTTTCCCTTGTAATATATGAAAAAAAAAGGAAAATCAAAAGGAAAAAAAAACATTTGGCTTATTTTTCACTGTAGTTAGTCTTTTATACAATAATACTGTAAGAATATTTCTTGAATTCTAAATATTACTCTTTCTAGATTTTTGAAAGCAAAAGTTTTGAGTAAAAAGTTTCTTACTTTATTTTACTATATTAGATAGTAAAATGTACGGTTATTTACAATAACCAGTCCATTATTACAGGAAATTTACAAATGGCATCTCAAGAACAGACTGTAGCTGAATTGCTGCTCGTAGTCTAGTCCTTAAAAAGGCTTCACACGAGCTCCAGATTCCCAAAAAGTGCAACCTCCATCTTATCCTTCAGTCTCCGTTGTTGATTGGTAAAAGATTTGTTCTTGTGTCAAATGAAAAGGTATTGTCGGTGCACATAAAAAAAAAAAAACTGCGGCAACGAGAATTTGAATTTTCTGTCTTTTTCAACAGAAAAACACAATGTATATAACATTTATGTTGCAATAAATGTGCCATCTTTTTTTAAACTCAATTGTATGTGCATTTATTTCTCTCACTGAGCAAACACATTTGTTTCTTCTCCATATTTGCATTTTCTCCTCTCCATAAAGTTTTATTTTATAAAAAGGCACAGGGAGGATGAAGAAGGGTAAATCATTGGGGTTTAGTTTAGACTTCCTAATTGTTTTTCTTTTTAAAGACATTTCTACAGTGGATTTAGGCCAAATGGGTGTTTTATAGTATGTAACTCAATTTTGAAAATAATACCAGTGGACCATTGTAGTCTGTATGAAAAGTGCTATGAATATATGTTTCTATTTTTAATAAAGTGTGATAGCAGCGTACTGTACAAGTGCTGTGGTCCTGCTTCTTTTTACAGTGGGTTATAGACAGGTCCTGTGTGAAAGCCATTCCAGCAAAAAGGAAATGCATGAATATTTATCAACAGTATGTGATCTAAATTAATGTTTAGAACACATATATATGCATCATGTCAATGCAGAAGAACATAAAAATAAATAAAAACAAATAGATGAACTAAAGGAAAGGAATTGATGCAGCCATTATGAAAAGAACAAACCTAAACTGTATTGAATGCTTTGGTTGGAAGCGGCTTTCTGCAGCTCTCAATCTGCTACTTGTGCTGTGACTGAAGTTAATGAATCCCAAAAGTGTTGTGAAGATGCTGCTCTAAACCTGGAGGACTGTTGTGCTGTAAATCTCAGACCCCCATCCATCTGCACCGAATTATCCTCGTGCAGATGCAGAAGCATGAGATTAGTTCATCACGTCCCAAGAGGTCTGATCCCAGTTCAGTTTTCTGACAGAGGTGACACTCTGGAAAACTGCTGACTGCTGTTCCTGCCTGTGGTGAGCTCAGTGATGCAACGTAAATCATGACTGTCATCTTTCAATATTCTCTGCAGGGACAAACAGAACGGTTTGAGTGTGGTGGCGGTGGGTGTGCATGTTTTCTGTAGGAGTGGGACCACCATGTCTGAAGGCTGACTTCCTGTCATGGCTGCTGGGCCAGCTGACAGAAAGTCCTTGGCATCACATCCTTGAAGCCCGACCAAAGAGCCTGCTGCTCCTCCTGCTCCGAACAGTAAGATCATCCGCCTCTCTGCTACTTTCAGGATGCATGCTGCGCTAAACATGCTTCTTAAATTGAGCTTTTCTTTCAAGTACATTCCCATTTCTTATATAATTTATACCACATTACATAGAAATCATAAGAAAATTACAGGCTTGTAAATATATAAGTGTTAACTTTTTGTTTGCTTATTTTTTCCCTTCATATTACAGCTGCACAGCATGCTGAAGCTGCAGGAACATTTCATGAAAATACGGTCAAATTAGTAAAGCAGTTTAAATCAGAACTACACAACAGCTCAGCTTTAAATAAATAGAACCTGCATTTCAGGCTTTCTTTGATGGTTTCCTACAATATTTAGTTTACTGTGCTGTTGTATTTAGTATAATATCCCTGCAGAGGAGTGTCAATGTGGATTTGTTGTTGCAGGAGTCACACAGCTCCTCTTCATCTCCAGCGTGAACTAAATACTTCTGTCTGTGTGAGTTCTGGCTCACCTGCAACATGTCGTGGCTGTGGTTCGATCCCCAGCTCCTCCTGTCCACATGTTGAAGTGTCCTTGAGTGAGACACTAAACCCTAAATTGCTCCCAATGGTCTTTGCATGGTAGCTTGCTGCCATTGATGTGTGTGAATGGGTGAATGAGAAAAATTGTAAAGTGCTTTGGATGAAAGCGCTATATGAATGCAGCTGTTTACCATTGAGCTTTTTATGTCACGGGAAGAGTCTGGGTGTCTGGGTGTCTTGCTCCTCTGTAGAAGAGAGGCCTTTTTAATGTCTGTGCCCAGCAGCCCATTGTTTTATAATCTGTCCATGATACCATTACAGCATTTTATGGACAAGAATAATAACAGCACATTGGTAATTTAGGAATTAAGGATGCAAATGGCCTCGGGGTAAGTGCTGGACCTATAGATATATTTTGGAGGAAAGAGGAGGATTTTTGATGCAGTTTGCACCACTTTGTCCAGACATTTCCTGTCTTTTGCTGCGGTGTTTCCATACCACGCAGTTAATCCAAAGGTGAGGATGCTCTTGATACCAGCATGATAAAATTGCACCATACCCCCCCCCCACCCCGTGAAGAAGAGGAGATCATTACACCCATGAATTTGTAGTTCCTGTTCAAGACCAGAGGTGTTTTTGGAAACATGCTCCAACAACTCCAAGTTGTTGGCTGCACACTCGACCACCAGGGATGAAACCAAATTTCTGTAAGCTGCCTCATTACTGTTAGAAATCAGACCTCCTAATGTCTCATCTGCAAACTTAAACAACTTTGCGGACTGGGAGAGAGAAATACAGTCGTTTCTCCACTGCATTGTCCTCAGTGGAGGCTTTTTCCTGTCACATTGGTGCAGAGCCAGTTGAATTCACAGAAACTTTTCCAACATTTGTCCTGTAAAAAAAAGAAATCCACAATGGAAAAGATGAAATCAAATGCCTCTGTGGCATTTCTGGTGTCAGTTAGGTTGAGCGGCTGCTGGAAAGCCCGCAGTCCTTCTTATAATCAGGATAAGACTGAGCTGTGTACTGAGCATGCCCAGAGGTCCCAGCTGTGGCACCTCTGAGGAAAACAGAGCTCTCATTGTGCGCTGCTGTAACCCAACACAGTGGCACAGAGCTCAGATTAAAGGCTGTGGTGCTGCGCGGTCTCTCTGCGGACACAAATATAAACAGTGGGCCACTACAAAGGCCCAGCGGCAGCTGGGCCTCCAGTTTAATGTAGTTTACGCTGCAGTGGAAAGGTTTATAAAAAGAACTATATCATTTCTTCAGTATCTCAGTGTAAGTCTCAGAGAGCATTACAATTGTTTTTCTTCTGTCATTGTCTGGAAAATAACTGAGTACCTTTACTAAGTACTGCACAAGTACAGTTTTGAGGTATATGTACTTAACTTGAGTGTTTTAATTTTATGCTACTTTTTACTACAACAGTGTGCAAATCTGCTCCATAGCAACCAGCTACATTAAAATGTTGCTGACATGTTAATGCATTAGTAATTTTGATCATATAATATAATATGTACAGTATATTTACAACCCTGAGAAGGACTGTTTGTGTGCAGAATGACTACTTCTACTTGTGATATTTGAAGTACATTTTGTTTACTATAACTACTTTTGTACTTTTACTTTGGTATGATTTTAAATACAGATAGTTGTAAGTATTTTTACATTGTGGTATTAATACTTTTTTACTTAAGTGAAGAATCTGAGCACTTTTTTCACTCACTGGTCATTTTGTACAAACACGGAGGCCAGACTGTTGAAATTGTGAAAGTAGTGAAACATTGTGTGAAGTACTATTTTTGAAGTTAAAGGTACTTGTTTTGGGTAATTTTATCCAGTGTAAAATAACATACACTGAATGACCAGATTTTTTTTTTTTTTTACACTAGAGCTGATATGATACTTTTCTTCACATCTTTCAAGCTCTTAAATGCAAATGTCTGAACACAAGTTTTCCACTGTACCAAAGAAATATTGAAATTCAATACTATGCTAGTTCTGAGAGGTGTTTATATTCTCCACCTCATTTTTATAAATTGAAGAGCAGAAATATTAGAAACACCTTACAATATCACCACAAAATACAGCCTCCAAAATTGCCATAGAGTTAAGTCAACACCTTTCTAACACAGTGTCAACAACAACAAAAAGTTTTTTTATTGTATAAAAAGTGTAATCCCGCTCCTGCCGCTACCTACTTTAAGTCATCCTTGATATTATTTATTACTGCTCAGTGTTGTTTGCTTAGTCCTGCACTTTCTCTTAAAGTACATGCACACCACAGACACTTTATTTCTAAGATAACACTCATTTTTCAAAATGTCTTCAACCCACTCAGCATAATACCTCCTGCCATGTTTGTATGTTGTAATGTTGGACTCGCAGCATCCCTGAGCATCACACAAGATGCTCACTGGGTGTATCTACGGTGATGCGTTCACTGCACTAGTAACGCCACTGCCACTACCAGCACAGGTTCTCATTAACTAACTGCGTTCAGGTCAGCTTACTATCCACTAGATGACGCTCTCGGTTTTTAAAGACATGCAGCTGCAAATTGCATTTATGCAGAGTGCAAATAATTAAACTTACATCGAGTTTGAGACGAGCATACACGCGTAGAAATGTCCCAGGGCGTTAAATAATTAATGAAACCATTAGTTTGTGCAAAAAAGTACTATCAATTTATGAACTTAAACTGTGTAACTTGTTATTTTAATCTCCGTGGGGGTGTCTTTTTAGTTTATTTGTATAGTAATTCTCCAAAAGATATATTAGGATTACTATCTCTACAGGGTCCACCCATGTACTATTAAACATAGCAAAATAGTGACTCATACCGCAAAATGTATGACATCAGTCATTTTCAAGTGTTTTTTTTTTGTTGGCCAAGCTTCTTCCAAACACAAGCAAACAGCCTTCCTTACTTTCTCTGTCGGGCTAAAATGTGGTATTTAATTTATTTATTTAATAGATGTATATTAATAGATGTATATTAATTAACGAGCTGTCATGAAAGACTAATTAACGGAGTTTTGTTTTTATCAGGCACCACATACAACTGGTATCCCGCTGGTTTCGGAGCCTCTCGAGACCCTGCTGAGCTGAGCTGAACCGAGCCGAGCTTGGCCGGTCCAGACTGAGCCGGGCCTGGGAGAAGCACCGCCAAGGCTTCAGGGTGGATTCGTGTTGTGAAATCTGTTCCTGGACCAGCGGACTGGTTTTGAGTGGGTGGGCGGGTTTGTGCGCTTGTTTCAGGAGGCGGAGCGGCCCGGAGGGTCGGACGTCCTTCTGAAACTGCTCTGCTCTCTCACTGAGAAAACAACACAGGACTAAATAAGTTAGCAAGCAGTGGTGTGGGCACTTTTGCTCAACCGGTTATCTTCTTTAAAAGCCCTTTTAAACAAACGTGTATAATCTGCGAAACTGAACCAGAGAGAAAAAACGACGCTGGTGAGTAAACTAGCTAACAGTGTTCATTGTAGTTGTTAAGTTTGCTGTAGGAGCGTCAACAGCCGTTAAACTCAACAAGAGGCAAAAAACTAAACTTTTAACACCAAAAAGGACAGTTTAACTTGCTCTAAACTCGATTTAATTAAGTGACTAATGTAAGTGAGAAAGATGTGCAGCAAATCCGAAGTTTTACTGTAAATCTCAGGCTGGTGATGTGTATCAAACCACCTGTTGCACTGAGCAGCGATGTAAAATGTCCAGAAACTGCGTCAACTCAAACTGCCGCTGTCTTCAGTCAGCTAACTGTAGCTAGTTCATTTAAACCTTTCACTTTAAAGCTATGTTTGTCATTTATGATTTACACATTAGTGGTGTGATTTTGTGTTTACAGTTGCTCCAGTACGCTCACGTTGCATTTCGTTACCTGTCGCTCCAGATTTGTGAACTCCCAGTCATGTTACGTAACTTTATAATATTTTCCCACAGTGTAAATCCTCGCTGTCTTGGGTGGCTTAGTTCACCTTTAACATTTACTCTTTCAAGGTCCTCTGCTTCTCTTAACTGATTTGTTTTCTTCATGTGAGTCAGAGCTTCAGACACCAGGTCGGGAACTCTCTGTGACACAGAAAACTAATCAGCTCACATGAAGAGATAAAAATCTGCTTTGTTAAATCTTTGCAGAGTCTCCCCTCAGCACAGATCAAAGCCAGGGCCTTGACATCCAACCTGTGCTCCGTGCTGACCTCTCTGCTCTGCAGCACAGGGATCAATGCAGGCAGCACTGCCACTATGGAGGACAGTGGGGCAGCTCAGTGAGGGTTTCCTCCTTTTGCAGTGAAAAATACAATGGAAGGGAAAAAAAAGTTGCGCTCTTGTGTTTTGGATACATGTGACAATAAGGATGAAAGAGTCTATTGTGTAGCCTTTAGCTTTAATGTGTCCTCCACAGAACTCTTCCTCCTGGACGGGACACTTTACTCTGGCCCTATTCTTCCCTCCCATGCAGACTAAAGAATGCAAAGCTGACTAATTCTGACTAATTGAAGCACCAGGATCAACCAGTCACCACACTCATTGACTTGTCAAAACCAAGCTGAGGTGAATTATTCTCCTGTGGTGCTAGGAGTGGCCGACATGTACAAAAATATATGGTTTCTAGCAGGGTTTCATGGCAGGGGCAGGCCAACTCACCTGAAACAAAGACAGCTTCTGCTAACATCATATAAAATTAAATTAACACACTTTTATGAAAAAAAAGCAGAGGCACAGTTTCATACTGCAAATGTCATATATTTAACAGGAGGCATCAGGAACTTAACACCTTGACTGATCAATTTCCTGGGGGGAAACCCTGAAATCTTCTATCAGGGTACATGTCATTTTATATTGCGATATTGATAGATCAAATAATCAGCGAGGAATATCTGATTATTTGGCTTAACAGGCAAGCTGAATCCCTAATAAATATATTTTATCATATTGACGCAAAAATGATAAAACAAACCATCCAGTATTGCCTTAAAGCTATCCTCCTACGTATCGTCATATCTCCCACCCCGAACAGGTGTTTTTTTTCTCTGAATAGGCTATCGGTTGTCCATAGGCCTGTCTTTAGCTATTTCATGCTAATGTGATATATCCTACTTTTGCCTTTGTTGTCAGTCTTATCAGTGTCCTTCTTCCAGGCCCATCTCGGTCCATCGTTGTATTGTAATATCAAGTAGAATGGGACGCTATCAGCAAGGCAAACAGGAACCTGTTCAAAGCTCATTGTCCAGTGAAACACAATGGCTGTTGATGGCTTTGTCTTCACTGGTGGCTTTCCAGGCATAAATGTGTCTGAAGAACGTTTAGCAGCTTACTTTAATATTTGTACACAGTTTGATATTTATTGCCAGCTGTGTTCTCACGATCGTGCTGCAAATCTGTCAACTCTGACAACCCTGCAGTTATTATAAATGTGATAAAACTGAGCTGAATAAGATTTTGTTGCTCTTTTTTTCCCATGAGCGTGGGCTGCAAATTACAATGTCATTTACAAGGATCAACTACGCTGTGTGTGCACATACACACACACACATACACACACACACACACACACACACACACACACACACATTCGCTGTAAACCTAACACCCTCCAAAGTTGTGCAGAGATAACCGAGCTCTTGCATTTTTCTCAGGTCTGACTGACTCATGTTGGAGTGTTATCTTTCAATCCTTTTCTCTTAACCTGTTTAACCAATATTCTTTGTCATGCAGGGTAAACAGTCATTTTGTTATACCATACCTGTTAGTCACACACCTGTAAGACCTCTCTAAACAGTACTGGGTGATTTTTACTGTTAAAAAAAGACTGTGGCTGATGGTGTTGACTCATACTTTCAGAGATATTATGGGTTCTGAGATGTTATAGGCAACACAGGGAGCTTTTTGTCTCATTCTTCATTTGGCCCGAGCACATTAGTCGAGCAGTTTGACAGAAAAGATCTCCGTGGAGAGAAAACAGAACATTAAGAATGCAAAACAAGAAAAGAAAGCAGACGACATAATTAAATGCAGCAAGTGTTTAATGTTTCATGAGTGGCTGAGTGTGGATCTGGGAAAAATTTGTTGATATTACTGAATTATGTAGTGTCTCATCTCTGACTAATGCAGCCTGTCTGAACCTTTGCTTGCAGAGGTGGGCCACCTGATCCAGGGAGAGGGATTTATTTTCCTTCTGCATTCCTGATGGAGTCGTATAGAGTGACTAGCATTCCTAACAGTGGACCACAGCGGGGCCACACTCAGCTGTCCCGTCCCTCCAGGCCCCACAGTAATGGAGCTGGTACATATGGTCTCAGCATCCGCGTCCAGGGTATAGATGGACATCCCTATGTAGTTCTCAACAACCAGGACAGGGGTCCTAACTCCTATATCGACCCTAACAGTAATGGATACATCGACGCAGAGGGCTCTTTTATTGAGAACTTCGACGAGTATGATTTCAGTGGAGGAAAAGAGGGTGGATCCAACAGCCCCTTCATGGAGTACAGGTCTCAGAAGATGATGCATTACCCTGGTCCTCAAAATGGCGTCGCAGATTCACAAGGAAAGAAACCATCCACCCTTCTGAACTTTCAGAAGCACCCTGAGATACTGCAGCCGTATGATCCAGACACCAACTCCCTGAACCTTGATGGTATCCGCAGCCTGCCTCTGCCTGAGACTGGGAACAAACGGCAGAGTTCCTCCTCCACATCTGCTCTACCTGCACCGTCCCACGCCAAGTCATCAAGTCTGGACCAGAATAAAGCACCCGCACAGCAAGAGAAAAGGCAGACCCTGAATGAGACAGCCCATCCTAAGCGGAAGTCACAGCCTCAGTCTTTGCCTCTAGCTCAGTTCCCTCAGCCTCAGACCAGGCCGCAATCACAAGTGGCTCAGCCGCAGTCCAAACCTCGTTTCACCAACCTGAATCCACCTCCGTCAAAGCCAGGCTCTAAAACTCAACACCAACCAGCTCCTCCAGCCCAGCCTCAGACCTCCGCTGTGTCGAGTCCCACGAGTGAGCAGAGCAAGACATCATGCAGATCCCCCAGTTCTATGAGCAGCACCAACTCCAGCCTGGAGCGCACCCGCCGTGAGCCTGACGTCCTTCCTCTACGCAGGACTGACTCCAGTGGACCGGTTCTTCAGTCCTCTTCCCGCTCCCGCCACTCCTCCTCATCTTCCACCTCTAAGGCTCTGGTGGATGACCAGATGGAGGCCCTGTACGCAGACACCATCAACCGCCATGAGAACCGCCGCTACATCCCTTTCCTCCCTGGTTCAGGCAGAGACATTGACACAGGCTCCATTCCTGGAGTCGATGAGCTCATTGATAAGTTTGATGGCAAAGATGGCAGCCACCAGCGCAGGGGAAGGGCGGGGCGCAGGAACAGGATCAATCCAGAGGACAGGAAGCGCTCACGCAGTGTGGATAGTGCTCTTGGCCTGCGAGATGGCTCTTGCTACATGGACCAGTTTAGCCACCAGCGGGGCACATCAATGGAGCACGTCCTGCGGCCCTCACAGCTACGGCTGCAGAAAACAGCCGGCAGTCAGGACTCCTGGCTCACGGTTGTAGATGGTAAGGTGGAGTCTAGGGCTTCATCTCGTGCCACCAGTGCGCCCGGCTCCCCCCAGAGCACCATCTCTAAAGGTGTCGGCTCCATACAGGGTTACAAAAAGCCACAGACTCGCTCCTCTTCACTACCATTCAAGAGTAAAGAGAGCAATGGCAGTGCCTCTTCAGCTGGAAAGGTTTCGACAACATCGCTGTCAACATCGCTCTCCAAGCCTTCTTCCACTGCAGACAAAAAACCCAGTACAGCAGCAGATGTTCAGGTAAATAGCCAGAGATCTATGGTGTAGAACTATGATTGGATCCTACACTTGGAATTTGAAATGTCTTTGTTTTAACTTCTCTTATTTTACTTACTTAATATCAGTATATTGTCCAACAGATGATCTCCCTTATTTCATTAACATTTCCCTCTTATTTCCTGTAATTTCCAGGCGACACCCGATCTTCTGAAAGGTCAACAGGAGCTTTCACAACAAACACATGAAGAGACAGCAAAACAAATTTTGTTCAATTACCTTAAGGATGGGTGAGTTATCTTGACTTTTCTGTTCTTATCAATGTACTTTTTAGCTTTATTTGCTCATATTAACTTAACCAAATGTGACCAAATGTTGTGAAAATGTTACAATCTTAATCCTTGGCTGTTAGTTGAATCATGAACTGAACATGTTGTTCACTCTAAAGCCCAAATCCCACATGTTGCACCATAAGGCAATGCATCATGAAGGAAGAGAGTTTTCTGTGGGAGGGCATAAATGTTTTTTATCAGAGTTGGACTGTTTGTGATAAAAGTGAAGGAATGTGTTCTTCTTACCCTCCCATCCAGGCTGTGAGAGATCCAGCTGTCTGGAGTTTGTTTTCTTGCAGAATCCCACTCTCTCTCTCTCTGCTTTCTCTTTGCTGCAGTGTGAAATGAGAGGAGGATGTTCTGTTTTCTTCTGTAATCAGACACTTACGACCTGTTAGGGAAAGGCATGTCGGGTTAAAGGGTTAAATGCAGTTTAGGTTTTAAAGGATTGAAATATGATGGTTCATGCATTCTTTACAATCTTTTAATTAAGGTAGCAAGTAAATGGCAGTAATTGTTTTTGGAGAATGTGTAAATTAAACGCAAATGCCAGTTAAACTGTACTCTGCAGGTTCCTACAGTTCTTGCATGTGCTGCAGGCTTGTGGCAATGTAGAAATACGTAGAAAGAGAACAGGAAACTGCTTGGGTGTGTCGGACCACAGGTCAGGAGTCACAGGACAAAGGAAAGGAAACACAGATGGAAGTGCTGGGGCTGAAACTGCGCTACATTCTCAAGGCCCAGAAGACAAACATTAACCAGCAGGGGTTATAAAGGTTTAATGAAAATCATCTGTATGAGGAGAAGAGAGGTTTGGGGAGGTTTGGCTTTCTGTGTCAGCTTTGTAAGTTATTGAAATAATATATTACTGCTGTCATGTGAAAGGGGTGGAACTTCAGTTTTGTGGATTCTGATGTTTTCACTTTAACTGAAGGATTAAATATTGTTCTGTGGGTGGTTGAGAAAATCCTCCCATCTTTCGGCTCAGAAACGCTCAGTGTTTAACGCTAAAGACAAAGCTGCTTTTCTCAGCTCCGGAGAAGTTGATGTTTAGGAAATGTAAGGTTTTTACTGACCAGAACAATACTGTAATCCGTTGCCACTTTGTTATTTTTAAAATATAGGACATAATCTATGTTACCATCAGAGAGGATGGGCCTGAGGTAGAATATTTTACTTGACTGTAAATGTTTACTATATCTTATGATTTATATTATATTATCTGAATGCCATGAGCAAGCAATCTATCTTCTTTTAAAAAAGCTCCCACAATCTCTCACAATTTAGCATAATGTGCAAGGTGTTTACATCTGAAATCATTAGAAATTGGGATATTTCTTAACCCTTGTATGATTGCTGCAACATTTCTAGCTCTGGTTCCTACTAATTTACCAGATGATGATATTAGACTCTGCAGCAGTCCCATTATACTGCCCATATGTTTGATTCTTCCGCTCATGTGCCTCATAGTTTATTGGATGGGTGTAGTGAAGCTGTTTGTGCTGTGAGGTGACACATCAAAGTAGCATGATCCTTCTTGACCCTTTCTAAGCTGGGGATGACTTACTCTGTGCCCAGAACAGTCTGGAATGAATTCCTGATCCCCCCCCCAAACACTGAGAGAAGTTGAGAACCTTAAATAACCAAAGTGGTGTGTCTGCAGAAGCAGCGACAATGATGAAACGACGAAGAGAAAGGTCAACCTCGTCTTTGAGAAGATACAGACGTTGAAGTCTCGAGCTACGGCGAGTTCACAAGGCGACAACAAAGTGAGACATTGTTATATCACTGCAATTGTGCAACACTCAAAGGGTTAAAGAACCCATGAAAAAAAATGCATCTTCTCTGCTATCTCATATACTGCATGTCAACATCAGCATCTTCACATATTTTTATATTGAAATCATAGATTTTGGGCCTGTAAAGTGCAGCTCTACCTTCATGTCTCAACTGTCTACCAGTAAATGGGTGAGAGATGTGTGTTTGTGTTTCAACCTCCTAAAGTGCCCAACTGGCTCAAATGTATTGATTCTAAAGAGGTTGATACATGCAACTTATTTGTGCTGAAATTTCAGTAAACATTAAATTCTGCCATAACATCCTGTTTGATTCAAACCACTGAAGAAAACTGTGATCTCAAAGCCATTTTATGTGACCTGTGTGTGCATATTATCTCAGGCTCAGAGGCTTTAACACTCAGGCTGTTTACTTTGCATAGCACACACTGTCAGCAATGTAATATTTACCCTTCACTAAAGAGTGCAAAATATTCACTTTGTATTCAGTGTATATTTGAATTCAGAATTCATAATGATCAATAAGAAATAACGTACTCTAAAACGTCTGTCTTCTTCCTTCAGTCCCTGGACGTTGCTGCGCAGACCAAAGCTCTGCAGGAGCAAAATGCTGAACTGGAGAAAGAAATGACCGATCTGAAGAGAAAACTTGAGGTAACAGCAGTCTAACTACAGCTGTGCCACTGACACCAGCCTGTTTATGTTGGCATGTCGCTTTATTGCTGAACTTGTTGTTGTTTGAGACTATCCTTTAATCAAGGGTTTAGTTGGAAAGTAGGTTTAAGGGATTACTGTTCAACTTGTTGAATTGAAAGATAATTTGGGACCACTGGTTGGATGTAGAATTGGCTAAGCTTAACACAAAGGCACATTTTAATATACAGAATAATAGAATAAACAGGCTTTTGAAAACATGTAATTATGTGTTGTGTGTGTGTTTCAATGAAGTAAGTAGGAATTCAAAACACTTGTTCACTTTGCATTGAAAGTGGGGTGCAACTGTTGGGAATGCATTCACTTTGGGGTGAAACAGCTTGCAACATCCCATATGCTGCTTTTCCATATAGTTGGGATCCTCTTTTGCAATATTTAAAACAGATCCTTCAATTCAATCCAAATGACAAAAGCTTGGTGCAGGAGATGTAAAAGACTAGATGTGTGCATCTACATTGAAATGTCAACATGAATATTTTGTGTGTTTCACCATCAGAAGAACCAGGCTGACAAGAGGACAGCAGCAGGTTTGAAGGAGCTGCAGCAGGAGCTGGAGCGGAGCGCAGAGGAGTGCAAGCATCTGAAGGAAAAACTAGCCAAAACAGAGGCCGAGCTCCAGACCACTGTCGAAGAGTAAGTGCTGGGTGACAAAGCTGGAGAACGAAGGGTCAATGATGATCAGCATAGATCAATCGACTAGCTTAGGTTTATTTAGCATTTCCAGTTAACTTAGATAGAAGTGGGCGGCTTAGAGGTAAAACACCAAAATTCAGCTCCCTTTACTGGTGTCTTCATCTTTGTTGTCTGCTCCAATGAACACAACTGGCAGTGTTTGTGGTGGGAAGCTGGTGAGGTGATCATGTTTTTGTCGCTGCACTATTGATCCCTACTGATTTGCTGGGGATCCTGCACAGAGGGAGGTGGAAACAGAGAGGCATAGCATGAACCTGCCGCGTGTTACGCCCTCCTGGTGAAGCTCCTGAAGCGGTGTATCAGAAGGACCATATTGCTGTTAACACCTTACCCGGGTCATATAATAATGAATAATACTAATGATTAGCGAGATGTGTTATTCATCAGCTGTTACTTTGCACTGAAAGTTGCTGTAAACCTGACATGTACTGTCATGCTGAAACCAGTGCAGGAGGTCTGTTGATGAAACCACTCAGACTGTTGATAGTTACTGAAGAGGTTACCATGTCAGCTCTTCTGTCTTATTATACAGTCCTTTGTGTGTCCTCTGGTTTGATAGCTTTATCTTTCACCCTCCATATTAACGTGTGCCTGATGACTGATTTACTGTTCACTCTGACAGCACTAACTGTCCAGCTCTGTTTCCGCCCCTTAACATATTATATTATGTAATATGTATATATAACTATTATTATTTGATGTCAGTCTGAAGTCCAGAGTGTTGCCACTATCCATAGCTTGTTGGTTTCGTAAGGTTCTCCATGTATCAGATGGAAATAGTAGGAACATATTTGATCTTCTTAATTTTCTGTGATACTTTTTGTGGATTTCCATGCTATTAAATCCTGCGCTCTTTAATTTCTGCCTCCTTCTGTGTTGGGCCTTCATTGTCAGTTCACTTTTTGTTCTTTGAATCCAGGATCTTTCACTTGATTGAAGTTGTCTTTCATGACTGTGTGGTGATTTGTTTGAGGTGCCTCACATCACTTATCACCCTCCCCCTCAGTGTTGTCATGTAGAGGCAGTTTAAACATTATTGGTTTGCCGTAGTGCCATAGTACAGGTATTCATTTTAACCTCTGTGCTCTGTAGGCCTCACATTCAGACCCAGCACAGGTGCTGCCATTTGTAAGTGCGAATGAAGGTGCAGGTGTGTGGGTGTGTATGTGCATATTTACAGCTTGTAGAGTAAATTGACTGTGTTGTGACATGTTGTGTGGTTTGTCAGGCTGTTCCAGGTGAAGATGGAGAGGGAGCAATACCAGACCGAGATCAGAGACCTGCAGGACCAGCTGTCAGAGATGCATGACGAGCTTGACTCGGCCAAGAAGTCAACCTCTGATGGAGAGAAAGACATCATTATGGCGGTAATGCACAGTGTTCATTGTTCGAGAGAAGAAACTTGTGAAAGCTTGTGGAACATGTGGCTGATGGAAACTGCTCACCAAGACCACCATGAAACATGAAAGCTTTTCTATTCTGTCTCTTGAATACTAAAACCTTGTTCATAAAACCATATGGTGAAGGCAATGATCAAGCAAGCAAGGGAATACAATATCGGAACTGTATCTCTAAAATGATCACATCGCTGTTATTGATTATTTCCAAAAGGTCCCCATTCTGTCTTGTCTTTAGCTGTAGCTCTACAAAAGTTTGGTCTTTAAACAGTTCAATAACTGTGTTTGCAGTGAGACAAGACAAGGTCAACTCCAGTCTGATTCTGCAAATTCTCATATGATAAAAAGTTACCAAACTGTCTTCATTTTTTCCACAGGACATGATGCAACTGAAGGTGGAGATGCAGGAAGTTCTCCTGGCCAAGGAGGAACAGGAGGAGGTGCTGAGGAGGCGAGAGAGGGAGCTGACAGCTCTGAAAGGAGCCCTGAAGGAAGAAGTGGCTGCTCATGATCAGGAGGTGGACAAGATGAGGGAGCAGTATGAGAAGGAAATAAGCAAGCTGCAGATGTCTTTGGAGGACGCCAAGCAGGTAATCGGCCTCCCATAAGTTTCCCCTCCCTCCCTCTCTCTCTCTCCTCCATTTTGACTCCCTGTGTTCCCTCCTCCTTATTTCCTCTGCTCTCGCCCTCCCCCATTTCAGAAACAACACAGCCTGTCACAGAGCAGTGTGGAGATAAGCACCACATCAGGGGAGCTGTAACTGTGTCTGTGCGTGTTTTGCATTGCAAGTTGTGCCATATGTTCGTCATCAGAGGTTGGGGTGCTTTTTTGAAGTGACGTTATTTACACCTTTTCACCAGTTTCACTAGTTCACATCTGTGGCACTCTGTGGCAATGGTTTTAAAACTGACAGGATATACTGTATCCAGAATACGCTGGGCCTTTTAAATCAGTATTTCTGTGGAAAGGATTTGCAGGAAAGGGAGGCAAAGAGGCCTTGTTTTATTGGCCGTCTGCATTGCATCCAAAACATGTTGAATTCAAGATGTCAACATATGATTTACTGTACAAGGCAAAGAAAGAGTCTCGAGTGAAACAAGGATTTTTAATATTATAAAACAAGAAATTAAAATATTATCATCCAGACCTGCACTTCGCATACTACTCTTTAGTCTCCTTCAGTGAATAATAGTTCTTAAAACATTCAACGTCTCAGTGGTACCTGTAGACTTATGTACATGCTGAAAGACAAGTTAGCTATTGATTTTTCAATATTTACAGAGTTCCTCCCACATTTATGTTAAACCTTTAAATTCCAGTATATCCAGCATATCTGATGTGCTAGTCATAAGTCAATGGTTCCATGATCTGGTTTGGCTGGCCTGCAGAGAAACGCTGATGATACAACATTTAACATCCCAGTTTTTAATGGGGATGTAATTAGTTGTATGTAAGTAGTTTAAACACACTCATCAGGTTAGGATTGGATATTCACCTACAGCAGTGACTAGTTGTTGTACATTTTTTCAAATGACACAAGTGGAATGAGCTCAGCTAGAGTTCACACACTTGAGCTGGGTCAACAGAGTAAACTGATAAAATGTAAACGAAACACTAACATTTAAATGTTGCTCATCATCATTTTTCATGGGAAGTCTTTCCAGCCACTCAAGTGTGGAGGTGTTTTCTTATCTCAGCTTGTTCCTCTAGGGAGGAACGTTTTACAGGAAGAGTGATATTTAATGATAAAACTTAGAGACATTTGTCTGGATATGAAACTGTTAGGAGTTGCCTTACTGGCAAGGTCACTGTTGTAGCTTAGTAACAAGTCTCAATGAGTTAAGGCCCTGATATACTCCAACGCAGACACGGACTCAGTTCTGTTTTTACTAAATTGTCAAAAATCTCCTTGAACCATCCGTTATACAAATCAGTGTTATTCTGCACCATTAGGAGAAGAGTACCAGTGATGAACCAGCCATTGTTTAAAAGTGAATGATTAGAAGTAGATTTTCTTTAGAGCAGAGAGGGTTTGTCAACTGTTGGAGGAAGGTGAGTTAAGATGAGACGAGCAGCGGTGCATGGCAAGAGACTGCACACTGAAAGGACTGAGGACACATTGTTTCCAGGAGGTCCTGTGTGACTCACGTGTGTCCTGTTTGTCTCAAAGAGTGGAAGTCTTCCTTGTTCTCGGCTTCCTGCAGGCCTGGTGGGGGTCCACAGCAGCGCTCTGCAGCAAGAGTCTGTGAGAACATTTCCTTTTGTCGAACAGAGGTACTGCTCCCCCGAGGGAGTATGTCATCAGGGGTTTACCCTCAGTGCTTTGTAAACACTTGGCAAGATGAAGTCATTGTTTGTTTCTCTTTTAAGATAGAAAATAGTTCTCACTCTTTGGAGCCTTTCATTTGTGTCCTTGAATTAATCTTCTGTCCTCAGGTTAGGCTTTGTTTGACATTTGTAGATTAGATGACTTTGCCTATTAATTATTATGCAGAAATTCATCTATGCAGTGGCACCATTTATGCTTTACCTACTTGTATATGTTGTTTATGTCAGGGCAGTGTGCAAACAGATGAAAAGATCTGATAAGTCAGCATATAAAAGAAAGTAAAATCATATATAAGCATTTTCAAAGCATGTCAGTAATAAATACAATACAGAAATATAGAATAATGTTATTCTAGACATTATGGTTTTCTGTGTGATGAAAATACACTGTGTGATAGGTATAAATACCAAAACAAATCTTGTCAAATAGTAATGAATGAAATGAAACCCAAAGCCTTTTGAAGTCCAAAATGTTCAAAATGTAGTTACAGGTTATGAGAAAGCCTGACATTGAAAGGGAAAGCTGCTTATTCTCTCATGTACACTTCTACTTTGTGTGAGGGTGTCAGAGGAAAAACAAGAGCCAGAGTGAACTGTACATCAAAGTGCTGCTTCCCCCCTTTTGAGTGGCCCTAACGTTTTCGGCCCATGCAAAGAAGAATGCTGGAAACTGGAGCACCAAATTGCTCTGTATACTAGTTAATTGCAGTGGCAAGCCATCACTAATCTAATGAGCTGCCGTTCCCGAGTTGCCTTGTGTCCCCTCTTCTTTCTGTGCCCTGAAAGAGTGGGGGTAATTGCGGACCTCAGTCGACAATGAATGATGAGTTTGTTTCACACAATAATAGCAGCGGGGGTTGGGACATGCTGAATAAGTGGGTCAGTATGCTGAAGAAAAGGGGATGCGCGGCTGACCCCCTGAAAGGAGTGGGGGGCCTGTTTTTGTGTCTTAAATTGAAAGCTGCATTGTGTTTTCAGTGAGCTGAAATCTGTGGAATTTCATTGAGGTTGAAAAATCGCCGTCACACTTTCTTGAGAAGATATGATTTTGCTTATTTTGAGTTCTTAATGTTCTGTAACAAAAGACGTCTGCACATTTGTAAGTGGATATGGTCTTTCGTGTCAGCATGTGCTGGTATGCAGAAAATGTAGAAAGATGAGGTGCGGTGAGCAGAGAGAAGGGTTTGTTTCCAAGAATGTCGGGGTCACAGTGGTGAATGTGCACCCTGCAGACCTCTTTCTTCACTCAGCTCCAGCTCTGTTACAGTGCACCCGCTCCGACCTGCGGGAGAGGCTCTGACCTTTTCATTTATGGCTCTTCGGGGTGCTGCAGTTGCATCTCCGTCTCCACAGCGCTCCAGATTCTCAGTGTTAGAGGCTTTAATATGTCTCACCCGTACCCTCCCTTCCTAACTGTAAAGACAGAGCCTTGTGCTTATCACACCATTTCCAGCTCTTATTATGTTTCACCTACAGCCCAGAGCCACAGTGTGTAACACGGCCACATTGTTATCACGCTCTCATCTGTAACCTCAATCCCGAATGCTGTATGTTTTCATTTCCTAACTCCACAGTTTCCACACAAGGCTCCACAGTGATCCCCTGCTCACCTAAATGCAGTTCATTTTCTGGCCTGCGCCGTTCTCGCCAGTATCTCTGCCTGCCTCTCGAGTAATCTCTGTCAGTGTGTGAACTGAAGTCTCACTGTCTGATCATCAAACTTACGCAGCCCAGAGAAGAGTTCCCCCTCAGGCTTGTTTTGAAAGTAAAAACTCCCGCATGAGTCTGTGTGTTTGATGATAGCACTATATTTCCCAGCGTAGCTTTAGGAGCTGATTTAGCAGGCGACTTAGAAAGAGGAGGATGGAGACGCTGGGCTGCGAGTGAGGAAGGAAATGATGGAGAGAGTTTCTGGATCTTGACAGAGACGGCAAAGAATTAGCCGTTTATCCTTGTTGAAATATTAGGTCTTCAAACAGCTTTAATGATAACTTTATAGATTGATGACATTAAACACTCTAAAAAAACGGGGAACTAAATGCCCAGCAGTTCAGTCAGAAAAGGTTCAGTTCAGAAAATGTCGCTACGTGGCCGTGTGAGGGTCACGTCTGTGTGAAACCTGGCAGTGGCCTGGATTTTTTTGTTTGTTGTTCCTTTACCTCACTGCCTGTGAGTGCTGATGGGAGCCTAATCTGCCAAAACAACTTGCAGGAGTCAAGTTAAGTACACATCTCTTTCTTGAGATGACCAAGAACATTTGAGACTAGCGGTGTTTACGTTCATCAAGCAGTTCTTTTAAAGGCAGTCGGTGTGTTATCTTGTGAAGTTGTCGGCGATTGTTCATTTTTCACATCATTCAGTTTTTTGTTTTTTACAATGTTTTGATGTTCTGCCGTCTTCAAACCCACATGACCATGAAATAACGAATCAGAATCAGACAGTCTGTTAGCATGTGAAATCACATTTTGATATTTTTAACTATGCCAGCTGACTGGTTGAGTACATGAATTTGGTTGAGTGTTGGTTGAGATCTCCATGTTCAAACTCTTGTGTGAGATGTGGATTTTGGGCTTTCCTTCTCTTTGCTCACAGGTTTATTCAAACCATGTCTTCTTTGGCCTGGATAACTGAAACAGAGTTTTCTCCCCTCTTTGTCTTTCTGCTGAAACTTTGCTGAGACTTTACTGAGCCTTTGATTGAGTTTTAGCACCGTGAAGCCTCAAAGTCAAAGTCTGAATCACACCCAACTAACATTGTTAATTTTGATTAATGCTCTGTAATTGATTTAATTATTTTTGTGGTACGTCTGTTACAGTGCTTCACTTCATATTTTCTGCCTTCACATTGCATGATCCAGTTTCACATTGGAGAAATTAATGGATTTAAAGATCTTTGTTGAATATTCTTGCAAAAACGAAAGGCTGTAGATTAGATGATCCCCAAGTTGTTAATATTCAGAGACATGAGATGACATCACAGACCATAGTTTGATCAAATCTGGTCCCAGGAAACCCAAACAATAAATGATTGCTTTTAGATATAATTCTGCACTGACTACAGTAAGTGTCCCTGCAGTCTTTGGGATGGAAGCAGTGAGTGACTGTACTGCTGGCCAGTGAGTGAAAAACAAGCAAAAATTAAACGGATGAATGTGTTTGCAAGCTGTGGTGCACTGTGATGAAGACGCATCAAAACATTTTCATGTCTTATAGCCATGCTTTTTTATACGATGATTGCAGTCGTGGCTGTTGTTGTCAGCAAATAGCATTTGTAGTGTCAACAGTCAAATTTGACTCTTTAGAGAGGGCTTAATAAAGTGATTTTTAGGAAGCGATTTTCTTACATTCTCTTTTTATTTAGTATTTATTTTAAATCAGAAACATCAATGTCTCTTAGAGCATCTGCATGGTCACAGTCTCACTAGTCTAGTAATCCCCTGTTATATCCCAACACCCCTGCAAGCTTGCAGTTTGGCTTTGCACAGAGCCTGTTTTAAAAGCAGGTTTCTGTTTCCATTTCTCTAAGGACGAGACAAGATTTGATTACCGTCCTCCTTTGACCAAAGAGATGCCAACGCTTCTCAGCTGTCGCGTTTTCATTTCTGCTTCAATCCTTCCTTTTAGTCCATGACAGGCCTTCTGTTCCAGTTAACCTCAGGTCTGGGTACCTTCTTTTATGAGGAATGCTGCTGTATTTGTAACACATACTTTGTGCTGGCAAAGCAAATCTATGCTTCTACACTGCCAAAGAAGTTTTTTTATTTCTTTTCCTGATATGAGGGTTAAGATCAGATAATGTGATACCACACAGGAAACGACTTGTGCTCTGAACGACCTTGGACCGTTTATTAATCCATGTTTGGATATGTGGCCTCCTTCCATTGAAGGCAAAGACGGCAATTTTTCTTTGACATAATGAGGCTACATCACTTCAGCTGTCAAAAAAAAAAGCTCAAACCCACAATAAGAAAAACAGGATCGCTGACTTCATTTTACCCTCCACCACCCAAACAGAGAGCAGCTGACTGGCCAGTAAACATAAAATACTGTGTCAGACACACACACAGACTAAACAGTTAAAATGCTCAGTATAGCCTGCCATGCATATTTTAGCAACTTTAGACAACAGGTGGATGTTGAAGCTACTTGTGTTGAACCAGTAGTACAATCTGCAGGTGATGGTGAGGTGGAGGTTTTAGAAAGGTTGGTCTTAACGGAAGAATCTTACAGATTGTTTTGTAGTACGCAGAAGGAAAGTTAAATATCAACTGTCTGTTCAATATCAAACAGATATCAGTAATATATGACATTTGTGAGTGAGATAAGTTTGACAGCACAGGAAGGAGGAAACGACTGAGAAGCGGGAAACATGTGACTGAAGAATGACAGCAGGAAGAGCAGGAAAGAGAGGGGATTCACCAGTAGTAAAAAAGAGAGAGAGGAAATGTGAGCGAAAACGTCCTCCTAACGTTTGCAGAAGCTTCATTTTGTATCAGCCAATCAATTTGTCCGAGTTGCTGTGAGCCCGTTATTGTAAGTGAAATCACAGTTAGCATGTTTTTGCAGCTGCTGTAGAAGGAAGTCATGTGTTTCTGGAAACAGCTTATCATCAGCAATTTAACAAAGAGCATCCAGCAGTAATACATTTGACTTGATGTGATAACTGTTGTTTTTGTTTGGGATATGAATGACAAAAGAATTGTCTAGACCTTGAGATGGTTGCATCCAAAATACTTGATTTCCAAACCCAATTTAAAGCAAGTAGTGCATTAAATTAAGTTTGAGAAGGACTCCAAGTCTTATATATTGCTTTTTAACATCAATAAATTATCACACCCATTTGAAAAGTAGTAGTGTAATGAGGATAAACATGTTACATTGTGTTACAAGTGTTTTCAGAGTTTGCCAGGAGGTGGACTGGCAGGGGAGAAACATATGGAAAAAATACCTCCATGTTTGTCTTCGAAACACAAACGCATGCAGAGCAACATCAGGGGGAGGCGAGAGAAATGACAACATGTTAGCAGCTGGTGTAGTGATCTTAATTTGGAGAAACTGCCTCTCTATTTACAGTAATTCTGAGCAATATTTGAAAATACCGCATAGCACCTTTTAATGACTTGTGGACGTTGTGCTAAAGACAAAAGCAGCTGCACAATAATCTTAACCTGCTCATAGCGGCAGATTTCTTGCAGCTGTATTTATTTTTAGACCATCAGCTCTTTTGTTATGTTGGAAGCTGATTTGGTGGGAATAACTGAGAGAGCCAAGATTTCACCACAGCACACGACCTGGGACACATGCTTCACTTTCAGCAATCGTGCTGCGCTTCAAAGACTGCACAAAGTTAGTTAATGTGCAACTTTAGACAAACAGTTTGAGTACACATGGGGACCCAAGTCAAACTTTGAGTTCAGGTAGAGGAGGAAAAAAAGGACTAGCTGTATGAATGTAGAATATATTGCCATATATTCTTCTGTGATATTGTACTAATACACTGAAGTCAGCTTGTGTTGCCAACCTCTTTGTCAAATTTGTATTTAAAGAGGTGATAAAAATTGTATTAAATAGACAAATTAAACAAATTATTGTGTAATAGCTGATAAAGTGTTTGTTTTGTTAGTACTAATCATTCAGTGATTGTTAGGTAATCTTTAATAATGCTTTTAATTAATTATTAACTTTTTGTAGAAGTGAAAAAGAGAAGAATCAAGCAAGTGAGAAATTAGTCGGCTAATAGGTCATTTTAATGATTCTTCTCGTGTATGTGATTGTAATATTAGAGGTGACATTTATGATTGTCTTACAGTTGAAGAAAAGTTGATCTTTCCTCAAGTGGTTTTAACACTTCAGTTCACAGACATTGCTGTCGTCACTGCTTCCTCTCACAGACAGCAGCAGGGTCTCCCTCTTTCTGTCTGGGTGGCTTTGCCCGTGTTTTTAACTTGTATGACCCAGTGTGGGAAGTGGGACAGGCAGAGAAGTGTGAGGACTGAACTTGTTGTGTGTGTTGTTAAAATGGAGCACTGACACAATCCTGACTCTTATCAATGCTTTATTATTGTAGTGAAAGCTGTGTTTAGCCCAGTATCCCGCCCAACCTCCTTTTTCCATTTCCATGAGCTTCTGCCCTCAACACAATCACAGTACACTCAATAAAACCACATAGATTACCTAATGTTTTAAATGGGTAGAAATATTAATGTAAACCTCCTAGAAAATGACTTCATGACATTCATCAGAAGGAACTTGATCATAACAACATGGACACTGATGCAATTATTGATCATTTTAGGTGGAAGACCAGTTAGTAGTATTTGTCAGCTATAAAATTGTTATGCGATTGATTTTAATACAACAGTCCTGCAATAAATTCAACCTTCATGGAAATTATAATGTTCAGGTTTTGGTGAAATGGATGTTAATTCAACTTGTGTTTTGGAGACTGTAGTTTGAGGTGTTTCTAATATTTACAGTAATTTGCCCTCTTTTATACAACATCTGCAATGTTTGCAGTTGTGATTTACTTGCTGTAAAGTCTTATTTTATTTGTCTGCTATTTGATATCTTAATTCTCATTTGTTTGGCTAATCTTGAAACAGTGTTATCTCTGGATTTATTGAGTCTGTATAGGGCTTCTCGCTCCTTTGACCAAACTAAATGACCCAGTCAGGCAGAGATGAGGGCGGCTCTGTGGTGACGGGGGAAAACAGGTCTGACTGGCCTGCCACCACTAAAGCAGGGAGGCATCCGTCACCTTTCTAGTACAGGAGGTGCAACTATTCACGCACGATGGCGACCAGACGAGCTGACCAAGGAGAGCCTTTTACCTTAGTCACAAAGGGTATTAAGGGGTGAAGAGTCGTAAAACTTTGGATTCCAGCAGAAATTAAATTTTGCATTTGTAAATAAGTTACCACATTCAAAACCTCCTTCAAATGCCCAGTGACACTAACTACAGTGCTATAACTCACAAAACTATAAACTTCTGCCCGTTGCAGTTAAAATCTCATGACAGCTAAAATCTGCTACGATAACCTGTTTCTACATCGTGCTTTTTAAAATATATCAACGTCAAAGGAGCCCACAATTTATGATTTCCTCTTCCTGCTGATTGTGATGTAATTTAGCAGGAAGGTGTCTGCTGTGGCACTTAGCACAAAAAGGTACTGCTTGAGAATAACAAACCAGTTTTTAGTTCCACTGTTTGTATTGATGCATTTTTCTGTGCAATCTTTCATCAGTGTGTCACCAGCTGGGTTACAAGTCACTCAGTTGGTTCTTCAAAGCAGAAGGGTGTGTGTGTGTGTGTGTGTGTGTGTGTGTGTGTGTGTGTGTGTGTGTGTGTGTGTGTGTGTGTGTGTGTGTGTGTGTGTGTGTGTGTGTGTGTGTGTGTGTGTGTGTGCACGCTGTACCGAGATAAACAGGAAATTGCCAAACCAGTTTCCTAACATTTCACCTAAAAGTCTCGTTTCCAAACAAACCTTTACAAGTCATTTCACTACCAGCGCTGTCATTCACTGGAAAGGTGTCATCGTAACTGAAACCTGTTATCTGTTGTACTGATTGAGTCGTGTGCTGTCAGTTTTCTTTGTCTCTCTGTCCTTCTCTGGCACACATGTATTTCCGTCTGTCTCCTGTTCATTCTGTCCTGCGCAGCACGCCACCCTGTAATGTTGGAGCCAAAACCCAGTCTTCATTCATAAGTTAACTCCGTCACTGCTACTGCCACAAGTGCAGACTAACACTGTACACCAGCTTGTGGTTTGTAGTGGTCACAAGATGCATCTAAAAAGCCATCTCACAGCTGTATATCAGGTGGAAAAACTCTGAATCTAGTGACACAGGACACTTTGTGTGGGCCTCAGTCAGCAGAAGCTAATCAAAGCTCAGCTTTAGTTGCCTTCATTTGTGGTTTATAATGAACTGTGAGAGAATTACAGGAGGACATTGTTATTCTGTGTCTCCACAGCAACAAAATTTCAGTGAGAAACTGAGCACTTCAAATAGCTTTTTGTTGCATGAGGCATTTGAAAGAGTCTCAAATGTTCCATCATGCATCTTTGTTCCACTTTCTGTTGAGTGTCACAGACTCCTGCTTCCTTTTGTACTGTGCCTCATGTCTTGTTCCTATGTGCAGAGCAGCGCAGCAGTGGTCCGTGAGAAGGCTGAAGTGGAGGCAGCCAAGGGTGCAGTGGAGGGCCAGGCAGGACGGCTGACCCAAGAGGCCGAGCGGCTGCGCAGGCGGGCGCAGGAGCTGGAAAATGAGGTGGCCAAACTTAACCGCATCATCGACGAGGCCAAGCTACAGGAGAGCAGGCTGGGGGACAGAGTTGGCCGACTGGAGGTGAGGGGTCAAGATGCATAATGAGGGAGTCAGTCACAGAAGTGCAACTGATGCTAGATTAATTATTTTTTTGCTGGTTTATTTCTACACTGGCACTGTTGCATATTGTACTATGAAAGTGTTATATGCCACAATGTCCACTTAACAGAGAGAGAAAAAGCAATTGGAAGAATCTTTGGCTGAAATTAAGGAGCAAGAAGAGGAGATGTCACGTGCCAATCGAGCGTTGACAATTCGGTTGGAGGATGTGCAGGTGGGATTAGCAACACTGCACCACACTGCATGTAGAGAAATGTGGATTTCTATCACAAGCACGGTTTGACATCTTTTAATATTGTGTCCTTCCATAGAGGAACTTGACCAAACTGAGCAATGAACACAAGGACTTGGAGGAGAGGTTACAAGAAGAGAGGACTCAGAAGGAGCAGTTCAAGCACATGAAGAACGACATTGAGGAGGAGAGGAGGTTGCTGGACCGTACAGTGGAGAAACTCCAGAGGGAGGTGAGTGTACTTGAGTTGGTAGTACAGTAACATTCATCCCAGAAGACATCGCAGGAGTAGTAGTTATTTAGGCAAAATGCGTTCATTTATTCATCTTTGAGTCTAATGAATCTCTTATCAGTCTTTCTTTTGTTTTTAGCAACAAGTAGCAGGAAGTCCAGAGAACCTTTTTTTGCTCTTGAAGATGTTGGTTTAAAATGCCAAGTGGTTTTAACATCACAGGGTCTTCACCAGGGTGGAAATAGTAAACATCCCTGAATAACATTGTCTTTTCTATTACCATTGATCACTTATGTGTTTTAAAGAGATTTGAAAGGATTTGTGTATTCAATGCTTCTTTTCTCACATTTCTTTCTGTCTTTGTCCTGCAGATGAATGATATTGTGGATGCATCCCAGTCGTCCACTCGGGAGCTGCAGGAGCAGATTGATATTTATAAAGAGAAGAACCGGCGAGAGCTGACGGAGCTGCAGAGGCTTCTGAAAGAACGAGGACTGGAACTGGAGAAGTACCTACTGGCTACCAAAACCCTGCAAGACGAGGTACAGTGGGGCTACGTCAGCCTCATCTAACGTAATGAGCACAGATTTGAATGCTGACACTACTTTTATGGTCAGAGTGGTCAAGTCGAGGCCATCATTAGTCAGTCCAACCGAGCCCTCCCATGCAGATGATGAGCCATTGTTCTGACTCCACCAGTTTGACCCCCTCCTTTCAACATCATCCTTTCCTTTCAGAGAGTGATGTCACCACTTAGGCATTTCTGCTCCCTGCTGTTCTCTCAAACCCAAAACATAGTATTAAAGTGAAGTAGTTGAGCCGAGTCAAGCTGTAGAAAATCTCTGTTCTTTATTAAAATCAATGTTTACACTGAGTTAGAATTAAAAGGAAAATGTGGAGAATGCCTTCATAAATCCTTTGATTTGATCCTTTGTGTGGCCACAACACCATAATGGTGAAACTTGTGACCGCTCTGCATTGTTTGCATTTAGGCAATTTATCCTTGTCAGCAGTTTGGAATGTGATGAATGTTTTTGTTGAAAGTAGAAATAGATGAATGTGAATAGTTTATGTTAGAAAGAGGGTGGCTTATGTTGTTTTATTTATCTATCAAACATTTATTTAAGGAGGAGGGGCAGTTGAGATTGTATTTATGGTGATCACACAGAAACTGTTTTATAGTTCAGTGAAAGCAGAAATGCTTTGTGAGATATAACAGAGTTGAGGGAGGAAAGGGCCGTAGCAACAAAGAGGTAATACAGATAACAGTATGTAAAAGATCGCTGGTTAGCAGGTTAGCATTCATCTGCAACTATCTGAGACCATGTGAATCATAGTATCTGTGAATAAGATATAGTTTATTGTTTTTTGCTCATTTCAGACCCAGAGGCAGCAAATATAACAGAATAATTTAATTTGGAGGTGTTTTCTTACTTTTCTGTAGGTGTGATGAACTGATGTTATGATGCTGTCCTTCCACTGATTTGTAGGACAAACACGTTGCTGTTTTCCAGAGCTGGACGCCAAATATAAACCTGACACTGTCTGTTTTAGTGAGTTCAAATTGGGATGTGTTGAATTTGGATGTGGTCAAGAAGAGGATGAAACAAAAAGAAAGAATATTTAATACACATAGTTTTTGACCACTAGTGGTGCTGTGAAACAATGTTTAGTTTTGTGTTGTACCAACATGCACACTGGGACAAAAACACACCATGAGCACAGGGGTGATGTGAGACACATTTCTGCTGACTTCACAGGGCTCTAACGGTTGTTAGAGGTAATGTGCCCTAACAGGAAGCAATGTGCCAATTAAGGAAGAGGGGAAGATGACTGTAAACAAGCCGATGTAAACAATGCAGATTTAAAGAAAAATTGAAAAAGGGTTTGCAAATGTTTTATGGGGTAGGAAATGCATTCAGTATGTTTGTTAGGGTACATTGTGTGTATCCTTAAGGCCTAACTGTAACCCTGTAAACAAAACCGTGTCTGTTTATAATGAAAACTCCACTGGGTACCTTTTTTAATAGAGGTTTTGGCAGACGGATCCTGAGTTTAAGCTCAAGAGGCTTCATAGCGAAGAAAAAAAGAAGAGTATTGACATTTCTTTCTCTGGGAGGAACTTTCTTCTGGAACCTGTAGTCATTACTTTCAGCCTTTATTTGACATGCACAACATGCTGCCACTCAAAGGACAAGGTCGGCATCCTTATTTTCTGTCTGCGTTCGTGCTGATGTGTCTTTGTCCAGCTGGTGCACAGGAAGAGGAGGATGTCAGTGTTGTGATATCATTGTTGTGAAAGCTGTGCTGGCAGGATTCACGTCCTCCTCCTCCACCACCTCTCCTGAGTAACTGATTGCTCTGGACTGTGAGTCCACTTTTCCAGCTGCTCTCAAATGCCCCGTCCGTCTCCACCCATGTGAACTTGCCAGACAGTCACTAAAATGACAAGTGTTGGCCACATATTGTGCTTCTTTTTCAAGAGAGACCTGGCCAAGAAGGCAGTGTCATAGCAGGTTTCACTCCCTAGACCTGCTTTATTCGTTTGTTAATACAGCAATTTATTCATTTCCAAATGTGCCTACTGCTGTTCAGCGCCGGAGAGAGGGTTTAGCAATTATGCCATTACACCTATTACTGAGTCTTTGTATGTTCAGCTCTAGCTCCATGGCTTAAATTAGGACTTATTTAAGTATTTACATGATGAAATATGTAACAATTCTGCACTAATGGCCAAATATTTGTTCTGGGTGAGAAATAAGGGCAGATGATGAATTTTCATTGTCTTAGCGTTAAGCAGTGGGGGCAATTTTCCAGCTGTGGGGGGCACTGCTGCTGAATGAACACAGGGGGAAACACACTGGATTCATCAGTCATTCAGGGGAACCATATAATAATTTCCCTAAGCAGCAACTAAATTGTTGGTCATCGCTGCAGCGGTAATGCTTGATAAGAAGCAAGATGACATATCAACGAAGGAGATGGACTTTCAAACAGGACGGCCGGGTTTAATCCACACTTACTGTATTTAGAACATGCGGAGGGTCATTTTGAATGAGACACTGAACCTGCTCAGTTTCACTGATCTTCAGGGATCAAAAATGTGTCAGAGAATATTTTCAGTAAAAAGATGAGATCTAGGTATTTATACAGGATAATCAAAGGTGTTAACAATAAGCAATGATGTTTCAGGGTTTTTCCAGGTGTTGAAGTATGTTGATGCATTTCGTTTCAGTTGTCACACCAGGAGGAGGACCTGCGACTGTGTCAGAGGGAACGAGACGAGGCTGTGCTCAGGGAGAAGACGCTGGAGGAAAAGGTTCGCGATCTGGAGGTGGAGGCCGAGACCAAGTCCCACGCTAAAGAAGACAAAGCTCGGCACATCAAACTCATGGAGGTGAGTAATGATAAAGGTTTTGTAATTAGTAGACGTGAAAAGGCCTTATGACGTCATTTAGGAGACTTGAACACATCAGTAAACCTCAGTTGTCAATAGTTAATCTAAATATTTATAGAAAACAGATTCACATAGCAACACTCACTGACCGGACGGATGTAACTGCTTTGTTTTGCAGGACAGGATTGCTCAGCTGGAGTTGGACCTGGATGAGGAGCGTCACAGTGGAGACCAGCTGATGGACAGGATAGACCGAGGAAGAGAGCAGGTACAACACACACACTCAACACATTCTCATTATCAGAGCTCACCTGTGTGAGTGACCTGCTGTCCATGTTCACGTATGTTCACACAGACGTGTCTCTGTTCCATTTCAACCTGTAAATGATATCCAGATCTCCTGTTGCTTTGTCTTCCACCTCTAACATCATGACCGCAATCACTAATCTCTGAAGGAAACCAACATGTGATCTCCACAAAACAATTTCAGGTCTCAAATGCAGTCCTGAAAGAGTCGATTCACATGATTCACATGCAGCTTGATGAGTTATATCAGTGCTCTCTCAGGTGTGTGTGTGTGGTGTGTGTGTGTGTGTGTGTCTTTACATGTAATATCCACACTCCAAAAAAAACAGTTTATTTCTGGTCTGGGTGAAGCGACAGGGTTATTGCTTTGTAAGATGATCTTGCATAATCATTCATGTTGGCGGCCTGCCAGCGTGGTCTAAGAGCATCCATCCAATTTTCATGCATCAGCCTCAAAAGACCCTTCTTAATGCTCCGCCTGAGCCAAAATATGCGAGCTGCCAAATGTCTCAAGTTTTCAGGTTGTGGAGTTCACTTTGGAAATTACGCTCAGTAACTTCATCTTGAGAACAAATCCAGTTCTTGTGCTTGAAGTCAGTTTTTATGTCCTTGCAAGCAAATGCTCTAGTTTTCCTTCCTCCCTGATAAAGCTGCTGACGGAGGCACTGTGAAGTAAGATTTAGATAAAGTACATGTGCTTTTAGGATAGCTGTTTGTTCGTGGGAGAGTGCTTACTAATCAGAGGGAGGATGTTGGTTCTGGAGTTTTTGAAATAACACTGCTTCATTGCAGTTCATACTAATGTATGGCACGTCCAACGGTCAGAGTTTCATGGCACCTTTGCAACTCCTTTTATATGAAATGTGAAACTATGAGCTCCAAAAACAGGCCTGTAAGATTTGGCTTGGTTACAGGTTCCTCTCAGTCTGGAACTGACACAGATTCAAAGGTTGAGACCAAAATTTCAAATTAATGTGCGTGGCGACATCAAGAGAGGCTTAGTGTTGAGTGGAGTATTTAAATCTCCTTAAATGGTTTCCCTTTTTAAAAAATTCCTGGCCAAGAGAAAAAGACTGGCATTGTGACAAAGTAGCATTGGTTCAGCATGAGGCTGAGGTCGGTTGTCAAGGCAACACTCGAGCTTTGTGTGGTTGAGTGCTAGTGGTGTGTGTTTGTGCATGCGGGTATGTGCTGGTGTGTGTGCTCTAATGTTTGTGGGGAGGAGGAGGAGGAGGAGAGGGGGCGGGGGGTGTATGGCTATGGGGTGGAGGGGTGGAGGTGGTGGGGTTGCAGCAGAGGCAGCAGGAAGAACACCTGCGTCTCTCCTGGCACCAGGTGCTCCTCTCCTGTCTAAATGAGAGTAATCTCCCCTCTCCTCTCCTGCCATCTCTCACAAAGCAGATTAGTTTCGCTGTATGTTCCAGTCTGCTGATTCAGCTCCCTGAAGCACTGTGCTGGGTGCACCAGTTATATGGGCCATCGTTCATCAGAGCAGCCCACTGTCACCCACTAATTGGCATAAAATATCACCAATTCTAAGCTCCCCTCACAAAGAAAGAACCATCACCTCTGTATCGATTAGTGTTCATCCTCCCTTCTTTTGAACTAGGCTATCACTGAGCAGTCGTGCTCATGCAGTAAGGCCTCTCTGAGGAATAGTTTGACATTTTGGTGTATGTGCTCATTTGCTTTCTTGCCACACTCATATCTGTATGTTAAATAAAAGGCTAGCAGCCAGTTGTCTTAGCTTAGCATAAAGACTACAGGGGCAAAGCCTGGTAACAAAAAGTTTGGAGGTGCTCAATTTTTGTCACCTTTGGGCAGAGTCACCCGTGTTTCCAGTCTTTATGCTAAGCTAAGCTAACTGGCTGCTGGTGGTAGCTTCGTATTTTTTGTACAGACACGAGAGTGGTATTGATCTTAACTCTCTGCAAGAAAACAAACAAGCACATCAACCATGTTGAAATATCCCTTTAATGTTGTATAATCACACACCTCTCACACAAAGTATTTCCAAGTTTAAAACAAATATTTTATATATAGTTTAACAGCACACAGCTATATTTTCTTTACAGAAACTGTCATTATTAATTTTTTTACCACAACCCTGTGTCACTGAGAGTTTACATGAAGATCTCGACAAAAAGTGGAATGCAGCCAAACAAGAAAATCCAGTTTACCAATTAAATGAGGCCGTTTCAGCCTTAACTCCTCTATTGTTTAGCATTTTGACTCACTGAGCGCTACAGTGGTTTCTGTTGTGAGTGAGTCTCAGACAGTGCCTGATAATAATTGTCACCAGACTGTGTGGGACCGTAGCGATGACACTGTCTGGACTCGGCTTGACAGGTGGAGCAGATGAGGAATGAACTCCTGCAGGAGAGGGCTAGCAGACAGGACCTGGAGTGTGACAAGATGGCTCTGGAGAGACAGGTACACACTCTCCTGTCTGGAGGAAAACAGCTACACACAGTGCTACTCTACAAAGTCACAACAAAGCACCAACTCATTTCATTCATATGTCTTTTCATCATTTTCATTCGGTCGTATCCATCCTAACATCCATTTCCAAGTCGTATTTTTGATACACTGATATGATTGTGGTATTTGACCAGCACCTCACTCCTTCTCTTTGTGACCTCTGTAGAACAAAGATCTGAAAAGCAGAGTGTCTCATCTAGAGGGCTCCCAGAAGTCCAACAAAGAGGGCCTGGTAGCTCAGCTGGAGGATCGCATCCAGGAGCTGGAGGAGAGACTGGAGGGGGAGGAAAGGTGAGATGAAGGCTCAGACTGAGAATAGAGATGATGTGTGCTGAAGTTAAGGTGATGGAAGAGGGAAGGCTGACTGAAAAGTAGAGAGGTTCATTATGTTGGTTATGACAGCCAGGTTTCAAATGAAAGTTAGAGTTGTACTTGAACACGGATGGATTTAGGCTACAGTGCTGGAGGTTATTTAGAAGGAGTCACTTTTTGTAAAGACCACAACTAGCTTATTGATTTAAATCATGCAGATCCACTATACAGTGACTTTTAAATCATTTTCTTATTCAGATTAATCGTCCAACTCTGGGTAACCAAACCTTGTAGAGTATCAGACCAGCTGTTAAATCTTTAATGTATGATGATGCATCGCGCTGCATGTGTTTCAGGGAGCGCGCCAACCTGCAGCTGGTGAACCGCAGGCTGGAGAGGAGGGTAAAAGAGATGATGATGCAAGGTGAAGAAGAACATCACTCAATGCAAGATCAAAAGGACCAGGTATGTAATACACGCTCTGGGGCTCAGACTATCAGTCATTAAACTCAATTCACTACAGACCTTGAATTAAGTTAAAAGTCCCGACATTGAACCCTTTTAACCCTGCATGTGTTGATTTCTTCTTGAAGTTGAATCTGCGTCTCAAGGCCTTGAAACGGCAGATGGATGAGGCCGAGGAGGAAATCGACCGACTGGAGCACAGCAAGAAGAAGCTGCAGAGAGACCTGGATGAGCAACAGGAGGCCAACGAGCAGCTCCAGAGCCAGCTCAAAGCTCTGCGAAGTGAGATCAGGTAGGCAACAATATCCAAGTGTCCAATTTTTCATCCGTAACAGACAGAGCAATGTTTTAAAATAAGATGTGTTACAACAGTGTCCTGGTTATAACATTGTTCTGTCTCATCCAGGCGTAAGAGCACCTCTGCTCCGCTGCTCAACACTCTTGACGACGATGATGACGATGACGTCAGCACCGATGGGGAGACGTACTTCAGTTCATCATTGGGGTACAAGCGCTCCTCGAGTCAGGACAACATGTTGTCCACCTTCACTTTGTAAACGACCCCCGAGGTCGAGGACAAAGCTGCTTTAAATGCATCACTGTTGGACCAAACGGCTGGAGATCCTTGCCATGTGCTTTTGAACAAAACTGTAGATATTACACCGAAACATCTGTGAGACTTTCCAGCTAAGTGAGATCATTTGAAATTCACTTCAACAGAGTTCACATAATTCTCCGGGATGTTAATTCTGTGTAAAATCTCGATGTCCATAAATTCACAGTATTATTTGAGCAGCTCTGAGATTAATCAAGGTTATGATGTTTTAGCCCGTCCCACAGAAATTAAATGTATATACTGTTTAAATTTGGTAATTTTACATTCCCACATTAAGTCTTGTAAATGTGTCAGCTCTATTCTCAGTTGGTTTTCCTTTGTTAACAAATGGCATAAACATGCTTGTCAATGATTATTCTAGCATTAGTAGACTTGAAAACGCACTCTTTAATGCACTGTAAAACAGTGCAACCAGTACTGCCTTTGTGAAGAAGTTATTAACCCCTACTTTTTTATGCCTATCAAATATGTTAAATTTACATACAGTATCTGAATATAAATGTTTGTATCATTCAGTTAAATAAAATATATTTACCTTTTTTTTTTTATGAATGAAGACAAAATCCGAATATATGAAGTGAGGAGTGCCAGGATGTATGTTTTTTTTATTTATTCATGGTTAAATATATAGAATCCTGGCTCAGTGAGGGTTTTTAGGGAACAGTAAATGAGGGACTTTGTACACAACCATTTTTATACAGTTTTATATGGTTTGATGACAAATAATAGATCCATGAAAATTTTATCAACAGGCAGTTGTTACTCTAATAGTAGTCACATCACAGTATTACTTATACATCTACTGGAAAAGGCTGCTTAATGCAATCATGTGTGAGTAAATTTACTTTATTTTGTCTTTTCTGTGATTATTGTTTCCGAGTCAGACTTATAGCAATTACAGCACTGAACAAAGCTGCACATCACTGAAGACATTATAATACTGGAAACATTGTTTTGTGCCACCGTGTGCAAGAACATGTGCGGGGCCTCCTGTAATTTTCCTTGAACCGAATGAGGGAATTTCTTCAGTTGAGATAAACTGTCAATTGATGTTTTGCTACACTGTGATGATTTGCACTCTCTTCCGGCTGAATATGCCCGAGTCTGATGCCTGTGGAGGGAGAGTGGATTGAGATACATTCCTGCCACTACCTCTGTACACATTTGTATGTTCATAAATCCTGCTGAGACTAAAATAAAGTTACTTCCACTTACTCTCACATGCTTTTTCTTTGTTGAATAATTCCTGGAAACTGATTTGAACCTTTTAAGATCCGTTCCAGACTTGTTTTAAGTGGAAAAAAAAAACATAGGACTCTACAAATATTCATCTATCAATACATTTACATATAATTAGTGGTGGAGGAAGTATGCAGATCTTTTACTTAAGTAAAAGCAGCAATATCGCTGTGTAAAGGTACACGTACAAGTCCTGCATTATAAGTTTTACTCAAGTAAAAGTACTTCAGTATTATCAGCAAGATGTGAGACTACAAAGTAATTCAGATAAATGTACTGAAGTAAAAACTATTTCTCTCTGAAATGTAGTGAGGTAGAAGTGGAAAGTGGAAATACAAGTACCGTATAATTGTACTACAGTACAGTACTTGAGTGAATGTATTTCCCACCACTAGTTTTGATGGAGATGATTCGATCCCGTGATCACTGACTTCACTCATCCTCTGATAAAATCTCTGTGGGGTCAAAGCAGCTGCGTCAATAGCAGCTCTTTATCTTTAATTTCGTGCTCAGCGGGTCAGTATTTTTCCTGCTGGAACAAATGAAGCACATGCATCCTGTGTTTGGGCCCTATCACCTTTCAATGCACAGCTTTGACCTCCTTCGGTCTCTGGGGTGAAAAAAAAAACATTGATTCCTGCTGCAGAGCTGGAGCACACAGCTGAAAGTGTATGTTTGTAATTATTTTAGGTCACATTGTAGATTTCTGTTTTTACTGTGATATTAAGTCTTTTTCTGTTTATCAGTTTCAAAAAAGCCACATTAAAGAATAATAAAACATGAAAACTGGGGTCCCAGTGTGAAAACTTTCTTTACATTCGTATCTACAGCTGACTACAGCAGAACAAGGAGGTGAATAGACTGGGCTTTGTTACCCCCACTGGCTGACGGGCTATTGTTGGCAGGTCGTGACCTTCATTTGTTGCTATTCTATGTGGAACAAACAAATCAACCTTTCGAGTGCCACAGTATTATCTCTCCCTCTCTTGTGTCAAGCCAAGCAGTAAACTAATAGGGCTGCAGGCTGGACGGCTTAAGAGGGAAAAAGTTGTGCGCGCTTAACAAGGTGATCATTCTTGGGATTCCTTTATGTGCTTGAGTGACTTCAATCGAGTGACTGCTGAGAAATAAAGAGGTGGACAGCTGAGAGAGAGTTGTCTTGGAGGGAACTGTGTCTGTTTTCTAATGTGAAGCGGTGGATTTAGAGTTTTTACTTTTCACACAGAGCTCTCTATTTCACAGTTGTAAAAAGGAAACATACAAGTTTTACAAGTCTTACAGGGATCTAGAGCGAAGGTGGACAGAAAAATGTTGTGAAAATGTCACAGTGCCATGCTGCCCCCTAGCTGTAATAAAGGTAAAAAGAAATACAAAGTGTCATAGTTTCATAGTCTCTAGGTGAGATTTTCCAAAAACTAAGAGGTGATAGAAGATCAGAAATAATACTAACAATCAATATAACTATCAATGGAAAGACCTGTTTCTGAGTTACTTTTATGTATGAGCATTAATAATGAAGTGGTAAACAGTAAATGGTTTGTAAGTGGGAGTAACGTCTGTTTTTTATCACCAAACCGAGCTGTCTGACCTCTGCAGACCCAGAGGGACAAAAAGGGGGAAAGACTCCCACGTAACTCTCACATACTCCCATCTTGATAATGAGTGGCTTACTAGAAGACTTTTGTGAGTGATTGTGATTCATGGCTGGTTTACTGACTATAGTTAAAAGCTGGATGACCTGTTTGTAAGTTCAGCCACCTTTACATGCTCTGGTTTGACTTGTCAAAATCTTATTTTTAGATCAACAGCAAGTTTTACTGTGTTTTTGTTTTCAGTAATGCTCGTAACATTACTCAGATTCTGTACAATAACACCAAGTTAAACGTGCGTTGGACACCTCAGGCAGTGAATACTTCAGTACAGCAGGACAAACCTGCTTTCAGGGTTTGTGTGTTTGGAGTCACTGTCAAGTATCTCAACTCTGTTATGATCAACACAGAGTTTTGTTATTTAACTCCTATGTATTTTACACTGCAGAGTCCGTTTCTGTGAAGTAACAAAGGGGGCTTGTGCTCAGGAATGCGATCAATCATGTGAAGGACGTCGACTTCTGTTGGCATCATAAATGTCAGTAAAACAAGCAAACTGATTCATAGATTCAGATTAAATAACCTGACAGAGAGGGGGAATAACATCATTGATCCCTGACACAGTAAAGGTCTTAAAATGGGAACTATCCCTCCAGCAAATCAAACATCAGCAACCAACCAGTCCAACGAGCCCAGAACAAGTGATTAATTAGACATGTGATTAATTAGAACCTGTTATAGATCCAGTTATTGTCATTTCCTTTTATTTTGGCATTGAGTCTTTCCATTGGAACAACTCTAATTTCTCTAAACCATCGCGTTACAGTAGGAGGTCAAGGATGGGTTTACATTCTTTCAAGTCTATCTAGTCCTCATTTTGTGCAAAAATTAATTCCACAGTTCGGCCAAAGATAATGAGGCTTCATATCGGCTTCAGCTGAACTTTGGAAGTGTTGAGTCCCCTCATCACTTGAAAAATTGCTTTAAGAGGGAATGTCTTTGCGTGACAAACAAACAGTGACCAATAACACTTTCTATGTACATATGGAAATGTTAGTATTGTTTTAAGACAGACTTGAAAGAATATGAACCCGTCCTTTAAAGAGTACACAATGCAAAGAAAAGAAGTTTGTACAGCAGCTTTGAACTATGTGAGTAAAAGGTCCCTTCTTTATATGGCAGCCCAAGTAAAAACATTTAGCCTCAAAACTGAACAAATCTCTCTGGATATAAATGACCAGAACTTTGCTATATCTGAACAACCCCAAAAGAAATGAAAAGAAGTCCCAACTGCTTTTAAAGGCTGCTTCACATTAATGAAGACTGTGCATCATTGTGAAGCTGTGTCATTTTATCAGTGATGGCACATTTGTCCGTCAACAGTTGCACTGGTGCTTTTCTGTCAAGCAGTCACTAAAACACAAGTCAACCTGAATTCCACAGCTGCAGGGATGTTGAACACACAACAGCTATTGTTGTTGGTTTCAACAGAAAAATCCTTCACAATCAACGGCGACCAAACAGGAGAGAAGATCAAACACATGTGACCTGTATGCAGCAACAAACAATACACGCAACTTACTACTGGCACACAATGAACTCCTAACGATCACTATCTTCTAGTGGTGGAGAGAGTACTCAGATACTTTACTCAAGTAAAAGTACTAATACCACACGGTAAAATACTCCATTACAAGTTTAAGGCATGTTACTTGAATAAAAGTACTTAAAAAATATACTTAAAGTATCAAAAGTAAAAGTATCTCAATGTAGAAAAATGTCCCCTGAGAGTATTGCTATTATATGACATTATTGGATTGTTAATACTGATGCTTTAATGTGTCAGCAGCATTTTAATATTTTTTTTTGAGCCAAGTTTTAGCTGTTCTTTATAGGGCTGCAACTAATGATTATTGCTATTACTGATCAATCTGCTGATTATTTCCTTGATTAAACAATTGATTCTCTGGTCTGTAAAAAGTCAGAAACTTCAGTTCCCTTCACAGTTTCAAAGAGCTCAAAGCTTCAAATTGTTTGTTGTTCAATCAATAACATTAATGCATCGCCCAAACCCCCAAATTGCTCAGTTAACTGTAATTTAAGACACGGAAAAGCAGCAAATCATCACATTTAAGAAGCTGGAACCATCATTAAACTATAACAATGCATCAGATTTTATAACTTCCTCATATGTTTTATGTGTACAATCTTAATATGAAGCGTTACTAGTAACTAAAGCTGTCAAATGATTGTGGTGGAGTCAAGAGTACAATATTTCCCTCTGAACTGTAGTCAAGTAAAAGTATATTAAGTGTCATCAAATGGAAATGTTAATTAAAGTACAAGCAGTAGGAGTTTTGTTGAGGAGCAAAGTGAATGGGTATAATATTTTGTTCTTCTTCAGGCATATGAACTCCATGTACATGAAGTCGTTCTTGTGAGACCGGCCCTGTGGAATTAAAATCTAATCACAAAACAGTGAGAGTACAATCACGACAGGAAGCAGATACGATATGTTTGTGAGAGGGTTTCCACATGGATTTCCACGCGACATTGGATTTGGACAGAGGCCTGGCTGAGTGACTGGCTCACTGATTGCAGAAGTGAAAGAACAGCGTTTGTTTGATGTCTGGTTACTAATTAACTTGTCAGACCTGTAGAAAAACCTCTTATATTTTTTCTTTTCATATTTGCTGACATATTTTGACATCAACTAACAGCAGATCATTGTTGAAAAATAATGAATGATACAGCAGAACAAGCTCTTGCTTGGCAAGTTCAGCCTTTAAACTTGATTCTCCATCGCTCTGTGACTCTGTGTCTCTAGTTTCTATGAAAAGGGAGTGACGGCAGGCCATTCATACAAGGAATGTGATCCTGCTGTCAGGATGATTGTCTGTCTGTTCCTTGAAGATATTTGACAGGATGAGTAAGTAGAAACTGATGAGCATAAAACAAAGTGAAGGCGTAGTTGTGAGACAGAACGTAACATAAAACATAAAAAAATAATGTTTGCCGTGTTGTCTTCCTTTTCATCACTATCAACTATCAACGGTGTCAATAATTTATTAGCTAAAGTGGTTCCTGCACCACAAGACACCTCCTGTACCTTTAGTATAAACCAGTTTCTGACTTTATTTAATTGGCAGAAGAGGTTTTCACTTAAATCATCATCATCAAATCATATACTCAAGTAAAAGTAGAAATACCACAATACAAAAATATTGTAAAAGTCTTCAAAATTTGACTTGTAAAAATAAAAGAAGTATTAGCAATAAAATGTACCTTAAGTATCAAAAGTAAAACTACTCACTACGGTTTATATTGTTATATAACTTTATACATTATTAATGATGTATTAATATGTAGCAGTACTTAAAGTGGTCAAGGTGGAGCTCATTTTAACTAGTTTACAATATAATGTTGGGAAGTTTACCCAATAATACAGTAACTCCAGCTGTCCAATAAATGTAGTGGAGTAAAAAGTACAATGTTTCCCTCAGAAATTTAGTAGAAGAATAAAGTAGGATAAAATGGAAATACTCAAGTAAGGTAGGAGTATAGTACTTGAGTATATGTACTTCATTACCTTAGCATGCACAGCCATAACAGGAAGATATTGTCAAACTCCTCAACTGTGCCGTGAACAGTAAGTACCAGCTCCTCCTCTCAGCCACTCCTGTTGATAAGAGGTGCTCCACCTGTCCCAGCCCGAGTAACAGGACCCGCCCTGTGAAAGTCCTGCTCTCGGGGCAGGAGGCGCAGAATCAGGGAGGCAGCTGAAATGTGGCCCGACAGGTCTGATGGGAACGCTGAGACACACAGAGAGTCAGAGTGAGAGAGGCAGGGAAGGTTGCTGAGTGACTGACAAGCCTGTCAGCCAGGTTGGATTTAGGAGCAGTCAGGCTGGAGTTAAGACAATGACATAGCTGTGTTTGTGTTGCTGAGTGAAGGACTGGATTGCACCTGATCGTTTCACCGACTGAGAGGGAACCTCAGAGGCCCCTGTGGACTCCCACCAACACCGCCAGACGTGACAGAGTGGAATTTCCCCTCCTCTTCCCTGGCTGGAGCCGGGGGCAGATGGTCGCTCTGAGAGTTTGAGCAGAACTCAGGAAGGAGAGTGAGAGGAAGGGTGGGAGGAGGTCCGGAGAGGGAGAGGAAGAGAAGCGAGGAGTGGACAGAAGAGGAGACATGCTTCGCTACGGTTCAGGACGAACTGTTTCCACCACCACCACCACAACAGAGGACTCTCCAGAGTCTTCAAGTGAGGTAAGAAGCCCCAGAGAAGTCAGGACACTGAACTCTCCCTCTGTCCCCCGCACGTTCTCTCTCTCCCTTCTCCTCTGTGTTTTGCAAACAGTCCAGTGTTTTCTTCCTCCCTCTTGTGTTTGTCCCTTTTAACTCTGCAGCCCCTTGTTTCTTGTCTGTGTACAATGAGAAACATTTTCTCAGTCCCAGCTAACATTTTCTGTCCACTGATCATCTGAAAGTTCATGTTTGTTATAGGATGTGTTCACTTACAAGAGCATGTAATGGGAGCTGAGTGTGCAGGAGGCAGGGCTGTCATGTTTATTTGAACAGCTCTCTGATAAAACAGGCCTTTGTACTGAACCGGCCTTTAAACTTATTCCTATTGTTTTCTAATGAAGAAAGAACATATTATGTTTTAGTAAACTGAGCATAATATGGGTTCATTACTGCAGTTTTTATTTCTTTTGGAATAATGTCTTAAAATAAAATCTTTCAAAGTCGTACAAGATGTTTGTTTGTCACACAACCACACAAAGCACTCACTGTGGTGTAAATATTATGACAGATGTATCTGTAGCACAGTTTCACAGCATTTACATAAACTTTGTTTCTGGCTCTGTTGCCATTGTCTATAAATAAACACATGGTGGTTGACTGTGGAGGTCTGTGAGGTTTGTCAACCATTCGATGCCTCCGTTTCTGTGACGTTTTAATGTCAACTTTTCTATCTTCTTCTTCTCATGATGGCATAATGCAAAACATCACTTATTTGCTTTTTGTCTGTTTGTTTTTCTCAGAGGAGGATCAGACGCCTCAGGTTAACTCTACATGCAGGAGATCATGGAAACAAGGAGACAAAAACTGCAAAATCAGACACAGTAAGTCGAATATCTCCCTCATTGTAATTCTACCATTAACCAACAGCCATAATTAGATAGGTAAAGGTTTGATGAATAGAGTTAAATTAAACTTTGAATTCCCTGAATTTGCGCTTATAATGTACAACCACACACACACACACACACACATACCAAGGCACTCTCAAAAGCAGCGATGTGGGAGAATGATAAGCCCCCAAAAATACAAAATTAATTCATCTTAAAATACAAATAGCTAGAAAGAAAGATGGATGGAGAAACTGAGATTTATGTGTTTTTTCTCATCTGGACCAGTTACACAATCATGACAGTAGGGTGTGTGTGCGTGTGTTAATGCACACACAGCTGTTTCACATTTACTTCAAAGCTCAACTCTGACTCTATACTGTAAATCTATTCCACACAATAGAAAATATTTTGAATACTTTTCGCTGAGCAAGCAATATGTTTGATATCTCGCAGAGACACCTGAGACACCTGACAGCTTAATTGAAACAGTAGTGACTCAAACAACACCGGTAACTAAACACACACACAGCTCATAAAAATGGGATTTGCTTATTGAAGTGCAGAATTACACTCTGTACAGTCTCCACGTCTGTTAGTGCACATTGTGACTATGTGAATCATGATTGTCAGTACATGCTGCAGGCTGTGTGGGTGTTTGCTGTAGGTGGCTCTGCCCCTGTCTTTGTTTGTGTTCAGGATTTGAGGTCCAGAAGCTGATGCCAGACTTTGACAGTGAGACTGTGAGAACTGAGCTTGACTACTTATTGTTGGCACTGAGAGGGTTTTTGGTCCTTTTTCATTGAAGTGCAGAATCCTTACAGACATACATGGTGGTATGTTTCATATGAACCTTGGCCGAGGTGTATGGTGTTCATCTAGTTACCACACCTTCACGCATGCTGATAGCATGCTGCCTTAATCTCTGAATGTGCTTCCCTTTGGGAGGGTGTGACCGTGACTATTGGAACTGATGACAGAGGACAGTCTGGTCAAGAGTGAACACAAAGTGGAGAGCGACACACGACATGTGCTCGGTGATGACGTGTACTTCAGTGTGTGTTTAGTGAGGACATAAACTCTGCACCCCTGCAACTGTGCGGCTCACTCTACCTGGACAGACATCAGCATCTCTGACAGCAGAGCGGCAGCTTTTACAGACAGTCGGCTGCCTGAAGTGTAAAGGAAATGTAGAGAGTGAATAACAATGGCACATAAAAAAGACAGCAGAATAGTAAGAAAAGGCCTTAGAGGAATAATAACGTTTTGGGAAATTCACCTCTTCACTTTCTTCCTGAGAGTTAGATGAGATGATCGATACCGCTCCCATAGCTGTACAGTAAATATGAAGCTGGAGCCAGCAGCTGGTTAGTTTAGCTTAGCACAAAGACTGGAAACAAAACCTGCCTGCCAGCGCCTCTATAGCTGACAAATTAACATGTTCTATCTTGTTTGTTTAATCTGTACAAAGAGTTGTGAAAATTACAATTTGTTGTTCGATGTCGGGGTATTAGTTGTAATTACTGAGCTTTAGGTGAATTTTGTTACCTTTGGACAGAACCAGGCTAGCTGTTTCCCCCTGTTTCCATTCTTTATGCTAAGATAAGCTAACTAGCTGCTGGCAGTTCATATTAATTTCTTCATATAACTTCATATTTATCATACAAACATGAGAGCGGTATCAACCTTCTCATTTAACTCTCAGCAGTGAATAAGCGGTTTCTAACACTAACACTGGTTTCTAATTCAGTGTAATGGTGCAGGCCTGAAAATATACAAAAAATGTCACTCAGTATGAGCTAATGTAAATTTACTGAAGTGCTAAAACAAGCGGTATATAATTTGCATTTGAAAGTGTGGAAAAACATAAGTTTGAAGCCACTTCAGGGGAAACTGAATGGGAGTCGAGTTCAAGAGGTTAAAAACTCACCTCTCCGTGTCCTCTTCATCTGCTCATTATGTATTCAGTGCTGAGCTCAGAGCTCTTGTGCAGGCGCTGTTGTGACACGTAGCTTGTTGTTGTTGTAACAGCATTTAGTTCAAATACCAGCACAGTGTTCAAAAGTGACACAGTGTAAAGTAGGCTTGATTTAACTGTCCATTTTTGTATTACACTTATGTAGATATGCCCTTTTTGTGTGCCAAATTTCCACTGAAGCTGTCCAATCTTTAATCTTAGATGTAATCTGTAGAGAAGGTCAAATCTAGGTCAGTTGCATCTTTTCAAGCTTGTGTTTTTGTGACTTTGTGATGAAAAAGGAAAAAAAAAGGAAAAAGGGAAGACATGAAGTTAAGTCAAGGAGGAAGGAAATGATCCTCAGCCAGAGATATTATGTTTCAGTAGAAACGCTGGTTAAAGTTTTTATTCGACATGAAATTAGAAAAAAGGGTGGATCCTGCAACCTGACACATCATGGACACAATCCAACCTGTGACTACGGCCTAGATGAGATGTAATACGTCTTCACCATGACACACACAAAGGCCTTAGACACAGTTTCTACATATAGAAGTTTCTACACCTACATCATTGGATTTCATCTCCACAATGGCTGAAAGTCTCTTCAAAGTGAACATGATTGAGCTCCATGAGAGAGCCTTTGTGTTGTGACTTCAAGTACTTTCATGTTTGTGTCAGAAATAAGGAGCTAATCCAATCAGTCGAGTCCTTCACAATGCAGTCACATGATAAAGCAGTCAGTTCATGTGCAACAAATTACACAGTAAAATGTCTGACAATGCACTGACATATAGTTCTGTCAAAGGGGCGTTTTTACTTGTTTACATAATTCAGACAGTCAGTGATGTCTGTGAGGAGGTCATGCTCCTCAAGGCAACAAAACAAAAGAAACCCTGCGTGCTCCTCCCAGCAAAACTTATATGGCTGCAGTTTCAGCTACAAGAAGCAGGTAAACATTGTCCACCAGTGTGGTCAAACATTGGCATTGTAAAATTCAAAGCTGCACATAAAGCATTGTTATTGTCTTAGTTCTCAGAGGAGGTAGGTGCAGCGTTGTTTAAACATAAAGATGGCTGTTCTTCCCTCCAGTCTGCTGGAATTCACATCCGCCTATTAGTGGGCCTTCAACGTTTCTCAACAGCATGTCCTCTGTAGATTAAGTGGTGGAGAAATGTGAGGCTCGGCTCTGTCCACGAGACAAACTGGCATCTTTGTTCCTCCTCACTCTTATCTCGGCTAGATGTTGAGACTGACGCCTCTTTCTCTGGATAACAGGTCCTGACTGAAAGTTTTATCATCTATCTATCTATCTATCTATCTATCTATCTATCTATCTATCTATCTATCCACCACAAGAAATAAATAATTAAGTGAACATTGTCACAGTGGCACAATATACTAAGCTAAGTGTGAAAGGATCTAAAACTAAACAAAAAAATGTAACAGCTCCAGGAACTATTTACAAAATATAATATTTACACACAAAACTAAGCTACATTTTCAAATTAAGACCAAATGAGAATGACAGCAAGAAACAAACAAGCAAACAAAAAAAACCTTGTTCTACATGTAACTACAAACTACAACATGCAACTGCAACAGAGACTTATTTTGAACACTTTTGAACTTTCCGAGCTCCACACCTGGAATGAAGTGAATCCTCCAAGACATCCATATTTTTTTGTTTATTTTCATTCTTCTGTAGGCTGAGAAAGAGACGGGTGTCAATGGGGCATGGAAGAAGAAGAATGGGCTGGTCCAAAGAGAGAGGCCAGCTGGCAGGGAGTCCCCTCAGCAGGTAGACAGCCGCATCCACCACATGAGTAATAGGCATAACACTGCCACGCATACACTGCCACTGCTTCAGCATGTGTGTCACTGACATCGTTCTGTAAAGCACGTTTCTGTGCTTGCACCTTCAGGCTGTCATTAATAATTTATTCATGGATATTCAACATGAACAGATGCTTGTAGATGACAGTAACACATTTCATGTCTCAAGAGTATCAACCTATATCTATATATCTATATACATAGATAGATATCCATATACATAGATATATATACTGTATGCACAGATTAATCAATAATGAAAATAAGAATTAGTTGCATGCCTAACATTAATTCTTTCTAATTTCCAAACATTTGCCTCTTGCACCACAGCACTGAAATATTTATCGAAATTTGAATGTAAGCTTCAGTTCTGTAATTTATCCGTGCCCATGACAATAATTGTCATTTGTTATTTAGTTATTGCATTGTTTGCTGGTGTGCATCTCTTTTCATTGGCCGCCCGTCTGCTAGAGGTACAATAGGCAGAAACGGCAGCAGCTCATGTACTGGGTTGCAGAAACACGACACCTTCAATACACCCTGCACTTTTTTTAGCTGTTCGTTCCCAGCCTCCTGTTTCCAGTGCTCAGCAGCAGTGCTGCTGGAAATACCTGATCAAGTGTACATATGCAGGCATTTGCATCGACACACACAAACACATGTGATGCACCTGCAAGTGTGCATGTATGCACACAAGCGAGCACACGAATACACAAACACAATGACAGTATAAGTCAGCCTCAGTGAAGGGTGGCTGCAGAAACCTGACCGGTGCGATCCTGTCTCCCTCAGCACCTCGGAGACATGACCAATGGGGCGCCAGAGACCTCGCTGCAGCACCATGGGCCCAAAGTGTACGGCGTTGTGCAGAGGACGGGCTCGGACAGACAGCAGGAGGTGATGGCGCGCGAGTGGACGGTCAATCACCTTCAGGATGAGATGAAGTACATCAAGGAGGTGAGTGGAAACTAACACAACAAGCAGCTGGGCCTTCAGGTCAGTATTGTTTTAACATCACGTCATCTATGACAGGCTGTGTGGGATGTTGTGTAAATAATGTCTGTACGATCTGTGTATCTGTGCACAGGTGAGAGATTCTTTGGAGAAGGTGAGAGAGCGGATGTACGGGCAGTTCGGAGGAATGCAGCAATCAATGCAAAAGCTCTCACAGGAAATCAAGGTAATGAATTATGTAACACCATGTGACTGCTCTGAACTCCAGTCTGTGAAGCTGTGAATACATCTGAAAATGCAGTGTATCATGTCTGTCTGCAGGCTGCCAATTCAAACCGGAGGAGTCTGGAGTCAGAGGTGAGGATCCGGACGTCAGCCATGGAGAGCTTCGATCAGATGAACAGCTCCCTCATATCTGCTAACATCGGCTTGCAGGTAACAAATCAATGTCACTGAACCTGCGAAGATCTGCTCCATGACAGCTGCATGCCATCACAGAAAAAAAGGCTGGCTTGATAAGTAAAAGAAGTTGCCTTTGCAGAAATCCCTCCTGGAGAACTGTCAGAGCAGAGTGGACAAGAGAGAGGAGGTGAAGAGTTTGCGGAGCGCCTATGAGAAAACCCAAGAACAACTCAGAGACAAGGAGAGGGAGCTGGCTGCCGCTAAGGCTGAAAACCAGACATTGAGACTACAGGTAACCCTACACACACATCTCTTTGTGTGCACACTCACTCATTCACACACACCCTCATGCATCCACACATTTCAAAACATTACGGTGGTGCTCTGGCACATTCACTGAGATACTGGTCACCCAGCTGGTGTGGCAAGTGGGTGCTCAAATGGCCTGTTGCAAAATGGTGTTATGGGTCAACAACCAGGGCGACTGAGATGTGTGGCACTGCATGACAAAGAGAAACATGGGAATGTTTCATGTGTATAAATTATAGTTGGTCGGAGTAAAAGCTAAAATAAAAATAAACATTTACTGACTTTGAACAGTTCTGAGGAGTAATCTACGGTTCCAGTTCCAAACAAAAAAATGTCTGCTCTCCATTAGAGAGCAAATAACCCCAATTTCAAAGAATTACGACGCAGGAGAAATAGTAGATAAAGCAGTGTTCTTCGATCCAGCAGTTTTGAACAGATCATCCCACTGCGGTACATTAACACATCAGCTGCATACTCTATTCCAGTGTCAATATGGAATAATCAGCCTCATGCAGTCTTAATTTCTGCCGTGCTGTGAATTGTCCAGGTGGAGTCTTCGCAGGAGGCCAGCACTCAGGCGCTGCAGGAGCTCTCAGCAAAGCTACAGCGGGAGTACGAGGAGAAGCTGCAGGAGGAACAACAGAAACACAGGGAGGAGATTGAAAACCTACAGGTCTGCATTCTTTACTCCTTATTCATTAACTCATCACATGTAGTTTCAATGCCAGTAGAAACCAAAAACTCACGTTTCAGAAGAACAGGATAGATATGTGATGATTACTCAAGACGTCTCAAATGCTTTTGGTTTTGGCACATTTTACAAAGATCATGATGCAATTGTTCTCTGAAGCAAATTCAATCTAACGTTCAGTCGAAAATGCAGATACATTACTACACTTTGATGAGCAGTCTGACATCTAAAATGTATTTCTTTTCCCACAGGCCCAACTCGATGAGTACATCAGGCGACTAGAGGAAGCAGAGAGAAACATCAGGATTGCAGAGGCCAAGATTGCTGAGAGGGACCAGAGGATCATTGAAGTGGAGCGTCTACTGGACTGTATGGGAAAGGTAAGGCATATTTTAACACAACAAAAATCAAGCTATCTGCACTTCTCGCAGATAATAAACCTTATAATCAAAACACTTTTTTTTTTTTACAGGAAAAGGGTCAACTCCAAAAGAAGCTGCAGGAATGTGAACAGCGTCTCTGCTTGATGGAGCTGACAGACAAAACTGATGCAACTGTGGCCAAAAGGTACAAAAATGACGTCCACTTAAACAAACACCAGTATGACAAAACAAAACCAACTCAAGGTCCACTTACTAGCTTTTTTCTTATCTTTTGACTGTCACACAGTCTTCATCCCTAGTTTGTCATGGAGTTTAATCGGAAGATGTTCAAGTCCTTTGTCAGCTGAACAAGAAGAAAGAAGGAGGACCTTGAGTTGGGATTGTTTTGTCAAACGATTAATTCCAAGCTCAAGAATACACTTTCACTTTCATGCTTCAAAAAATATCAGTTTTAGAGGTAGAGGTGCAGTGCAGACACTTGCGTAATGACCCTGACTTTGACTCACAGTAGTGTTGAACCGTTTGCACTCTTGAAGTCTGGAGTTTGTTATCTTTGACCAGAGAAGCACCTGGCCTGGCTGCACATTTCTGATGGATTTATATGTTAAATGTTTAACTGGTTTCTGGTCCTGTTTAGGTCCAAAGAGCTGCAATCTGAAACTGTGGATCTCCGTGAGAGGATCAAACACTTGAACGACATGGTGTTCTGCCAGCAGAGGAAAGTCAAAGGCATGATCGAGGAGGTGAGGAGAGTTTATTTATCTGTGTGTGTGAATACTGTCCAGTCGCATGCATTCAGGTCTTTCGTTCTACTTGTGTTTTGATAATGGGTGTGGATGAGATACATATGTCGGCAAAAGCACTAGAAGTTTGTTTAGCATCTAAAGCATGGATGAGTTCAGTGCACACAAGAAATATGAAACTCAAGCCAATAAAGCGCAGGGCGTCTTGGTGGCAGAGATGGTTAAGATGCATTATGATCTATAGATAAATGGTTTAGTGATTAAAGCGCATTATTGGAGTCTTAACTGGCCTGTTTTGAGTTCATAACTAGTTTGGTTTTCCAACTGCTAATTTCCAAGAATAGAAGATTCCTGGAAATAACTATGTAATTCTGTAGTGTATATATAGGGAGAATAGAGACAGTGTTCAATTAGTACACTTCTAATCAATAGATTCTAATGAATTGCTTGTGTATCTTAGAAAGTCTTGTTGTTAGTGCAGAGCAGATCAGCGGAACAAGCAAAAATTTGAAATTTGTGGGCAAGAATACAAGTTTCCAATGGTAAAATAAAAATGAATATTGTGTTAGATTGAGCTTTTCTTTCCATTCCTATTTTGCCTATATTTACACCAAAATTACAAAGTTAGTTCCAGGAAACTTCCAAGAAAATTATTAGGGAATTACAGACTTCACCAAAAATCCATATTCAGTAAAATCACAATTCTGTATAAAATATTAAACAGAGCAGAGAAAAGATCGGACTGAAAACACATAATAATTGTTTTCAACTAAAAATTGTCTTCTTGAATTTGTGAAGGTTCAATCACTGCGAGCTCAAGTCGCTCAGAAGGACATGTTCATCTCCGAGCTTCTGGACAGAATTGCAATAGTGGAGTGCGAGGTAAGACAAATACCTCACTGTGTGTTGACTGTGTGTTTTAATTCTGGTGTGGTGTGGTAATCTACTGCATGGCTAGAGATGATTGCCCGGGCTGCTGAGTGCTGGATATCCTGACCTTTCAGCAATGTCTGTGTGGTTTCCTCGTGTCACTGCACCTATCGAGTCACTTTCTCATGTAAAGTGACTGCAGTCCTTTGCATGTATCTGACCTGACAGTGTTGTTTCCTCTTTTCCTTTTCCCAGAATAATGAATTAGAAGACAAGCTGAAGTATTTTATGTCCACACAGAGTAGGCCAAGAGAGTTTTTGGAAACAAGTGAGATAGGAGTAGGCTGCGATCTGCTCCACAGGTAAGAAGCAAAGTCGGAGAAACATGTTAAGTAGCATCAGGTTATATTTGGAGGTGGTTTCTCACTCTGATGTCTGACTGTGCATCTGCAGAAGTGACGCACAGAGGCATGATGTTGAACCTCCTGTTCAATGTGAACCAACTCATCTCCACCCCATACAACACCCACCACCAAAGAAACTTCCATCAATCGCTGAACCTCCGTCTTACACTCAACCTCCATCAACAGTTAAACTTTCATCAATCGCTGAACCTCCATCTCCCACTGAACCTCCGTCTCTCACTCAACCTCCATCTCCTACTCAACTTCCATCACCCACTCAACCTCTATCACCAATTAAACCTCCGTCACCCACAGAACCTCCATATGCCACTCAACTTCCACCCCCCATACAACCCTCATTTCCCACGCAGCCTCCATCCCCTACATCTCCCTTTCAACATCCATTCCACTACCTGACAATGCCCACCCAACCAAGGACGTTCAAGTCTAATAACCCTCCACCCAGCAGGCTGGAGTCCAGTTTACTGAGGTACACTCCTGTCGAGTACAGCCGCTTCCTGCAGTCCAGCCCCTCATTAGTGAGTGGGACGTTCCCCTACATCCGTCCGTCTGAATCTGAGCCTCCTGTGAGTCCCGTCCAGTCTGGGAGAGATGAGGTGGATGCAGACACAAACACAGACACAAGATCAGGTCCAGAGGAATCCACCTCATCCCCGTCCTCTTCTCGACCACGATCAAGAGCCCCTCAAGTTTATTCACCGTTCATGAAACTTATGGAAATGACAGCAAATATAAACATAGAGTGATCTTAAAGTAATAGTTTGACATTTTGTTCAATACCACTCTCATTTCTGATTGTTAATGTGAAGCTACATACAGCAGATGGTTATCTTAGCTTAGCATAAAGACTGAAAACAGGGGGAAACAGCTAGCCTGCAGGCTTTGTCCAAAGGAAACAAAATCTTCATACCAGCAACTCAGTAATTAGAGAGAGTGAGATAGTCTGGCACATAAACCCCTGTAAAACCACACTTACACATTAAATGAACAAGACATAATGTGTTAATTAGTGAGCTTTGCACAGAGCCAGGCTAGTTGTTTCCCCCTGTCTTTGTGCTAAGCTAAGCTAACTGGCTGCTGATGAGTGGGATCAGTCTTCTCATCTAACTCTGCCAGAAAGCGAAAAACTGTATTTCCAAAAATATTGAACTATTCCTTTTAAACTCTGTTCTGTTTGGTCGTATTTTCACCGCTGATTACACTGGGGAACAATTTGAAAAAAAAATTCTGTTGAGTTAGATTTTTATGCTGATTAAAACTAAAATTGGCATGCTGATTCCAAAATTGCAATTGTTTTTTTCTAGCACGTCAAGTTTTTTCTCCACAGTTTACCCTCCAGATAAGCAAAATTCCACTGATTAGCTGTAGTAAGACTTGCCAGCTGATTACGATTGGACTCATCTACAGCTACGTGGCAACTTGAGACAGTGCGGTGAGAGGTGTGTGCAGCTCCCAATAGGTCAGTACTATCACACACATATCTGTTAAGTACAGTATTTTTCATATTTTTTAAGAAAACTGGGATCCTATAGTTCAAAAACATGACGTGATAGAGAAAAACAGATCAGTTTTGGATTCCGCACCCAAAAATTTGTTAAAAACAGCTATCAGACCTAACTCAACAAAAATTGTGTTCCCCAGTGTTATCAACTCCATCCTTGTCCTCTTCTTGAGTAGACAAATTAAGTTTTTATACTTCAGTTTTTGTACAAATTACAAAATTAGTTAACAAGTTATTAAGTGAGCTTTAGAGGTGAATATGAAATATGTAGCTGCGGTTAATACTATGTCTTTTCCATACAGTCATGAGGGTGGTATTCATCCTCTCCTCTAAGTGTAATTCCTAAAAAGTCTGTGTTTGGTCTTATTTTCACAAACAATTATCTTTTAAAAAATAACCATATGTGACACAGATCTCCTTTTTTAAACAGTCAACAAACGACAGAGAATATGATTCTGGTTGATGATGTAAAAAATCTTATGTAGGTTTTTAGTCTATGTTTGCACATAACACTATAAATGATAATGACATGTGGCTTGCTGTAGGATGTAAATAATCTGAGGTTCTGTAAAAATATTCTGTGAATAATGTACTGAAGGATTATATTTGTTTTGTTTACAGTGAATGTAGCCTACTTGTGTTGCTCATGAGCTAAGAGCATTCAGTCCTATATGAAGGCTGATGCGGTTATTTTGTGTATTTTCCATCATTTTTTTATTGGCTCTGTACAAATTCGATGAATATTATTTTGTTATGTCACATTATGTACAAAATATTTATTAACATGCTTTGTGCCTTTGTGAACAGCCTACTATCTGATACTGGTGGTGGGAATGAATCTCTTTAAATTGGCAACAGGGTAATATAATTATATAATATAAAGTAAATATCTGTGCTAATTATAAAAACTGTTCGATCACTTTCAAGATATTAATGACCTTATTTAGGTGACTGCCATTCCTGAGCCACAGGCACAAGTATTATCCAGCTGTTGTCTGCACTGCCACGACTGTGTTTGAAAAAGCTTTATGATGTGCCTTTTACTTAACGATACATATCATACCGCGACTAATGATAAGACCAGTGTATGTTTGGATAATAAAGACTTTACTGTATATTTAACCAGACATCCTGATTGTGTCAATGGACGCCCTCACGTACAACCGCATACATAATCTAAAGCCTGATGCCTATATATGACTACTTCATTGTTCACTGACATGGATCACTGTGTCTAGATTTATCATAGCTGGTAAGAAACCGAAACTGTTTCTATTAGTTTGGGGGATTTACATTATAAGTGAGGATGAGGAGTGTCTGGTGTGATCTGATTTGGTGCACAGAACATAAATGCGTAATGCATGCATTGAAGAAGTGAAAGTTGCAACATAATAAAGAAAAACAAAAGCAAAAAATAAGAGAGATAAAGTCTACTGAGATTTTGTTCTGCACAGCTTCAGCCAAAAGTTGAACTGACTTTGAACTCTGAGAGGGGGCAGAAAGGACACAGCTGTAACCTCGTGGTTGAAGTCGGGTCATTGTTCGTTGGGCTGAGCGAGAAATGGGTTGGCACGGTGGCTGGGAAACATCAGGATGGGACATGCAGCTATGGAAAGTCTGAGACTGTGCAGCCTGTTTACACTGAAGAAAGACATATCTTATATAAAGAACTGTCACAAATTCACTGACAACGCCTGATGACTACATTTGACCGGCAGAGGGCAGCAAATGACCTTCATCCGCTGTGACATGAAGAAGAGGTGCATTACACTGTCCTGTACACTAGGGGGCGTTAGAGATACACCTCACATGTTTGACTTCCGCACAAGAAGAAGAAGAAGAAGAATCCCACTTTGAAATGTTGTTGTCTCATGTGTTGAAGAAGTGAACCTGCCGCCTTTAGAGTTTTCTAAAGCTCTCTAACCTTAAAAGAGTCGGTTAACTGGTGGCGTTTTGAGCTGGTTAACGTTTGATAAGAGTTTGTATGTACAATGTTAAACCGAGACGTTAGCACGCGCTTTTTGTGAATTGCTGTAGCTAGCTGTCACTAGCTAACAGTGATGTCCTCGTCGCGGGCAGAGCACCAGGGACAGGTGGGAGACCTGAGACACCAGACCAAGGAAGAGCTCCAGGAACTGCTCATGCGACAGGAGAAGATCCTCTCTAACAAGTAAGTTCACACTATTAGCTCCAATTTGCGCCTCCTGTATATATCTACGACACATGAGAGGCACAAACTGGGGCCAAGTTGTTACTCAATGTGGCACTTCCTGGCGTACAGCCACTGTCAAAATAGCTCTGATGTAGTTTGATAATGTAATAACAGAAGAGACATGGTGACTGTAGCTCACAAATAAGTTTGATTAGTTGTAATCAGAGTGTGACGGAGTTAAGTTATAGTGTTGCCCATCAGTAGAGTAAATAATGTCTGGTGTTCCGCTCAATATGCGAAGTTTTACAGCGCACAGGTCATCTCTATGTTCAATAATATGAACTAAAACAGTGTTGTGAATAATCTTAAGGCTACGACATATGGAAATGCACCTGAGAGAAAATAGTGCAAAGCTTCACTGTGGTCATGATGTAAAATGATTGCAGCATAGCTAGACTTAAATGCTGATTTATTAACTCTCTGGTTGTAGTTATTTTTCAATGTGCTATACAGTTTAGTTTATTTTTCCCTAAAAAATGTACACATAGATCTCAGCATCCAAGCTAGTTTCAAAATAGTTCTGCACAACTATTATGGTTATACAGCAGCATTAGATCAGATAGTAACAGAATATACTATGCTAGTATGATTATACAATGATTTGAATGTTGGATGCGACATGTGAAATAATTTAAGCCAAAACACAGACAGTTGAAAAAGAAAAAAGCTGAATAAATGAATGGAGAAACATAACAAATGGTCCTTTCATATAGGGCCATTGAATCGTTTCATGAATATGAAAATGATGTGAATCAAACGCTGTGGGCTTCACAGTCACCATATCTCAACCCAACTGAACACCTATGGGACAGTTTGGAGCAACTCCACCACCATAATTAAAACACCACATTAAAGAATACCTTTTGGAAGAATGGTGTACCTCCAAGAGACTTCAACTGATCCATCTACTAAAACATTTCATGTTGGTTTATGCATTTAACTTCTTCCATCTATATGTTGAATGATCGTTTGGGTATAGCCTGAAATGATGGGTTTGTGTTGTTTGCAGGAGGTTGTTACAGACTCTTCCTGACAAAGGGAAAAAGATAAAAGAATTTGCAGAGAAAGTTCGCCTTGCCATTGAACACAACGATGAAGATGAGAGGAGACAGAGCTTGGTGTTTTCTGTCAGGACAGAGTTACAGTCCAAGTACCAGCAAGCTTTCACTATGCAACAACGTGCTATCCCCAACACAGCAGCAGTCTCACACCAAAACAGGCAAAGTGAGGCTGCTGCAGGTGATGCGATGCAGGAGAGGGAGACCTCACCCGCCTCAGCTGATGTGCAGGAAAACAACTGTTTGGATGAGCAAAAGGACCAGTTTGTCTCTAGAGCGGCTGCTGGTGAAACCATGGAGACGGCGGGTGCTGGGGCCTCTCTGAACTCTGATGAAACAAAAGAGGGTGACCTTGTGGAGGCCTTGGAAAGGGTCAGACTGTCTGAAACTAGTACTGGTTTCAGTAGCGAGTCCAAAGACCCATTAAACAGCACAGCAAGAGACAATTACTTTCTCAGAAAGCAGATACCAAAAAAGCCTCACTATGTAACTGTCCTGGAAAAAACGGAGGACTCTTCAGCTCCTAGGAAGCAAAAATTCAAACCAAATCAGTGAGTGGACTTTTTAGATTTCATTCAGTAACATTGTGTGTCATTTTGCTTTCTTTCATAGTTCTTATTTGATTGTATATAACACCTTGTCAACTGTGTTTCTAGGCTGCCACACGGAAGTGACATCTCTCCATCAGGATCTTCGTCACCGCTCTCTGCACAGGCCAGGAGGGAGCGGGACAGAAAACACCTGGATGACATTACTGCAGCCAAACTCCCTCCTCTCCACCACAGTCCGACCCAGCTTTTGTCTCTGGAAGAGTCAGCCGTCCTCCTGAGGGAACAAACCAAGAAGCAGCTCGTAAGTGCAGCCGAGTCCTGACAGAGTCAGAAATTTGCCAAAAGAAAATTTGGTCTTTGAATAAATGAAAAAGGACTTGTCACCCTGCAGGGTGGTAACGTGTTGACGTATCAGTATTTGGTATCTCTCTCATGAATTACAAACATTTGCTGGGTGTCAAGACCAAAAACAGCCCTGTGTTAAAAAAATGCAAGAGGCTGCTTCAGGTACCGGTAAGACATGAAATTATGATCCAAGAAATTCAGTTTGAGTAACAGAGACATTATCAGACAGCAAAAGACTGCACAATATTTTATATTATGAGAAGGTCACTGCTCGTTTAGCTGTCACAGCGATCACAATGTAAATAGCAAAAGTGCTGCGTTCACGTTACAAAGTAATTACCAGAAATGTGTGATTGCATGTATGACGTTGCATAACTAAAGCTTCAACTAATTTGCCGACCCTGACGATACTGCATTTTTTTGCTGGAACCCCCCCAGGGTGGCCCCCCTGGACTGGCCTCATTCAAATGAATGAATGAATGAGAGGGCTGCATTTTTTCACACAGTGCTGAAGTAATTCTGAACATGGCAAAGATATATTTTTATTCATTTATCTTGGCATCTGCTTAAAAAAAATGTGTACATTATATACAGAGCTATGGAAATGATTCCAATCACAATAATAATGTGTAGTGTAATTTGCAATTTAGTTTGGTGTTCATTTTGCACCTGAATGCAAAATTTCAAACAAATTGTTTATACAAAGGTGACTTGTGTAATTACTTAATAATGATTCCAAGCATGAACTGAAGTCCACTTCAGATCCCTCCATCAGCTCTAGAGGGCAGCGTTCAGGCAGTGTAGAAACTGTGTATCACTTCACATCCAAAGTAATAACTTCAGAGCCAAACGTCAAACAGTGTGCTGTTGTCAACTTACGGAGGCCTGTTAAGCTCATTATCAGTCTTGCTTTTGTTGAGGGTTTAAGAGCTATGGCTGTGCTGCTTTATAATAATGTGCTTGTTTTCTGTTTACCAGCCTATTCATGTCAACTTTTTCTCTGTGTTGTGTTTAATTTCAGGAGTTGCAGGCCAAGCTGGCAGCCCAGAAACTGTCTGAGGGATTGAAGCTCTCTATGGGGAGCTACACTCCTGACTGTGGCCCCATGGCTGCCTACAGAGAGGTTCACGATGAAGGAGCCCAGCTCTCCTCAGAGGAAGACTGATCTTGGAAGGCCAGAGCTGGGGAAACCAGCGCGACCTTGGCCCTGAGGGAAACAGGCTTTGGACCTCGCAATCAGGACCCATCAAACAGGATTTTCACTCCAAGGACAAGAATTCTTAAGAGTGGAAAAGGGTCTTTGCACGGTGTGAAGGCATAGTTGGTATCCCAGACTCAGCTCAGGAAACTGAATGGCAGGTTGAGAGACTAGCTGACTTAATTGTCATTCAGTTCGTATTGGGTTCAGTTGTTTCAGTGTCCTGCAGGAATAATAATACCTGCTGTTGGCTACGAGTTTTAAATGCTACATTTGAATCATGTGTCAGGAGGGAAATGTTCCTTGTCAGTATACTTAAACTGATGAAGGCTTTTCAAACCTGAGAGTATTGTACGTTGAAATTTCTATTTTAGTGTGTTCATAGTTATGTGCACTTAAAGCTCATCAGCAGGTGGAGCAGACTATTTTGGCACTATGGTGACTGTTTACAGTTTTGTCTAGAAAATAGACATGAGCCTGCAGATAGTTGTGTCAGATTGAATTATTACAGAATGTGTCACAGAATTGAATAAATACATCTGATCTCCCAAATGGTTGTGTTTGTGTAAAGTCAGGTGACAATCCATTTTATTTCCCCAGAATTGCACACGCTTTGTTACACACCTCATCAGCCTTTTCCAGCACAGAAGAAAATGTATCTGTAAGAGATATTCTTTCATTTGTCTTCACTCGAAACAAATTAACCTTACAAACTATTCAGTCAGCTGTAACCAGTGTGCTGTTGTCTCTAGTGGTGTTCGTGGAGACGTATCATCGATTATAAAAAGCCTGTTCTGCCGCACGACTGAGCCAGCAGGAGAAGGGAGCATGAGGGCTAAAGTGGCCAAAAAATATGAATCAGCCTCTGAACAGTAGATCTTTATCTGTAAATCTTTATATGAATTAATCCATTTGCCATCATCCATACATTTGATGAGAAGAGAAACCATGTAATAATGTGCTTTGCAAATTAACTATTATACTGTGTCATTTAATGGGCATAACGCTCCTCTGATATATAACAATTTATGTTATATATATATATATATATATATATATATATATATATATAAAGCACATTATTCCCCACTGAAACAGTAAGACTTTTAATGCACCACAAAGCTGTGCTTTAAGTACAGCACTTGAGTTATGTACTTTGTTACTTTCCATGTCCAGATAAGGAAATATCAAGTAGTTGCACATGAAACCTGCTCCTCATATATTATCTGCTTTCTATAAACCGTGTTGTGTTGACATTTTAACTCCTTTGTCTGTGGATTCAGATAAAATAAGACCCTGTTTCCCCTATGCAGATTATTTAAGTTTCACTATTTCCTGATTATCAAACAGATGCAAACTATTTTATTGTTAGACTTCCATCTTATTGTGTTCTTTTATGTGCAAAATAAATCGGCAAGGTGATATCAATTTCAATTTGTAGTGAAGCTATGGTCAGCTGCAGGCACTGCTTTTCTAAAATCCTGCGAGATGTTATCAAGCAGGGATCTGTGACACACTTGATAAGATTAATGCGGGGTTAGTGAAATATTGAAGCTTGATGGCTGAGACATCTGGACTGCATTTGGATCATGTTGTTGCTGGGAATGGCAGGCGATGATGGGACGGCAGCAGGGTAACGCAACATGGCAAATACCATTTCTCAACTTTGCTAATATGTGGTAGATAAGAAGTGCCAGCTACATTCAGCATCTTTCCAAACTGCCTTTCCCATCATCTCTCCTCCAACTCTCGCAGAAGACTGCAGGCCATCTTAATTCAAACAACCTGATTCAGGGATTTTAATGAGGCAGAAATAAGGCACTGAGGCACGTTTTGGGGGAAATGAGGGTGGGTTCATGAAGGTCAGAGTCTGATGGTAGATGCTCCTTGATAACCTTTGGTAATTTTTGCTGAGGCATTGGTGGGAGAGGTTTCAGAAGGAAAAAAACCCCCATCTGATTGCTGTGTATTTAGACACTGTATCTGATGGGCTCCAAAGTCGCCCTGTAGTGACGTCCAATAACAAATACATGAGCGCGCTCCGCAGAGGATCCTCATTGTGCTGGGATTAATTACAGCCTACCTTGCGTACAGAAATTCAGAGACTGTTACCAATTATGGGGGACATTTTTTTGCCGTAGCTTTTCTCTGTGGTATCTGGCGTCAAACCTAAATCTGAACGTATGTTGATGTTGTTGAGGTGGAACCAAGCACACACTCTCTATAGTCAAAGCTTTTTCACGTTGTCCATTGATGATGAGGTTGTTTATACTTCAGCTTGGATCCCAGACCCCCTTGTCTCAGATTAATAAGATCCCCGTGAACTAGTCTGCAAGTGATTTGCTCCAACTCTGAGTCCGAAATCACACGTCTCGCGGGAGTAGAAATAATTTGCTGTTTGGGAGGGGAAACTGGAATGTGATTTCAAAACTGCCTCTTCAAAGAGCACTCAGCCCAGCCTTAAATTAGATATACAGTATGATGTATAGACTGGCGTTAAACACGAGTTAGGCCCTCAGCAGAATGATTGGATTATATCTGCCAGGTTACAAAGTCTGAGGTCATGCTTTTTCCATTCTCTGATGTTTTTGTCATATTTTTTTTCTCAGGGTACATGAAGAGATGAAATAATGCAGCACACAGCAGCTTTCTGCAGATAAGGTTACAGCCTATCTCCTCATCCCAATTAGAACCAGCTCTCCTTCATCTTACTGCACTAGAGCCAGTGGTGGAAGAAGCACTCTGATCCTTTACTTAAATAAGAATACCAATACAACTATCTAAAAATACTGTTACAAGTTAAAGTACAGAAGTATGCTTAATATATCATATCAAAAGAAATACTTATTCTGCAGTAAAATGTCCCCCGTGAGTGATATATTATTATATCTGACATTATTAGACTGTTAATACTGATGCAATAATGTGTAAGCAGCATTTTGCTGTGGTAGCTGGTTGAGGTGGAGCTAGTTTTAACTACTTTGTATATAATTCACTAGTTTAGTCCAGTGGTTCCTAACCGAGGGGTCGAGCCCTATAAAGGGTCACAAGATAAATCTGAGAGGTTGTGAGATGATTAATGGGAGAATAAAGAAGAAAAAAACAAGCTCTGCTACACAAAGTTATATTTATTTCAGGGACTTTTCTCTACTCATTCTTTTTTTTGTGAAACTTTAAATAATTTGATCACTTTGGGCCTCAATCAGTTATTTAGGAAACGGAGACGGTTAAAGGGTAGATGTCTCTTTGGTTGAACTGCTAAGATCTCATAGACATCTGAAACTTGACAATGACACCAGTTTTACATGAGGTGTCACAAGCCAAAAACGTTGGAAACCACTGGTTTGTATTTCATATGACTGTCATATGTTTTTTAAAACTAAATTCTAGAAATTGGAAATAATTAGTAACTATAGCTGTTAAATGGTTGGTAAATGTAGTGGAGTAAAATAACAATATTTGCTTCTGAAATGTTGTGGAGTATAAAGTAGCATGACATGGAAAGACTCAAGTAAAGTACCTCAAAATTGTACTGAAGTATAGTACTGGAGTAAATGTAAATTGTATAATTTCCCCCCGGGGATCAATAAAGTATTTCTTATTCTGATTCTGATTCTGAAATGTACTTTTAAGTGAAACTTCTTTTATTTTGAAATGTGTTTTCCTAATCTCAACATGTGGAGGACAAAAACCACACAGCAGGTTGGAGAAAGAAAGTCCAGCTCACTTGTGTTTATCTAAAGTGTGAAAGAACAAATGTTTTATATGCAAATGCCGTGAGCTGTGAACGGGAAACATAGTTCATGTCATGGCTGTTGACTGCCTGAGGAAGCATGATATGTGGCTGCAACATTCATGAGAGTCCTGCAGCTGTCTCACCAGCAGAGCAGATAGGAAAATATTCCCTGACTGAGTGCCTGTCGTAAAACATGGTCATGGGAATGATTTATTGCATTTTCACATTCTTAAGATTAAGTTTTATTTTTACATTCCCCCGACATGGCTAGTTTTTTTTTGCATATGAATGTGGTCAGAGAACTGCTTATTTGTTACGTACTGTACTCAGACACTGGCTTTACAGTATATTAGAATCAGACCATGTTCTGTTCACTGTAGTCTGAACTTCACCAGGTGTTTCACAGAGATTTAGTGCACGTTGGTGTTGATTCTAACCACAATTTCATCACATTTGCAGACGGTGGATCTTTGCTACATATCTTAAACTACATTTTATCTCGCCAAAACTCTATACATGTGAAATACTGACCTTATGGATGCCAACATTTGTTATCATACTGGTCCCTCTCCAAAAAGATGTCAATGTGGTAGGTTGTCTAAAGAAATTTGCTAAATTGTAAATGGACCTCCTGCAGCAGAGTAGATATTCACCCCAACAGTAGCCGGTCAGTCTCCCTGTTCACTACAACATCCTGCTGTACGTGAATACATGTTTTTATCTCCATTCACTATTCCTTCCCTCATTGTTACCAACTCGTACTACATGATGGTAATTACTACCTATCACAATATAGTGGTAACGTGTACAGTATTTTCCCCTAAAGAGCTTCAGATCTCAGAAAATGATCATCAATGTACTACAAAAATGTCCAGCACTTCAGTAAAACTTTGTTGCATTCCACAAAAAGCTGCATATATCAGATTTGCGCCTTGTATGTGATTTATTAGAAACTAAATTATTACTTACTATAAACTAAAATATGCATAAGGTTAATAGTTTTCTGTTGTCTTAGTCCCTCGTAATCCCTCCATTTCCTAGACATACCAGCATTCATTAGACAAACTCATAGTTTTCGACCACCAAAGTGTGTGTGTTTTTGTTTTTACACATGGTAAACTGTTGAGTGTGAAAATCTCAGTAGCCCTGCCTTATTTCACACTTTCAAATGTTGTTCAGAGTAAAGGCCCATTTCTCTGAGTCTTACATCCTTCCCAAGAGTCTTCTTCATCACCACCTGCTTATAATGAATTGGATTTAATAGATGTAATCAATACGGAATTATAGCTTAAAGTTTATTTTCTTGTGCTTCTAATAATCTGTAAACACAATAAAATGCACATGCACTGTTGTTTTTATTGTATGCACTGCTGTTTTGATTATAAGAGTTTAGTCCTCATTTTTCCACCAACACTTCTTTTCCTTCCAACAGTTAACTGACTACCAGGTTTAATGTAAGCGCAGTAAACCAAGTAAACCAAGTTTCAGTGACATAAGAATGTCACAACACAAGCGTTATGTGTTTCCTTTTCCTTGGAACAATGTTTACAGTTCAAAAGCTATAAAACTGACCACAAATGGAAAAGGCATGGTATAGCTGTAATGAGTTATCCTTGTGTAGCTGCGTCTCGCAGCAGATGGACTACATGTTTATTTGAACTCTCTGCAGGTAGTACTCATACTTCAACACTGGGTGGCAATAGTGTATCTTTGTTCTTTGTCTCTGCAGCCTGAACTTTTATTCTCATGACAAGTTTTCATGTTATATCTTTGAAAAAACTGTTGACATAAGACACGTCATCAGGCTGTTACTTTCTTCTATGGAAGTTTTAAATGTTCCATTGTGCATATTATTGATAGCCATGCAACAATATTAACCAAAAGATTGCCAAGGATTTTAAAGTTAGAGTCGCCATCTCTGAGGGAATGTGAGAGATTAGATAGATAGCGAGTCTCTGCGTTTCAAAGGTGAGGTACATCTGGTGCAGCACCTGGCTGCTCAGCCCAGATAACAGCAGCATCTCAGCCCCCGCCTACGTCTCTCTCTGCGACAGGAGATTGTACAAATATGATTTGGATACATCTGTGCTCAAGAGAACTCCCACATCTCTGCCTGGAAAGCTTTGCATAACAATCCTGAGGCACTAGAAAGAAAGGGCGGAGAGAGAGAGAGAGAGGGGAGGGAAACTAGGGGTAAAATGGGTTGAGGCCCGTGATGCATGGTGTGGGCCAAGAAGCTGCCAGCGTCCCAGCCGCTCCATGTCTGGCCTGGCACAGCATTAAGCAGGCTGTTTTGGGGCCTGTCAAAAGCTCATCACGGCAAGGAAGCCGTCTCTGTGGGGATGCTGCGGGGGTGCCAGGGCACGGCAGGGGGGAGAAACCAGAGACCCTGCCCAGCAGCTTGGTCATAATGAGGAGGAAAATTCTTATTCTTGTATCCCCATTAATGTTATAACAACAATGCACTTTTGTCCAACTTTTTTTTTCTCTCCTCAAGCTGTTTTATACTACACATTTTCTTTGTTTCCTCATCTTTAGTGAAATTTGAGCCCACCATAATTTTTTATTGTGAAATTATGTCACAAGCTTCCACATTGTGATTGAAGTCCTTCTTGTACTAATTAAAGTTCTATATCTGGATACATCCTTCCATCCTTTCCCATTATCTGACGCACATTTCAAGTGGCAAACACTGTTGATTATCTCTGTGTGTTGTATTCAGTAATCGCCTGGTCGACGGGGTTATAAAACCCCACTAATGTCAGTTGTGGCAATCAAGCAGAGTACCAGTGTGTTAAGGTATAATTTCTTGGCCAGTGTTGTTTGTGACATCAATCTGAAGCTGTCCAGAAACAAGGGCGGACCAGAACAACACAATATTGTTTTTCATTACTCCTTGAGTGAAATCATGCCCCTTGATTCGAGAACATCCCAACTAACAAGCACCAGAAGTGTAGATTCAGCTATTTGGACTCCTGCCAAATCTTACAAATCTCACTAAAAGTATCATGGAACAAAACCTGTTGAAAAAGTGTTGATGCTTTTTTATGTTACAGGTGTGAAACAGATATGTGTGGGTGTTAGAAACCACTTAAAGCTGAAGGACACTTCATTTTACTCCCCATGCCAGACAGAGTATCACAGCTCTGGTGAGTCAGTGTCGTACAGCTTTTTGCGTAATTCCTATTTGTTTGTGAAATTATCTTCATAAAGTTTGAATTGGACGGTTAAGTTTGGCCCTGGGTCTTGTGTCTTACAACAATAGTAAAACCATGCAGTAAAAAAAAAAAAAGCAGAAATCCTCTCCAATCCAACAATTATGGGGCCTCTATATGGAGTAGTTGGCTCGTTTATATGCTGTAATGTTGTGACCATTCCAAGCCCTGAGGCCAGGTGTTTTTGATTGCAGTGCAGCACGTTGGAGCGCAGACTCTGCAGCACGGCTCTGGCCCCACAGGATGGTTGGATGATAAACCAGAGGAGACTGAGTGGGAGTGGGAGGCCCAGACTGTTTTCCTTATTTATTTATTAATGTTTTGTTTTCTCTGAGAGAAGCTGTCAGACAGACAGGCAGCTACACCCTCTTATTACACGACTTCCTCCACTGTGTAAATGTATTCCAGCTGAGATGTTACATTTCAGCGTGCAAAGTGTTTTGGATAAACTACAGACGAGGACAATATTGGATTTTATAGCACAAACAGGCTAAAAATTCTGGTAGAATCACTGTTTCAGGGGCAAAAACATAACTAGTCACAGCAATGACTTCACTTTCACTCTATTAAAAACAATCTGTAACGTTTCTCTGTTTTGTTGGGGTGGATACCTACACCTCTGAATTTCCCTCCCTGTGGATGTCCAACAGTCTTCCCTCTTGGCCTCTCCTGGTTGTTGTTTTCTGTAAACATGTCAGATGTCACTGCAATACGTGTGTTTCTAACTTGGCACACTACACGGACCACAGCCATCAGACTGCTCCTCTGAGGATTATACAAAAGTAAAAAGATCCAGTGGATGGTTAAGTGTTAGTGTTAGCAGTGGGAAGAGGACGTGATAGTGTCGCCCTCTGGTGGTTGCATTTCTACCTCAGGGAGGGGTGGTTTATAGAAATAGACATCTCATGCAACATTTTAATATTAAGGAGTAAGAAACCTGGTTCTTATCTTCATACTTCATCTTCCTACTTGCCAGGTTTTGCAGAGATGTAGGGGTGCAACGCTACTGTCAGAACGAAGTCCAGCAGAGCAAAATAACACAAATGGCCAGGCAAACACACAGGCTCCCAGTTTTTATTGTATCTAAACTAGCACACACTAATGCTTTAAAAAACTATGAATGTACAGTACAAGTTCAGCCACAAAAGAAGAAGGCAAAAGAGCAGTGAGACTGAAGCATATAGTAAAAGTGTGGCCATTAAACCAAAACAATCAGCTAAAAGAGGCGTAAAAGCTCCATTAAGCTGAGTTGGTTGGATGGTTTTCTGTTGGAGCGTCAATAATAATTTTTTTATAACATGTATTAATAGCATTCATTGTTAAAATAAGAAATACCAATTTAATTTAATTTGAGTCTACAGCAGCTCTTACACCTACTTCACGTGCTGTTTGTTGTTTAGACCACTGAGACCAGCAAAATGATTCACTTTTTCAATGTTGTCATTCATTATAGTGCAATATATGCCATGTATCATTGAAATGAAATGAAATGAAATGTCTTTTTGACCTTCTGCACTAGGTAAAGGGAGCATGTATTTAAGGTCTGTATTTCTTTAACTCTTCATCCTTTACAAATAAAAGTAAACTTGAATTAAAACTGACAGGCACTTTGGTGTCAGTGATACCGCCAGTACACATCCAAAGTAATGACGACTAAATTATGCTACTTTCTACTATTGAATGGGAGCACCGGTACTATACAATTTCCCCTCGGGGATCAATAAAGTATTTCTGATTCTGATTCTGATTCTGAAAACAACGAGACCCGTTTACATTTCATCTGACAACAATATAACAACACACGTGTGATAGCAGGCAGAAGATTATTCATTTCTATTCATTTCTATTGAGGGTACGTCATCTACGCAGTCAATTAACGAAATTCATGAAGGCTGTTTGTCTTCCTGTTGCTCTTTCTTCTCTGTCAGCATAAAACATAACAACATTACAATGAGGGCCATGACCAATGAAGAATGTATCACACTCTGGCAAACATTTACTGGCCGCAGATGGTCCTGGTTGACTTGACTGTGTGTACATCCCCGTCTCGGCCCCTACAGGTGCCCCGACACCGGGTAATAAAAAGCAGAGTGTGGAGGAGTCTTGGAGAAGAGAACAAGGCTGCGCTCCTCTGTGACATGTTTTACATGCTGCATGGTGAGCTTCTTCAGGCAGGTGCTGGTAGTCAGACTGTAGCTACAACATCTGTGCTCTTTTTAAAGTTTGCTAATGCTTGGAACATAATGATTTGTAAAACACACATGTAGTAAGTATGAATATCCTGCTGAACCTAAGATGTCGCTGACTTCATGTCTGCTTATCAAAGAGGAATTTTAGCAAATACAGCACAAAGCCAGATTCAGTCTCTCCACATTCATTACACTCAGGTCTTAACCAACTTTCAGCTTCAGGCCTTTTTGAATGCAGTCAGACAAATTGTTTTTCGTCAGATGTCAAACGTCACATCAGGAAATCTTCCTGTCATAAGGGATCAATGATGTGTTAGAGAGAACAGTTTGAGGTAGTGGGATACACGAATGTGCTGCATTCATTTACACTCACTACCTACTTTATTAGGTACACCTGTACAATCTAATGCCATTCACTACCCCAGCTCACTGTCTGAAAGGTGATAATTCAACTCCATGTTTATTATTGAGGTCGTTGTGTTGTACTCGACTGCATTATATTGAAAGGTGTTTCTAATATTTGGCCCCCTCGTGTATGTAAATGGGAGTGTCAACAAAAAGCGAAAATGTATAAGCTTTGTAAAAGTGGACTTCATAGCAGAGCTGTTGTATTGGATTGAATTAGATTCTACAGGTGTACCTAATAATGTGGCCACTTAGTGTATTTGTACAAATTCTTTTTAGCATGCTGTGTGATCTTTAATGGCGGATGTTTTGTGCTCACGGTTTTGTTCCTAGTCCTACACTGGATACATGAGGTTTTTCCATAGACAGCCATAAATACCAGCTCATGACGAACTGCTTTAATTTAGTCTGGTATAGATGCGTTGAGTCAATATCATGGTAATTTTCAAGGCCTTGGTTTTTTTATGATCTTCATCTCCCAACAGGTGCTCTGCTGTGCCCGCGCAGTTTGTCTGTGTTTTTGAACATGTCGGTCTGGAGGTGGTGACTGTCAGGTCTGACACATGCTGGGAGGAGGCAGTGAATGTAACATGACTCAGCTGTGTAATCACCTTTGTAATTTGGACGTCACTGCTTCAAAGTCCTATTTCATGTGGTTTTTTCATTATTTTGTTCATACCTTGTACCTCACAGACTGGGCTGGTCATAAAACTGTCCTGCGAGTCATTTCTCGGGGGGATTTAAGTCTCTGTGAAAGATGTTTACCGTGATCAAATAGCTTGAAGACTGACTGTCACCTATGGTGTTTGTCCTCCCAAGAAAAACGACAGTAGTTCCCCAAAACGACAAGTGTCATTCAGGTGATGTTGTTATAGAGAGACAAAGTCCACATAGGGAGGGGGTCGGGTGGATAATTGGGTGAACAAAACTTCGGACTTTGGAGACCACTGTCCTTTTTCCGTTCCCAACTGTCAGTCAGAGTTGTTTTTTTTAAAGCATGACCACGATCGTTCTATAACCATAACCACGTGTTTATTATTGTCACTATGACAACGAAGTAAATAGATATAACTCAAACCACGATTTTTCCTAATCTTAACAAAATGCTTACTTTAACCTAAACCATGATCTTTCCCTAAACCTAACCAAGTCGTTTTTGTGCCGAAACCTAACCGAACTATAGTTTTGTCACACAAGGTCCACGTATTTTCAATTTGCGCATTAAGAGAGGAAACGTTTGAAATTCAGGAAAAAAAAATATTTTACACTAGAAAGAGTTGATGTCAATCTTAGGGAATGAATCATGATGTCCATGAATCATGTGACTGGCAGACGACAACATCAGATCTGTGAGGAGACTAACTGTCCTCAAATTTAACACATGAAACAAACAAATTAAACACTGTAGCTGTAGGTTTGACTGTACAGTAACAGTGACAATTTCATACACACTTGCTTCTGTTAATATGAAAACATAAGGTTAATGTCGTTTTTTAACATTAATATAATGGCTTTATTTTGTAAAAATGCACAATATTAACTAAAACGATGGACAATGTACACTTAAATAAATAAAGAACACTTCGTCCAGAAGGCACCTATTGTGAGGAATGTATACTGAAGGAAACCTCAGACTCACCCTATCTAATCCCAGTGGGTATCCAGTTTCCCTTTGGCCTTGCAGGAGTGGTGCTCATCACTGCCCAACAGCCTCATATAATACCTCATAGTGGTTTTGGACTCAAGGTGCAAGGTAATCATGATTATAACTACGTTGCCCAAGTATGATAAAAGTAGGGCAGGCACTCTAAACACTCATTTTACGTCAAGCTTGCATGTGAAGTGTGGCTGATACGTACTTGGAACAGCTCTACACTATATACAACAAACTGCACTCAGCAGCCTGATCTGCACAGTCTCATTTCACTGGCACACCTACATGCTAACCCAGACTCCCTCAACAAATTGTTGTATTTCCTCTCTGCTGTGGTGTCAGTGGAGTTTTGAAGGAAAAAATGTCAAATGTCATTGATTAAGAGTGATTTTGTTTTCGCTATATTCTTTAGAGATCTCATAATATAATCAAACTTGATTCTGTGTTTTGATGGTTAAATGGCATTAAAGGTTACAATGTATATTACAAATGATGTAGTGCACACTGTGTTATTTATATATGGGATTATAGTTCATTCAGTTACTCACTCAGCTTTTTTAATAGATGTTTCTCACAGCACTTCCAGTTGTCAAACGCAGGTGTGGTTAACAACATTAACGATGGCTGCGTTCCATTTAGCTGCTCCAGTGCCAGGGTCCTGCTATCGTGCATGCTGGCTCACTGGCTCATGGCTTACTGGGGCACCTAAATGGAACAGAGCCATCATTAATGTTATTAGTTACACCTGACAAGCAAATTGTCTGCTGTGAGAAAGATCTATATTAGCGGCTGTGATCTTTTCCAGTTTGAGCTGCATGCTCACAGTTTCCATGAGGTCAACGCCCATATGGTCAAAACTGGCTTATTTCTCATTTAGAGAAATATATTAGTTGTTCTATATCTGACAGCAATCCAAAGAAAAGTCAAAACTTAAAGTAAAACAACAGTTATTAGAACTAATTAGAACTTGGGTTTTATTTCCATAGCTCTGGCCAATGGTTCTATAGGTTATGATACCATTGTACTCACTTAAAGTAATCAATGTTTATATATTACCCATGAATCATATGACTACTTATACATGAAAGGAGTTTCTCGCTCTGATGAAACCCCCAGAGATATATAATCCGACTCTGCAGTTCGCCTCAGCTCTCTGGAGCTTTGTAGCGTGTTTCAGATGGTTGTTTTGGTTTTCCAGCCTGCAACTTTACTGTTTTGGTTCCCCCTCACCTTCCCATCAGTGTTGTTTTAGGCCCCAGCAAAACCAAACAGCAGACAGACACAGTTGGCGACTAGTTGGTGAAAATAGTAGAACATTTGCAGCATAAGAGTCATTTACCTCAGGAGTTGGTGGAGAGCAAAAAGTGCTAAAATAAGAGTGAATATTGGACTTCATCAGGTGGCCAAACACACAACTTCAAATGAATGCTGCTGTCCCAAAGTGTAGGTCCAACAGGAAGTCAGATGATCAGACAGGCTGAAAACAAGCCAACAGTTTCGCCAGATTAGCCACCACTTTACATGGAGGTAAGTAATATTGCTGATAATCCCTCATGGCACAGGAAAACCGTGAGTGAGCACAACTAGTTGGTTGGTCAAAGTTGAACCCGGAAGTTGGTCTGTAAACTGTGATGGTAAACTCTGATTTACAGAGAACAGTGCCTTCGTTTTCTCTTCCAAAACCATTTGACTAATCGCATGCAATTTGATGACAACAATGTTAAACAACACTGATAGAACTGAGGGCCACACTTTGGGCCTTTTAAAGACACACTTGAGCATCCTCGCTGTCATTGATGTCACCTATAAAGTTGGACGCTTAGCGGAGATATTATGATGCCTTTTGGTTCATTCTCAATGATGCCAATCAGTACATGGGGCACCATAATCGCATAAAGAAAACAATAATCCATTTTCTATTTACTCCACTCTCTGCTGAGAAGTGATAGGTATTTATTGGTTCCAGAAGCACTGGCACAGGGAAACCCTGTTTCTCAGAAAAAGTGATTAGTTATTAAAGTTACATACTGTTTACTGACAGCAGGCAGATATGCTAAACACCCTGGGAGGGTTGCATGCTTATTTTAATTCATCAGCTTAAAGGGACTATATACGTCAGAGCAGTTATGGCAAAGCTCCATGCACTGTGGTCTCAACCCTCTGGAGGCTGGCCATTCGTCCAAACCCAGCACTGGTACTATAAGACCATCACACTAAACAGAAAACAAATGGCAATAAAGGACCTGGCAAAAGGAGAGAAGCAGCTGTCACTGTGTCTGTGGGCTAAAGTCCTTTGAGAGTATTCTTTAATCCTGACACCTGCAAGCCATCTCATCATGATTTACAGTGGGGGAAATGCAGGCTGGGGGCAGGGAGGCCACCAGAGGGACTGTTTTCACAACAAATGATGAGGAACACACTGTTGTTTCTTGCAGGCTAGGCATTTGTAGTTTGTTGTTCGCAAACATATGGATAGCTTAATCTGGCAATGAACAGAAAAAAGGCTTCTCAAGAGACTGTGCGAATGCTTGTTGTATTTATGTATGCACTTACTGTCTCATGTTTGAGGGAGGAAAGAGACTGTGTGAGTGTGACTGACTGAATGAATATGTATGTGTGTGTGTGTGTGTGTGTGTGTGAGAGAGAGAGGGAGAGTGAAACCAACTAAAGATAAATAGGCTGGAGGTTTTGGGACAGGATATGGAGCTCACATGAATGATCATTAGCAGGATCTCTGCAGACCAGAGCAGCACCGTTTAGTGGCTGAAAGTCGCCCAGCTGCTCACACATAATGTCTTGATATTATGGTTTTGTTTACGTCCGTTCACTTTCTCATGTCATTACTTGTGTGTGAGTTTGCCACATGCTGAATTACTTTAGGTCTTGGACATACTGAATGTGTTGTATTGTGTAATGTAGCAGCAGTAATTATCTGTGACAAACACTGCTCACATGTGGTGCAAGGATTTAGCTGAGTTGTCCTATCTAAACACATTTTGGAGTTTGTGTCTGCACATTACAAACAAAGTTGTTCCCAAAGACTGCAAGGACTTACAAGTGAAGAAATTCCAGGTTGTGAAATGAATTTGTTTGTGGAGCTAAGCTGCCATCAACAAACATTATTACTGTTAATCATTACCTCATTCAATTAAGTAATAAAAGAAGTTGACATACTTGCTGTTTCCTGCCTGTCATGAAGATGACGATTATCTTTTCTTTTTTTATCGCATTTTTCATACCAATATTCTCTCCCAGGTTTCAGCCTCTCTGCCCATTAAATCTGACAGAAATCGACAATAAGGCAGCAAAAACACACCAAGAAACTGAATTAAGGGCTTTCCTCTCTCAGCAGAGTGCCATTTAATAGTAATCCCCAACTGTTACATTGACTCCTCCAAGTCTGCCCAGACACAAACCCAGAAAAAAAACACATGTGCAGAATCTTTTTCTTTGGCTCACTTGAACGAGGGAGGTGTGGAGGAATGAATGAGCTGAAAGTGAGATCCTCTGCATCCAGTGGCATCACCACCTGTGGAGTCCACCGCTCACTGTGTGTCTCACATCCTGCTCAGCTCCTTCAAACTAATCAGCTCCACAAACCACCACTTAGAAGAATATCACACTCACACACGGTGCCCATTACTTCAAACTGACTTAATATATCAAGCCCCTCTTCATTTATCAAGAGTTCTGCGAAGTGTAATTTGTCAATGCAAAGAGCACCACAAATGAAATTCAGTTTACCTTCATTGGCATGGCAGGAAACATCTCAGAGACAGATATCTCAAAACGTGGATAAATAAAACGAAAGCTTTTCAGGAATAAATACTGCAAGAACAATGTGAGGAAAATTATGTTTTTATAGATATAAGTGGGATTAGACAGAAGTACTTGCTGAGGGAGCTTGCGTAAAAATTAGACAAATTATTAGCCTTAAGATACGATGCAGATTCTTCTCTGTGTTAACTGATATTGAAGTTAAGTCTGTAGCTCATAACAGAAGATAAATGCATCTGTGAATACTGCTGTATGCAGATGATGTGCCTCTGTACTCACCTCATGCCTGCAATTTGTTAAGGCCATCAGATTTAATATTGACACATACACACGTAAAATAAAGCCCCTCAGTAAAGCTGTAGAACACTATAGCTTTCACAAAAGGCTGTGGCTACACCTGATTGAACATTTTACTTTTGTGCAGCCCAACTTAATTCACTCACAGCTGAGATATCACACAACATAACTTTTAAGAATATGTTTCATTCAAATCCATAATCACTGTCCAGACATTGCCAAAATACTTCTGATGGAAGGATGTAACTTCTACCACATTCTGTATGTAGTATGCCTTCTTATTATATCAGACAGACCATGAAATAAGGTCTGTAACAGGTAGTAGTGTGTTTGATGTAAATCGAATATCTATAAACACTTCCTACCATGAAGACAAAAGGTTTTACTGTGTATTTGTATGACAAGTTACTGAGAGCTGTTTAATTAATCCTCATTTCATTATCTTTGGTGTGTTTTTCACAGACAAATGATTACTGACACTGTGTTGTCATTGTTCGTCCTACTTGGCTGCATCTCACTAAACTGAGAGAGAGGAGTAGAGAAGAAAGGATAAGACAAGAGGTGGCACTATATTGTCTGGAGCTGAAAAAAGTATTGATTTTTGATTTATGGAGAGGCATTAAGTCCAGGGTATTCTTGGAGTGAACAGTTTTGCACAAAGTGTTGTTTGACCAGGTCTAAAGGCAAAAGTGTTCTGATAGCAGTTCTGAATGGCTGAATGAGGGCAGTGCTGCAGTAGAGAGGGGCAGGTTTGTGTGAAAAATGAGAGGAGAGGGGGTCTCAGCCACTATCTGATCATCCGACAAGTACTTTGTTCGAAGCACACTGATGTCTTCACGCACTGTAGGTCCAAAATGACACTGATATCCTCCACAAAGTGAACTTCTGGACTGTCATGTGTCAGTGAAACTGTTTAAGTATAATGGCTATCACCTAACATAGGGATTCTAAAAAACCTGACCTCTGGATTATAAGTGAGGAGCTCGCCTATCATATAAACCATCCCCACATCCAAAATCATCTGTATCAGATGTTGTCTTCCCCTGAGAAAGATACACTGTGCCGAAAAACAAAACTTTATACACTTCTTCCTCTTGTGCCATTTTGGCCCTTTTTTCTCCTTTATAACCCCAAAATTCCTCAAAATCTGTCTTTCATAAATGACTGATTCGTAAATTGAATCTAATTAAATCTGATAATTTTTCAAAGGTTTTGCATTAACCAGATATCAAATAAAATATCATAACATTTTTAAATACTTAGAAATATTGTTGTGTTAAACTATTCATTGTAATCACAGTAATACTGTGGCTGCAAACCAACTCTCAACTTATATCAGAAAGCCAAACAAGGCACTGAGGACTGGTAATAGTTATGAGTGTCATGTGTATACTCTGCAGACTTACGGTACCTCAGCTCTAATAATGAGAGAAAAGCTTTTCAACGCAACACTGGAGTTCAGTTGGCGAGTTGGACAATCAACATGCCCTGCAGATCATTTGTTTCCACCACTCTTATCTTTCCATGCTATAATGTAGTGTTGCGTAAATCACAGAAGTGGGCTGGTATCAATCAGCCCCGAAAACGGTTCCCTAACACAAAACACGTTCGGGACATTGGATATCTATCTTGTGACCTGGAGATCTTTATCTTGCAAATTACAAATGAGCCTGATGGCAGTTAAGGTTATTTAATATCCATCACCTGACAAATAAATCAACCAGAAACTACAAAGGACCACAAAATACATTGGAGTTGCCACAAAAATACTAAATTGCAAAAGTGTGCGACAGAGCGCCCCACATTTTAAACAGTACATGACAGTATTGGCTCACATCACTGTTGTCACTCTCTGTTTTTCGTCTTTCTGACAGTTTGTGATTGTAAATCTGTTGTAATATAATTTTAGTATTTTGTTGTAAACCTTTAGATGATTCTTTGGCTTAGAATCATAACAAATTAATGATAAATAACAACTGCAAAACTGTTTTTGGCATGTAGCAACACGTCGTGTTTCATATTTTATTGTACTTTTTGGCATACAATTTTTTTGTTTCTTTTGTTTGTTTTGTAAGCAAACTGTGATGTCTTATCTCACCAGCACAAATCAGTTAATGTTTTTTCTTCTTTGTGCTTTTTGGACACTTTTCTATGTTTTATTGTGCAGATAAACCACATAATAAACAATAATGACAAAATATGACCATATCTGGTGATAAGAAATAAATAAAAGCGAAATAAAACACCTCTTGTTCTACTTAATTATGTACCTAATATTTTCATCAGTTAAAAAGCTGAAATTCACCTTACAGCACCACTGAATGTACCTCAGGCTCTACTTGGTTTATTGCTTTTTCTTCACAGACTTTTTTTCTTCACTTTTGTTTCCTTTTTCTCTTCTCTGCGCTCCTTCCCAGAGATGACACTGTCATATTTTGAAACATCTCTCTCTTGGTTGGCACTGCTGTGCTTCCCTCTGTCTCTCTGTTTCTCTTTTGTTAGGGACCACACAGAGGGATGACATGTTGGAGGCACATCCAGGCTGGGTGGCCCGGCTGCAGGAAAGATGTGGGTGACAGGATCAGCCTTCAACAGACTATGGGAGTAATGCGTGTAGACAGTGTAAAACCAGTCTTTTGGAGACCTGTAGAAAGAGCAACGCTGGCAATTCTGAATAAATGCACTTTGAAAAAAAGAAGAAGAAAAAGTTCTTTGGGAGCCTTGTTTTAGCTGCAGCCTCATGCACTGGACTCCCATGCACTACTAATGTCTTTAAACATCCTGGGCAAAAGAAGTAACTCTAATCTATCTAACTTTCCATTCCCACCAGTTTATTAAAAGAATGATCCAGTGAAATTCTGCTTGTACAGATTTCAGAGGTAAAACAACTTTATTAATTGATGGCTTTTCTATGAAATGTTTTTACAAAAATGAACCTTGATTGAAGTTTTTACCCCACTAGTAACTACTACTAACAGTTGTTGAATGAATGAAGCAATAAGGAAGGTACATCTTTCTGAATTTACCTCTCTAGCATCCATTACTACAGTGTCCTTGTCTTTTTAAACAATGTTGTTTTAAAAATGTTATGTATGTATGTATATAAATGTATATCAAGACAAACTGGGGAACAAAAACATCTCAAAAAGTGAATGTGTAGCTTTCTTAAAGACACAATTTTGTAAAGTTTGTTCATGTTTCTATAAGTCATGTTTTCATTTGAAATGTGCATATATCTGTGACGTGTAGCCATAAAGCATTTTCTGACTCACTGGTGGGCTCATCAACATTGAACCACTTCTGTGAAGTTCAAGGAGGACTGAGAACTCCTCAACCCGAGGTGTTCTCAGTCCTACCAGAGTTATTAAAACGCTTTGGTTCCTGCAGAAAATAGGAGATTACCCCCCTTTCCTGATAATCACCTTGTAGCATTTAGCAAGTACTTAACAAAACAAATGGCCTGTGTGTGTGTGTGTGTGTGTGTGTGTGAGAGAGAGAGAGAGAGAGAGAGAGAGAGAGAAAACCACTGATGCTGGACTTTGTCAAGCCTGAGAGGCTGCAGAAAAAATAGATCAGAAGTGTCATCACTAACAGGCCCCTGGATCCCAGCAGTCCGACAGCTTCTACATTCTTGCTCCGGATGAAAAATGGCGCGACTGCTGATTGTTTATTTTGTTTCTCTATCTTGTCTTAGCAACCTCTTTTTAATGAGAATGTGCAGTTGCACGTTAAGCGCTGGTCTCCCTTCCTTTCTTGTTAACTGCTTTTGAGGCTATGAGAGGTAAACATAGAAAATACTCTTGTTTTTGTATCAGCACAGCTGTGGAAATGTGGGAAGCTGGGAATCTCATACAATGAAAAAAAACAAAAACTTAAAACACTTCATTAAAAATCACTTAGTTCTTTATCCAATACAGTCTCAACTTTGCAGATTAACTTGAAAATCTTTTTGAATGTTTTTCTTAACAACTGCAGAGATAACGTGATTCATGAATATCCCAAGTGTAAACAAATCAACATGAAACTTGGACACCCACAGGCCTCGTATCTGACATGTATTATGAACAGACAAAACATTTGCTGATTATAATAACATGTCAGATGAGGTGGATGGAAATGTGAGGGTGGATAGTCTTATGAATGGAAAAAAAGAGGTGCAATTAATGAACATGCAGACTTAATAATGGATAACAGCTTTGTCATCTCAACAAAACTGAGAGGGAAGTCTGTGCGTTAGTGGTTCAAATAATCCTCTGAGCAAGTAGCAGCCTATTACACATTATGGTGTATGTGGTTTGGTATGTCAAAGTGGAATAAAGCATGTTAACTCACTCTATAGGAGGGGAGGAGAAATAAAGAAACATTCAAACAAATCTGCTGTCACCAGACAGATAAAGACACAATCAGCAGTGTGTGTGTGTGTGTGTGTGTGTGTGATCCTCGGGCACCAGTAGGCGGTCAGGTGGTCCTCTGTGCTCTCCAGTCAAGCGTCCCACCACCCCACCAGCCACCCCGATGCCATTGTGCGATGCAGAAACTGCATGACTGATGCGACAAAAGAGGAGACATTGATCTTCCAAGACAAGCTCTGCTCTCAGCACACTGAGTTGTGTGGTAGGGGAAATGAGCTGATCCTCTCGAGCAGACCGCAACTAAGCTTTGCCTTTTTTTTAACCGTAGTAGCACTTAATCCACAGCTCCAGGAGGAGGGAAAACGAGGGAACTAAATTCATTTGTGTAACAGGCCTTGTAAGATCCAAGTAGGCTGTGGTAATAGTCTTTAATAGAGACTAATAAGGAAATCCAAAGCTTTTCCAAACTCAAGCTCAGGAAACTGAAATATGAATCTCAAAGGCCAGATTTGATGTTTTGTTAGAATATTTGACTTGATGTAAAGAGAAAGCGTTCATAACACGCAGCCTAACCCATCCAGCACACAGCACTGACAGGTGTGGCATTTCTAGTGTACCCTTGAGCATGGTACTTCAGCTCACTTATCACAGCTTAATTCAATTGCTCCAATAAAACAATCCAGCTGCATAAACATGTTACAGAATGTGTGAAATCTAAAACAGAGAGCATCTTTAATGCTCCCTGGATAACGCTGTCTGCTACGGGGGCCAATAAATCATTTCACTCTGTAATTTAATGATTTAAGAGCTCACTATGTGTCACATTGTGGCACCACGCTGGGCCAAGGTGTCGCTTTCTTAAGTGTCCATTACTGTGAAAGTCCACTCTCCCAAATGGCAGAATGGGAGGCCCCATTTGGGCTGGCTGGTTGAAGCTGTGTGTGACAGCATGAATCTGTGCTAAAGGCCTGGGCTTTTTTACACCTGTGTGTGACACAGGGGGAGGTTCAGCAGTGAGTGGGAGATTCAGCCAGCTGTGCTCTCTTGTGGTAGCTCCAGGGATAGCCTGGAAAATGTCACATGTAAAATCCCTTTTTCTGCAAGCCACTAAAGTCGCTCTATCAGTTCATAATTCTCCAAACTGATATAAAAAACACTTTACAACTTCTGACACACACATGTTGTTGTGACTCAACGGTCCTGATTTAGATGTATTTTGGCTTTTTTTTTATGTAACTGCAGATGTACGGTCAGTTTAACATGCAAAGCTTTACGTCTTGAGATGAGGTCACAAGACTCCACAGTATTTTCTTATTTTTTTTGGGGGGGGGGGGTCATTGCTTCTCTCAGTGCTGCGAGATGTAATTGCTCACTAAATAACCATCTCTCAGGGGTGGCCAGCCTGCCGTTCAGCGCAGGTCTGCACAGTGTCCTCTCCTGCTCTGAGGCCAGTCCGACACGTACAGTGGCTTTCCTGTGTCTCCCAGGACAGCTCCACCAGCCGCTTCATCAAGGCTGATTGCTGGAGACATTCCTCTCCCAGCGATATATTCACCTGATGTGAAGCAGACCTGTGTCCTGAACACTTACTGAGGCAGGAAACCAAGAGGAGTCTTCCTGCTGCAGAAACTGGAGGGTCCTGTTCAGCGAAACACCATGGTGAAAGACAGCAAGACTTTGTTCGCAGCAGTCAAATGATAACTACACACAATTACACACGGCACACTATAAATGTACAGATGAACCATGGCGGCACACAAGTGTTGTGGGCCTCTGTTGAGCTAATCCTCAGCTTTGTCACTGTGAAGTGCTACTAGCTCCCCTGCCAGCCAGCTACACTTCAAGCAAACGCAAAACACTCTTTTTGGTTAAAGTGCAAATGATTTTTGTTGGTTCTTATAAAAAGATTTGACCCCTGAGAGAGGCCTCCTCTTGTTTACACTAAACATCTAAAGTTGCTGTAGTGTTATTTGTACAGAAATCGTTTCATCAGAGGAAAAAAAAAAATCTTTATTTATGACCCCGACAATGACACAAGAATAGGTTCAAGCCCTTCTCCATCTGTTTGCAATCCCAGTGTAATGCTATCATCACCTGTTTCCATGGTCCCGGTCACATCTGGCTTGCATTACAAAAAAAAAAAAATCACACAAGGTGCATTTTTTTTCTTCCCTCTTTGTGTGTGCTTTACTTTAGTATTTGGCTTATATTTCTGAAATAGGCTACAACAACAAATTAAGATCTGAGACATGGAGAAAAAAACACTTATATCGAGCAGCAATTTGCTTTAAATTTCAGAACCAGACTCCCTGGGGGTCTGAACGTATTAAACGCAGGAGTTTAAGCGCTCCGTAAGGTTTATTGCAATGTAAAGCTAGTTTACTAAGATAACAAAGGCTTCAGTTCTCAAAGCTGGCAAGGAATGACTCCAATTTGTTTGTAGTTAAATACATTTACTTGTAATTAAAATGTAATCTCTTCCAATGTGAGTCTAATTTGAAGGTAGAGCTGTATTGCAAATAGTATTCCGAATATATCTATTTAGGGAAGCAAAATGCTTCGTAATTAACATTGTGGGAAAGCTGGAGTCTTCTGATCTAATGTTAAATCGATTTATATATATATATATATATATATATATATATTTAGCTACAACATCATACACATGTTTGATGGTTTTATATAGTTGCATGTCTGTGGTTTAAGAGGGGGTAACATTTGCCATATGATACCATAATTGTAAGGACACACACTATAGGGTAGTATAGTGCAGTGTAAGAGAAATCTTGCCCAAGGAAATGTATTTCCCTGCCTCATAACAGTCTGGAATTTGTGTATCCGTTCTGTCTCTCCCATGGACACCAGCTGTGCAGCTGGTGCTCGCTGGAAACTGCAGTTAGCCTCGTAGTCGTGAGGGATTTTTAACGCAATTCTCCCATGTGCCTTCAAGGAAGCAGTAATGTCATGCAATCGGGGCCATGTTATCATTGTGTGAATCCTGGAGAGTGATGTCAGAGGAAAAAGGAAACTAGCTAACTCCCAAACCAAAAGAGCAAAGGTTAGAGGCAGGTTGGCAGAGAACCAGACTGGCTTAAATACTTTCCTTATTCTCTTTCCCCTTTTGCTTTCCTTAAAAGCAAAAACGCTTCGTCCAAATGGCTTGCATGGACAGGATGCCGCTTCCTTTGGCATATCTGGTTATGAGCTGTAATTTATGATAATGGAGTAATAGTTGTCATTTTGGGGTTAAAGATAACAGCTTCTTTTTAAATGGAACATCCTGTGAGATGGCTCCGCATTGATGGAAAACACTGTTGCAAATGGATGAAACTGAGACAAATGGATGGACGGACAAACTAATTCATTCGCTACATTAACGTGAGCTTTTCATCATCTGTAATGAAAAATCAACACCTCCTAATCTATTACGTGAAAGATCGTTTTGTGTCTCTCGGACGTTCACTTTGTATCACTCCACTGGAGGGACGGATCAAAGCAGACTTTTTAAAAATTAAAATCTCAGTCTGGTGGAGGGAGCAATAAAAAAAGTATAAAATGTGTCACATGTCACAGTACAGCTTACGACAGCAACTCTTTGATTGCAGAAAGTATCAAACCTCGCTTCTTTTTTTTTCCATTTAGCAGCTTCAATATTTAGTTGCTATATTATGGTTGTATGATGACTCAGCCCTGCTCTTCAGCCATGACAGATAACCGTTTATGTTGGAGTACGTTTTTTGGCGCGCCTACATTGTACCATGTTCAGACTAGACTAACTAGACTTATTATGGGAATATGAACTAATGGTGTTACGAGAAGAGACATTTTAGTGATTCCAAATGTGTGAGTTTGTACAGGAAAGGGTTTCTAACCTCAACTGGGAAAGTATCGACTTCCAGCACCTGCGTGCCCAGTTTTGCGTCAGAATCCACATCATTGAGGTTTACCAAATATTCCCTGAGGTTTACAAAAAGTATTCTGATTCTTATGAACTGTGATAACAACACGCTTTCATCAGTGCACTATGAGAGTGGTATCCTCCTCCTCCTTTTATAGAGAATTTTGCTGTGATTGTACCGTGTATGATTGCATGTGACAAATTAATTGCTTGAGAATAAGCATCATCCCCAGGTTTGAATGTGGGGGTTCTAACTTCTGCTACCATAATACTACTACTAATAATAATAATGATAATAGAGCAATAATGTGCGATAGAGAAAGATATATATAGATAGGATTGTTTGTGGAAATGTGTCAGCGTAAGAAATAAAATACTAAACTAATATAGTAAGAATTCTTTAGCACAGGTAATAAGTTGTTGTCATTTTAACTCAGGGGAAGTGCACCTGTATTGCATTGGATGTACACTGATACTCTTAGTACCAAGACTGGATCACTGATGGTCCCAGATGGCCCCAGAGGCCCGTCAGGTCTGTCAGGTTGGGTAATTTGATTAAATGCAAATTTGTTTGGAAAATGCGATATCGGCTGAAAATATAGGAGCCTTCCAGCAGTAATATTTTGGCAGGGGGCTAATGTTTGGTTCCTGGCGACCTGCAGGCAGAATATACTGTAATTTGGGCATGTTCTTATCTGAGTCTTGTTCCATAAAAGGCCTCAGATGCCGTGCAAACAAGTTATGATTAAGTACATGCTCAGTGTACAGAGTCGTAGAGAACAGGAGTGGTGGAGAGGAAGGAGTAATGGGAACTCTGTAGCAGTTATTATGTACTTTAACTTACTTCAGGCCCTGCAGAGACTTTATAACATAGATTTTAATTACTTCCTGCGACAATCCTGTCCCAATGTTGTAAACTCATGTCAACAAAAGGACATTTCGATGAAGCAAGTTCTGTGTGAAAACTGCTGCTTTGTTTTGCTTTGACGTCTTGCAAGAAGACTGGTGTTGTCAGTGGAGCTAACAAAAGATACCGGTGTTTCTGTTTCAGTACAGGATGCAGCCTGTCCAGGGATCACACACAAGAATCATCCAGCGGCCTGTCTTCTTGGCCGAGCTCTCGTCCAGCAGTCCTCGCTGATGCTTTCTTGTGTTTCCAGTTTGCCTGCCTTGGAAATACAACAGACATACACAGGCTGAAAGTTACCGAGAGGCTGGTGAGAGACAGCCAGCTCCCTTCTTATTCACTGTATAAATCTTACCTGATGAAAGTCGTTAATAAAGTGAGTTCAAGTGATCTACAGAGTGCAGGATTCTTTGATTTCCTCCTACACACTGTAGTCCCCATGTTTGTGGAAGGGATGTCTGATCGCACCAGCATCAGATTAATGATGAGTTCTTTTCTTTTGGTGAAGCTCTTATCTTTGTCTCATTAATAATGACATCCATCCTGACTTGAAGAATTTCTTTGCAAGCTGAAAGTTCAGAGGCATCAACCTGCCTAGGCTGCAAAATGCATCTCATTGGATTGTTTTTGGTCTTTACTAAGAGTCCACCTCTTTGCAGCCAACTGGACTTCCCTTATTTGGTTTTGATGGCTCACAGCTTGTGCTTGTGTTCTTGTTCTTGGTAATAAGGATGTAAAAGAAAATAACTTTATTATGCCATTGTATTGAACTTACTTTAACACCAAGACTGCACCAAGAGCATGTCGCCACACCCGAAAAAATATCCTAAGAGAACAACATGATTCAGCAGATAATTTGTAACTTAAAGTTTTTGTTGTGGAAACGACAAACACAAGAGGAACAGATACTGAACTAAAACTAAAAACTAAATGTTGGACTTTACACTGTGGCACGTCCACCTTCTCTACTTACGGGAACAGAGCTAAATGGACCAAATGCTTTTCAGATCAGCATCAGCTGAACTTCCAAATGGTTTCTGTTATTCTATTTGTAGAACCATTCCTGGTTCTATAACACACTCCAGTAGCGCTGTATTATGAATAGAAACAAATAGTTCTGTGTACTAGTATATTAAAAAGCTCCACTGGAGATCAACTCCTACATGCTGTCTGTTGCAACATCCAAACATGTAAACAACACTAACTTGTTGTAAACATTTAGAGTTCAGTGTTTGTATACTTTGGTTTGCAGAGTTATTCTTTAGGTCTAGAGGAAAGATTCATTTCTTTTCGCTTTCAGAGTGCGACGCCACTTTTTCTGTGCTGTTTGAGGACTGCCATAAACACTTTGTTCTACACATGCCGCGGACTGTTTTTCCAGAATAATGAAGCTGGTAGAGAAAATATTCCTAAAACAGATGATTGGCTGAGGGAGACTACTGGATATATAAACAGCCTTTGTTTAAGACAATGTAAAATGCCAGGAATGATACTGCTGTACTTGACAATTTAAAGTGTATGTATTATACATGTGGCTGGAAGCTGTGGACATAATTTTCTGCTTACATTGGTAATAGAAATAAACTTTACATGATGATATACTAGCGTAGAGGATTTGTAACTTTCTGATACTGTTTATCATCTAGTGTGTGAGTGTGTGTGTGTGTGTGTGTGTGTGTGGGGGGGGGGGGGTGTGCAAATTACAGTGTAATTATTTTGTACATTTGGGGTATCAGTGCAATACTTACTCTGTAATTGTACTGATATAAATGTGTAGATACAAGAGACTTTAGAGACTAAGGGGGTAACAACTTTGTATTTAAGAGGGATGCAGAAAAAACACTATTAGTATTTTTCGACATCATTAGTGACTATCAGCATTTATTTATATTAGTGAGTACCTGAGTACGAGGTGCAATATTAGTGCTGATATTGCAATGAAATTAGAGTTACTTTATTTCTAGGTCACTTCTATAAGCAAATTTGTTAACTCCCTTATTCCCTGTACTTCTCCCCTTGTGACCACAGGTAGTTACCTACTAAATCTGTACACTGTAATCTAAAGCATTACAGAGAGAGAGAAAGAAAAGGTCAATGGCTTACATCACGACCATACGTTCGTCTTTGACTCATACTTCTTATAGACAGATGGGAACTATTTTGACATCATTAGTGGCTATGAGCATTATGATCATTACACTGACATCACTCTGGACGCAGGCTCCTGGTTATTTTTGGATGTCCTTTGTGAACAAATTGACACCCCTCCCAACTCATAAATAGTTCCTCATGATGTATATGATGTTTTTGCTGTTACACTGTTATATTTACCAGTTGGAGGATTTGTAATATTTCCAAGGAAGCTAAGTCTACACAATTATGTGTCTCCACCTTGAGTGAGGAGGTACTGACCCCTCCCTTTGGGTCAGTCTGATAGGCGTCATCTTCTACCTCTCCGCCCCCATTGTATTGAAGAAAAAGCACTACTCAAGCTCGGCCATAGACATGTCAAGCACAAATTTTATGATGACATTCAAAGCCGCAATGTCACCATCTCATTTAAGTCCTTAAGGTACAAATGAGTCATTTCATTAGTCTCAGAATGAATTTGGCACACCATGGAAAACCAATAGATCACTTCAGTAATTCTGTTCTTAAGGAAGTTTTATCTCAAGAGGTTGAATCTCAGAAACTGTGCTGCAAAATTGAACCTTTGAGGCTATTGAGCAGATGGAGAGATTAGCATGCAAATGGCTCTCATAGATCATCTTTCTGAGCATAGGGTAATGGCTGGTGAATGATACTTATCAAGCTCCATAAGTGCTCCTTCCAATAAATACATAGTCCAGGTCATTTGTATAGGGATTCAAGTGTTGATGGATATGGGATTACCACTTAACCTTGGAGTAATTCCAAGACACCGCTTAAATCATCCAATACATTATCTCTCCCATAATGGCTTGACCAGTCTTTAAGGATATCACTTCTTAATGCAAAATGTGTTTTATGTGATAAATTAAACTGGAGGTGTTAGTGACCTATTAATCACATACATGTACACGTGACAGAGCATCACTGTCCTTTTATTTTCAAAAGGTTGTTACTGTATGTATCTTTTATGTACAACAATGGACCTATGATTGTTATTATTTTGACCTTTGGTGCGTTGCAGCATTGCACACAGGACCATATAGACGATGGGGGAACTTCATGTTGGCTGTTCAGGAAGCACAATGAATTGAACAATACATGAAACCAGCTTCTCAGACATGTTTAATCTTCTCCAGGTTAAGCAGGTTTGACTCTGCCCACTAACAAAACAGGACACTGATATATGAAAGGTGATTATTATCATGTGCTTCTTGTTGGAGCCCGGCTCTTGTTTCCCAACCAACACTTGACCCTGACCCTGCCTGCCACAATTATATTTGAGGGGTTTCATTCCAAAACACTGTATAACCAATTCGGTCTCACACATGATCCCTCAGGAACATGACTGTTTTTTACATGAACATCTAAAGCTGTATCTTACTTCAACGGTTTCTCACAATTGATTTAAGGTATGTTTTCTTTTTCTTAAGTGTACAGTGTATCTTAATACAATACTCACATGCTCACATGTATGTTGTGAGAGTTATTGATCGCTGTAATCATTCATCCTCTCCATACCGGCTGTGATGAGATCCATTACTAGTGTGAATCTGGTTTAAGAGAAGGGAGACTAAATCCACTGTCCTCGCTCTGTGCAAAAATTCATTCAGCTGCAGCTAATAGTTTCAGTCTTCAGCTAAATGTCCTCTTTGTGTTAATACATCCCTCCACTACTGAATCTCTCTACTGCAGCTCAGGAAGGAAACACTATCCTACAAACAAGACTAAGAGTCTGCAACCATGGTAAGAGTGCGTTTAGGAAAATGCTCACATCAGCATGCTAACGTGTTCACAATGGCAATACTAAAATGGTGATGTTTAGCAGGTATAATGTTTATAATTTTTCTGTATTGTTCTACAGTCTTGTAATCTTCTCTCTCATGCAGACATTAGGTCGTCACAGCATCACTGTGTGGAGGAGTCTCTGCTCTGCAGATCTGTTCACACTGTGGGTCCTGACTCACTCTACACTGGAATGAGAAGCATGTACAGGGAAGCTTGCACAACATTTCAGTGAGAAGAATCAGACCTTTCCTGCAAGCACTCACACACACACACACACACACACACACACACACACACACACACGGTGCTACAATGCAATACATGTCTGTAAAATGTCTCTGAAAACAAAACAAAACAAAAAAACCAAACAAAAAACAGCAAATGTCTTTTTAGTGACAAATGAAAAGGACCAGACAACATCACCACAGAGACATCTCTGCTTGGTCAGTTAACTTTTGTGAGAAAATATTATGAAAGAACAGATAATAGGAAAAGCAACGCTATCTTGCTGGAATATTAACTGAAGCTATAAACATGGCTTTTGAAGGATAAGGATCCATCTGGACAAAGGGTGAATGTCCCTGTCAGTGTGTGGTCTGTTTCCAAGCTGATGTCCTTAACTGCGGGGTTATGCTTGTACACACTAAGAAAATAAGGTTTTCTGAAGGGTTCTCACTGAGGAGATGAGGACCCGATTGGATCGATCTTTCTCAAAATGCTTTTCCAGACAAGGTTTACTTTTCAATGAAGATTCAAAGATTTCAAAAGCACTGAAACATGAATCCAGGACGGCTCTCTAATTTGTTCTGATCATCTTAAATTAGTCTTTTACATGTTATTCCAATGACTTTAAATAATTCTAATGTGTGAGGTTGCCATCTCTATGATGTGTTTATTGTAAATAAGTTCTGGAAATGTTACTTACAGTTAAATTAAATGAGCTGAAGAACTGAAGAGTAAGGGGTACCTAAAATAGACATATTTGAAGTAAGAGGGGAAAGAACTATATTTGCAACTTCATTGTATTGTGGACTTTCTTGTGCATAAAACATTCACGGTAACACTGTAAATAGTGCGTCCATATTTCATTAGTTCTCTTGCTAGAAGACACATAAAGGTTCATGGCTGCACTTTAAACTTGAGAGTGTGTGTCCGTAGTCTGCACTGACATTCCCTGTTGTGGTAACAGAGTGCTGCAATAAGGAGATCACTTTTTCATCTTCTCTTTGGAAAGGCTGCAGATACCAACTGGGAAGGGAATTGTGGGAAAATGTACCCTGATAATTCAAATGCTGATTGCCAAAGAAAGGCTTCAGTGCAGCGTCTTTACATCTGTTCATCTCTGCACCAACGCCAGCCAGACTCATGTTTCTCTTGTTTTAGCCTATCTCAATGGGCACATGTCCTCACCTCTGTCTTTTAATAAATCAAAGATGGCACTGGATTAATGTGCTGCTTGTTCAAAAACAAATCAAATCTAAGACGTTAATGATGTGGAGGAGCCAAAAATCAGTGCTGATGTCCTGAATGATCTTTTTAAACAACATACTGAAGAAAAGTGATTATTTGACTTTAAACTGATAATATTTTTTTATATACTTTATTTATTTTTATTTTTAACAGTTTATATGTTGACTCTGTTACTTACATTTATTTTAACAAATCAACATGTTGCAGACTTGCAAAAAAAGCACATCCTTGTTTTTCTCCACAGGACTTTTTTTTTGTTACCTTATTACTTTTTGACGTGTCACAGTCGGAAATAATAAATGTTACAGGGTGTAAATAATAAAATAAATAATAGCTGAATTCCATTTAGCTGCTTCACTTTCAGGGTCCTGGTATTGTGCATGCTGGCTCCCTGTCACTCTGTCATGGCTTACTGGGACACTTGAATACAACGGAGCCATCGTTAATGTTATTAGCAACACCTGTGCTTTTCTTATTATGACAAGTCAAAATGTCTGCTCTGAAAAAGGCCTGTGAATCAAATATTTCTTTCAGATAAAAATGTCTATATTTAATCCCTTTAATTCATGTTACCCATTCTGTGACTAAATTCAGACACCAGTTAAGTAACTAGGTTTTAGGTCAAGCATGTAAATGTTAGAAGTTGTAATTAAGCAACTTCTGGCTTTGGAAGTTGCTCGTCCCACACTCCTCCCCCTCTGTTGGTCATGACACTCTGCAACAAGTCAGTCATTTTGATGAGCTGTCTATCTGAAGAAAATGGCAACCTATAGACACTGAAGAACCAACCAATCCACATTAAAAAAAAACATGTTTCTGAAAGTATCTCATCTGCTGCACGTTTAGCTTTCAGTTTGTTTGTTATGGATTCCCTCAATATTTTGATTTTCTGTTGCTGTTTTGACCTTTTCATGTAACAACTTGTCATAGTAGGAAAAGCACAGGTGTTACTAATAACATTGACGATACCAGGACCCTCAAACTGAAGCAGCTAAATAGAATTCAGCCACCATTCATTTTATTATTTACTGTGTTTTTCCTATTGTTACATTTAAAAATGCTTTCCTTAAAAAAGCCTTTGTGTCATGACTCTACCTGCCCAGTAGATGGAGCTACAGAAGGTTCTACAAATTGATCATTGGTTAAGCGCCAAAGAGGATCACTGTGTGAATGTATAACCATAAAAATAAGTTTATATTAATATTTAATTTTCATCAAATTAAACAAAATACAACATGTGTTCAATGTGCACAAATATTTCAATTTAATCATCTCTTTGGACCAGTTTATTTCCAAATGAGATGAATCAATTCAAGTATTTTCAAGTAATTAAATAACTGATGTGGTTGACCCAGGTCTGTGAGATTCAGCGGCAGAGTTGTTATCTCCCAACTGATTAATGTAAGATGTGTACACTGTAAACTGTGTGACCTCTTGAGCAGCAGAGGAAGCTGAGACACAACTGTAGAGTCCCAAAAATGTAGTGAACACTCAGAGAAAAACAGTTTTCCAGTAAAAAAGTTTTTACTGAAAAAAACTATGGTCATTTTATAATTTCATAGCATATGATTGTATAAACATAAACATAGATGGACATCAATGAAAATCAGCTACATAATGTTTAAAATACATCTACTCCTCTTTTAGCAGGTGAGAGTAAAATGCTTTTAAGAGGTTAAAATCTTCACGTTTACATCAGTCAAAAGTTGACATACAGTGTTAAGTCATACAAGCTAAAATATAAACAAAGACAATTAGAAAATCAATTTTAATTCTGAATTAACATTTCATCCATTCATATCTGAGGCTTACAACATCAGTGGTCTTGAATGAGCTGACATGCTTGCATAAATTCTACCAAGACAATGACACATGAGGTTTTTGACAATCATACCGCACAGTGTAAAGAAAAACTGCCTCCCAACACATTACAAGTTGCTAGTAAAGGGTTGATTGCAAGTGCGGCGACTGAGTCTCTGAGCTTCCAGCATCTGGGGGGGGGGCAGGGTGGGGGGTGGTGGGGGTGAGGATGAGGGTGTAGCGGCTGGGAGGGGGGTTGTTATTGGGGTTTGCAGTCAAAACAGCTTCCCCAATCGTCTCTGTGAGTGCTTTAGTGTAGTTAGTGGAGGAGGTATACATTATGGGGGTAGTTCAGTGGTCGTCAGTTAGACTAAAGACAGTCCACAAACTCAAGGCGGGTGGTGATAGCTGGACAGGGATTGGCTGACTGTCCATGGCGAGCAATGCAGAGTTGATGGAGGATCTGGGAGGGCAGCGAGTGGTCACAGCCTGTAGTTACCACGGAGATAACTAATTTTGATGGTTAATGTGGTTTGCCACCGTGGACGGACCGACAAGAGGCGGTGTCAGTAATGAGGGAGACGCTACCTCCTCCCAAAAAAAGTGTGGCTGCCTTAAGAGTTCTTGGCGACCATCTTCATCGTGATGGTCTTCACTTCTGAGTACTCCTTCAAGCCACTTTCTCCCCTGAAAACAGACAACAGGAAATAATAACAATACTGCTCATTTTGTTTAAACTATCATGCTGGCAGCAGCACTGAAATATAGTGTTTACACTGATGGAGAAATATTGCAATATCCTCTTAGATAGAGATTTATGTGATGTTTAAGCAATTTTGGAAAGTAGGTTTTCAAAACACAAAGTCAGTATTAGTAACATTTGGTGGGCAGGCAACCAAGTCATACTCACAATTCACGTCCATTGCCAGACATTTTATATCCTCCAAATGGACACTGTGTGCTCAGAGCGTTGAAGCAGTTTATCCTGGGAAATACACAAAACATTGATCACTCTTGTGCGTCAGACTCCTGCGGTTTGCTATTGTAACACGGAGCATAATTCTGTCCAAAGCAGTAGTATTAAAGCTGCATGCAGTTAGACTGATGTAAAAATGTATTATCATGATCACTGAAACCCTCTGGTTCTAACAACATAATTCCTTATTATTTAGCAAACACAGCTGAAAGTTGTCAGGTTGTATATTTGTGAATTTACTGACTGCAGCTGCCAGGGAAGGAAAGAGTGAATGGATGCTACGAAGACTGAAGTCGAGTGTGAATGTGAAGCAATGACCAGTTTACTTCACAGAATGCTTCTTTGCTTTCTTGCCGAGAGCTAGATGAGAAAATTGACGCCACTCTTATGTCTGTACAGTAAATATGAAGCGACTGCCAGCAGCCAGTTAGCTTAGCTTAGCAGAAAGACTGGAAACAGGAGGAAACAGCTAGCTTGACTCTGTCCAAAGGTAACCAAATCCTGCTACCAGCACTTCTAAAGCTCACTAATTAACACGTTATATCTAATGTTGTTTTGTGCACTTAGCATCTATGGTGATCTGGTGAAGGCAAGGTAGCCGAAAATGTCTGGTGAATGAAGCATGGAGAGCTAGAGAGCTGATGAGTGATGGGAAGGGATGAAGGGAATTCCTCAGGATGTCTCCTTAATCCACAGACAATGCGAAGGTCCTATCTATAAGATCAGGAGACGACTAAAGACATAGCTGGTTGTCTGCGGTCAATCCCAAATGTCTTTACATTAAAAGAAGCGGCCATTGTGGTCGGTATCAGTGGTGGGGGAATATTGTTTGGAAAAGGCAGGATTTGTCAAGGAAGAAGAGATGGTAAGAAAAGAGGTTTGGTCCTTCTCAAAGTACCAAACAAAATCGTCCACAGAGGTAGAGAAGTGGGATGGTGATTGGGCAGCATCAAGAATGAAGGACAAAGTAGAGAAATGTTTCCTCAGCTTGCAGAGGATTGCAGTCAAGTGGTGAAAAATTCTTGGCAGATGCTGTATGTTAGCTATACTTCTAACCCTACTCATAGCCATCTGCAGGTAATTACAAAAGAAACAAGACAATTTTAGGTGAACTCAAGAACTAACATTTTAGGACTATTTAATTTATACAAATTATAAAATTAGGGTGTCAATTTACATTTACAATTTACGTTTTGCGTTGTTGTCTTGCCCTGGCAAGTTGCTTTTGATATTTTTATGTCTTGAATGTCTGAGCCGAGGGGGAAAAGTGAAAAAAATGAAGGAAAACATTTCTTTGCGGCTTGTGTAATGATAGCGAAGTGGCACATGGCCAGTTTACAGTTTCTGGATGCCAGAGTCTGAAATGGTTGATACTTCCCACATGAAAAATATTACTGATTGCAGCTAAAGAAACACAGCAGATGAAACTCACCAGACAGTGCCAGCCTGCATGGCTGTGGATATGGTCATAGCTTTGTTGATGTCATTGGTGAAAACAGCCGCAACCAAACCATAATCTGTGTTGTTGGCTCTTTCTATCACTTCCTCCATAGTTTTGAACTTCATGATCTGCTGGACTGGGCCAAAAATCTGTAAACAGATGAGAATATGCAGGTTGGTTACAGAATTTAAATCTTCTCATTCATTTACCTTATTTGGATATATTCTATTTATATATTATTGGTCATATATAAAGAGGTGTGAAGGGTGAAGGATAGGGTCACCAATCATCCTGCAAAAAAATGTATCCAGTATATATTTTCACCAGTTGTTTTTATGCTACTTTATACTTCACCTACATTTCAGAACGTAGTAATGTACTTTTTTACATTTATTTGACATCTTTAGTTACATTTTTATAGATTATTTAACTACCCAACTGCATATAAAGTGGTTAAAATTAGTTCCACCTCGACCTGTACAACATCAAATATCGCTTACATGTAAATGAATCAATAATAACATTCCAATAATATCATGTATATGATAGTATAACTGAAAGGGGTCATTCTGCATAATGTGTGTATCACTGTACCTCCTCTCTGGCGATGCGCATGTCATCCCTCACATTAGAGAAAACAGTGGGCTCAATGAAGAACCCTTTCAAGCCCAGAGCTTTGCCTCCACACTCCAGCTTGGCTCCTTCACTGATGCCGCTCTGGACAAACTCCAACACACGATTCTGCTGCTCCCGACTGATCTGTGGAGGTGGAGGACAGACATTACATGAGAACCCAGGACCAGAGAAGATGGGAAAAAAATATAGAGAGACAAACATTTTGAAAGTGAAAGAAAAGTGATAAAAAGAGAACAGTTTCAAATGAAACTATGACGTTATGGATCTGTTGACCTCACCTGTGGACCCTGCTCAGTAGAGGGATCAAAAGGGCTGCCGACTATCCTCCTCTTGGCTCTCTCCACACTCCGCCGAACAAACTCATCATATATGGGCTCCTCCACATAGATGCGAGAGCCTGCTGTGCAGCACTGGCCTGCGTTGAAAAACACACCCTGGTGGGCCTGTTCTACCGCCAGATCCACTAGGAAAAAAGGGGGTTTTAGTTAATCAATACCTTGATAAAACAGTTTGTTCATTAAAAAAAACTACACCATGGGAATATATATATTTTTTTTAATCTTGAAATCTTGAAATAAGTCAGAATTTAACTGTTAACAGAAACAGTAAAAAAGTAGTGTGTGTAGTATATTGTTACAAAATTTCCCCCGATATTTATTGGAGCTATCCTGTGCAAATCTGATACCTGACACCTGAGAGACAGGACCCTGCTGTTGCGCACGAAGGGTTAACGGACCCCCATGATTTATGGGTCTCGGCTGAAGCACCCGACTGAGTCAGGGTCCATTCTCCTGATTTACAGGCCTTAGGGAGCCCCTCTCACGGCTGCTGAAAGCATTTGAAAGCCTCGGCACCCCCAGTTTGGTGAGCCACTTAGAATTTATATGAAACCCATCCATCCACAGTTTTCATAGCACTGCAAAGCTTTTGAGCATTTTAAGATTCTCAGTCCATATGTGTTTATCCACAGGCTGAAGGTCCTGAGAATGGGAAACGTAACTAAACAAAAATAGTGATAGTGATGGACCACCTAGTGAGGTGACTGGAGCACTGAATAAAACATTACTTGCAAACTTACAATCAGCATCTGCAAAGATAATGTTGGGGTTCTTTCCTCCCAGCTCCAGCGTCACTCTCTTCAGGTTACTCTTCCCAGCTGCTTCTTGGATCAGCTTGCCGACCTAGCAAAGGAAACAGATCTGGGGTTTACTCACAGAGATGCAGGCCTGCAGCCAGATCAGTAAATCAGCTGGAGCCATTAAATAGCTTAAAGACGTTGGTTAGCTCCAAACAGGGAATGCACCGGTAGATCAGCTGAAACATGAGTTCTGTAAACACACAGAATGAATATCTATTACAGGTTTTTGGAGACAGCAACGGGAAAATAACATGATGTTTCGGAGGGGAACAGCATCTGATGTCTAATGAAGGACAGGAAGACGCAACCACAAGGTGTGTGGGTGGTGTCCTGTGATACTATCTGACAGATAGAGGGGAGGAGGTGTTGGTCTGTGTGTCAACATGGAAGACAACAAGGGATTTGCTGTGGTTTTTCATCATCCTATTATCTTATCAAGACAAACAAAATGAAGACTAATAAATATTACATTTGAGAACAGCATTGTTTGATAAGGTCACTGAAGGGAACATGTGACTCATCTTAAGGGACTTTTGCAAGTTTTAACCCAGCCATTGATTTTCAGTCTTTCTCTTATGGTATGAAAATATACTCTCAAAACTTGCTTATATTGTGTAATCAATCACAGTGAACATCTGCGAACAACTGCATTCATTTTTCTAGTAGATGGGCTAAAACATGCAAAACCACTGGTATTGTCCTTTGAGGGAATAGTTTTGGAAAATGCACATATTTGCTTTCTTGCTGAGAGTTGGATGAGAGGATCAATACCACTCTACACCAGATATGTAGCTGGAGCAGGCGGCCTGTTAGCTTAGCTTAGCACAAAGACTTGAAACAGGGGGAAATAACTAGCCTGGCTCTGTCCAAAGGTAACAAAATCCACATCTAAAGCTCAATAATTAACACGTTGTATCTTGTTTGTTTAATCTGTACAAAAGTCGAAATGTAAAAATTAAAAGTTGTGGTTTTATTTGGACAGAGGCTAGCCATTTCCCCCTGTCTTTATGCTAAGCTAAGCTAACCGGCTGCTAGCCGATTTAACTCTCGACAAGAAAGCAAATACACATATTTCCCAAAATGTAAAACTACTCCTTTAAGATTGATAGACTATGGTAGTCATGTTTATGAAGTGGTCATTACATTTAAAAAAAAAAGATCATAATCATGTGACTGAAGATATTGACAATATTTTCTCTGGTGTCAAAAATGTTGAGTCTCAACAGTAGAATGAATTAGCTGCTTTAACTGCAATTTTTTCCATGTGGTGACTTTTTGTATTAACACAAGATAACAACTGGATAACAAGCCTGAGAAACCCCACACACCACCCTCACAACCCTAAACAAGAATTCATCTTCCTGTTACTCATACAGTCTGTTTTATTTTCCAGGAGAATAGATAAAGTGGAAAAGTACCCTCTCAGTGTCTAACCAAAAAAAACCCCACCTCCAACATGGAAAAGACTCATCCTCTTTCACTATCTCGTCTAGCGTCTAGAGTTGCTTTAAGATACTAAGATATGATAGAAAACTATAGAATATCAGAACTGCTGTGTCGTGGCTGGTACCAAAGCTGTATAACAACAATACTTGGCTCAGCTTCTTGTGTCTGATGTGTTTTGTCTGTCTTTGATCAGAAACACAAAGAGGCTGACTAAGGGGAGGTTAGCGTGTGTTTATTCAGGGGTAAAGGAAACACGCTGGGCTGCGAGACTCCTCCGTGTGGAGTCACAGCCACATGTGAGTTAGTACAAGGATGAGTTGTGGTCCTAAAATCCACCTGTAGTTACACCACCACCTTCCACTCTGTGAGGAGATGCTGTGGTCGCCAGTATCCCCCACCCCTGCTACTACAGTGCTGTGACTCACTGTCTGGGCATCAGCAGTCTCTTACAGCACTGGCTCATTCTCTCAGTAATTGACTCCAGATCACATGAAACAACAGGAAAACTAGTAAAAAAAAACTGGGCCACTCACAAAGGAAATGTTCAATCAAGACGAGATGATAAAACAAAGAAGATGTTTGTGTTAGAAGGTGCATTTATGCGAGCTCGCGTGTACACACTGATTGGGTGTGTGTGTGTGTGTGTGTGTGTGTGTGTGTGTGTGTGTGTGGGAGGGACAATAGGAAAATATGTTTTATGTTATACTGAGCTGGAAAATCTTAAAGAGACAATGTTAGAGGTGTTTGCACTGGATAAAAATTTGTAAATAGTTCAAATTTTGTCATCTTAAGGCTCTTTCACACATAGTTCCTGGTAAATTACTGGGATAACCTTTCAGGCAGCACTAGTGATTTTTATTATTCACACATGCAGCTACATTCAGGAACATTTCCTTTTCACACATGCTGTGGCAATGTCGGAATAGAAGGGGCAAGAGATGGACCCTTTACGTGCTTGTCCCTGCAGTATTACTGCTTTCATTCACAACACAGCCGTACTGGCATTTTCCCTGAAATGTTACCAGGTCTTGATGTGGGGAATTGGCGGCACAAATTTCCCTGAATATTGATCACACATGTCCCATTAGTTTGGGTGATAAAGTATTGGACAATTAAAATTCTGACCAGATGCTGGCGCTAAATAAAAACTCAGAGACCACCAAAATTATTACAATTCATCCTGAGGTGCGCATGAATGTCTACGCCAAGTCAAAACAGACATCTCCATAAACCCCAAGGCTAATCCGAACACTACATAAAGCTGGCTCATGTATGTGAAATACAGGCTGGTCACATCATGAAATAAATTCTACATTAGGATTGCTGTAAATGGTTTAAGCAGAGGGTTTAGTTTGCAGTTAGAAATAACAGATGTTTATAAATGATCTGCAGAAAAGGAATCTGATGTCACTCTGGCATGAGGAATGCGTTCGGACCGCAACACCTCCGAGCGCTCAAGACCTAACATGGTGTGTCCTTGATCATTTAGCTTTCCATTAACTGCTCCCCCGTTCTGTTCTGCAAAGCCACAAGGGTTTATTCTGTGTGTGTCCTGATAGGAAGTTCAATGAAAGGCGCTGTGGAGGTACGTGAATACAGCAGAGACAGGGGAAGGAAAACAGAGGAGAGGCAGTGTTTTCAGAAAGATGGGTTTGTATACTCTTGATAGTGCAAATATGTGCATGTGTGCGAGATAAAATCAGAGCAGTAATGACAGGGCACGCAGCTTTGTTTACTTTTCAGACTTCAATACAGGCACACAACGTCCCCCTATTACCCAGCCTGCTCTGCACATGTTGGTCACTGTGTCACTTGCTGACAAAAGCGAGCAGTAGGCAGCTGTTGATCTGAGACACTTTATTAAAGAAAAGTACCTCAGTTGATCCTGTGAAAGCCACTTTGTCTATGCCCATGTGCGAAGCAATTGCAGCTCCTGCCGTTGGCCCGAATCCTGGCAAAATATTGATGACTCCCGGTGGAAACCCGGCCTGTCAAAACAATATGAGAGGAAACAAGCTTTAGCGGAGATGACAGCAGAGCCAAGCAAAACCACAGGCGGTGTGGGGGAATCCGGACCCAACCCAACCTCCCTACCAGCAGAGAGCGGAGAGAACATCAAAAAGAAGAAGGCAACAGACAGATAGTCTCCAAAAAGAGGCGAGGCCAGAGAGGGCAGGGAGAAGACAGGGAGGATGTGGACGCTGAGATTTGTACAGCATGATTAGGTTTCTCTACATGAACATGTGACGCTGCATTGTTCCCATCCTGTTTAACTTACTGTGTTTACCCCTATTGTACACAACTGCACTGGCTAACCCTGTTGCTACTGACGTCGACAATACAATGCACTGCTACATGGATATACACAATTAGTCATATTTTATGTTGACCTGATGGTCTTAGGTGCACCATATCTGAAGCTCTGTTATGTTTTGTCTGTCCTGCTCTTTTTTTAGCACTGATATTCAACTTCCTATGGAGCTTCAATTTAGAGGTTTAAAGCACGACTCACTTTGCTGATTTCAATCATTTTGTTCAGTTCAGTTTAAAGAAGAAGTCACTGACTAAGCAGCTCATTCACTTTATTTTCTAAGCTAAACGATCACATCAACGCTCAAATGCACTTCAGTACGTACATCATTTAGTGAACAAATCGCAGCGTATACCGTGCTAAGTGTACGTATTGTATTGGGGAAACAGCTAAAAATCTCTGAGACTGAAATCTCAACACCTTAGCTGATCAAATCAAAACTATCTGCACGGCTACAAACGGTACCACTAAAATTAAATGATAAAATATGTTTGTTTTTTTGTGATTTAGGTGAACTGACCCTTTAACTCTAGCAAACGTGCTGGCCGGTTTTCATGTCAGAATGGAAATTAGGATTACAGACTCTGAAAAGATGCAGCAGATAGACAAGTGACACTTTGTTAAACATCTGTTTTGTGTCACCTTGTGGTTACATTAACATTGGACTATCCAAATAAAGTGTTGGCCAAATTCATAGTGAACACTGTGTTCTTGGCAAACTGAAACCTGTAAGTGATTCTGATTCAGTTATTGGAGTATTAACATTGAGACTGTCCAAAAGGTTGGCGAACTGCCTCGTGAACACATTGTGGCTGGCAGAGTGATGCTGTCATTTACCTCCTTGACGAGAGCCGCTATGTAGAGGCAGGTGAGCGGCGTCTGCTCAGCGGGTTTGAGGACAACAGTGTTTCCACATGCGATCGCTGGACCCAGCTTCCATGCTGTCATCATCAGAGGGAAGTTCCACTGTGCGTGACACACACACACACACGCCGGAAAAAGACATCATGCATCTGACTGACACACTGGGTGGTCACAAGTCAAGCTCAATAACTCATCGCTCTTAAGTCACTTACTCTCATTTTCACTCTGTCTAAACATAGTCAAGTGAGAAAATGTTCTCGGCACTTGTACAGTATTTTCTCTTCCCACAGTATTCTGAGAAAGCCGGGAAATTGCAACACATGTGCAATAAACCCATATCACTGTACAACACACAGGCCTGTGTTATTTCTGCTTTACACAGGAGCCCATGGGGCTCAACGCAGAACCACACGCTTTCTGCACTCTTGCACAATCAGCAGTGTCTCTTTCTCCTTGATCTTTTCCTCCTTTCTCACCATTCTTCTTTCCTCAAACCCCGCTATGTTAAATCCCTCAACTCACTCTTCTGCCTCTCACTTCTCATTCTGTATTACTCAAGCTCACTGGCACCGTTATTTTTGGGGCTTACCAACAGGATTTACCAGAATAAACAGTAACTGTCAGGGAATTACTGGAAAATGCAGAATGTAATTCAAAAAAACAGGGCGGACTAACAACCACGACATCTCTTTTAAACTCTGCCAAGTCACTCTTATCTGTTGGTTGTTTTTTTTTTCTTCAAACTTGTATGTCCATTTGTATTCATCATGCATGTCACTCGTAGGAAGGGTAATACTCACAGGGATAATTTGTCCACAAACTCCAATGGGCTCATATCTGGTAAATGTCAGATACTCTCCATCTGTGGAGGAACACACATGCAGCACACACACACACACACACACACACACAGAAAACAGGGTTATTCACTACGCTTTAGTAGTTTGAAGCTTGAAAAACGCCTGAAACACATGAAAAATGTCACCACCTGATACCCCCGGTGTTGTTGACTCAACATGTTAATTTGTAAATGAATCCACACGCAACATTCCTGGTTACTTTACCCTGGTGAGAGATTACATTTCGTTTCGAGCCTCCTACAGCACAGGCATGTGTGTAACTGTTTTAGGTCACAGAGATGGGTGTTATGCTGGAAAGGTTTGCTCATTCCTCTTGCATTACTTAAGTAGAAGGAGGTACTTACTGAGGGTGTGCCATGCTTGTTCATTCTCCACAGAAACAATTGATATTGAGAAATGTGTGTATAGATTTGTTACCACAGTCGTCAGCTGATGAAACATTGCCTAATGCTGCGTTTGGACTGGAATGATCAATGGTAGATGACAAGCCAGATAACCATTTTCAATGGGATACGGCGAAAGTAGGACGATGGACACAAAACTTTTTCCTTAATTCCAAAGTGGATGTCTTTCATAACTGTTATTGTTTGGAGAACGAAACTATAAACCTATTAGACATGAGCTTTTCAGGAGGGACTCAAGTATCTGCAAAGATTGTTTGAAAGTATGACGCCTGTACATGACTTATATTTCAATTTGGAACGAGCAATGTAAACTATACCAAACTGTGTAGCCAAAGGTGCTCCACATAGTGACACTCCCCATTCATCTCACACTGTCTATGATACAAATTAAACACAATAAGCTCGGCATAACGTGCAAGACGGATAGATGCCGAGGGGTTGCTGTTGATAGATGTCCCGTACCTCATCCCGACATGTGAACAAACGCGATTACTTGAGACATCATACAGGCTACAGGAATACCCTTGTTTATTTTCTCTGAGTGTCTTCTAGAGCAATAAAGCTTAAACCAAAGCCCTGGGAAAATGCTCACCGTGGTTGGTTTGGCAGCAGTGTACAAGAGAAGCTTTGAGAGGGACAATACAGTGGTATCAGGAGGTTTCCCATGTCCTCTCTCTTATTCTATTTCCTTTTTGTGCTTCCTGTTGAAACAGACGGCCAACTTTCCCCTCTTCCACCCCCAAATTCATTCGCCTTAGAGGGGCAACACTGGTGGCAGCCTCCTCAGGACAATAAATGTTAGTGTTTGAATTGATCGCCAATTTGGATACCTTAGTCTGCTTTTTCTACAAAACCTTTTTTTTCATTCTACTAAATACACCAAACTTCTTAAAGCGGCAATAAACAATATTTCTATAATATCAATGGATCAAATGATAATTTGTAATGTAAACTGAGCATGAACTGAGTTTTTTTGTGTCTTTCGGCTCATTTATTTGGTTTTCACACACTCCCACAACTTTACTGTTTTGGTTGACTCTCACCGTTGTCATAGTGTCGTTTTAACAGCAGGTAGCTGTTTTCAGAAGAAAAGCTCTAAAAATCCCAGCAGACAGACAAAGTTAGCTACTAGCTGGTGAACACAATGGAGCATTTAGAAGCTTAAGAGCCAGATATTTCCCTCAGGAGTTGGTGAAGACCAAGAGCTATTGGATTTACATTCATCAAATGAATACTACTCTATAACTGCTGGTTAATGTGTTAATAGCTAACAGTTTGCTAACAAGTTCACCATATCAACTTAAAAGGTGATGATATTTCAGTGTTGTGTTTGCGGCTTGTTTCCGTCGCCCCCAAGAGGCCGAAAAAATCAATTATTACACTTCTAAAATGCAAATTGTTGTAAAGTGAAAATATACAATAAATGGATGAAACTATTATTTAAATCATGGCACATCTGATTATCTTAGTGAAGACACAATTCAGTTGATACTCAAAGTATTTCGGTTTGATACCCAGCCCTCTGTGTTCATCTCCTAAATGTCCCCAGAGACAAACGGGATTCTTTGCTCGACATCTGCTGCTATCATCCAACTAATCCTTTCCTTTACTTATAATCTCACACCACCACTCTTCTTCATCGCGAATCTGCCTTTTGTCACTGTAATACTCAAGGAGGGGCCTTACCCATTGGAATGGAGGTGCCGTGGATCTTGTCTGCATATCCAGCGAAGTATCTCAGTGTCTTTATGGTTCCTTGGAGGTCCACAAACAGGGTGGGCAGGAAAGGCTTCCCACTGTTCAGTGACTCAATAGTCTGAAGAGAGACGGGGGAGACGTTTGAGAAATATGTGATATAACCTTGTGATCCTCACATAATTCCATACTGTTCCAGTCTTTACACTCCCCCATGGGTGAAATGTGACACTAAGATAACACTAAACTACAAATACAGGCCCTAAGTTACAGTTATATGTTCTCTTTACGTTCTCTTTAAGTTTGTTTGTATTTCTTAAATACAAAGACAACTCAAAGTGCTTTGCAGAAGGCATATAAATGCATGAATTACAAGGAAAATAAAATATATTACATAAGTTTAAAATTAAATAAACAGACAAAGGAATAGTGGTTATACTACTGTTTCTGTGCAGTTAGTATAATTACATAAATAGGGTAATAATCAAGTGGATAAGAGGACTTTTTCTTATTATACCAATGTTGTTCACATTAATTGATACAGAAATATCCGGTTAACTTACTGCTAGATAGACACTGTCTCTCTCCACCAGGTCAGCCAGTTTGGACAGTAGACGTCCCCTCTCAGATGCGTCCATCCTTCGCCATACGGAGCCCAAAGAAAAGGCCAGGCGAGCTGCCTGCACCGCTTTATCAACATCAGCCTATGAGACAAGAGGGAAACATACTAGTTATTTAACCTCATCCAGTAAACAGGTGATGAAATCTGTCTTTTCATGAAAGCAGCACATCTGATTTTTTTTTAACTCAATGTTGCTGAAATAAAGAGGGGCAAGAACAACTGCTGGCTCACCAAATCAAAATAGATTGATCTCACACTGCACTTCTGCTTTTCTTAATTCTGTGAATGCAAATAGTTCACACGTGTATAAAGAACTAAAAGTCATCGTCAAACTATCCAATAGTGGAAAGTAACTAAGTAGATTTACTCAAGCTGTGTATACTATACTATATAGTACTAAGTACAAATTACGATATTTTCTACATTTGAAAGGGAAATATTGTACTTTTTACTATAGTTACTGGTTACTTTTCAGATTAAGATAACAGTAAAACACAGACAGGTGCCATTCCACATAATGAATACTTTTATGTGTATACTTTATTTTGTGGCTAATACCTTTATTTATCCACTTACCTGGAGTCATACTTAAGTAAATGATTCTTCCACCACTGAAACTATTAGTTAGTTAGATGAACTCCTGAGTATTTACCTTCTCTGCTTCTTGAACCTCACAGATCTGCTCTCCAGTCGCCGGGTTGAAGGTAGGAAAGACTTTCCCACTAACAGAGTCCTGCCACTCATTGTTGATGAAAATCTGCAGGAAAAAAAGCAGTTTTTTAGTATTTTAGTAAACAGATGCAATAAAGGATCTGAGTCACAAATGTAAAGCCATGCATGTAGTTCTTCTTAATATGAATTCAATGCAAAATGCACAAACTGATCATTAAAGCCTTATTCAAACTGATACAATTTGCAAACCAACTGAGCTTGAGTGGGAGACAATGACTAGCTTTTTTATTTCTAAAATATTTGTGTTATGTTGAGTAATCATTTCATTACACCATGTTGGCTACAGTGACATGATTGTAGTTGAGGCTCTCATGCAGCAAGTCCCAGTTCTTCCAGACTCTTGTGTAAGGGATATGGGAGAATCTCTGGAAATCTGGACGGAGATTCCTGCCTGTCCAGCATTGCTCTCTGGGGAGTGCTCCACAGCCAGACAAAGGGGTGGTTGGGTGGTTGGGGGGCAGATAAATCCCTATCAGACACCAGACCCCCCTCCACCCCACCCACCCCCAAGCACACAGACACACGTTTCACAACATCACTGCTCGTTTACGAGATCATAAAACACGTGCCGCGCTTGGTTTCTGTGATGCGTTAAAGCGAGTCTTCCGTTAAACAACCGCCTGGGATTCCAAACAGGACGCATTCAACTATCTATTAAGACCAAATAAAGGCAAAATAAATGTTTACAGAGCCACAGAGCTGAGAATTATGTCACCAAAATGCAAGTAAATCCTTCATAAGCCGATGAAAAGTGGAACAAAATGCGAGGTGTGATTTGAAATTTGCAAATTACACAAGTTCAGTCAGCCAAAAAAACAAAATCGCTCCTTCCTCGCTGACATGTTTAGATCCATTAGGCAGACTACTCACACACTGTTTTTAATGGCTGTCAGTCTGCCTGATAGATAGAGTGCAAGGAGAACATCTGCTGGCACAAATCTCCCTGTGTATACATATGCTCTTACCGTCCTTCTACTTTAGAGGACTTCAGATGCACCGACTAGCAAAGCTGAGAGCAGGGTTCAAGTATCCCACTGGCCTAAGCCTCCCTAAACTCTCCAGCATGTTTACCTCCATAAACGCTGGGGTTTAAGTACTATTTAATTGGCTGTAAACTGTTAGCCGTGTTTACTTTCGGGTTGGTATAAAATGCCAGGGAGTCTGAAAACTGTTGGGAGTTGAGTCGCAGCAGACTCATCACTCTGCCTCCCTCCCTCCCTCCTCTTCATTCCCACGGCTCGCGGGTGCACAATGTGGACGCTGCGTATGAATAACTTACAAGCAGACGTTTAAGGTGTTCAGTATCTGCAAGTACCACCCTGCAGAACCATACATTACAGAGTCATTCCTCCACGGTTCCTTTGTACCCACACCATCCCCCACACACACAAACACACACACACACACACACATAGAGATAGACAAGGCCAGTGCGGATCCTCTCTACCAGCCCAGTCCTCTCAGGCGCCTTCCATCAGAGGCCACCTTTAATCTGACTCTCATTAAGAGCACTTCATAAAATTGTCAGTAACGATAAGGAGCAGAGGGCCCAGCTACAAAAACAGAAAGTCCTGTAGAGCACTGAATTAGTTTTTAAATTTATAGGGGCCACTGAAGTGGGGCGCCCTAAATCAGAGCAGCCCCCCTGACAGCCTCAACAGTCCCAGCAAGAATGCAGACCATGGGTAGCTTTATGCATGGCGTAACCCCTCTCACAGGACGCTGCTAAAGGAGAACGGATGAAGCAGGAGAACAGTGGAGCAGGCCGCCACCTAAATCACGGCCAGAAAAGGACAACTGTCAGCCGCCGCTTGGCTCGGCCCTCTCTCTGGACTCGGACTGGTGTTAGACTTTTGTCTTGTTCCATTGATAGACTTGATTAAGATGACAGGGCCGAGGCGTAAATCAACTCACAAGGTTTCTTAAAATTGCTTTTGGGATCATTTGGAAGAGGGGCAAAGAACACAAGAATGAAAAAAAAGTGCAAGGGGGTGCACATTTGATGAGGAATAGTGTTTTATTTCCCATTCCCCTGCAGGGTCGTTGCTATCACTTCACATGATGGTTTCATGTGAGCAGTTAGAGTTAACTTGGTGTCCAGAGACAGCAGAGATGATGACAACTTTTTCAAAATAAACAATTTTCTGCTCTTGCAATGAGGCCGTTTATAGTAGCTTTCTCTTAAATGATCAACTTTTGAACACTTTGTACTTCTGCACTGATTAAGAAAAGCATTAAAACTGACAAAAAGCTGTGATACGTGATGCCTGACACATAATGAGGATGCCTGATGTGGATTAGAGCTAAGCAGTGAGCATATAGGCCAAGACTTTCTGCATGGGCCACAGGGCAGCTGCAAACATTTAGCAACTCTCATGCTTTTCTGCAAAAGCTGTCAATCACATCATCCACAGAAAGAGAGAGAGCCTGGCCATAAGGATAATGACAAGATGAGACATGATGTACACAAACACGTTTAAAAGTGTTTTTGTTCATGTTTCAAATCAGCAACAAATTGGTGCCTGTTTTGCTGATTTGGTCATTCTGGTGTAACATTTGGTACAGGTGTCATAGTCATCTTCACCCATTACAAAATGTTTTATACACTCTGAGTAAAAATCAACATTTGTTCACCTTGCAAATAGTAAAATTTGAGGATGTTAATGTCCGTCATGTTTTCATGCTCACAAAACTTTGCGTGATTTTTTGTTATAATTCATTTTTTAGGAGTGAACTGTAATGGGAAGTAAGAAAAGCCAAAATACTTTCTGCAGCCAACAAAACATCTGTTTGGCTCTTTGCTTCTTCTCACAGATCAGATGCTAACGGCTGAAGGAACATGTACTGCTACTCAGTCTTTTTTTTAAGAGGGGGGATAAAGGGGAGGGGGAGGGGGAGGACGAGAGGTGGGGTGGGTTGGTGTGAGGGGGGATTTTAGAGGGAGGGGGGGTGTGAGGGTTTATATATATGTGTGTGTTTATACACAACACTCCAAGATTCCACAGCCAGACGAATCCTAACCGGGCACCTGCAACACTCGTCTGCACAGGAAGTTTCATATCCTCCCCTATCACAGGACCTCTATTTCCTCTCTGGTTCTGGATGGGTTTCAAAAGTCTTATAATTACTACCGTTACAAGTGAGCGGAGAGCATGTGAAAGTGGAGACCAGCTGGTGTTTTTTCTCCCACTCCTCTCCACATGTCTGACACCACAGAGCCTTCATGTTTTTCATTCACACACCCACAGACAATGCCACCCTGCGCTCCTGGGTTTGGCGAGGGCGCCCTCGCTGTCACTGGCAAACGTCTTTGTCTCGTCGGTGTGTGGGCAAGTGGTTCAAGTTGTGCGCTCTGGCACATGTGAGAAACGGTAATTTGACATAAGGCTGTAATCACAAACAAGTTCTTATTCACTTTTTCAGTTGATTCACTCATTTAGCGTCTTCGAGTAGTCAGAAACCACAGCAGACTGTACACGTCACTGGAGCACCAGATAGTTTAGATTATATGATGCTAATTTCTTAATACCTTTCTTAAACTCCCAAAAGAGACATTAGTTTTTGCTTATTGCAGCTGAATACAGCTGTTTGACAAAGTTTCTGGGCAGATTCTTACTCACTAAACACATATTTTCAGTAAGCAGTTAGTTAAGTCAGTAATTTATCCAATCTGCATCCATGAATCTCAAAACTTTGCCTCCATTTTCAAATATCTCAGTAGAGCAAAATGCGTATTTGTTACCACTCAACAAAAACATATCATCATCCAACTTAATATAAGTATTACTTACTACACAAAATATATCAGAACTTAACAACAACAATCTTGATGAATTGCTGAGAGACAGAGCAAAAAGACATGGGCTGCATGCTGTTTGATTTTCATGAATCAACAACAAAACTGACCTCTCCTCTCACTACTGGTGTTTGAACATCTGAGGTTTGATGGGTTTCCTGTGTACTTAACCATTCTTTAAATCGCAGGTCAAGGCGGTGTTTAAAGAACAGCCGCCTTACTCGTGGGATCAGCGGACAAAGAGGAAGTCATTTTTAAAGAAATGTGACGCTTTTCCACGGACAAATAAACATCTAGAAAAGCACTTCTGTCTCTGCTGTGTCCCGCGTTCGTCTGAGATAAAGAGCCTGTTCCAACAGATTTACAAAGCCCAGTGTTTTTCATAATGACACCATAAGGATTTACACGTTCCTTGTCAAGAGGGCCACAGACTGAAGGTGTGGGAAGTTAACAGGGTAACCTCGCTGTCACTGCTCTTCCTTAAACAGTGATTAAGAGACAGGGGACATGATGTTGACGTGTCTGCTAAGATGATAATTTACACTCGCTGCACAAGTAGGCATTTCACACCAATGGACATATTAATGGCAGTGCACACTTACCCTGTCACAATCAAAGAGATGTGTGTTAGAGAGTATGTGGCCATGTGTGTGCGAACAGGGAGATTGTGTAAGCAAAGGCTGGGAAGGGGGGGGGGGGGGGGGGTTCTCGCTGTGCTCGTTGTGATAAATCATTCAGTTGCACAGTATCCCCTAACTTTGGCTCTGTTTGATCTTGATCGCACTAAGATGGTGGTTTTGAAGTGAAAAACTCCAGAACTGCAGGTCAGGCTCTGGCGAGGCAGGGCCACTAACCCACACAGTGAGACACGGTCATAATTTACACCCCTGGTGGACAGCACCTAGCATCAGGGAGCCCCGAGCCTCCATCTGTGCTATCTCAATCAGTGACAGATTGATGGAGCCTCTTATTCATCCAAACTGAGTGGATGTCTCTGCATGGACTGCTTTACAAATACACAGGTCTTCGGCAGACAGGTTCTGCACTGGTTCCTATGGTGAAAGTGCACTAATGCCACCAGGAGCAAAGCAACAAAGAAAATGTATAACTGTTGATTAGATTAACAGATCTGTAACTGTAAGACAATGAACAAGGCCACTGAGTTTGATCCCTCAATCTGGTCTTTGTTAGTTCTTTGTATTTCTAGCACTATTTTATATGTTATTATCCTATTAAATAATTAGGCTACACTAAAACCACACTGGAAATACAAGTAACATTTTAGAAATGTTGATTTTTCGCATACACATTGTTGCTACACTGCAATCACTTCTTAAAGCTTGAAATCAACTTTTGTGGATCACGTTCTCATACTTTTAGAAGAGTTTCTGTTATATCAAAATAAAGGGCAAAACAATGTGCTACCCTTTCACTTGCATTTTTACCACACACAACATTTCCATTCCTGTAAAATTTGTCCCACTACGTGTCTGGTTTAACAACTCATTATCACCGAACAGTATGAAAAAACCACAAAGGCCAGAAGTATCACCCACTGAAAAAAAAGAGCAGGAAAAGTTTCTCTCTTTGCCTTAATCATTCATGAAACAGAGTGTCTCTTCTCCACTTCTACCGCAAGTGAAAAATCTCAATAAATAACTATCGTGGCTCTCTTATTTATGGCTTCCTTCGTGGTGCTATCGACCTTTAAACTGTTTCTGTCTTGTAACCCAGCTGTTGGAGCCTTCTAGCGATAGAAATGTGGGGGCAGGGGATAGGACAACCGAGAGACAGCTTCCCTCCTCATGCTTTTAGCCACAAGAGAAAAGGGTGTGTGAAAACTACAGATTCTGCTTATGGGGATACCAATAGACTAATAACAGTTCCAGTCTTTTATGGATGCATGCAAGAATGAAGATAGCTTTACTGATACAATCAAAGTGTCTTGGACGGTGAGCAGTTCATGACTCGGTGAAGAGGACAAGGGGCAAACCTTGATTGCAATGACCCTTTTTTTTATCACATGCTTCCCTGTTACAGAAGCAAACCTGTTAAGTAATGATACTTTATCAGCCGTATCTCTGTTTCCATGGTCGCTCAGATGTAATCTTTGCACTGCAAAACATAGAATAGTCATGGTGACTTAATGACGGAAATCTGTCAAAGTTTTTATGGAAGTTAGAAAAAGGCTTAATATCGCCTTTATATCATAGACAAGTTTAATGTAACAATATCTGAGGAAAATCTGTGTCTGGAAGCTTGCAGCTCCATCCACACGTCCTGCAGGCCAGTGAACAGTGCTGGTTGTTTCCCTTGCAGTCAGTGGGGTGGAGAACAGGAACAGGGTGTGAGGAGAGCCCACGCCAGGGGTCCCCATAAATCAGGGCCCTTCTGCCCCCTATGTCCACCAAACCAACAGGGATTGGATGATCCAAATTCCTGGGGGTTAATTCACCAAGTCGCTCCCTAAAATTTCCTCCTGTACACCGTTGTGCCCCCCCCCCCCCCCCCCCCCCTCCCCCGCTTTTAACTAACACTCTGCACCGTGAGGGAATGGAAAGCTTACAACATGCAAGAGCCTTTACAACATGTACCGTCCTCTTTACGGTGCAGCAGCAGCGTGCCCTTTGCACTTAAAACACTGAGGTATGTGTTAACATGGAGCGATTATAGCACTGATTGAACTTACACCACGCTATGATTAATCTGTCCTCTGCCCTTTAATCTCGCCATCATAAAAACACTTGTCCTGCAGCTAAAAGACCCAGTTTTGTTCAATAGCAACAATGCTGCAGAGGGCTACATCCTGGCTGCTAAGACTGATGATGTGACCTCAAAAATCGCAGTAAGCATTACAAGATTCTCAGAGGGAAGGACCTGATTTTCAACTAATGACTTGAATTTAGTTCAAAGGGTCCCACTGTGTGCACATGTAAAAAAGCTATCAATACATTGCAGAGATGTCATCAAACAGGCAACAAAACATTTAATATGAGAGCTATTTTCAACATATGTGTAACTGGCTCAAAACTTGTCGTGCACAAACTGCTTTTTATTTATTATAGTGACAAAATGTTGTCAAAATGTGCTTCACTACAGAATATAGGACTTACATACAGTCCATATTCCATACTTTCTTCCGCTATTTCTGCATCCCTTTTCTCCCACCCACGTACTTCTGACTGTAGGGCGATTGCTGACTGCTCTGGTAACACATTTGTTCTCTGACAACGTGCATTTTAATTCTAAATCATTCATTTACTAAACCAACTTGCTGCCATATAATAATCAAACAATGCCTGATTTAACTCACTGCCAATTCTTTGGACTTAATCTGTGTGTAGTAAAACTGCTGTGATCACTGAAGTCACTGAAGGAAAAAGACTTTAAGACCAGGCAGAAAGAATCTGGGCTGTTTAGTTTGAGCACAAACTCAGCCTTTGCCACTGATTCCTAAAATCACGGTGAGCAATCTAACATTAATTAAATTAAGAACTTCACGGTTCATTGAATTTTTATAAAGTATCCCTTTAATTACTTTCTTTAGGCTATATTCCTTTATTAGGCAACTTCAATTAAAGAAAATACATTTTATTAATTGGCTTCCTCTGCAGTGACCTGAGAGGATGTTGGCCTGTGTCTTGACTGAGACTGCACTTCAGGTGCAATGTGGAACAAATATAAAAATAGTAGTACAAAACAATAGTACATAATTGTCCATGTGACTAAATGTTATATTCATTTTAAAACCCTTTCCTCGGTTCATTCACACTTGACCCGCCCTTATTAATACGTTATTGCGCCACCTACAAAAATACATTTTGTAGCATGTGCAATTAAAACTGGTCCAGATTATATGCAAAATCAAGTATCTGGCTAATCTCAGGTTTACGCCATGACTCATATTTTTTTAAAATGTCCGTTATCTACCTCTTTAGTTTAAATTATCTTGTCCAGGGGTCATTGGTCATTTAATGTCGAGCTACACTGAGCACGTGGACGCAGAAAAAAAAACCCTCATCAGGATTTTAAAACGTGCAATCGTCAGTTCATCGGGTCTCTGCTGGAAGTTTTTGTTCGGAGAAGTTTGCCAGCTCCTGAGTGAGCTACACGGTCTGATAGATACCGAGTGCTTCGGCTGCTGACGCACAAAACAAGTTTAGTACAAAAAAAAAGTTTTGGTTAAAGATACACGGTCGCCTGAGCTGCGAGTAGAAGCGGAGTCGTTACGCGCAAAGTTACAGTCGGAGAGTGTGCAGAGAGAGAGAGAGGCAGAGGAACAGACCTTGGTGTACTTGATCTCCGGGTTGGGCACCGGTGAGGGCATCAGCTGGAGGGATGCCATGAGAGCAGCGGGGTCGCTCTTCACCTCTCCGGGGATCTCGATCTTACTGGAAGTCATCACGGCCGTCTTCTCCACTCGTCTGCTGCCTGCTGCGCCTCTCTGGGGTTTTTTCAACAGATTTCTGATTGGGACTTTGGGTTCCTTCCTGGGTTTATAGCCAGGTGTCAGCCGCGGTTCATTTTCATTGGGCAGAGAAAAGGGCCGTCCTTTTGAAAATGAAATTCACGCATTTACATAAACGACCTCAGCCATGCGTGTTAAGGAGGAGAAACACATCCACCCCACCCACCTCACACTCCCGGTACACTCCGGTCTCCACTGCTTTCACTCACCAGCAGCACAACGGGTTTCCTACAGTGATTCATAAGTTTTACACACACAAACATAAAACTCTCAGATTATCAAAACATGGTGCCATGAATTATCTGAAGAGTTAGAGTTGGTCAGTATGTTAATCACAGCTAGAGTATCATCGGAACTCAATAATATAGCCTATGTATATAATATATACGTTTTAAATTACATAAGTCCTACTTTTTTTTTTTTTGGCATAACAGTCTCACCACAAGGTCCATTTAGTAGCTGGTCTGGACTTTTAGTGATATCACACGACCTTCATCAGCACATGGAGTTTGCTCGGTTGTCATGCAGTTGAACATGTTCATATTTCCATTTTAAGGACTTCTCGTCCATGTTGGCTAAAGAGTTGAGATTCCTCCTTGACATTGGAAACAAAACAGCTTCCCCACAAACACACACAAAGGCGTGTTTACTCTTTACTGAAGATATAATCTCGCATTCTTTACACCATCATTAACCATTTCCTAAGTGACATAAAGGTGTCAAACTACTTTCCTCGGCTCACTATCACCCCGTAGACTTTATTTGCCTAACACAACCTCCCCACGGTCTAAGATGTTATGTAAATGCGGACTAGAGGGATTGCTGCTACTTGCTGGGGTGTTGTTGCCAGAGATTTGTCCTGCAGGTGATAATTCCTTCCAGCGCCTCCTTTCAAAACTCCCAATAAACATCCACCAATTAGCCGTGAGCGAGCCTGTCTCCGAAAACTAAAGGAATTAAAGCAAATCCACGCATGTATTAACACATCCACAACAACTGCATTTCCTCACACATGCATGAGGGCCACTCAGGTAACAGTTAAAGGGTAAATCACAAGTATTTATTTGAGATGTAGACTGTGGATTCAAGATAGTGAGGCATGAATCCAGAGTGAAATGTAGGTCTGTGGTCATTTCATTCAAGCTCAGGCTCATTGATATCCTCAAAGAATACCTCCTCAACCAGCTGAAGGGCCTTTACATTTTAGATTTCATAATCTGAGCCTCTTGACAGGACAAAGGAGCGCGGAGACAGATGTAGGCCCATAATTTGCAAATCCCCGGAGGATGCTGTTTCTCCATCAGCACATCACCCCTTTTTTCACAGCATGGGCGACACTCTCAAAGTGTCTGTTTCACATCAAAGAGGACGTGCCCGCAACGGTGACATTGATTAATGCATTCAAAACATCCCATCCTCAGCCTGTCGCCTCACCTTTTCACAGAGCACAGCGAACGGAAGATAAGACACACCGGGGAGATGGTGTGACAAACTTTGGCCGGCAGCTCAAATGTATTCATGGAGCTCCCTCTGTTGGAGGAAGTGGGCCTCGGACGTCCCAGAGTCACACTCACATATTCAGGTTTTAACAGTATTCACAAAGAGCGGGTTAATAAGATAAATGGGATGGTGATTGTGACAGCAAGGAGGGAACAAGACAAGATAACTGGAAATATGTCTGATAAGAAGACTGAGAGAAGTGGAACCACAGAAGCTGATTGAAGAAAGGTGAGTGAGGAAACTTTGCAAACTTTCTGATATGGCAAAGAGAAAAGAGACAAAAATGCAAGGAGCTCTGGGGAGTTTTAAATAAATAATAATGAAAAAGAATAAGAGGATAAACCGGATAGGTGAGTGTGGAAGATTTTAGAGAGTTGTACTTTCGTTATCTAGCAAAAACAGCCAGTATTTTTGTCACATTTTCTCACATCCGCTACTTGGTTATGTGATGTAACCTAAACACATAATAGGCCATTATGTATAAGACCCTATACGGGAGGAAAACGAAGCTCAAAGGGAGACAAAGCGTGTGATAACAGACACTCGCTCTCATTAAACTGCTTTTCAAAATATAAATCTATGTATAGCGAATTAGGTTTTTTTTGCCATTCAGTCATTCATTTTACCATCATTATTTAAAAATTCACGTGTGACTTTTAAACAGGCACATGCTCATGCAGGCCAATTATTATTAATGTCTATATGAAGTGTTTTCTCCCAGTGGACCAGTTTCCCCAATTTGCTAATATAACTTTAAAAGTGTTTTTTGATTTGAAATGTTTTAAATGTCAAAATGAGACAAAGCTAAACATCATTTAAAATGTATACATTTATTAACAGCTAAAACTAACAAATAAAGCTATAATCTGAAGTGAGACAATTATAGGCCTATATGTGCACACTGAAAACAGTACAGGGGCTCAATGATCTGTGACTTATTGGATTGAATATTATCCATGAAGTTCTGTTCTGAAATATACAGACAGTTGTTTTAAAAATAAAAACATTTCATTTGATTTGTCCTTTTTTAATTTGCTCTGAGCCAAGGTATGTATTTTAAAACGTATCCATCGTCCTAAATTGTGTGTCGAACCTCTGAAGGGACAATTTAAATAAATCTATGTGCTACTTACATATCTTTAAATCAAACAATATGAACCATATTTTGTGTTTAGAAAGGTGACTGTTGGTGTATAATTTTGAAGATAATATAATTGTTGGTGATAATGAGAACACTTTATTCACATTTCATATTGGACGTCAGTGTGTCAGTGAGTTTAGTGATCTATTAAAATGTCCTCTGGGATGAAGTTCTTATCTTTCATGGTCTTATTGCCAAAGCAGCCTATTGTCTAATCTTTTCTAATTCATTTTCATTAATGGACTTTTAAAATCTTATAATATCCTTCTCCAATGTTTTTTCTCCTAATTTACTAGTTATTTGTGTGTCTCAAAAAAACTTTCAAATGTATGAATCCAAACAAATACTTTCAGCAACTGTTGGGTCTGGATGTCAGTGCAATAATCTGCAGCCCACATCTGTAATAAAAAGTAGACCCCTTGTGGTTATAAAGGGAAATAGACGCAGAAAGCTTAACGTGCCTGTCGGCCTGGCGAGAGCTGCACCGTCCGAGCGCACCGAGTGGGAGGCGGCAACCTGCACCGACAATCACACAGAGGCTCCCTCGTAGTTGTTGCTGTTTGTTCTGGTCGGGAGAAGACATCAAGCAGCCGCAGGAATAAAAAAAAATGGAAAATGAGAGCAAGAGGAAGATGAAGGAGAGATTTGGCCTGAGGCGGGACATCTTTAAGGAGTTCCTGGCGGAATTTCTGGGGATATTTGTCCTGATAGTGAGTACCTCCCTCTGCACCTGTCATCCAGCTTAAACAGCCGCTTTAAAGCTCTCAACCAGTATGTTAATAAGGTGTCAAACTGGGTCTCCGGGGACTCTGACTGCTGTCTCTCAGATGTCTCTATTAACAGATAGTATATTCTGGGAATAACAGGCTTTCTCTTTTGATGTGCTCAGCTGTAATTTGCTCCTGACAATCATAACAAGATGTGGCTGATGTCGGATGTTTTTCCTCCTCACAACTCCTCCAGAAGTGCAATGTAAAACAAAATGTGAATCATCACAACTATAATAAGTCATTGTCTCTGAATTATGAAAAAATAAACATGGGATTATATTAATTATAGCAAATGATCAGCTCACTTTGCAGTGCAGAGAAGTTAACAGTGATCTTGTTTTTCTGTGTTTCCTTGGAAGAGTTGCCTGCTTTTCTCTTATTAATTCAATTCAAAAGACTTTATTGACATGGACATCAAACTACAATTTGTCAAAATATTTCGACTGTGTACAATAACAGTAATATGAACATTAGATTGATATGTGTTAAATGTGTATATATATGTATATGTATTTGTATATGTATGTATATACAGTATAAAGTATGTATTTGTAGTTTATGTTTAGGGAAGGATGAAGGGGTACAGAAGCCATGTTGAAATTAATTCCCAGTTAACACTTTCTGTGTTTCTTGTCTGGACTGTCCTCCACCTGTCACCCCTCTGAGTCCACTTTAACGCCTGTTATACCACATCAGAGGAGAGATGCAGCTTCCTTTTAAAAGCCCCTTTTTATGTTTTGGACGACAGCTCTCCTCTCAACACTAGTCTGAATTACTTCTGCCTTTTACCTAATAAGTGGGGGATTCATTATTTTTCCGAGCTCCAAGTTGGACAAATTGTCCGTGGCAGTCGGAGGCTGTTGGTGGACAAGAGGGCTAGTGTTAATGGTGGGTATAATTGGAATCATTAAAAACAATGAGTCTTTCTACCTCCACCCTTTGTGTTTTTGTTCTTGTCTGTGTCCCAGCTCTTTGGATGTGGTTCAGTGGCCCAGACGGTGCTGAGTAAAGGGGCTCTCGGGGAGCCCTTGACCATCCACGTTGGTTTCACTCTGGGAGTCATGATGGCTGTCTACATGGCAGGGGGGGTGTCAGGTAAAAGTAGCCCACGTTTTGTATGGAAACATGTACAGCTTACATTCATCACAATAGTAAATTATCCACTTTTTCAACTCATGATTATTTTCATGATCAATTATTCTGCAGAGCCGTTTCTTGATTCATAGATTATCCATTTGCTTATTAAAATGTCAGAAAACTGTGAATAATGTCAGTTTCCTGAAGCCCAAGGCAACATTTTTATATTGTTTTATTCAGTTTACAGTGACATAAAACAGAGAAAAGCACATTCTCACAATTAAGCTTGATCTATGGGATGTTTGGCATTTGTGCTTGAAAAATATGACATCAGCGATTCATCAATTATTAAAATAGTTGCTGATTCATATTCTGACGATTGACAAATTGTTCGAGTAACTAATTGTTTAAAGCATGCTGACATTAATAACAAAAATGCTTTCTCATTAGTTCAGTTGTTTTCTCAGCTCTCTGGGATTCTCAATGAAAGAAAAACAAGGAAAACATATAACGATTTGATATTTCAGGCTGCCAAAAGCTGACAGACAGGCTGGTAACAAAGGTCATCCCTCGGTGTTTGTCTGTGGCAGAGATGCGATCTTTGGTCGTGGATGTCTGGCCACCTCTTTGCTCTTACAGCACAACAACTCTCTCCTCCGGGCTACTCTGTGTCACTATTATCGCCATCTTCAAAGTATTTACATGAAAGTCTTCTGAAGAAAGCTATCAGGCTGCATTTTCATCCCGGATGATTCATTGCATTAGTTTACTGATATAAATAAAGTACGGGCCCTTGAAGACCAGTGTAGACCTTTGTTATGGACTTGCAGTGTTACATAATGGAGAGCATTCAACATAGAAACCTCTTTTATGGTCTAGAAGGCAAGAATTACTGATACTAATGGGAAAATGTGGTTTTTTTTTATCGAAGCGCAAACTCAGTGCTATTATTTAATGACCCTCTCTAGTGGGCTGATTTTCAGAACGAGTGGTGTCAGTGTGCTGGAGGGCTGGAGATATTGTGTCCTGATGTCCAAATGGGACTTTATCGGGTACATTCCTCAAGGATTACAGCAAGAGGAGCCCTCTGTGGGTTGCCAGCAATGATAGGGATAGGAGGGAATAGTTTTTTAAATGTCACAGTGCTTCTCATGTGCTTGCTGAGCCAAAACGGTGAGTGTCCATTAATCAGCAATCAAGGGATTCATTATGTCGAGCGTTGAATTGTGCTGGTTTCATGAATTGTTGTATGGTCATTTCAATCACTGTTGGGAAGTGTAAAAATCAAAGTGAAGCGATGAGATAATATGTTGTATCTGATGGCATAATAACTACTTAAAGGAACAGTTTGACGTTTTGGGAAGTACACCTATTCTCTCATATCAGCCAGCAGATAGTTAGCTTAGCTTAGCATAAAGGCTGGAAACAGGGAGACCCAAAGCTAAACATTTATACCTGCCACCACCCCTAAAGCTCATTCAGTCACATGTTAGCTCTGGTTTGTTTAATCTAGACAAAAACTGAAGAGTAAAAATGTCAATTTGCTGTTTTACCATTGTTTGACTATTTCTTGGCTCTGAGCAGTTGCCAGGCAATCAGCAGAGACTCCAGGAAGTTACTGATCTCACCCAAGAAATAAGTCAAATAGACACATTATTTGAACACTTTTTGGTTTTTGTACAGATTAAACAAGATATAACATGTTAATTAGTGAGCTTTAGAGGTACTGGTAGGTGGATTTTGTTACAATTGGACAGAGCCAGGCTAACTGTTTCCCCCTGTTTTCAGTCTTTGTGCTAAGCTAAGCAAACCAGCTGCTGGCTTCAGCTACACATTTATCATGCAGACATGAGAGAGGTATCAATCTTCTCATCTAACTCTCGGAAAGAAAGCGAATAAGCGTATTTCCCAACATGTCGAACTATTCCAAAAACCTTTAAAGGTCCATGCCACACAGACGTAGTATTCCTAATTTAACAGTCCCGGGATTGCACAGATTATGCTGTATCATATGTTTTAGTCCGTCCGTGATTTGGGTAACTAATATATTTTGAAGAGATTTAACATTATTCAGTGAGAAATTGAAGTTTAATAGAGAATGATAAAAAGCTTTTCATCTCCATCTTGTTTAGGATGGCTGTTGTGATCAAGTTACAGTGTTACTTGTGCTACATGTTTAATGAGAAGAGTTGTAAAGCTTCAGAGGAATAGCAGAAAAGCCTGAGGACAGGGAGGTTAATATATGGAGAGCTTTTGCTGCATGACTGGGCCATTCAGCCCCGGGGTCCACAGCTCAGTGGGAAGCTTCTGTCCAACGACATCTCTGAAGATGATCATAGGTATTGGACTAATGAGCTTTACTGGGGCATGGGTCTCTGGAGAGGAAGGGGGTCAGGTGTGACAAGCCTGGCTTTCTAGGCTTCCCTGGCAGGGCGGCCCCATAGGAGAAGAAAACACAATTGTTTTCACTTTGTAGTCGTAGATTTTAGATGACAGTGTACCGTAAGTGTGACACATCATGGTCACTCTAATGACCTGCAGTCTACGTGTGCCTTAAGCAGATTCAGGCAGATTATGTCAGATGCAATTCAGACAGGCAGGTCTGGCTGGTTGTCGGGGTCAGTGTTTGTGAACAGGATGGGGAGATTAACAATGGGCGCATGGCTGATACCCCCAGTGGTGTTACCACAGCGAGGTCAAAGCCAAGAGAGAGAGAAAAGAAGAGTGTTAAATAAATGACCCCACACTGCCATCACAGCCCAGTAACATTTGGCTGGAATGTGTTCAAACACACGCCTCTGAAGGACAATGTAGAGAGGAAAACAGGCACACAAACCCAGTGCTCTTAGTTTGAAAATACCCTGAAAGTTTTTTAATGAATGGGGGGGGTTTAAACACAAGCACTAAATCATCAGACAGCTTGTCACTGACTGTTTTAATCATCCACTGAACTCAGCTTACTTTATCTCGTAGGAGAAGACACAAGACGTTTAAAATGCTTGGCTGAGCTTGGTCACAGATGTTTGACATATGATTCAGAGCTGAAATGATTAGTCAATTAATCAATTATAATTCATTATAATCAGCAACTACTTTGGTAATCTATTATCATTTAAAGGGGAACTCTCAATTTTACACGTCAAATGTCTCATAATGATAAACTGTATTTATACAGCACTTTTCAAAACAAAGTTGCAAAGTGCTTTACATGGTTGAATCAGGATTAAAACATTTCAGGACTGCAATGAGGCAAATAAAATCAGACAATTAAAAAGTACAAAAATAAAAAAGCTGCATGAAGTCTGATAAATGTCCTCACGTGATGTCACCTCACAGTCAGCGGTTGGGTCTGAAGATGAAAATGAAAAAGAATCTGGAGGTGTGGAGTCAGAAAGAAGTGAGCTTACCAGACTTCTGTAGCCCGCTTCTCATCTGTGCGTGAGGCCAGCAGCTTGAGGCTACATTAGCTGCTACTAGCCCAACACACCTGAATCTCTCACCAAACCGTTAGCTGCCGAGTTGCATTGTGGGTAATGTAAGTGCTAGGTTTTTGATCAATCCAACAGTGTTAAAACAGTCCAATGCTAAATCGTTGGAGTGATCTTTTAAGTCTGTCAATCAAGAATACCAAATATTTGCTGCTCCCAGTCTTTGGGTTTTGGACTGTTGACTTCCATGGGCATTTTTTAACATTTTCTGACATTTTATAGACTAAACAATTAATAGTTGGCACAAAACTTTAATTTTAGTTTTGAGTCATAAAAATGTTGGTACCTTTTGTCACTATGGCCATTTGTTGTTGTTCTACGCTTCTTTTTAAAATACTATTCTGTCTATTATATTTTAGGAGAGCCTTATGCAAATGTTACTTGATTTTGCTCGTCTTTTTTGTTGCATTGTTCCAGGAGCTCACGTGAACCCTGCTGTCTCCCTGGCCATGGTGATCCTGGGGAAGCTACCTCTGAAGAAGTTCCCTGTGTATGTCGTGGCACAGTTCCTAGGGGCTTTTGCTGGATCCTGTGCTGTCTATGGGTTGTATTATGGTGGGTGTAAATGTGTAAATGTCATCACTACCAGAGAACTGTCCCAGGAAGCGGGATTACTAGGTCATCTGGAAATTCAGAACCCCATCAAGTCTGAAACATCCGCCTAATTTAGTAATTCTGTTTGAGGAGACGCCTCCTGCCTTTGAAAAAAAAAGTGATAACAAATATGTAGCTGTTTTCCCTATTATATCTGGATACTGTTTTTATGTCCGACTTATTAGTAATAAAAACACAAATATTAGAGAGCTTGTTAGTAATAATTGCATAAACGGTTTCTCATCTTTATTGTATTTCCTCTTCCACAGATGCTTTGATGGAATATACCAATGGAGAATTTGCTGTTACTGGTGCAAATGCCACAGCCAACATATTTGCATCTTATCCTGCAAAACATCTCTCAGTCCTGAATGGGTTTGTTGATCAGGTGGGGCTTAAGAGTATCGTGTAACTTATTTAAGTAATTTCCTCTGAAAATGTCTAGGTAAAGTATCCTATTAAATGAGTATATCCACATGGATAATAATACTTTATACAGTTTAGCACGAAAGTAAAACATGTTTTTGAATCTTATCGTTATTAGCTTTTGAAGGCTTTTACCTCTTTTTTTATATATTTAGATTCTGTGTATATGGAAGCCACTAGAGCATACAGAGATGCATGTGAGTGTGCATTTAGTGCAGTCATGGGTATGAATGTAAGCATAAATGGACATGTGAGTTGTGTGCTGATGAATGAACAATTCTGCTCCAACACTGAGAATTACTTCCATCTGTTCTGGATGTGTATGAGGCGAGATGCACATGTTACTTTGTGTATTTGTGAAGGCAGTGAGGACAATAAAGGTCTATATAATCGATTATATTTCAAAATAAACCTATGAATTACACCAATGTTTATAAGCATCACAGATGTAAACAAAATAGATACACCATCATAAACGTTAATAATTACCTTTCAGTTGTTATGTAGAGTTATGAATAGACCTGTGAATGAATTTCAAAGTAAAACAGGTTCTAATGGTTTGTCTTGATCTATGTGTGCCTTTAAGTGGTCAAATTTGAATCTGTAAAATTAAACAAAATAAACATTTGTAAATAATATGTTTCACATGTGAAAGAGATTATTTATGTTCCTTGCTGCTCTGTTGTGGTTTCTTAATATACAGCCATATGGGGCTATATAGTAAAGCTGCCTTATACAGTCTGAAACCAGGGGAAAGGGGAAGCCCCATAATAAGCTTAGACAAAATAACATAGGGCAGAGGTCACCACCGTAGATGAGGTAACTCAAAAACAACAACAAAAACCAACATAAAGAGCAAGTTGTGATATTGTTTTATTTTTATATTTTAGGATTGCTCACTTTATTTAGAACTTAATGTATTGTTATTAGTCTTGTGAATATAACTGATGTTTTGTTAATTTGCCTAATGCTTTTGTTTTCAAGGTAATTGCAACTGGCGCGCTGATCCTGTGCATCCTGGCCATCACCGACAGGAAGAATATCGGCGCTCCAAAAGGCATGGAGCCTCTGTGCATCGGCCTGATCATCATGGCTATCGGAGTGTCCATGGGTCTAAACTGTGGCTATCCAATCAACCCGGCACGAGACCTCGGCCCACGGTTCTTCACGGCTGTGGCCGGGTGGGGCATGGACGTGTTCAGGTAATTTCACTGATTTAGAAACAAAAGGGTGCCTTTCATCACCCGCAAAGAAAAATGCAAATATGAAAGAGAGAGTTTAAACGTTTGTAATACCCAGGGAATAAGTTGGAATTACTATCATAAAGATTTAAAAGAAAATGAAAGACTTTTTTTCTGAGTCCATTACAGACGTAGTAGATGTGTGACGTAAGAAACTCTGCGTTTAACCAAGTGCCAGCTCTTTTCTGTCCCACATGAAGAGCAGCGTCTGTAGCTCCATCTCTGCTCTCTTGACAATCTGAATTAATATTTCAAAGACCATGCATGTATTTCCTGCATTTTGAAAAAGGGCTCTGGGATTTAGATTTAAGTGAGAGATTCTATGCACATAAATATAAAATATTCAATGCTTCGTTTCTCAAGTGGCTCAATTCAAGTTTCTCTTTCTTCCTTTTATTAACTCCCTGTCATCACATCTGTTCTGGTCCTATTTTACTTTTTTAATTTGATCTTATTTATTCTCAAAAAGATGTCATATTTTCGTCATATTTGGAAGTACACAAAATATTTGGTCTTATGTTATAGTTAAAATGTCATTAAAGCCAATAACTGATTTTTTCTTTCTTTAAAGAGTATGTAATTCTTTTAAAACCAAAACCTGTAAAATTTAAGCAGAAATGAATTTGCTGTCTGTAACTTCCTTAGTTAAAGGTACTTCTTCTAGGTTTTGATCACTAGTAGCGCTATGGAGCAAAGCAGTGTTTGTCTCACATGCACTGGTACATGCACATGCATGCAGATGACGAAATATACATTTTAGCCAGTGGTGTCACACTATCCCAATGACAGACATTTGTGACGTGCCTAATAAACATAGCAATGCCCCAGCAAAGGCAGGGAAGCTATATTTTAAAGCTGCACGTTAGCAAACATGGATGTATACAGTGCAGGTTACCAAATATATATTTGCATATGTTTTATGAGGAAGGAAAGGAATTAAACCACAATTTGTTCTTCTTCACAAGTGATAGTAAAAGTGATCCTCTATAGTGATAGTGGGGGGAAGCAAAGTGGCCCAGACATTTTCCACAGCACTGCCCTCAAGCTTGTCCTGGGGAAGTTTTTACCAAGTTATTAAGTCATATATAGAGTGTCATATTTCCCTGAGAGACAACCAGATATGGCAGATTTCAGATACTGTCTGCACGTTGAAAACAGGAGAGGGGACAAGGTGCAGCCCTGTCTCACTTTCACTTTGGACTTGCAAACAAAGCTGTCACGCTACATGTATACAAACTAAATGACTCACGACAGCAGACTTTGTATACTGTACTTCTAGAGTATACGTCCGGGAACATTTCCAAAATCTACAATCACATATGTACTGATCACATATGTACAGATGATCTGCCGTATCTGGATAAGCACACTTGAATGACCTCTCGATTGTCTGTGCAAGTCTAAAATATTGATCCACTGTTGACGTGGACACAGTTGCCATTGTTCTCATTGAGTATCACTGAATGGGGTCTCCTTGCCAGCGTATTTATTTAAGATTCAATTATCACTGAGGCAAAGTAGTGCCTTGGAAAGCTGGAACACATTCCTCTGGTGTCTTTCAGGAGTTGATCTCATTCACCCCTGGCGCCTTTCCACTGAGGAGCTTTCTAACTAACCAATGAACTCTGCCAATGAGATACTGAAGGCTCAGAGTTTCCAGATCCTTCCAGGTCACGTTTAGTTTCTCAAAGTGACCATTGACCATAATGTCTTTGAGGTGCTCAAAAGATGTTCTCTGTAGCCTCTTGCAGGTCACAGATGTACAACCTCACTTTTTGTGCAGCAAATCCAAACTTTTCTTCTCTCATATGTTCTGTTTTGACTGGTGACAGATGTCTTTGCCCTCAGTGCCCTGTTTATCACTGGCCCTGGCCTTGTCCTTTCTTTTTAACCCCTGCCCTTGAAAGTGTCTCTTAATGCATGCCACTGCTGACATGCATTAAGAGTGGAGAATATGTGGTTGTCAAACTAAGAACAAAGCACTGCTTGGATAATAATGGATCCTTAATAAAATCAGTATAAGTGCAGACCTGAGTAAGGATATCTAAAAGCAGAATTCTTGATTTATCTTGAAAATAACATAATATTAAGTGGTTGAAGGCAGTCTGAAGGCTCGCTATGGGAAAGATACAGTTTCTGATGCTCTCTGTCCTGATACCACAGCTTTAACTATCACCAGATGGCTCATAGGACTTTAGAAATACACAACAAGATTGCTTTAATGCACATATAAGCCCTTGGCACTATCGGGTTCATATCATGCCTAAAGTATTTGCTAAATCTGATATAATCTTTTACATTCATGATATAAACACAGCAGCTACAAATGCAGTGTAATGTAAAAAAAAAAAAAAAAGACTCAGGATTTCGGTATGCTACATCCCTTTTCAGCATTGAGTGTGAAGGGCGGCACTTGGCTCCATTCAATGTCCACATGGCGTCAATGTGACCCACTGGGTGTCTGTCTCCGGGCCTGATCATCTTAGCCGTGGCCATAGATTAAAGTCTATAATCCAGCCGCCTCCCTCCTCTAGTCTACTTCCTGTGAATGCCTACAGGAGAGAAAGATGACCCGCTCAGACGCTTGTTTGCTTTCAGGCCTGTGCATCAGCCCTGTTAACTGAAGCCCTTTCACCTGCAGTAAAGGCAGCAACATTGACCAGCAGGACTCTAATCTCTCTGTCTGAGGTCGGCCAGAGTGACAACGAGGACATATGCAGTTGAACACACAGAGCTCCTTAAGACTTTACTGTAATCTGGGATGACTGCATATAACTCAGATAGGATGATACCAACAGAAACATACACATTGGAGAGGCAGTGCACATCATTTCATTCAAAAGAGTACTGCAGCAATTTGATGCTGTATTTCTATAAAACTGGGTGACTTGCAAGAGACAGATTAGAAAAAAGATGGTCAAAAGTGAAGCAGCAGAGGTCAAGATATCCTGACTTTAAGTATCTAGTATCAGGGTCAAACCGGATCCTACACTTCCCATAATGCAACATGCATTATGTTGCCTTTATGTTATATCAGAGCTATCATAAATACGAGCTTCCGGCTTGTAAATGGTGTTCACGGCTATTGGAAAACTTTTCTGAAAGCTACAATATATCTTTATAATAATGTGTCAGCACAACTGTCTGAAAACCAAACCAACATGGAGGCATCATGTCAGCCAAAGTCCAACATTCAAGGCAATTAAAAGGATAGTTTGACATTTTGGGAAAATGGCCAGCAGCCAGTTGGCTTAGCTTAGCTCAAAGAGTAGTGACCTCCTAGAGTCTTGTCGCCATTGTGGCCAGCGGAGACTCCAGGAAGTTACTGTGACGGACCAAAAAGTAGTCCATCACAGTTTGTATTGCATATCTCTGGCTTTCTATTAAAGAACTGATGTCACTCTAATTTTCTTGACAAAGCTCCTTCAGAGCCACAGAGGAACTATTTTCAAAAGGTGTGTAATACCTCTTAGTGTTGAAGTGCCCCATTAAGGCAAAGGTTTCAGATTTTAATAGTTTAATACATGCAGGAAGCTGTGTAAATAAATTGCCATTGTCAGTAATTAATAATTATTAATGTGTATTTCACTGCAGAGCTGGAGGTTGCTGGTGGTGGATCCCTGTGGCAGGGCCTATGGTGGGCGGAGCAGTTGGAGCGGGCATTTACTTTCTCTTCATTGAGTTGCACCACCCTGAGCCTGAAAAACAGGAGAACAATGTTCAGGACAAATATGAGATGATAACTATGAGTTAAGATTTAGAACAAGGGTTGCAGAGCAAAGCAACCAAGCAGCTGATTTTCACCCTCAGAAGGCAAAAATGTTCATCTAGATGAAGCAGTTTTATACATTTCTACAAATTACAGTTAATGGTTTACTACGAAGCATGCATCTGACTGCACAATTTCATAGTCATCTGTAAAATATGCATGAATGTTTTATGAAGCCTTTAAAGTTCTTCTTTGTAGAAAGCCTGGTCTATTTATAGCTTTCAGGATTTATCTGGCAGGGGCTCTTTCATATATCAAAATATTAAACTTTCTCGATAAATATATTCTCTTTAGACATCAAGCTTTTCCTTTAATTCCATGATATAAGCTTGTATGGAGAGTTTGCTCTGCATTATAGATATGCAGTATTCTTTATAGTCTCCTGTTTCCTAACTGGGATCATCTCCTCTCGTTAGAAATTATTTGCCAAGTTTCTGTACAGCATTTTTTATTTTTACTACTGTCTACGTAACAAACAGGAAACAGTTGATTTAATGTGGGAATATAGTAATTTGTGTTATATTTAGCTAATTTGTTACTGTAATGATGTGTTTTGTGGAGTGACTTCCTCATTCTGTTTCACTTCATCCTTTGCATGTGTGTAAAAGAAAAATGTGTGATTGATTGCTTTATCCTGGGTGCAGCATTTTTATAACACATTTATGTAGAAAATCCAGCCTTAAATGATGATACTGGTGTTGCTATTTTTTCTTTTTCTTTTTCTTTTTCTTTTCCTCCATAATTTTGTGACACACAGACTGTATGTGTTATATTGCTGGATTACAGATTTACTAGTCACAGGCACCCTTAATATTGAAAAGCCATAACTTAACAGAAGACATGTGAGTGTAAAACATGTAAATCGTTTATTTTGTTTCCAGCAGAAACTTTTACAAATGTCACTGAATTCCTTGATGAATTGTGTTTGAGCTCAGTGCACATGCTGTATTGGGGCAAACACTGACCGTAACTGTTTACATTACACAACACTGGAAATCTGACAAAGTATTGCAAAAGGAACAATACTACTTGGAAATGTAAAATGGAGAATAAGAATAATATGACTTGTAACCCAGCCTGGAAGAATGGGTAACAAGCTGTGGGCAGTACTGTCAGATAATAAACCTATGCTGATGTTAATGTGTACCTACATTAATTGTGAGATTATATTGCACTACACTGAATGTCATTTTACAACAGCACAATTGTAATACACAAGACACTTGTTTGGCAACGTGACAATCACTTAAATAAAGAGGGTTTTTTAATTTTTCGTTTGTTTGTTTTACTTTTTTGGAACAGAACAAACATCAAAGAGTGATTCTGCTGCGATGTCCTGGATTAAACATTTGGTCCTGTTTACACTAGAACCAGCTTAGCCCTCGTGCAGTGTGCCCATCATATTTCAAACCCTGTATGTGGCCTACGTTTGAATCAGAATAATGACAGTGTGCATGTTTGAAAAGCAGCTGAAGGTGTTTGTTTCACTGAACCTACTCAGCTGTTCAGTGAAATGGTGCATGCTCTGTCTCTCTCTGCTCTGTCCCACACTTTGATGTTAGCACTTCTGTCCTGAGTGGCAGCCTGTCAGGAAGTACGTTTTAATCTTTTTTTCTGTTGTTGTTTTTTTGTTGTTGCTTATTTTAACTTGCTTTTTCTAAGACAGTTTCAAGTACCTTCTGTCTGAATCAGCTGTTTTTCTTTTACTATGTTCAGTTTATCTTAATATTGAATAAAGTTTGTTGAAATTATTTGTTTTTATTTCTAAAAACTTTGACTAGGAGTGACACAATATATGACGGCACAATATTTTTGATACGATATCTTTGTCACGATATGCAACCTGATGCCTCCCAAAAGGCACCTGTTGTTTTCATTTAGAAAACATTCACTAACACTTTTCCTACTTAAATAAACATGTATTTGTCCTAGGCCAGTAATTTAAAATCACTTTCTGTGAGGATAATTGGGTTTTGTAAGGTGTTTGTAGGGAGGATTTTTGTCCAGTCAAATTCAGACATTTGCTCTTTTATTATCATTTTGATTAATGTATTATGAATATGAATATGTATTTTTAATTTTACACTGAACTCTGTAAAGAAAATATAAAAAACGAAGAAATGCCGAAAATTTAATACACTGGTTTGAGACATTTTATGCCAAGAGAGAATTCAGTGTTCAACTTGCAAATTTTATTAAAAATATCATGAATGTCTTTCTCTCAAACAGACATTTTAGGAGGTGAGGACTGGCCAGTATGTCTTCATTTCCAAAAATGTCGTCACTCTGAAGGCCTAAATTGGATTTGGTCCTCACAAAGATAGACCAAGTGCAGGAATTCATTTTACAAATAAAATCTTCAGTCACTACTACTAACCCAGAGCACTCAGTCACCAATTAAATCTATGCACAATGATCAATCATCACTACGAGTTGCAAGTACAGCAGAAATACATTAAAGTTTAAAAGAAACCAACTGGAAAAGCTTATATAACTTCATGGAGAATGGATGAAGAGTATGTGTTTGTGGTTCAATGGTTTCAGAGCTCTTCCCCAGAGTGTATCCTCGCTTTGCCTTGAATAATAACAGCGTTACATAATAATAGTCCACACTGGCTACTGTACATGAGCCTTTTTCTCATGTGAAAGTATTCCCTCAGTTTTTTTGTCCTCAATCTGATAAGGAATTGTGTATTTGTACCCGTACGGCAGCAGTGATTCATACTCATTCTTAACCTGATATATTATATTGTATTTTTTGTCTGAACTGGATAAACTCCCATATTTGTGTATATTTGTTCAGCATGCCCAGACACAGAAGCAAACACACACACACACACACACACACACACACACACACACACACACACACACACACACACACAGAGACACACACACATACACACAATACTTGGAAACGCGAGGGTTCATGTGTTTGCTCTTCCAAACTGTTCACCTGCAGATGTGACATCACACATTAGACAAACTGTGACTTTAACTCTTTTGCTGCTGGACTGATCTGAGGCTTTAAAGCACATGTTCACAGTCTGAAATGTTATTCTGTTCATGCTTAATGTAGCACACCTAAGAGGACACTCACTGAAGCCTGAACTATGAAAACTACGTGTCTGTGTGTGTTTAATGTGTGTGTGTGTGTGTGTGTGTGTGTGTGTGTGTGTGTGTGTGAACACTGACCTGATTTGGGACAGACAGTTCTTTACTGACATATTCCATAAATACATCCAATAATAAAACATGTAATAATTCATCAGTGCCAGTATTAGTATCATTGTGATTAATTTCACAGCCTCTATGATTAAAGAATGGTGATGGTGTAAATGTATTTAAAGCCACTGGATAATTATCATATTAATAACAATCATAGAATTTGATATAAGAACACACACGCATCCAGCTGAATGGAACAGATTGAGTTGATTTGATTTCAGCATCAAATGATGACACCACTTTCAGTCAGTGACTGTATTTGAATTTCTCAAAAAATACTGACAGGGACTTCAACAGCATCAGTTAAGAATCTAATAATTTGATATTATTGTGAATGGGACATTTACTCAGAACTCAAATTGAGATTTCTCCTGGTTTATTTCAAAATGGAATAGCGATACTGAAAGTTAATGGACAATTCCTTCAGCAGCTAAAATTGTATGTTGCTTTAGTTCATTTCTGACCATTAGCAGGCAGAAAAGCATCAAAACAAGAGATACACACACCACAATATAAAAGGTCCATAAGGTTTGATATGGCAGAGACACTGAGCTACATTAATATTCATATGGAGTTCCATTAAAATCATTTGATTCAGTGTTAATATCAGAAATATTGATTCATGCTAGTTTAACCTGCACTCAGTAGTTTCATTTAGAAAGATGAAGAAGAAAACAAGTGCAGATGTGGAGTGTAAGTAGCAGACTTGCATCACGATGTGAGGGCCTCTGTGACCACTGTGTGACCATTAACCTTGTTTGTGTTGTTTACCCCAGACAAACTGACACTTGGAAACAGCCCGGTGAAAAGGTGAAAGTAGCCTGTAACATTTAATTTCCTGGTATAAAAACACCACAGACATTACAAACAGAAATAAGGATTGGGCTTGATTTGATCAATAATCTCCTGAAACAGCATGCTGACATATCTAATTATCTAATTGATTGAATCATTTGACATGAAAAAGACAATCTCTGAATTCAATCTGTTGTCAGACTGAGTGCACTGGGTGCATGAAGTGTTGCTTTTCAACTGTTCAAACATGGCAATGCGGGAAAACTCCACATGTAATTCTTGTTTCAGTCATTCATGTTTTATCCGCAGACAAAATTTTGGGTTGAAACTGGTGGGAGGACATTTCTTGCACTTGTACAGGGGACATGGAGAGGATCTGATCTGAGGTCATTTCTACCTCTCAGTCACTATCAGCACATTGTACCAGATCCCCTCCCCATTCATACCTCTGCTCTTTCACAATGTGTTCGATCTACACGGCCCGGCCCCCAGCCAATCAGGATGGACCAAATCCCCCATATCCATAAACCATTGCTCCCGGTGTCCCCTCTCTTTCTGTACAGTAGGGTACAATGTGTTTCCCACTGTGATTTCAAGCCTCTGGACAGAAATGAGGCTTCATTAAAAGAGCTTCTACGCCTGCAGACTAAAGGATCTCACCTTCAGACGCCACATTACCTGCATTTCCCTCAGATTTCAAACCTGTTCTCATCACCTGTGGGAGAAGTGTCAGTTCAAAGGAATTATCAAAAGTGACACCATGTCTGTGGTCAAGATCCTGTGCTGTCTGCTATTAACATATCACCTCAGTGAGGGGAAGAAAGTCAAAGGCAACAGATCAGGTGAGTGAAATGGGAGTGTGAAAAAGACATCGGTTGCATGGGTTTAACTGCCTTTATTGATATGAAACAATCCAGAACAAAGTTGACAGTTTTTTAAAAATACATATGGTCTTGGAGTTGGATTGGCATATTGAAAAACACTTGGACTGATGTCGTCATAGTTCAAATGTGAAAAATATAAGACACCCTTAATATAACTGTACACCCACCCCGTCAGCCATGTCATGCTCAGTTCATGTATTAGAAGCAACAACTTATGTGATCAATATCAAGCTCCTGATGACAGGAGGCACCAAACTGCAGTTTAAAAATGTGGCCTTTAACATCTTAAACTTGATATTTCTTCCCAGATTTACAGAGACAATAAATGTACTATGAAAATATTGCATATTCTTTACCTGAAACCATATGATTCTGAGTGAAGTATTCACAATAAGACATCAGTGTTTCATGGCTCACGCAGAAATATCCAAGTTGTATTGTGAATAATTTTACACACATTTTCCCTGAAGGTATCTTTGGAAACATTGGGATCTCCTCCCCTCTAGAATAAAAATAAAAATAAATAAATAAATAGATAAATAAAAACTTTGGTGGGTTTGACCAAAGCTCAGCTGCACAACATGTTTTTGCAAAGATGAAGCCTCCAGTGGGCACTTCAGAGTTTAACCTCCAAACTCCATAGATAATTCTGCAGTTTTAAACATTCTTTTAAACAACTAGAATGGAAATGGTCATTCTAAGGCGCTTGTTGTTGTATTCTGTATTGAAAATGTATTGAACACCATTCATCTTTTTAAGTGAATGGTAAATGAATTGTTACACCACTATACATTATGGTGGCGTTTGCTGAAAATATAGATATAGTAACTAAACAGTTGCTGTTGAATGTTGTTTGTATCTTTGAGCGGTTTAAAAAAACGAACACATAAAATAGTAGAGAGTTATAATCAGTCTCTGAGCCTCATGGAAAGTATCAGTAAGAGAATACGATATGCAAACACTGCTGGAGTATATTTTGTTATTATTTAGTATTAAACTAATTACAGTTTTTTTACAGAGATTTGTAAAATACACTCTTATGCTCTGTTACTAATGAGTCAGACTGTTAATTGCTTTCCATGTTCATATGGATAAACAGTCATCACAGTAAAGAGACACACCAAGGAAAATGTGGGATTTAATGAGCAGAGGAGTGGATGATGAATGATGGATGGATAATTACTTTCATTACTTTCACAGTGGAAATGTTTTCATCATGGGCTTCAAATCAGCAACCAGAGCTCATCGGATGGCAACTGTATCACTGAGTGTTGAGGCGCCTGGGTTTCTGGCATTATTAACATTAAAAAGTTAGAATAACAAATATGCTGGACATGAATCAAGGACAAACCATAAAGTAAACGCAATGATAGATTTCTTTGGAGAAGGATCTATAAAGTTTGTGAATTAGATTTCTGAGGTTTCTGGGCTGTGGTTTTAAACATGTTAAGGGAGGAGGAGTTTATATAAGAAATTACGAGAAGAGTCTGGCAGAGATTCACTTGATGGGACTTCTTATGAAGTGTTATCTGTGTATCTGCCAAAGAGGTCTGCATGACCTGGAAACACAGCAAAGTGCTTCTGAAAGGGCGTTAGTCAGCCTACAGTCCAAATGGGCCTGATTTCTCCTTATTTACTCTGAGATAATTGTATCAGTACATGAATTAAAACATTTCTTTTGCTCTCGAGTGGACAAATAAAGTGAATTCTCATGTGTTATTTGTAATTATTCACCTCAAAGTAAACATATCCAGTAGCGCAGCATGTTCTGATGTGCAGAGTGACCATGAAGAACAAACAGATAACTCCTCTGCTGTTTGATTTCCGAGGTGTAGTGGACACAGAGCAGAGGGGAGTCCTGAAGGTGAAAGAGCGGTATGTCAGCAGTTCAGCCTTCAGGCTGTTTATAGAAGGTGAGGACAACTGCGCAGTGGACCCTCTGCAGCTGCACACTCTCACCTCCTGTGGCTTCAACAGCAGTAATCCCCTCATCATCATCACTCACGGGTGGTCGGTAAGGTCAACTTTTCTTCCACTTCACTGACTTGAACCTCTGGATACAAAACATGGAACTCGGACCAATGTGGAGGAATTATTGCTGGCACAGTTTCAGATGTACATGTTGCACATAAACCCAGAGATATACTTAAATAACAAAACATAAAGGAAGCATGCAGAGACTCATTTAAATCTGAGATCAATTGAGTTACACGTCAACCTTTTATGTTCATTCTTGCCATTTCAAACACATTTTTCCTAAGATGGATGGTATGATGGAGAGTTGGGTGCTCAGGTTAGCCACAACACTGAAGACAAATCTAATAGACGTCAACGTGGTGATTACCGACTGGCTGTCCCTGGCTCACCAGCACTATCCCACAGCAGCACAGAGCACCCGCACTGTTGGAAAAGACATAGCTCACCTGCTGCAGTCACTTCAGGTCAGAAGAAATTACTCTACTGAAAAGCTACTTTATTTTCAGAGCCAATATCATGTATGTAATGAGGTAAAATCTGTTAAATTAGAACATTTTACATTGACGAGGCAGATTAAAACACCATGCATGTTCCATATTTAAGTTTAGATTAAGGTCTTATTAAATTATGTACCTGTCATAAACCCCAACAGGTGCACTACCAGTACCCAGTTAGAAAAGCTCATTTGATTGGCTATAGTCTTGGTGCTCACATCTCTGGATTTGCTGGAAGCTATCTGGAAGGTTCAGAGAAAATTGGAAGAATTACTGGTGAGTCAGTTGTGCTTTCTAAATGGCTCATTTAAATGGAAGTTATCTATTCTGTCATCTGTAACAAACTGGTTCTTGAGTGCTTATTTTATCTGTCCAGGTCTTGATCCAGCGGGGCCACTGTTTGAAGGCATGTCTCCCACAGACAGACTGTCTCCTGATGATGCTGAATTTGTGGATGCCATCCACACCTTCACCCATGAACGTATGGGCCTCAGTGTGGGCATCAAGCAAGCTGTGGCACATTATGACTTTTACCCCAATGGAGGAGACTTCCAACCAGGATGTGACCTGCAAAACATTTACGAGCACATAGCCCAGTACGGGCTCCTCGGTACAATAAAGAACACACTGCAGCACCTTAGAAAATTATGATAAAACATATATGTACTTACAATATAATATGGTCCTCTGGAGGCTATAAAATCTAAAGCTCTGCAAGTGGCCCCTAGAGGCTGTAGTGTTTATTACACCCTACAACACCAAAGTGTTGGACAGAAAGGACATCCGGCTCTTTTTATTGCAGTACTGAGGCTAAAACATTTAAGGCTAAGGCTGGAGGAAAGGTCATGGAATCTGTAAAAACAAAAAGGTTTATGCTCTTGGAACCATGAATATGAAAATTTCATAGTGTTCCATTTATTGGTTTTGACATTTCTATTTTATGAATGAAAATATTTGTCCTCATGGTGCTATAAAAAGGTCAGATGGTGACAGAAGAAAGCTCAAGAGTCCATCCAAAGAGAACGAATGTGCTCCAAAAACTAGTAAATTTCATGACATTCTGTCCAGTGGATTTACTGTGAAAGTAGAATTTTTAGCCTGATGGTGGCATTAGAAAGGTCAGTTAGTACCGAAAACAACAGGATTTAACCTCTGGGAACCATGATTATCCTCAAACATTTCCTGGAATATTTGAAGATTAAGTTGTCTGGAAAAAGGCATTTAGGTTTCTGTGATTTCATCATTCGACCTTAAAAAAAACAAAACAACAAAAACAAAGATTGTGATGAGACTAAACCTAAATATTTTAATATCTATACATCTTTTTTTTTAAACAAATAGTCCTTAATAAATCCAGACCAAAGACTAGTTACTTCTCAGGGATACTAAAGTTCCACCAAAGTTCATTTAGTGTTTTTAAAGTCTGGATGATTCTTTGTGAGATTGAAGGGAGTAACTTGTTTAGGAGTCATTCATTTTCCCTGCCTGAGCAGACATGTCATTCAGCTTCCTGGTACCCCTGTGTGCCATTTACAAACTGCAGCTGAGGAGAAAATGCACAACTCCAATCAGAGCAGTGTGTTCTGCTGCTTAACCGCTTACTGGTTTGCCTCTTCCTCTGCTCTATCACAACATTTTTTTTTCTTAATTGGTCTTGCCACCTCAAAACACTGGCCAAGCCATTTCTTGGGCATCAATTCATCTTTTGCTTGTTGACAGTTTTTCGTTCTGTCTTCAGGCAGATGAATTTAATTCCCTCCAGCCTAACACAAGTGGCTCTGGGATTTATGGTGCCTCTCAATCCAAAACACATCCAGCATAATACGGCCGTGAGAGCCACATTAAAGCATCTGTCATCCTCAGGAGTTAATTAGCAACATGTGCCTTCCTCCGCTCCGTCCATCCCTCTGAGCTGAGCTGCCTCCAGGCTACAAGAGTTGACTCAGAGAAAAGGCCTGCAGAGCCGACCAGTATCACACATAATGAGACGCTTTTATGAGATGTGACAGAGAGACAGTCTGATAGATGTCAGGCTTTGGAGAACAAATCCACAAAGAATGGTCAGACACCACGATTAAGATACTCCACAGCTTCTCAGTCCACAGGAAACTCACATCAAGGTTGATTAAAAAAATCAATGTCATATTTCCACCATATCTCTGTTTCCTCCCATAGGTTTCGAGCAGACGGTGAAATGTGCTCATGAGCGGTCCGTCCATCTATTCATCGACTCTGTGCTGAATAAAGACAAGCAGATCATGGCCTACAGGTGCAGTGACAAAAGCGCTTTTGACAAAGGCGTCTGTCTGGACTGTCGGAAGAATCGCTGCAACACACTAGGCTACAATATCAAGAAGGTCCACAGTGGCACCAGCAAGAGGCTCTACCTGAAAACACGCTCTCGGATGCCTTACAAACGTATGTGATGGTCCTCGTCATTTCAACAACACAGCCTGAAGAGACACGCACAGATCTCTAGTCATTATATACTACAGTTTATAGACCAGTGCTACATTCTTGGAAATTCAATAACTAACTAACAAATATAAACAGTGTAGACTGATCATCTGACATGAACACACAACGTGAAGACATATTTTAGAGGAATATTTTATATTTAATTAAGTCTGGTGATATTTAACATTTTCTACTAATAAATGTTACCTGTGTAGCTAAAGGCTGATATAGCTGCTATTACGTTGAACATGCGCACTGAAGTTTAGTTTTTGTGACAATCCCACAGTACAATTTTGAGGTACTTGAACTTTTTCCCCCCATTTTCTGCTACTTTATATTTCCACTGAACTACAATTCACTGGCAAATGTACTTTTTACTCCATTAATTGAATAACTTTAGTTACCTGTTAATTTGCAGGTTCAGATTAATAATACAAAATATAATCAATAAATTATGATGCATTATTATAGGTTATAAAATAAGATAAGACTTTATTGATCCTGGGGGGCAGTATATAAAAGAAAACTAAATATATATTGATTGATTGAATATATTGATGCAAATACTTCTATAGTGTGTCTGCAAGCATTGCTATAGTGTGATAATACTAAAAGATCCAAGTGTTTCTATTACTACTGGGGAACAGTGAGATGAATGGACTGAAAACAATACATACATAGATTACAATTTCAATTTGTAAGAAGCTATAACCCAATAAACGTCTTTAACGTATTTACTACCTGTATTTAAAATGTGAGTGTTAGTAGGTCTATGAATTCAAAGTGACTATATGTGCATTATGATAAGATAAGATGTGACATGGTGGCCTTTGTGATAGTTTGTCTGCCTGGCTATATATCAGATTGACGAAACGCAAAGACATACAGAAAACAAACTCTGCGTTCATCTCTTCTTCTTCTTCTTCTGCTGTTTCTGGTTCCCCCTCTGCAGTCTATCACTACCAGTTCAGGATCCAGTTTGTCAACCAGATGGAGAGGATCGAGCCCACTCTCACCATCTCCCTCTCTGGAACAAAGGAGGAGAGTGGCGACCTCCCCATCACTGTGTGAGTACTGTACCACCTCCCATCAGGCTTACATTACATCACATCTTTGCTCTTTGACACATGCAATATGCAGCTGGGCTCTCAACGCTTTAAAGAAAGAAAGCAAGTTAAGGAGAGCAGCTGACACACATGGAAACAACTGGAGCTGCTGCATGAAAGAGAACTATAAATGGCGATGATGGAGTAAATAATTTACTCAAGACACTATTCCCTGACAACTGTAGTATACTTCATGTTCTGTGTATCAAAGAGCCTTCGCCTTAGAGGAAATCTCATGTGCTGCCCTGCTTCATCTTTGCTTTGAAATAAAGAAGTGAAAAAAGAAATCCCTTCTGTACTGATGTAACTCTGTCTGTTTGTTTTTGTGTCTTCCCTTTTAAACAGCACTGAGACAATTTTGGGTAATAAGACCTACACGTTCCTGATCACCCTGGACAGAGACTTAGGGGATCTGATGATGCTCAAATTGAACTGGGAGGGATCAGCTCTGTGGAAGAACATGTGGAACCGGGTGCAGACCATCATTCCCTGGGGCGGCCAGATGAGGAAACCACTGCTGACTGTGGGCAAGATCAGCGTCAAAGCAGGCGAGACGCAGGAGAGGTACGGCTCAATGTTACAGTGCAGCAGTGGTTTTAAAGTTGCAACACCTCAATGCAAAAATACTCCATTACAAGTAAAACTTCATTACATTGTTCACTATATTCAAAATTGTATGGGTTCACAAGTGTTATCAACAGAAAATAAGAAAGTATAAAAGTATAAAAAGTGCCCTTAATGCAAAATGGGAGATACATCACACAACTCTTCTACAATACACCATGCTTTATTCCCCAAATGTTGTTTACTATTATAATATATATATATAATTGGGGTGGTATGAGGTTGTTTCTAGTTTCTTTTTACATAATTAATCATTAACTTTAGAAGCTGATAATACTTTTCATATAGAAAATGTTACTCTCATATAAATGTAGTAGAGTTAAAATGACGACATTACTAGTATGAGACGGGGTGGAGAGTACATAGAGTACAGAGTACCATAAAATGGAAATAGTCAAGTAAAGTACAAGTACCTCAAAACTGTACTAAAGTAAAGTAGATGAGTAAATGTACTGCACTGCAAGGCAGGAGAGCACATGAGAGTATTAGTAGTAGTAGTAGTATTATAGAATTATTACTACTTGAGTATTATTATTAAACAGATATATTTAAGGTAGCTGTCACATATAACGTACTATTTGAGTAAAATGTGCCATTCTGCCAGTAACTTGCAGTAAGTATTATGTGTCAGTGTATTTATACAGATAGACATATTCAGTAAAGAATAGCTGTACCTGTTTTCAGATACAATAAGATTTTGCAGTGTCCCACTCTTTTGAGCAGAATGGCCTTACACATCTACACCATCGCAGACTTTTAATGCCACCTAGTGGATTGTTTCCCACACACATCATTTGAATCATTCATCATCGTGGACTGACCACTCTCTGCTGAGCCTCACTGTTCACACACTGTCTGTTTAACCACGCCATGTCATCAATATTGTCTCTGTTTTCTAGGACATCTTTTTGCGCAATGACAAATGACGGACAACACATTGAAGTATCGCAGGATAAAGTGTTTGTGCGCTGTAAAGAAGAAAAAAAGAAAGAAAAACAGCACAGAAGGAAGCACAACAGACTCGTGTGGGTCTCTTAATCTGTTCAACAGACTGAAGATCTCTGATGGACGGCCTGGAAGTTCACAACAGGATTAAATTCCTTAAACTCTTCAAAGTGAGGCTGAGCAGATTTAGGGAGTAAATTACAAATGATTAATTGTCTGAAAGATGTGAAAAAATAGTGTTTAATAGGAGAATTGAATCCTGGGAACCGGAGGCTGGAAAACAACTAGTGTAAACTATGCCGTTTTGTCTTTCAGTTGAGAGTTTGCCAATTCAAATATTAACCAGTCAGTGAACACAAAGTCAGACGTTCAGTGACCCTTTGATGACGTTAATCCCAAAAGATGTACATTTATTCTATTTTTTGAGTGTTATGTAAAATAATCAATCTTTTAAAAAGATACATTCCTCCTGCCAATAACAGTATAAATATATATGTTAATCAAACTCAAACCAGAGCAATAAATATTCACCCTGTTCTTTTCTATTCTAGTCTGTTTTTTTATTATTATTTTATGCACATACATGCACTGGTCATGTATTGACAAACTGATTCATTGCCAGAATGTCCAAGACACTATAGAAAAGCAGACACTGGCAACTTACTACAGTGTGGAAACAGTAAGTCTTGATGTACAATAAAAATAATTTGCAGCTAAAAATGTCCAACTGCTCAGACAGCAGCGAGCTTGATAGTCAAAACTCAAACAGTAAACACAGAAATCAGGCAGAAACCCTCAAGTAGAGGAAAGTATTCAGCAGGTGGTGACTCCAGAGGGCAGACGAATTAAATGGAAGGCAGTAAAGTCAAAAAGCCGTGAGTAAAGCTGGGACGTCAAACAGCTCATGTCAGACCATCGTGGCAGTTGAATCCTGTCGAGCAGCTCCAACATCTGACATATCATCATCATCATCATCATCATCATCATCATCATTACTGACCTGGACGTCTAACTTTCATGGTGTAATGACAAATAACTTGAACACAAACAGATGCACTCAAACATAATGCTATCGTTTGCTGTTACGTACAAACAAACAGTGAAAACGAACATTTGATCAACTCTGGTTTATTGATGTAGTTCAAAAGAAATTATATTTTTGCACAATACCTTCGCAAATTTAGTAAAAATTTCAAAGTAAGCAGAATGGGAAACAGGACAAAAAAAAAGTAAACAAAAACAAAAAGACCATTGAAGACACTGTATAAAACACAGGACACATTAAAATCAGACAGTAGTACTGAATCTATACCATTTTGGATTCTCTGTTTACATCACTTACACTTCAGTGCATATTTTCTCAACATCATAGCATCACATGTGAAAGAAAGAAGAAAATCCCAGAGAGTATTATTATCCCCCAACACCCAGTATTGACCACATCTTACCATATCAACAAAAAAAAGTTAAGGATGATTCAGTACACGCAAACACACTCACACACAAAAGCTTTAAAATTTGCCAAAGATAATGAAAAATATACTTTAAGCTCCGACCCAAGAAAAAGCACTACCAGTAGCACCAAAAAGACTAACAAAAGAAGAAGCCTCAGAGGATTGCATTTTTTGTCTGTTCAGAAACTTTGCTGTAGCACATCGACATGAGCAACCATTTTGTTATGAGAACACAACTGAATTTTCCATGTACGCATTTAGGAGAAAACATTGAAGGCATTTCTCTGTGAAGAGGCTAACTTGTTCGCTGTTGAGCTCTGTGATACTCTGCATAGAATCTATCTGATCGATAACACAACATCCTTAAGCCTTGCGCAGGAAACAATGCTGAGCTGCGTCTCCTTCACAAGAGTAAGAAAAAAATAATTAGTCTGTCTTTTCTCCACAAAGTTGTTCCCTCCTAAAATAATTTTAAGAAACTATATATATTTTTTTTTTTATTATATTCTGCCAGTAACTCAAATCAGACTCTCAGTCCTTCTGTGAAGTGAAGTTGACCTAAATTTAATCTGGCTGAAAACTCAAGTTGAGCCAAATGAGAGCTGGACAATAATATACAAAGTAAATACTAATTACAAATATCTCAAAAATTCTGAAATTAATTGTGGATTATAATATGAAGACTTTCACGTGTTGGCTGATATAGTTGTATATCAATCATCACTTCATTCACACATCTCCTATGATTACCAAACAATGCCAAACACTAAACCACATCATTCCCAACACATTTCTTCTCTCGACGTCAGCAGTCCAGTCTGATAACAGCGCTTGTATAAACTGCCACCTCATGCATGGTTTCAGCCATTATGAAGATCACTGACACCAACTTCAGTCATGCTGCTCTGAGTAGGCACATTTTTAATGCAATTACACAAACCAAGAGAGTGTAACAAGGGTAACAAGGTTCCTTGAGAAAATCCCGATCAGTAGGAAAAGAAAGGACAGACCAGCGGTTCGTAGCTGACACATTGTTCGCTCTGGTAAATGGCTGTTAACAGCAGCAACAAAGCAACAATAAAATTACAAGCTCTAGTTTTCCTCAATTGATTCAATTCCTCCGCATATACAGATAATCTGAACTGCAAGTAAAATCAATAAAAGCTAAATCCACAATCACATTTAAACCAGAAAGGTTCATCTGGCTACAGAGGCCCAGAGGATCGAACTGCTTTTGAGTGGTTTTAACAGATTTTGTCATTTCTTAAAAAACTGCCAGTGTGTGAAATTCAAAAGGTGGTCAGAACACAACAAGTGAAAACGCCGGAATACTTCTTTCCTGTAATAGCTTCTTATATAATCAGGCTTTATTTGGACACATTCTCCTATTTGCTCTCACTATTTTCATCCTGAATGTAAAGACACATCTGTAACACAAAGTGGTTGTTTTACAAATGTGTCACAAATCAGTGCCAAAGCAATGAGTCAGAGAAAAAAACAGCTATGACAGAATTAAAGTGTGATACAATCAGGTTGATAAAAAGCTATTCTCTCACCATTTATTTCAGTCCCAGACTATACCTTTATGTAAACGCAGCTGCAAAACCATATCATAACAGAAAATATACATATCCAGATAATCAAGCTCCCTCCACAGCCATCCGTCTGATAATAGATGACACTAAAATCTTATTAAGCTCATTTATCTACATTCTTTTCATACAACAGATCCTCTAAATCCGACTGCCACGAACGCCAACCCTTCTGTTCAGGTTTCAGCCAGGAGGGACTTTACCCTGAAATACGCATGCAGCCATATTTTCCTGTTTGCTGTTGTTTTATTAATCCTGAGAAAGTGAATTAAAACAGTAAATTATCTTAAATCATACAGAGAATCAATTTCAATTGAAACAAAGGGAAAAAAACCTACAGCGACATCTGTACAATTGCACACTGAAAAAACGAGTACTCTTTAGAAATAAAAAACTTAAATTTTTGATGGTGCTTTGATTTAAAACAATTTAATTACATTGTCAAAAAAAAAGAGTTTCCCTCGACCTCAATGTCTCATTGCTGTTTTTGATTGGCAGCAAAAACAAAACAAAACAAGTGACTTGCAGTACTGCTATCGTGCTGATGATGGCAGCAGTTCAGAGAGGAAGAACAGGAAAGAAAAAAGGTAGCACAGACGGAGGACAGAGGAAGGCGACTCTAACACAAAGCTGCTTCTCTCTCCTCCATTCTCCATTCAAGCATTCATAGAAAAAAAATAGATTAAGACCACATAACAGAAATCAGTGAATTTCTCCTCCTGTCCCTTGGAAAAGTTATTTATTTCCTATAAAAGCTGTGTGAACCACTGCTAATCTGGCTCTCAGAGCAGAGGTGCTGAGTGAGTTTGTTAGGCCCCCCCAAAAAAACACTTCAGGCTTTGTCCAGTGAAAATCAATCCAGTTGCAAGTTCTTTGAATTTTGCAATATGTGGTAAAGGTAACTCTTTGGAGTGAAGTGCTCCCATTGTAGGCACTAGGAGGAACCAAGGCAAAGAGCAATCCAGTGTCTCAGCGTCTCATCTGTCCCATTTGATAGTTTTCTCTGTGCTGACGGGGGTGGCGCTGGCCCTGTGGCTGCGAGTTTGCGTGCTGCTGTCTTCTCCTTTTCAGTGTACCTACAGAACATCGACATCCCAGTGAGGGTCAAAAAAAACAAAAAAGGACAATGGAAGCTAGAAACTAATGCTATTCCTTTTCTACACCATCAGAAAGGTGCCCACAGCACGGAAGAGGAGGCAAACAAAGCAATAACAAGAAATAATAGTCACATTTCAAGACCCCTAGCACAAAGTATGTCAGCAGAACGTGCCTCATTATTCTCCAGTGTAGTATACAAATGTTAGGCTTATCTTTGCCAACAGATTATGTTGCAAATTATGTCTCAAAAAACATTATTAACAGAATTCATCTTGGTTGTAGTATCTTACAACAAAGTCTAGCAGTATGTAAAATCTCTCTCCTTAAGCTACACTCACCCATCTATATCCTAAGTATAAACAAATATGGTGTACTGTACCTGGCAGCGGCTTTGGTGGGGGCAGTTTGGGGTTGCTGCTGGGGGTGTGGACGCTGCAGATCTTGATGAAGCCAGCCATTAGCATAATAAGAGCGATGCCCATCAACAGCACTGCCCACCAGTGAGCCTGCATAACAAAGAATATTAAAAGGATATCCGAGTACAAACAAGAAACAGTGCAGAAACAGTTTCTATATGTATTTGTTTCATTGTTTTGAGAGAGCTTCAGCGTCGGCTCCACTGGAGGACACTCACCACTATCCACTCTGCAATATTCTCATAGAGTTCTGCATTGAAGATGGCTTTCTTAAGCCTTGCCAGAGGCCCGTCGGCGTCCACCAGACGACACCTCATGAACACGTCACAGTAGCCCTTAAAGTCATTGCAGGGTGAGCCAGGCTGCAGCGTCGTGACCTTCATGTTGAAGAATTTGGCCCATTTCTCTGAGCCTGAGCTGCTACAGGTGCTGGGGTTCACTGTGGGCAGTGGAAGGCGTGCCCGTTGAGATACTGACAATAACTCAGTCACTGATGATAAATATCACATGATTCCAGCTTAATATTGCTACTGTGATATGTGTATTTTGATGAAGAGTTTGACAGCCTGTGACTCACTTTTCTCCATGCAGCACACGTGGCACAGCTCATTGGCTTCATCCTTCTCGTCTTGGCTGGCACAGGTACATACCTCCAGATTATACTTCTCACAAATGGATCCAGAGCATACCTGGTCCAAACAAGCAGAAAAACAAAAGCCTTTTCAAAACCTTTTACTTTACATACAAACACAAACTCACAAACTGCACGCACTAGACACGAAAACAGCAAGAGGGAAACTTATACTAACATACCCCATTGAGGCAGACTTGCGTTTCTGAATGGCAAGAGGTGAAGTTTGCCTTTGGTTCGGAGGAAGGACACAGAGCAGTGGCTCCATTGCATTTGCCCTCTTGGGCACACTCGGACTCCAGTCTGCACTTGTCATTTGAGCCCTTGAAAGCACACTCTGGTGTGCAACATGGGCCTTGGCTGGGACTGTGGAATAATAATTACAAATATGAAATCAAACGTCAAATGCAATTAACAGAAATGTTTTGTGCTGAATAATTCTTTCACAAATTACAGGACTGTACAAAGGCATGCTAATCACATCTGACCTGCAAATTTTTCCAGGTTGGAGTTTGCACTTTTTACCCTCCACTTCATTGGCGTTATAGCAGCAGGAGTCTTTACACTGATCACTGTAGCCGCAGTCACACTCTTCTCCAGCTTCCACTAGTCCATTACCACAGATAGGCTGGCCAGACTCTGTACACAGACACAACAGTGTGAAGACAGAATCTCTCTCTCTCACACACATACACAGACAGGATCAGATATGTTCATAAGAGGGAACTTACCAACAAAACAGTCGTCTCTCTTTTTCGTCAGAACAGAACTTATATTGCGAATGCTGCAGATAGAGAACTTGTTATTGTTGAGCTTGTCCCCTGATGTGGCTCTGGCGTACATGATGTAGTTGCCCTGCTCTTTTTTGTCCTGCAACTTAGACTCTCCAGGGGTGCATTCGATCCCAGAGTCATGCTGTAAAACAGCAGGCAGGTAAAGGACAGAGGGCAGAGAGACTTGAGAGAGAGCTGCATATAATCAAGTATAATAAACAAATAAACAACTGTACTGGCAAAGGCCAGAGTTTTAAATCAGAGTACTTACAGGAGAGCCAAAGTTGTGCCCAACCTCATGAGCAAAGGTGATGTGTGACACCTTGGGAGGAACATGGGAGGCGTAGTTCTGCACAGTGATGATACCAGTGTTCAGAGACTTCCTCTTACCGTCAGAGTACAGTTTGCTCTTCTCACAGATGCCCCCAGAGCTTCCTGTGAGAGGAGAATAAAAAATGTAACAGTAGAATGGATAATCATACTATTTATATACTAGATGATTACTAGAATAGAAGATTTCAGAGGGATTGTTATTTGTATCTTAATAATCGGGTGAATTCACTGTCGCAAGTTATCATCAGCTTCAATCAAAGGCATGTTTGTTCCTGTGGGTAAAGGTGTTAAGAGTTAGGTGAAGTTATTCTTTCATACCAAATTGGCCAATATATGCAGTCTCTGCAGTGTCAGTTTTATCATAAAACTAAAAGCATATTGGTCTACATACATGAGAACAGTCTAAAATCAGTTTTACAACATGTGGTGTCAGATACAATGTCCCAGGTGTCTCTGATGCTGTAAAACATTTTGTTTATAATTATCACCATCATCACTGTTCCACATCGAGCAAAAAGGAAGAAGCAAAATGATCTTACTAAAATCAACTTTCTCCTTTAGAAAACGTGAGCCACTTTCCAGAGTTATAAAACAGCCTAAAACTTGGTGCCTGAACTGAAGATAAACTGGGCACAAAATCTTCATTAATGAGGAACAGGAACCATTAAAGGTCATAGCATATGTCAAACACAGACCAACTGCATCAGCAGGAGAACAGGTGCCAACATGCAACAGACAATAGATTCTAAATGGGAACATCATTTTTATTACTTACATCAACATATTCCAAGAAGAGATTCTGAAACAACTAGACAACTTTTTCACTGAAGATCATGAGCCCCACTTAGATTTTAACAGGTGAAACATATCCATTGATGTACAGGATCTACACCTACTGTACTTTGTGTGTATAAACACATAAATACACAACCAAAAAGTAAACAAAAGAAGTGAAACGTAACCCAAAGTGTCTGTGCATCATGCACCATGTAAACTAAATCTCACCCCTGGCCTTTGCTGCTTTTTCTGTACTTTGAATTATCGAAAATGAAAATGCCAAAAAGAAGACCGACTTGAAAAAGCACAGCAAAACACTGGAAACCACTTCACAAGCAACAATCACAGTCAACTATAAGCTTGCCTGCAGTGCTGCTGCTGCTTTTTCCATAATCCATAAACCCAGTCATAAGGGGCAGCTTCTACCCGCACAGAAACCATGAGACCAAAGCACTTAAAGCTGTAATGTGTCCATTATGTGTACACGAGTATGACTGCACATTATATGTTTATTTACTATATGTGTGTGTGTGTGAGTCTGTGTGCTTGTGTAGCTCCTCCACTGAAGCCACGTATATCTCAACAATAACTGGTCACGTCAGATAAGATGCGTATTAGTTGTGCTTGACCAGTATCCCTGACGGCCGTTTGTTCTGGACTCCCTTTGTTCAAACAATCACCCCACATCTCAGGGGTGACTGCAGCCCATCTCCTCTCCACCTCTTATCCTCAATCGATTCTTTCAGCTTACAGCATTGCTAATTCCCCTGTATTGATTGTCTGTGTTTGTTGCAGTATTCTTCATGTTGAGATGGCAGTGTCTGAACTTGGGAAGGAAGGAATAAGAAGGAGAAGCCAACATAACTAGCATTCATACGCGTTGTGACTATGAGGGAAGAACCAGTTTATGTAGGATTTCTGAGGGAAGAACACATTATGAATCCCAGAAATCAGTCATTTAAACTTGCACACTAAACCGTTTACACATTGTAAACTTCAGGATAGAGCACATAACACCTATAATTTATATATTTATATTTCCTCCATGCCCCATTTCCACCTTGTGTCCCATTTGGAGATAAACAGTTTTAATAACTGACTGAGTGACTGTCAACATGAGATATGTATGTTCAGATTTTGGCCACTTTCATGCACTTTAGCCAATAGCTGCAGCAGCACATGGCCAGTCAAGCACTGCACTTTGTTCAGAGGCAATTTAAGCTCCCTTTCTACCCCTGTACCCCCCCGCCCCCCCAAAACACAAATTAGCTCCAATCAGTGTAAACATTTTGTCATTTCTTCTTCTGACCATAATGTTTGTGTCGCTATACAAATCGCTCTGGAAGCCTCTTTGTGTAAGGCAAATGTTATATTTAGGTTCATACCTTGTATGAAGATTAGTTTGTTAGTTTAGTACATACAAAAAAGAAACCAATACAACTTCTTCATTTTGAGATAAATTCTTTATAAATCTCAACATTCATTCGAACTTGATTCTAAGTTTAACCGTTTTGTAAGAAAGGCCCTACTTCGCTGTTGCAATCCTGATGAACACACAGTCAAAGAGGAAATCAAGACACAAAATGCTGACAGGAAATAACCTAACAACTGCAACTGTGTGTGTGTGTGGGGGGGGGGGGGGGGGGGCATTGGGTTGGTAATGGAATGACTGAGATGGTAAGGCCCATCAGGGTCTGCTGGGGTTAATAGAAACACAGTCCTATCTGAGATGTGTTCATTATTTCAACGAAGTGCTATGATAACAAGGGCCGAGTTATTCTGCTCACCACAGCATTCTGCTACTGATGCTGAGATCAGGGATCTCAAACCAAACTTGTCTCAACTCCACAAAATAATAAATTAAATGAAAAGACTAATCAAAGATGTGCATTATCCTGCATTGGCAGAAGGTCAGTGTAGCAAATAGGAAGAATATCGTCTTAAAAGTCGCTGCTCACACCCAGCTTAAATGTCTCAGCAATACAGGCTCTTACTACCAGGATTTTGTGTGTGTGCTGTGTTCCAACCTGAAGGAGCCCCGACCCAAGCCAAGCCAAGAACCCCATCATCGAAGTCCCTGTCGGTGAAGACATAGGCCAGGCAGTAGTCATCATGGTTCTGTTCAGAGTTAAGCTCCAAAAACTTCTCCACTCCGATGTTGGCAAAGCGAAAAGGATTGGTTTTGTCCCTTTCATCGTTGGTGGTATTTATCTGAATAAAAGGAGAGTTGAACAATTACAGAAGAGAAGCGAAAAAGGAGAAAGGCCCCTACACTGAGAGAGTAGAAGATAGAGCTTGTAGAAACTAAAAAGCCTTTGATATAAAATAACAAATATTCACACTGAGGAACTCTGAGAACTCCGTCTACAACATAATGTTCACAGCTAAGAAGACACGTCAACAGATTTCTCCACTCAAAATACTAGCAGCTTCATCCCTTTCAGGTCAGCAGTTATATGAACTGATTCTGCAGCACTGCCCACATGTCCAGACTCAAAATGGCAGCTTGCATTCACCTGAGGTTCAAGCAACTGTTTGTTGAGATTCAACTCACCCTGATCCTTTTAACCATGAAGCTGATGTTTCGGATGCCCATGAAGTCTGTGGCCTGGTAGATGGAGTCAATGGCCTTCACATGGCTGGAGATCTGCAGAGAAAGTGATCGTTTAAGGAAAATACAGCAGTGGAAAGACCACTGCATTGCTAAGCTTTGTCACGTTCCCAGAGGATGACATTTCTGAAAAAGATGATTCAGTTACATTGTGACACATCTGCTAATTAGGCCTTTAAGTAATTCTTTGATGAAGATTTGACCGATATGCGATTGTGTTTATAGGTGCCAGCAAAATAGCCTGCAGGCTTAAATCTTGTTTACATACTGTGTACTTGGGTGCATACCTGGGCGATGACAGCCTCTCTTGTGCCGTAGTATTTGAAGAAGAGGTGGTCAGTCTGGATGAAGAGCTGGCAAGTGTTTTTCTCTTTCGCCGCTGCCCTCTTTCTCCTTAGAATAACAGGACCTTGGGAGCTCTCCTCCTCCAACACACTGTTCACCCCCTGAACCACAAAAGAAACAAAAACAACCGTCAGGATCAAACAGAAAGAAGATGGAGGCAAAGTAGTAGATGGTTAACCCTATCACCTACCAAATACTCATCCGTTCTGACTACAGTAAGTCCTTTTCTGTTATGATAGCTCCCTCATATTTTGCAAGCTATTAAAGTGTGGTTTTGTATTGCATTACACAATAACAGATGTTCATGTTATCATTTTCCCCCCAAAAAACTCCTGGAGAAAGTTTCCATTGCCTTATTTAAGAAGGTTGAGCACTGCTTCAACATTGTTATAATCAGGTGCTAAGCTGAAAGCATTTACACCTGTGCTAAAAGTATACACATGCTCTTACTGTTAGTGCAAGGTAGGATGGATAGGAGAGAAGATCTTTTTAATCTCATGAGCCTCGGTCATCTGTGTGTTTAATTATGAGCTGGAAGAAGGGGGAGGGGTTTTGTTGTGACACTGGCACTTACTTTGACTGGCTCCTCTGCTGCAGATGCCTGGTACTTCCTCATCCTCTCAAACACAGAGTGGTCAGCACAGCCGCCCTCTGAGCCATACTTATGAGGATAATCTGGCAGATAGGGAGGAGATGAGGGAATGGTTGTGAGGAGCTTACACTGCATCATGGATCTCCTCAGAGTCATGTGTGGTGGGCCGGAGAAGGTGAATCAGGGATGAGTCGGGGTGCAAGAGTAGCTGCATTAAATAAAATGCTTGAGCGACGTGTCTTTTCTCTATACAAATTCTAACTAACAGCAGCATCAGCATTATCTTCCTCTCTTCTTTATCTTTCTTTCCATTTTCAAGCTGAGCAGGAAAAGGTGTTACCTAACCATAACCCTGGCCATCTGGCTTCAGCAGCTGTCTTTACTGGATCACAAAAACAAGATGGGATTAGTCTTACGATAAAAAACCACCACCTCTGCTGATAGTCACAACACAGTGGTTGACCACTGGCCACACCCATACCGCAATCCCACATCAAATAATGTATGATTCAAAGCTTCCCTGAAACAGCTATTCAAATAAAGGAGGTATGAACAAACAGACTAATGACGAGGAACATATCTTGTTTATTTTGCGCTCATTTAATGTGAAAATATTGCATAGTGAAAGTAAAAAGAGCTTTACACCACTAGTTGTTTCATCCAAGCAACTGTTGCAACCCGCTGATATAAAACTATAAAGTTAACAGCTCACAGTGAAAGTAAATAGCAAACTGCCAACAGTCATGCAGTATTATGTATTTATGAGCCTAATGAAGGTCAGTGGCCAAACTTACTTGAACAATAATGAACAATGCAGACAGTGTGCAGGTGTTATACAATTTTTAAGGTACTGATTTACAAAATGGGTTTTGAAAAAAAACAAATCTGATATTAGGATGAAATATTTTTAATATTTCTGATGATGTTGGTTTCAATCAAACCGTTGTAAACTAATGGGTCACTTGCCTCTGAGCAGACTTTATTGGCAAAACTTAGATCCCATTATGGCCATTCACAGTGGTGCTGGCCATTAACAGTCCCGTGCTGGTTACTAAACTGACTGGACACACACTGAAACGACGCATTCAACCTCTGACAATGTGTTTTCAAATTTTGCAGAGAAAGCCCTCTTTGTCCCAACAGTGAATGCCGTCTCATTCAACTGCTAATCAAAAGGCCCTTGCAATTTGGACACAAGTAAAAAAAAAAGTTGCAAGAAAAGCCAAGAGTCAGAAGTGAGGGCTTTGTGTTTTTATAACCATCATTCCTCCCCCTGTTTTCACTGACACAAGCATCAAAAACCTTAGGGAGACTTCTAAAAGACAAGACTTCACAGTTGGCCCGAGATATTACTAATGGCAGACAGACATGAGTTGAATATTAAAATGTTTTATTCTGAGAGAGGACTATGTGAGTAGAGCTCACACTGCCCATACAGTGATAACGTTTAACAAGTATATGTCATCTGAAAAGTCAACTAAATATCTTAAAATACTCTAAAGTTAAGGTGCATTTCAACCATCTTAAAGACCTGAGTATTCTTCAAAGCAGAGGCTTAGAGAATAGGTCTTTATGTTAATGGATCATTTTTCAGTTACTGTTTTCCATTCACATTGTGTATGTGCATGTGTGTGCAGTGAATATCAGCTAGCCTGAAGCCACGGCGGGGTTCATATCAGACTCACTGCCTGCTAAATGCAGTGTCTTTGGGCTGGAATCACGAGTCTCAAGTCACTGGATTGTGTTTCTACTCACGCAGTGTTTGCTTCATTGTGTTTTCGCCCACAACCACACCTTGCCTGTCTGAAATCTAATCATTACTTCCAGTAACCCATTTTCAGAGTTATCTGTCCTTGAGGCAAAGACTGGGAAGTTTGCAGTTTCCTAACTGAAAATCAGTTGGTTGTAGTCTGACCTTAGTCATGGCTATGAGTCATGCCTATGCTAGTATAAATACTGACCACCTTGTCTTTGGACCAGGACCCAGAGCCAAATCCTGCTGCTACCAGTCTGTCAAACATAACCTTCTCTCCAAGCTTGTCAGGCTAGTCTATCAATTGCTTAACCATCAGCCCCTTACTTCACAACACTTCCCACGCCAACACATCACAACCTCCTCATGTAAAAGCAATGTTTTGCTCAATATTATCCTTCGGGAGTATTCATTTTCTTTCTTCCTTTGTAGCTTTGAATATACTATCTCAATGTTTTTGAACAACATAGATGAATTTCAAAAGGCTCCTGTTAAACATACTTGTACTACAACAATGTCACACATGTCTGTGGCATATCTAAAGGCAAGGAAGTCACGACCTCTCCCTACAAGTATGCAAATGATGTGGACTTGAACAACCTCTAGACCACACAGTGCCTTTCAGTAAAGTAAGTGCAATGGCAGAGACTTACTGATGTCGTCCTCATGATAGATGACAGAGTGGAAGGGCACATTCTTTTCCTTAAGGTACCTCTCCGAGGGTTCAACATAGTATGTTCCTTGGTGGGTTTTAATGAAGCCCTCAAAGCGCCCATCAACCACAGAGCCGTGGGTCAGTGTGCCCTTTTCACCTGGAACACAAAAGAGGATGAAGATGAGCACAGGTAGACAAAAGATTTCAACTGAAGATCAAAGTGATATTCTTCTATACTGAATATACAGCGAAACACCTCTGGTCTAAACGTTCAAGCAGTTTAAAGGCAGAAATGATCTGTTCGTTAAGCATACATTCTGACCAAATAGATGTTGGTATTAGTATGAACAACTCTGCTTGTATTTTAAAGAATGGATATGGTTACAGCAATACTTAATCATTTCATTTACACAAATTCTGTGATAAAATAAAGGGAATGATGTACAAAGGCATGACTTCTTAAGGCACATGAAGGATTTACAACCACGCGCGGTGGAATCCAAGGTGTTGTACAGTGGTCAAAGTTTCATGAATAAAGCAAGGTGAAAATTAGCTTTGTGCTGAATCTGACCCCCATCTTAAGGTGTAAATTACAATTTTATATACTGTATCAATATTCATTTTAGGTCAATTAAATGTATAAAAAATAGGACGATACCGCTCAAGCACTCCTGAAATGCCTCCTACGAAATCACAATGTGTGATCCAAAACTAAATGCTGTGTACTGGAGCTTGAATCATATTTAATTTGTTTAAGGGTCAAAACACTTATGTGGATTTCCACAGCTGTATTTTCCAACTCAAGATCATTTCTGAGCTCGGTTTAAGAATACTTATTGTGAGGGCACCATCTCAATAAGAAAAATATAAATATCTCTGTTTCTCTGTCCCCTCTAACAAACAAAAAGTTGTTCACACACACTGATCACAACAGGACAAACAGCCTGTTTTTTTTTTCTCTTGTTCTTTTGAACGCTGCTGGAGACGGCAACAGGAAAACGCCAAGGACAGGAAGAACTGGATGAAAGGTAAAAATAATTCCCATGTGTGTTGGTTTATGATATGATAAATTCTTGACAAAAACAAACACACACATTCAATATTCCATAATGCACCCAAAGTTTGACCATACAAACATAGAAAAGGCGGTAGATGAAAACACTGTCACTTAGTTGAATCCGTGCCAACATGTGGTGTGTGGAAACAGCCAGACTTACCAAAGACTTCCCCACTGTAAATATGTGATGTGTCAATGGGTGCCACCTCTCCCGATACCTCAATGATGAGATCTGGAGGAAACAGAGTTGTATCTCTCTTCATCCGCAAGTTAAAATGTCTGAAGAGAAGAACAAGAGAACATGTGTAATTAGCATAAGGATTAAACACAAAATGCAAAGTCGTACTTTGACACACTGACATGTGAGCAACACGACGATATGCAGTCCTGCTGACAATTTCACACTCAAACCCCCATCCCTCAAACTGTTAATGTCATGCTCTCACCAGAGAGTTTTCGTATAAAAAGACCACACACAAGCACTGGAGAGCTGAAACAGCACACAGAGAATTTAGCAGAAAAAGCTGCATCATTTACACATTTTCACTGAGCTTCACAATGCTGCTGTGCTGGTTGTTGCTCAGTACTGCTGTGCTCAGTGAGTTACAAGAAGAATTGTGTCATGAGGAAAAGCACATGAACATTTGTGCACAGCCTCAGTGGGTTTTTTTCCTTTGTAGTCCTTTCGTTAACATCACCATGATGTCAAAGACAAAAGGCAAGCATCACATGAGGTGCACATGAGCCAGTAGCTTCCCAGAAACCTGAGGCAATGTAGTGAGTAGTTGAGAGGAATACTTCTCAGCAGGAGTCTCTTTAATAATCACATGGCTTGGTCTCCGGGGGTGACGACTCAAATGATGATCACATTGCTACCTCATACTGAGCCCTTTATGGATTATACCATTTTAGTTTTCTTATATTGTCACAATCTGCAACAAGGCAAAAGCACTTTAGGGAAAATTCAGATTAACTGTCAACTGTCTAAAAGATTTTCTAATGTAGTCTAAAACTTGCTCCTTTGTTTTTTTAAATCACGTCCTTTTGTAAGTAGGTTAGTAGCCTCATATAACCCGAGATTAGGCATGTCAAGCAGGAATACATATTTTAAGAAGCACACAAGCGTTTTAATAATTTATGTATCGTTTTTAGTTCATAGTATGAGTCAAGTTCCAACCATGTTTTGCAGAGGCAGGTGTGTTTAGGAGGAGAAAAAGGCCTGAGGACATAAAGGCAGATTTAACTACACTGCAGGAATGGGTACATGAAAATATGAATGGGGTAAAACCAAGAGAAACTGAGCACAAGTGAAACAGAAAATGTTTGGGAGCGTGAGATAGCAGATGATGTTGAAAAAGGTCAGACAGAGTCCAGGATATCCCTGAACAGGATGACTCCTTGACCTGCCCCAGCATTCCCTTCTCCCCTTGTCACTCCTGTTTTCATTTCACCCCTTTTTCTTACATTTACAATATCTTCCATTCAGTGGTTCCCTTCACCTACTTACACAAAGACGTGGGTGATTATTCATTTTGCCTCAAGATTGTTTTACTGGAAGGACTAGGCCTGAGTCTGTGTTTATATAAACATAAAGTTAAAAGGATCAAGTGGATTTCTCATTTCAAGCGGTCCAGTGACTGAAATGGGCCGATACTCACTGGCTACGGAGTACTGGCACTTCTTATTGCATACCACCACCTCTGGGTGAGTCTAGGTACGCACCCTAAACCAGGCGCATAGCCAGTAATGGGCCTGGGCGGCACTGGCCCACCCACATTACTCACTGTACCCACTTACTCACATTACAAGTTTGATCAAAATACAATTTGTAACAATAAATATAAAAATATATATATGGAAATAAATAAATATAAACTTAATTTAATGTTGAATGAAACAATGGAACCATTTAAATAAGTTGTAGGAAGTCTCTGGAATCTATTTGTTTCCCTGCACAGAATGGAAAATCAAGGTGCTTCTCATCGAAGTGGTTGGTTTGGTTTAATTTTTATGGTGGTTAGCAAACAATGTTATGCTGCATTACTGCCACACACTGGAAAGGAGTGTGGATCGGGAAATGTGAGTGTGTGGAACGCCAGACCAATGCAGACCCTCAATTGTACTATGAATGGAAGCGTGTGTGTCCCCCCGCAAGACCGGTACAAGTCGTCGTCAGAAGATTTCAAATGAAGCCAAGAGAAGGGATAACAGAGAAAGAAAGTAATTTGAACAAAAAAGAGAGACGGAACTGCTAAACACGTGGAACAAAGACTGCAATATGACCTACTCTTTGAAGTCAGCATTGTGACACACAGATCATCTGGCAATAGATTCAGTACAAATTCCTCTGCTTGTTATTCATTCTGGCACACCCATTACAGTTCTTGGCCTCTCTCCACCTTATTAATGGCTTTTACAACAATCAATACGACCTCATTACTTCATCTATGCCCCATCAAAAGCTCAGTCGACCCATGATGCCACACTGGCACACTGGACACCGAAGCAGATTAATCCATAAGCAGATAATTCAGTTAGAAATTTTAAAGGCATTCTGAATGTTCATCGTCAGCGACTGTTAGGCTGTCCACATATGCATTTTTTTACAAAATATTTTTGACAAAAAAGCATCACTAAGCTGATTTAAAACTGAACTATGCAACTGTGCAATCAATCGCCTCCTCCTCCATGACAGCTAACAAATAACTGAGGACCATGATGATGATGGTTACTCTGCGGATTACAAATAGAAACTTGAGATGTGGTTGCTCTTGTTTATAAAGCTTGTGCCCAAGCAACACCCAACTAAAGGCACAGCACCCCCGTATCTCTAGACCATGAGTCAAACCTTAATGCCAAGCCTGTCTTACGCTAAAGTCACAAGTCCTCGCCAAGAGCCCATTACGAATGTACACCTACAATGTGAATACTGAAAATGGAGGCTGAAATCCATCTCTTCCAACTCTGTTTCAAATTGCTCCAGTCTACGTCCAACATTTTGAACCAAACCACAATAAGTACCCTGCATATACCCTGACAAACAAAATTTGGGGGTCACTTGTTTCTGTTTTACTCAATATTCCCAAATCCTGTTTTTACACTTGATTTAACAGAATGATTTTGCTTACTTCAGTAATGCTATTACACTTTACTTCTGCACTCAATGAAAGTCCTTACCTGCTAAATGCAAAACTGAAAATTATATTTTTCACTATCCAGATTATAGGTGCAGAACTGAATAACATATACATAAATATGAGAAAGGGCACAAAGACTAGATTATTTATTTTGTGTTTAAGTCTTTATAATTACAAATGAATAATTGTACAATCTCATTATAAAGATTTTCAGGGGCACAGCCACAGCTGCTCTGCCTGGCTGTGGTGGTTGAAGCTATGGTTGTAGCGTATTGCAAGGCAGCGTACAAACTAACCAAGCAAGTTAAGAATAATTGTGAGAGTGGATTCAAACTAGGAGAATATTAAAAAGGGAAGGAACTGACATTGACAAATATACATCAAGAAATCATTGAACATCTAAAATTCATCCCAAATGGTCAATGGTTTTCCTAACTGAAAAAGAAAAATAGAAAGAAAATCACTGCATTATGCTCTAGACAAATAAACATGGCTTGCAACAGACAGGAAGAGGAGAGGCTGTGGATCAAGTCAGTGCTACTCATCTCACAGAAGCAGCTGACTAATAAATTATTCAGACATATCCCAAATGCTGAACATACTGACTCAAGCATCTGACAGTCATACACTTTGCTCAGTAAGCAGGCCAGCTCAAAGAAAATGAGTGTCCTCAAGCCATGTCTGCAGAAATGGTATTTCTACAAAGGGAAACATCTTTTATAGGAAAAGTATTTTGGTATGGTTACATGATTACATTCTCTGGAGGAGCATCATCTCTCTTGCCTTTGTGTATTCATTGGCTAACCCTGATTTGAATTAGCTGCATTTTAATACAACATAACTGCCTAATTCATCCCTCATTTCAAACCAGTTAGATATTTGGAAGACTTTGGACAATGTCACAGTTTTTTGAATGGACAGACCAGGTAAGAGACTGTGTGTGTGCATGATACATTATTTTCTAATCTTGTAATATAAGTATGATCATAGTTAGAGAACAGATAATATGTGAATTTTCTTCCTATGCGTGTGATTGATTAAATTTCAAAATCAGTAAGGACATTACAAAGCCTGTTATGTGAGCCTGGGCCTCTGAACATACCTGAGATCTTATGGTTGCAAATCTGTTAATATCTTCATGTGTTGCAAAGGGGAAAAATACATCTCACAAATGAGTCTTATTCTTGGAAAGCTGGACACTATACTGAACTGTGAATGGTGTCACATCCTCGAGCTTTGTATTATAGCCAACGCTTGACTACTTTTTGGCACATCTCTTTGTAAAGAAGCCCTCCACAGAGACAACTGTCTGCCCTGCCTTGTTCCGTCACATGATCCAGCCACAAACACTCATGTGAGTGGGCATACACAAGAAAGCTTTTCTCTTGTTACAACAAACCTCTACAGTGCCACACAGCCCTGCCTTGGGCTTTTTACCGAAGGGAGAGTAAATCTAATGAATTCAGTGAGGATATAAAGGTACTAGCTTTATGACCACTGGCTTGGTTTGGCCTATCTTAAAGCTAAAACACAAATGCTGATGTCCAATATGATGTCAATAACAAAACAACACACGACAGCCTTTACACCACAGTTAAATCAAAATCTTTCTGGCACATTACAAAACAATAAAAATATCAATATTGTAAGCATGACACAGGTGACATTTGTTTCAAGACTATGATATTGGCATCTACAAGGGTATATGATGTTCACCCCTGTGATGCTGAAGAGAATTGGCTCCATTTATAACTGGAGGCAATAATGTGAAGCTAAACATCTTACTTCCTCTACCACAACGTCAACATACATAAATGAAAATTCAAAATAATTGGTCCTCAGAACACAAATGTAACATTACAGACCACAACTATTGTGATGTGCCTATGTAACTAGAAATAGTTTGACACTTCATCATTATTCTTTCCTCATACAGATTATCTTCTGTTCACAAATCTGTCTTTGTGTACTCTTTTCCTATTCAGTGAACTGGACTTGAGTACTCTATATCAAACATGTCTGGCCTGCTCCACTAAATGTCATGGTTTGCGCAGTGCTGCGTCTTTTTCCTCTGCTCCTAGCATCTATGAGAGTCTGTTTACAGTAGACATACTGCAGGTCAATTTGGCCAAGATTCTACATCAAACTGCAAACCATTTCCAATTCAATTTCCTCTACAAAATATTGTTGATGTCCTCTCAGACATTGAAAATGATCATGCTGGGTGACGCTGCGATTACCTCACCAAAACAGGCAGTGCCTCCAAGGCTAGCAATGACAGGAAAGAGCACAAAAGCACAGGAAAAGGATCTGTTTGACAGGGCCTTGATAACACACAACAGACAGGCTCTGTGAAGAGGAAAGCAGGGGGAGCTTGCAGGAAAAACCTGTGCTGTTGGAGTAACTTATTGTTGCGCTCTTCAATGTGGCAAAAAATGAAAAAGAGTAAAAGTAGATAGAAATGAGAGTGACCCAGAAAAGGGACACACTGTGATAACATTACAGTATATTAAAATATACTTTACTATGTGTGTGTGTGTGTGTGTGTGTGTGTGTGTGTGTGTGTGTGTGTGTGTGGATACTGAAGAGATGATGTTGTTCTATTGTTGGTGAGTCAAGGCAAGCCAGCTAGTCCACATTTTCTGTCATGAGTTGACGCACTCTGCAGTCCTAAACTGGGGTCTAGTAAGGGAAAGGAAGGCATGACTCCATGTTTCCGTGGAGTTGTAGCATATCATTGCACTCAGAAAGACCATAAGACAATGTTGAGCCCATGTCATTGGGTCCTTTCAGCATCTATGGTTTTTGACTCCAAAATGTGAGTTGAAAATGTTTCTTTTTTTCCTTTATTTGGTAGAAATGAAACCACCCGTCTCACAAAGACATGACTCACGAATTTGCACTGAATACAATTTTGTTCAGATCATTTAGAAAAAAATGTAAATGTTAATATATTCATTAACAAAATTATACAATGGCTGGCAATGTCCTTACAAAATGGCCAGTTGTGGAAGACATATTGAAACGGATAAAGCAGTGTTTACAAACTAACAGCATTTTAATGCAAATGGAATTCTTGGTATTTATTTTCTTGTTTCACTAATGCAAGCCATTTCATTGGAAATGTTTTACACACACATATTCTGCTGCAGCCTTCTGTCACTTTATACAAAGTGACAAGAAGTCAGCTGATACAAATCTGAGAACATCTAAACAGTGTTACTGCCTGAAATAATCTGTTTCCAAAACAGGGGTGGCACCACTGTATTCAGACAACTTGGCCTTGACGGGGGCTTATCTCGAATTACATGTCAATTAAAACAGAATCTGAAAGAGGTGGAAAGAATACGAGGGGACTCCACTGTGAGAGGTAAAAAAGAAATAAGGAAAAGGGATGGATCTGATTACAGCTTGCAATAGTGTGGTTAGACTTGTCTTTTCAACAACCACAATGTTGCCCCTGGTGTTCCCAGAGAACCCAGCACCATAGTGGCAGGTATCTTTTATACCAGGTATAAAACCAACTCAACACAAGATCAATGATGTTAACTAAAATTTCTGGGGTTAACTAAACTTTCACACATTTCTTGTCTAATGCGAGAAGAAAAAAACAGCAGGTACTTTCTCCATACGGCGACTTTTAAGCTCTGGTTTTCAGTTCTAATGCAATTGCCCAGTATTATAACAACAAGTATTTTGTTTTTGGCTACAGTTCTTTGTATGACCAAGCGGTTCAATAAGAAAATGGTATAAATAAGTCATAAATGATATGATATGCCGCATCTAGTGGCACTGGGGGAACTGAACGAACATTTCCATTTCACATTCAACTGCATTGCCTGTTAATCATTATTGCAAATGAAGATATATAATCTTGTGGTGATGATATGGTAAGTAAACACAATACACCCAGCATAACACTGGTCAAGGTAAAAATGAAGTAACAATGAATAAGTATTTTACTTATTTGTAGGTTTATTCAATAGAATTATTACTATTAGTGCACATCAAGCATCACAGTATGAAATTATGTCATAAGACAGAAAGAGAGAGTGAATAAGTGAGGAGGACAGTGTGTGTGTTTGTACTGAAACTGACCTTCCATGTGCATGGAGGTCCAGGTGCACGGTCCTGTCTTGAGGAGAGAGGGCCCTCTTGGCTCTCTGGTGGCTGTTGTGCAGGGCTTCTGTGTCATATGATAAACCTTCATAATGGCGAATATATTTGTTCAAGGGGTTCCCAAACTGACCTGAAAGAGAGGTCAGTGGCTCATCAATATTTGTACAAACATTTTGTTTTCATATTTTACTATAACTCCTGGTTCAGTTATTACTCTAACTCAAAAAAAAGAGTATTTATCCATCTTACGAAGAATTTGACTGACACAACGGACAGAAATTACAGTTTGTAACGTGTTTGTTTCACTAAGCAAATTAAAAAAAAAGTCAGCACTCCATTGAGAAAAAAATGGAAATAATCACTTCATCCACAAGACACTGCACATCTCCATGACTCATTGGCCCTTTTCACATTTGACGTGACATAGCAGGATAAGCTTAGGGTTTTCTTATAATATTAACTATGGCTCTGATCTACACAAGTGTCCCTGTAAACCATGACAGGACCCTAACACTGAAGTAGCTGAATGCAATCATGAAGTTTATTATTTACCTGTGATGTTCCTACTGTGGCATGTCAAAGTGTCTTTCATGAAAAAGGCCTTTGGAGCCAGATTGGGGGAAAACAGGGCTGAGTGTCTGTAATAGTGGCCAGCTATAGTACAAGCTGTCACTCACTAGACGTGCTTAACAGGCTTATTCAGCTTATTGATGTGACCCCAGAGGTAATCCTGCCAGCTTTCATACTGACCATTTCTTTGTTGTTTTCACGAAGACAAAGAAAGTCAGTTTAAAGCACAAGTGAGGAGCACATGATGCACATCAGGTGACTGAGGTTCTGTTTCAGTACTACTGTATGTCATTGTGCGAGAACAGAGACTGAATTGGCTGCAATGCTAATCTACATTCCTAAGGCAACACAGAATGCTACTAACCAGATATCTGTATGAAGTGTTGGGTCATAATAGGAAAAGCTCTGCTGTGAGCAACAAAAGCAGCCTTTGGAAATAAGTTCATTAGCGAGGGCCTGAGCTCTAAACTTTTATAGTGAAAAACCGTAGAAAAATACACATTACTGAGAGAAACCCACAGGCCAAAAGGGATATGCTCCACCTTGCCTGTATTTTTCACATTGCACCGTTTTGTTCATTACTGTAGGGTTTCCATGTGGTGGGAGTCACAACTCCCCAAACAGGGAGAGGCTGTACCAGGCTAGTAGCAACTTGTCCATGAATGCAGCGAGAAAATATCCCAACAAGTCCTTCCTCAACAATGACAATAATGACAACAAACTACTAAATTAACCCACAACCAGCCTGAAAATCAACAAGAAGGGCTTTGGAATGAGAGAGCGAGGTTGTAATTAATCAGGGAATATGCTGATGCTGTACAAAAACAAACACTGCCAGTTCAGATTGCCCAGATCAGCCTTCTCAGTAGGACGTGACAACTCCATTAATATGTAATAATGTGACAGCACAAGACTGATTTATCAACAGACGGTCGCTTGCATAGTAACTTAGCATCAAGTCTGACATTTCTGGGATGTCATAACGTTTGTGCTGGACAACAACAAACTGGAAGTTATTAAAGAGGATTATTAGCAAGTTAACCAGGTCTGTTAAGTCAAAACTCAGAAAAAAACGTGGGGCTCAACTGAAACTGAAACACAGCATTAACTTCATCTGCAGCCCTTAAACTTAAAATGGCCATAAGCCACCTTAAATTCATAATTTCAACTCATCTACCATTGTCAGGGTTATTAATACCTGTTCAAAATATAAAAATCAGTTACAATTCACACAAACAAATTATCACAACTGAATAAAATACCACACACCATATATAAAGTCACTCCACATAGAATCCATTAGGGTTCTTCTATAAGGATTTAATAATTAAGTAATTAATACATATTACATTAATTGCAATTGGACCATATCAACTCAAAACTTAGAGTATTGGAAAATAAAACTTAATTTGAAATTTAAATGCATTTAATTTTGCCAATTGTTTAAAAAAAGATAACTTTATATATGGTGCAGTTTATTCTAAAAAAGGCCATCTACTTTATTTGGGCCTAAATTACCTCACTAAGAGGTAGCAGCTGAAATTTCTGAACAGACAGCAACAAAAGCTGAGAAAAGACTGGCAGTCAATTTCACTGTAAAGGCTACGTCATCATGATTTCAGTGCAATCTGTTTCAGCCTCAAATGCCCCAGTGAAGTGCAATTCTTGACAGAGTGGAAACTGCTGACAGGAACTGAGGAGGTGGTAACAGCATGGATCAAAACTGATCTGAGCCTCACATTACCATGCATGCTGGGTGATGGCAGGCCGGCTAACACGACACATCAAACACCCCACAGCTTAGGGTAAATCAAATGTCTCTGCTCAGCACTATGTATCATACAGTTCTGGGGAAAACAACAGTAAGAGGGTTGGTTGTAACCTGCAAGCATTAAGTCAGACCAAGACTGTCTACAACAAAATTGCTTTAAATTCTCTGGAACATACCATCGGTGATAGCAGGCCAGCTGTCAAAAAAAATGTATGATCACATTGATCATACATTTTAGGGCAGTGTGTGGTTTAGTGGAAAGAAGCAAACTGCCAGGTGTTTGTGGCAATTTAGGTTCAGATCAGAACATCTTCTGTCCCACCTTTCCTATCCCTTGAGAACTGTGCACATGGCCCCTTTGTGCAGCTGAAGCATCTATGTGTTTCTGTCTGGTCAATGAATGTAAAGATGGAACGAAAAAGTTGAGAAAATGAGAGGGGGCTTTCACACTTCAACTAGCACTACTGCAGAAGAACTCGCTTATGGTTGCTGATGTGTCAGGAAGAATGCACAGACAGTGTTGCTTCACTCTGCCTCAATCACGGCTGAAACAAGCCATAAATTTAGGCTTTTGTATATGCAAGTCAAAAAATTAACATTCTTTTCGACAGCATTTTCCTGGAAGGCAAAGTCAACATGCAACACTTCACTCTGACATCTCATGACATGAAAAGTGTCTGCTTCCCTGCACTTTTAAGTGACTTGTGGTCTTGGGTTCTGAATCCAAACAGCAATCTCAGTAACATCAGTGTTGTCAAGAGTTATAAATTGCTGCATTTATATTATATTCTTGTGCCAATATCCATGCACAGTTTAAACTAGCACTTTCAGCTATTTTAATGTATCTGTTTTGATGTTTTATCATAATGTTTATGAAGCACTGCATAACTGCATAAAATCTGAAAATAGTGTAAAACTCCCTCAGCTATAAGAATTTTATTTCCATCATCAGGGTGGAGAGACAATAATCCTCAGGTTAAATTAAATACTTGGAAACTATGATTAAAACTGTACCTAGACATTATGATACTCCCCCTACAACTTCTATTGAAACTAACGCAATAAACGAAACGTCTCACCCATCCCTGGCAAGAACAGGAAAAGGATTTCAGCTACTTGACATTGTGGACTTTTTATGCTGTCAACAACACCCGATTACCAAATGAACGTAGGGTCATTGCAGGTCAATGGTGGAAGAATTACATATATATTTATCTTAAAGTTACAGATTTGCTTCTGGCAGATGTAATAGCTGTCAAACGTTGCAGCAGCGCAGCATATCATATTTCTACAGGAGTACCCTGCCAGCTTAGAGTACAAGTAAATTCGTTTATAATAAATATATATATATATATTTACCAGCGCAGCTAAACTTAACGTTAAGCTAGTTGTTTTGAAATTAACTTACTCTAACGTGAACATTTCTGTTACTTCCGAGTGTTTAACATCCTCGCAATTCGAATAATCTGTTTGTAGACGTTAGCGCTGCAGTGTCAACGTTAGTTTACCACTTGTAAGAAACTGGATGTTTTTCTATTTGACTACTAAACCTGTATCGCCCAAACGTAATTATCCGGCTCCCCTGCCAATACGGGCTGGCTAACCTGGCCTGGGTACGCACTCTGACGAGTAAAGACAGGTTAGCAGTCACAAACACTACAGTTACCATTAACATTAGCCAGCTAGCTAGCAAGTTAGACAGGCAGAGTACAACTGAATGATCCGATTAACGCTAGCTCCACTGACGATCACTGAACACTTTCCTTTCCCTGTGAATCAATGGCAAACTTACCTGTAATATCTTGTAGGCAGCAAACCATGAGAAGTAGTTTGACAAATATCATATCGAAAGTCCCTGTAAACCCAGTAAACCAGCTAAGCCAGCCAGCGACACCGCTGATTGTTTCTTTTTTCGTTTTCTTTCACTTAAAGGTATAGTCGCCCTTCCTAGTTAGCTAGCTCCCATCACAAACACCGACTCTGCCTGTCCCCAGCAACCCGACGTCAGACAGACAGATGGACCGACAGATAGACCGACAGACAGGCCCTCCTCCCTTCCGGTGTGTTTCGCTAAAAGAGCCTGGACACACCCATCCGTCTACGGTCCCGGTCATAGGTCGAGGGACTGTAAAAGCCAGCAGCAAATCACCTCTAAACCACCATTGAGTTTAACACAAGGACAACAACACATTGTTGTGTGAATGTCTCGGCTATCAGCCTGACAACATACACCAAACTGTTTAGGAACTGTTTTCATTGATCAGTTAGCAAGTTGTTTACTTCCGCAAGTCATGACTTCCGGGTTTACCAACTGTTTTTTTTTATAGTGGTGAGGTTATAAGGAGAACACGAACAAATCTCAGCCACACAAAGGTGGTGTTTTTAAAAGCTAATGACAGAAATCACACACACACCTAACCCTAACCCTTTCCTGGCTTGATTTCCTGTGTTTGTGAAGTTTTGTCAAGTATCTCCCCTTCACCCAAAATGACCTCTGAACAAAAACAACTATGTTAAGGATGTTTCTTTTGTCTCTGTGTGCTAACCTGTGACACCAGAATATAAAAGAACAATTTTAGATGTCAATAGACTCAGTAAAGCACTTCAAATTAACAGTACTGACTGGCATGTAGTTGACAATGGCTATGTTTAGGTATGTGGTTTGACAATGGTAAAACTTAAGGGATAACATGGTTAAAGTGGTAGTGTTGCATCTGTCTTTCTGCACCCCCAGCAGGTCAAGTTTTATATTTACAGTATATATATAATTATATATATTATATATGTGACTGTGACTGGTGTGCTGACGACCTGCATACAAGTAGTGGCCTACTTGGAAGCATTATTTCAAAATTTAAATAGATTTAAAAGTACTGAAATAGTTTTAAAATAATATATTTAAACTATTTTGTATTAAATCATTGCATTCATTGAGAGCTCAAATTAATAATAACAACAGTGAAAAAGGCATTTTTTCATTGAGGCATGCAGAGGCTTCATATATAACACTGCACTGTTCAACAAAAATCAGATCAATCTTTGTCAAGATCTTAAATCTTGTAGGATTGAGAGTCAGGAGTCATACCTAACCCTAGTCTAAAAATAAAATAAAATGAAACAAGTTAAAAACAAGAAAGTTTCACATTTCTCCCTGGCAGCACTTCCTCTGTACTGTCACTGTGGTCCTGTCCCAAACAACACCTCTTCTGATCAAATGCTTTAGGTAAGTAGGTATAAGCTGTTAGGGTGAGGGGTATGTTTATGTACCCAAATGATGATGGAGAAAGTGTTTTTATGCAGTCTGACAGAAAAACGTCTGCCTGTAAAGCTCTTTCAAAGAGCGATGATGCGCCTCTTATGCTAGGTCGAGTAATTGCTGCCACCCAGCGACCGTAAACAGTTACTGCACGTGGATTGACGTGACCTGTCAAAATATTAATTTACCCTGGGTACAGTAGCCTATGTATATCTTTTCTTGCATAGTCAGAGCTGCATCTCAACAGGCCCAAAGAAGTCTGGAGAAGATAAAGAATGGTTAGAAAAGGGAGGAGACACAGTAGTCATTACGTAGAATCAATTAATTAGGGATGATTGGGGTTTTGCACACAACAAGAGACATAAACTAGACTGTTCAAACTCACAGCCAAGGAATGCCTCGTAATCTCCAAAATCTCGTTCATCTGGACAGTAGTATGGAGATCTGGCAACGCGAGATTTGTATGGGCTCACAAATGCGCGAGCACTCACTCGTACGCAAGACGGCCACTGCCACGGCAGGTTCTGTTCACGTTACATTCAGAGTCCTCGTAAAAGGAAGCACTTCAATTTATCAACGATTTGAAGATGCAGCCAGCTATACACCCTACAAAGTTTTAGCCAATGTTTAAACGTTTGTTAAAAACGTGTATACACTCACTCTAATCTCGACTAATAGTTTATTAAATGGTATCATAACTCACAATATACCACATGCTACAACAGTCACTGCCCTGAGCTTTATATTCCGCCACCTCGCCGAGGACATAGGCAATGTTCGACCAAAAAAACAAAGTCTGAACTGTACTTCTGCCCATTAATAAATAAAATGACCACCGTCTGATGAGGTGGAAAATATTACAAATTTGGCTTTTTTAACGAATCATCAATTAATACCAGCGGAAATGTAGCAGTTGACATGTAACCTAGTCCTCCCAGTCACTAAATAACAATTGAAGAAATGTAGTTAGTTTAATATATATTAATATCTCGGATGGGTCACACATTTTTAATCTGGGTGATAGATTTTATAACCCAAAGAATACGAGTCTACCCAAACGCATCACCGTTGGTTTTCTACCGCCCCCTTGCTCTGCCTGAAAGCAATTCACTCTGATGACGTCACTCGCAGAGTTGTCATGGCGTCTTTGGGACCGAAGCTGCTGCTGCAATTTAGCTAAAATCTGTCGACAGTCTGTAAATCGAAATGGAGAAAAATGCGACCCTGCATCGAGACACTGACGGGAGCTCTTTGTGTGCCACGATCGCGGGGGAGATGGGCGATGTTACGACTGTCGTCGGAGTGAAAGGAACAGACGAGAAATGCAAGAATAGTGAGGCTTCTCTCAGTAACGTTACTTTGGTTAATGTTAGTTGTAATAACAGCACCGCAAATGTTAGTGCTCCCAGCGCCGTTAATGTCATTTCCAGTGCTGGGAAGTCTGGCGTGCCAGAAGTGATCGAAGTCCTCCCCGTGCAGGAGGTTAAGAAGACGGACACCGAGGCGAGCGGATCGTGGTCGGGGTCCGGGGATCAGATCAGTAACGGGATGGGGCATGACTCGGTGCTGGCTGCAGAAGATAGTGAGGGTGGTGCCTCAAAGTTAGTAAACAACAAAGTCGATGGCCCGTGCTCACCTCCCGCTAAGGAGAGCACAGATGTGCGGGCTGATGTTTTGGCTCGTGGAGAAAGTGAGCCGACAAAACTTGCCAAACCGACTCATCTGTGTCCGGACAATGCAATGACAGCAAACGTCAAGTCGGGGCTGTCCGGTGATCACACCTTATCGGAGGGATTGCCGAGTGGGAGTGACCCCGATCCCAGCCTCGGTGGAGAGTCCCGAAGCATAGATTCACTCGAGTCCTTCTCCAACCTCAACTCCTGCCCCAGCTCCGACCTGAACAGCGAGGGACTGGAGGACAGAGGATTGGCCCTGGCCCTGCAGAGCGAGTACGGGGCTGATGGGACAAAGACTGCGTGCGCTAAGGACCGGGCCGCCGGCCAGTCCATATACCACATTAAGTGGATCAAGTGGAGGGAGGAGAACACGCCGATCATCACCCAGAACGAGAACGGCCCCTGTCCATTACTGGCAATTATGAATGTCCTTCTGCTTGCATGGAAGGTGAAGGATCAATAGAAACTTGATTCTAACTTAATACAAATAGGCACATTATATAAAGGCGCGCTGAGCTCTATCAGCAGTTATTTTATGTGATTACATAACATTTAGATTTGCTAATGGTTAACATACCCATCTAACAATAGATATATCACTGAGTGCTAGTGCATCTCTATCCCTCAGCACTTCCTGTTATAAAATTAACCTCTGCCAAGACATGTGATTCCTCAATTTTAGCATTAGATATGTATTTATTTCAACATGTCAGTGCATGTTGAATGCTGGCAATGGGGTATGATGTGTTTTACAAAGTGTATCACATGAGTCCCAACAGCAAATAGTTTTGTCGTGTGTGGTTAACCTGTGTTGCAGTGCTTTGTTTGATAAATGGGTAATGCATTAATGTACAATGTGTGTTCATGTGTCTGTGTTGCAGGTTAAGATGCCACCTATGATGGAAATTATAACTGCTGAGCAACTGATGGAGTATCTTGGTGAGTGTTTGTAGCTTTTAAACCGATTGCACAAGAGCACAAGTGGATGCTGCACTTACCTCATTGAACCTGTCCCTCTTCTGCATGGCAACAAATGCCTGTTTTGTAACTTGCAGAAGATAACACATTTATAAAGTAGTTTACTACAATAGCAATATGTTGGCCTGATTTTACAGGGTCACACCAACTTGAATAAGTGTTGCCCCATGAGTCCACACTTGTAAACATACTAGCCGGTAAACCTACTGGCACTGGGTTGCAACAGCTTAGTAAACATTCTTGTGTTTCACGTCCTCTCAAATGAGCGGTTACATGAGCGGTTACATTCTTAAGGTCAGATATATATATATTTTCAGAGTCAACAGAGGAAGAGACCAGAACAGGGGAATCCCCCATGATCCAATCTTCGGCTGTTGCAAAGGAAATAGGAGCTATCTCCTCTCTCTGGCTGCCTCCTGCCCTTCATAACTAAAATGACTCTACAATATCAAAGTAGAGTATGTGATTACAGCAGGGGGTCTTCAGAAGTAGAGCCAGTCCTCGCTAGTGTCTTCTCTCAGCTCTATCAGTATCCACTTGCATGAGTAGACTAACATAATCCACATCCCAGCACTATATGTGAACTCTTTTATGGCGTAGGTCTTGGCCTTACTGGAATTATTGAACTTGTTTGCATCTATTGGCTACCATGGCTCCAACAGTGCTCTCATCTCTTTAAATCATAGTTAAATAATGAAGGAATTTCGCATTTCGTGTTGTCAGTATGTGCTTTTTCCCCCCTCCAGACCTCACTTTGTGCTTGTGTGTAATTACAGCACACCGAGTTAATCTAATATAATGTTCAGAGTCTGCTGGATAACTTCTAAACTCAGCACTGTTTGTCATAACACACAGACACAAACACAACAACAAACAAGATGTGGTGTTTTCAAAGTGGGTGGTGGTCGTCACTCAGCAGCTCAGCAGCACACAGTGTGGCACGAGAGTGATGCAGACAGATACAGATATTAAGGGGAGAACCAGGGGATGAGTGAGTCCACAGTTCACTGGAGTACAGAGCAGTGAGGGCTTTTCCCTGTCGTGGACATACTGTAGTAAAACCACTCAGCTGGCTGGCCCGCTGCTGGAAAAAAAATCTAGGATGACAGCATAGAAATCAAGTCAGAAGAGATTTTAAAACTGCAACCAGCAGCTAGTCTGTTGTTCAGTTCAAGAACGCATCCTAAAACTCAAGTTCATGTGTTCCACTGCAGAACACAGCTACAAAGAGTCTATGAGCCTGACTAGTGTATTTCATAAAGCATAGGTTTGTGTGCTAATTAAGAGTCAAACAAAACTCTGGTCACATTAACTGTATTTTGTGCATAGATAGGGTAGTTTAGGATTGGACAGTTATTTCTCACAGCAGGCACACAAAGAAATAATCGTGCCTTTCTAGGTCATTACAATTATAAAGCACTAAGTACAAGAAAAAAAAGCTTAAAGGCTTTTTTTTCCTGGATACACTCCATTCATTCTATTTGCTTGAGCAAAATACATATGAAAGCTTTTTTCTTTTTCTTTTTTGTCCATGTGTTGCTGTTTTTACTTAATGTAGCTGATGATGACAAGAGGTCGATGGCATTCCTCTACGTAACACTCAGGAAAAGTATGTGTTGACAGTGCAGCATGATACTCTCGCCAGTTCCTAATAAATTAATGACTCTCAGAGAAGCATTTTGAAAAATACTTGCACAAGAGTTTTAAAAGTAAAGAGTAGACTGCAATAAAACTTAAACAGCAATAACATGAATATATTTGCATAACGTCCTTTGTTTGTTGTTTGTTGTGCAGTCAACATATCTGCCAACATCTCTCTCCTTCTGTCACTCTGCAGGAGACTACATTCTGGAAACCAAGCCTAAAGAGATATCAGAGGCTCAGCGGCTAAACTATGAGCAGGTAAGGCCTGCCTAATCACAGTGGAATATTATTATTACACAGGCTTTGCTTATGTGTGTGTGCATTACTAAGCTGCTGACTGTTCATGGTACTTGAGGAGCACAGGGCTTTTGGGATGAACTCACTCCTCACTCTCTCTCCTCTCTCTCTGTAGGAACCATAATTGTGCAAGTTTATTATGAGCTCCCACTTTGTCTCATTGACGCACTCAAAATATCTCCGCCGTTCTCGCGGCCATTATTGATATATTTTCACTGCAGTAAACAAAGTGAGGTGCACACTGCTCTGATGTGCCACACACACACATTCAGTTTAGCTGCGAGCCTACTTTAAAGCGGGTTTGCACATTTGCATCGAGGTAGCAGATAAGGTCAGCGGATGTTCTGTAATATGGAAATAAGCATCGAGTTGATTGCAAACCACATAAAACTGCAGCTTAGCTTTTTCCCCACTGCTCTATAGGTTACATAAGATGTGTCTTGCGAGGCCCAGGGAACAACAGGGGTCAGGAGTGTCAGATTATGTTGTTTCACATGGCTGTGAATGCTTAGAGACGCATGGCTGGGTTCAGCTCCCGGCTATTACTGAGGCTGTGTGTGTGTGTGTGTGTGTGTGTGTGTGTGTGTGTGTGTGGCTCACCACGAGAGGCACTTGGAGATGTAGCTCCAGCTCCTGCTCCCTTGCTTCCTCCCATCTCCACTGCCTCTCCTCCTCTTGCGTGGCAGAGCACCAGCACATCTGTGAATGATTTGAAGCCACACTTGTCCCTCATTCAGAGAGGAGAAAAATAATGTGCCGTCGCCTCATACGAGCTCACTGCAACAGCCTTTCTAAATTTAAGTTGAGCTGAAATACAACCTCTTAAATAAATCAGTGGTGTCCTCTGCATGCACAGTTAAAGTAAGGGAGTGGTTAGAGTTCGTCTTGCATAGTTATTATGGCAGTCTAATCCTAGACACCGGCATGGGAGCTCTTTTGCATGTGGGTGTCCTCATGTCCGAGTGCTGTGGTTGACACAGTATGTGGAGACTACAGTGGGCAGGACTCCGGGATGCTGGAAGCTGGGATCTAAGAGAGAGCAAGTCTGAAAAGTGTTTATGTGTTTGTCAAACAAAAGGTGTCCTCTTCTTGATATCTTGGAGGGAGAGATGCTTTTTCACTGCTTATTGGATTGTAATGAGACCCAACTGAAGCCACCCTGACTTTGAAAAGAGCTGTAGGAGTTCATAAACAGAGTTAGTTCTATTTATAAATTCAGCTTAAAAAACATCATCTGTCACAGGAGACTATGAGGATTAAAATAGCAGTTGCATGGCTGCTCTTTAGCTATTGTTAAATATTTACTCGCCAGAGCTGTGGAAGTGAGAGTGTAGTTTTGCTCTGCTTTTGTCTCAGTGGAGCTCAACAGCACTCTTACAAGGCAATTCATCCATGATGGCTGTTCAACCACTGGAGGAAAGGGGTTGTCATGTTTAAGAAGCCTCTTTTGTTTTATTTTGGTGTCATTCACAGTGATGGCCGTTGTTCACAAATGTTTCTTAAACCTTTTCTTTTTTTTGCAAAGCAGATACAATCCCAACATGCTTTTCAAAGCACTGGTTGACGATGAATGAATGCAAAATCTGTTTGGTACACACCCTGGTAATCAAATTAAAGGCCCTCTAATTATCAGTCTACCTCTAACTGAGACGAAAACATGATGAGAAATTGCTGATGGTGATGTCAGAGACAAAGAAATGGTTTGTTTTCATGTTAGGACCACGAAAGCTCATAACGGGAGCGACTGTGCTATCAGTCGTGCAGGTTGTGGTGTTGGACACTGATTTAGTTCAAGCAGGGTCCACCTAATTAGAAGATGAGAGATTAAGCTATACACAAGGTTATCAGTTAGTTAGGTACACGTGTACAATGTAATGCAATCCATTACAATAGCTCCATTGCAAAGAAATGTATCGGGGTGGGGGGGGGGGGTGCCTTTATTGCAAGGGCCCTGGCTGGTACACATTCTACCAGGTGAGCTACCGGGGGCGCCCCAAGAAATGTATCTTTATGAAGCTTATAGTCAGTTTACGTTGACTGTGTCACAAAGGAGTTGGTTCACCTTTGCACACATTTTTAGGCTGCAGTCTATGTTGCTGTCTTGGATTGCATTATATTGAGAGGTGTTCTGTCCTCCTTATGTACGTAAATAGTGGCTGACAAACATTAGAAAGATAAGATTAGCTTGATGATTAAGCCAACAAAAATGTAGAGCAGTGACAGCTGCTGCAGTGTGCCAGGATTCATAAAAGTATGACCCACATTATGGGACATTACAGCCCTGTAAACCGTTCATTATTTACAGCTCCCACTGATGGGTCAGGGCATTATTTACTGGTTCACTTTTGTCCAGTGATTAATAGGTTGTTTTTAGGTTCATAGGTCTGCTGTATATATTTTGATACTTTTTATAGACATGAATGCTGACAAACTCATGAAGTTTGCTTCAACATGCACACACATTACAAATATCATACGACAGCTGCTTCCCCTAAAATGATTTTATTTAGCAATGGGACAAACTTTTATCACAGTATCAACCTTAGTATTTATTTCTCAATCAAAAACAGTTGCTCAATTGTGTTGCTTGGCAGAAAAAAAAAAATATTCACTTTCTTTTAAATAATCTTTCATAGCTTTATCATAGTTTGATTTCATGGCTGCATGTTTTCACTGCTACATGTGTGTTATCAACTGGGACTCTCTCTGAAGAATTGAAAGCTCTGTGAGAACCAAATCCCTCATCTTGGCACTGTGATGCCATATTCTGTCAACTACCAGTTAATTTCAAGTATTCAGGATTTTGTTTTTTAGGTAAATTTAGGGTGAAAGTCAACAGAGAGAGAGAAGCAGAGAGGCCTCCCCTCAGACACTTACGCTGAAGAGTGAAAGTAAAGATACGGAAAAGCCTCATGTTACACTGTAGAAATGCATCCAACACAAGCACAGATGAATTTCAGCAATGCAGTGCTAATCATCTGATCTCCGGGCGCTCATCTGCTGTCGGAGCCCTCTGCCCTAAAGTGAAGAGATGTGCTCCATTACACCGCCCTGCTAATCCCGCCATCACTGCTGCTCGTAAGCGTCCTAATCCACACACTCTGATGGGCCAGCTGAAGGCTTTTTACCTCCGCTCTCTGCGCCAAGCGTCGAAGCCGGAGTAGCTCACCCCTACAGGACGTACAGTATCTACCGTAAACTGCACACTGTACTGTGAACACATTTATTTTGAAACGACTGATTATGTGACATTTGCAGTCATTATACCCCTCACTGGACATGAAAGACGGTAAAAAAAACGATTCAGCCTTTGAGAAAGTCCACTTGAAACATTTTGAATGTGACATTTCATACTACGAACACACACAAAAGATTCACATTAACAATCATGATGTTTTTTTGACCAATAGCCAGTGTGTGAGCTGGTCAATATACTGTAGTTGAAATAAATATCTTGATTATCAGATTAATGACGTTCATATCACAATATGGCAAATGTATGAAATAACTTTATGTGTAGTGCATTGAGCTGTGTTCACACCAGACAAAACTCACACTGATGAAATAAACTCTTCCATAACTCATTCTGTAAGGTTTTCTTTACATTCTGCTTGGAATTATTTTGGACAGAATTAAAATGATGAATCAATATGACAATATGAAAGTCAATAAACGGTGATATTGAATTGTCATCCCACCCTGTTTCAAAGCTGGTAAACTGCAAATACATCTGCAGTTTGTAGACTCAGGTTTATCAGGTTTGTAAAGTGATTGGCTTTGCTCTTGGGTAATTTGTCTTTTTATCTCTGCCTTCTGTAGTAGTTTTATAGAGTTGAAATCAAAAGGAAATCACTTACAGCTACACTAGTAATAGAGTCGTAGGGCTCAGCTGCAAGGCTCATCATGATCTCAGAGTGAAATGGCAACAGAGGTTTTAGAGCCAGATGGGAAACATTGCTTTGAGGCTGAATGCAAGAATTAGTCTGTTTCGTTAGGTCTCAGGTGTGTGGGTGCATACATGTGACACACTGTACATGGCATACATATGATGTGATGTGTATTTTAAGTATTCTCTCTAATGCTCATACAGTTCAATAAAAGGTTGGTCCGCTGCTTATTCGAAATAAAGACATTTCTTTCTACATGTTTATATTTTTGGTAGCCTTTTAAACCTTTCCCTCTTCAAACCATTTGACATGTAAGCACATAAATGACAGAACTGATTAATTTGCTAAGCAAGGCATACAAGATGTGAAACAGGAGACTTTTCTAATTACGTTATTTCTTAAAAATTGCTACAAAGCAAAGTGTGCTGATATTTATTACCTATTTAAGTTTAGATTAAAATCCTGTTTTGTGTCATTTTCAAATTTGACCAATAAAATCAGTCTCACACACACACATTGGAAGCATGTGGACAGAAGAAGATCAAACCACCAACTTTACAATTAATGTCCAGTTGAATATTACTTAGTTCTGATTTCACTACCTCACATAACAAAGTTCTGATCAGTGTAAAAAGCAAAAAGCTGCAATGGAGTGGTATCTTTCTCAGTTCTGTTTGGCCGGAGAAGACAAATCCATTTAAAACCAATCCAATTAAAACCCACAGGAACCTTGTGGTAGATTTATTTTAATGAAACTTGTTAACACCCAGCAATTCGTACAACTGATGCGATTCTTCTCCTCGAGAGCATGAAAGCTGCTTTAAAAGAGAAAAACCTGCTGTGAGCTTTTGTGTCCTTGACACGTGGTTAAGATGAACTTCTCTTAGTTACTTGTATCCTTCTGTGTATGTGTGAGTGTGTGTGTGTGTGTGTGTTTAAGTTGTGTTTTGGGTTGATTTCTGTGGGGTTTATATGTCAATAAAAATAATGTATCCAAAAGAGAAAAACCTAAAGTAGGATATCTCTGTAAATAGTATGAGGTTTAGGGGAATCACAGTTGCAACAGTCAGCATTGACAACGTACAATGTGGAATTAAACACATAGAAAACACTGGAAAGATGGTGAAGCGCTGCTGGAATTGGCTGCAGAGATTTGGAGAAGATTCAGGCAGAGGTGTGTGTATGTGGGGGGGGTATCATGTGAAAAAGTGACATCAGTGCATACCTTCTACTACAGTGAGTCATCTCCTATCATCTGGACATAAATACATGACAAATCTTTTAAATTTGATAGTTTGTAACTTGCCAAAAAAAGTGAATAAAACGTGTTACCCATCTATTTAACTGAATTTATAGTTGTTCTGCTGAGAAAGTGTACTGACCTCTCTGTGTGCGGTTTGTTACAATGTGGAACAATTCTGTAACTTAATGTTTGAGCCTTGAGAAAGTATTTAAGAGGGCACTGATTTCTGTGGACCAACTTACAATATAATGCAATCATCTAAGTTAACAGACTTCACCCTTAAAATGGCCACAGAATCGAATCATCTGTCTTATATGACTGTACTAAAAATGGAACATTTCAGGGGCGACCTGGTCGAGTCCTGCTGAGGACCTTTAGCCGTTTTCAGGCAATGAGTATGTAACCTTGCTGGCTTCATCTATCTGTTAAAGTGATGGCAATTTGTCATTCAGACATAGGTGACTTTTAATGTTCCTTGCGGCTGCATTCAGACATGAATGCACATTTACAGAAACGTATTTTGCCGCGGAAGCCTTAATTAATGACCATTGTGTTGCATGTCATCTCTCCTCCTTCTCCCCTCTCATTTCCTGCCATGTCTCTACTGTCCACTATCAAAAATAAAGGTAGTCTTTATTGCAGGGCTATTGGATTGCATTATATTGTCAAGTGTTCCTGATATTTTGTCCACCTCTTGGTAATATTATCAAAGGGAAACAGAGCCTGAGAGCTTGCACAGAAATTGAATATCAAATGGTTCCCTGGCAGAGACTTTTCTCTTCCTGTGGTTGTAGGCTGATTAACAATAAGCAGAGCAAAACCAAATAAGTACAGAAAATATGAAAACACTCAACTTCAGTCACAGTGAAGTAACTATAAAGCAGAAATATTTGACAAAACCAAAGAGTGTGTGGAAGCATTTTTTTGTATTGTGCAGGAATAAATGGCACCTAATGGTTGCTTGTAACAGTCGAAAAATCAATCCCTGATAGCTCGAGCTGTGTTGACTGTGTGCAGACAACCAGGAGTAATGTAACACAGAACAACAGCTTTCAGTACATGAAGACAGCTGGATTGGACACAGCTTTTGGTTCTGTAAAGTGTTTAGAATACACAAACAAATATGTCTTCTTTTTTAAAAATGTATTTGTTTAAATAAACCTCAACGTTCACATAGTTTAATTCCTCTGCTTCATTGTCATCACACGGTTTTTAACAAAAATCTTGAATCATTGTCCTCCTTGTGTCCCAGAACATGAGTGATGCCATGGCAGTGTTGCACAAGCTGCAGACGGGTCTGGATGTGAACGTGAAGTTCACAGGGGTGCGAGTCTTCGAGTACACCCCAGAATGCATTGTGTTTGATCTGCTGGACATCCCTCTATACCACGGCTGGCTGGTTGACCCCCAGGTGAGATGGACCTTACTCATCACTGCCGTTTCTCTTTACCTCTTTGAAACCAACTTGTTTTATTGTCCTCCTGTCCATCCTCGACACGTCTCTGTCGAATTCACTACGAATGATGAAATCCTCTACCTGCCAGATTGCTGTCCCACCTGTAGTTTGGTTCATTGTTGATGTCTAGTTGTTTGTCTGTTTTGTATTAACCCTAACACATTACAAACAAACCAAGAGGTGTAATCATGAAGTCATATGCACTGACAGGTAACTCATTTAGTTTACTGGTGACTGAGCCTTACTGAGCTTTAATTGCGCCTTATGGTTTTATTTATCTTCTCTAGTGTCACAAAGAGGTCAGAAATAAATAGGTGGTTATGAGCATTATTAGTCATGATTGAAACTTAACCTCACATGGCATTTATGCTAGAAACAGGATGAAAACCTGGCATCTTGTGCCATATGGGCTGCATACAGTAGGTGCTGTAAAATAGTCTCTACATATTGCTCATTTAGCTGCCAAGCATACATGTTATCATGGTTACCAAATAATTTTGGATGATTATACAGGAGATCACTTACTTGACAGTTCCCACCATCAGAAGATGGGTTAATAACAGTTTAGCTTTTGAATTCATACTAATAACTACTACTACTACACAGTCCTGTGGTTGGACCGGTTTGAGTTCCCAACATAAACTAACATCTCCAGAGATCTCTTGGAAGCAGACCAATCCTTTTTAGGGGCTCTGTGTGCTGTAGTATCATTGAGTGCTCAAATGACAGCGTTCACACCACCCTAAATAAAGATAATTAATGGGTACCAGAGTAGGAATCAAGTTTACACAGCGAAAGTAGTTTCAGTATGAACCCCTTGTCTCCCAAATTTTTCTCTCTATTATAAATTTTGTATAAATCTACTACGGCTTTTAGTAAAACAGCAGCAAAGCTCTGTGAATGTTCTTTCCCACAGTTTTTTATCTTTGTTTGCAGATGCATGACATTGTCAAAGCAGTGGGCAACTGCAGCTACAACCAGCTGGTGGAGAAGATAATATCCTGCAAACAGTCAGACAACAGCGAGCTGGCAGGGGAAGGTGAGTGCTTTCTCTTCACTCTCTCTACTCTCTGACCTGCCTGACTCACCTCCTGTCTCCCCCTCATCTCTTCTTACGTACTTGGAGGTGGAGAAAAAAGAAACAAAGTCGTGCATTTTCTTTCAATTTTACATTTACACGTTGAGGTCGACTACCACCATCTTCTTTGTTTCATATCCAGCGGCACAAGTACAACATTAATTTAGTGGCACATTCATGACATGAGATGTGTTCACTGGACGTCCTGCTCAGAACCACAGACCTGAGTTCAAATAAAACTAGGACATGTGGCTACTCATCAAATGACCTACTTCCTCACAGCTCACAGTTTTCTTACCAGCTGTCAGTAACTTCTCCACTAGCAATATTTGCTCATCCAACACTGAGCTTCCTGAGTAGTTGTCAGCTGGGAGGCTGCCAAGTCAACACATCAAGGCCTCAGTCGATGATGATATTGATATGTGAGATTCACTCCATTCTATTGTATTTCTGCATCTGTAGCCTAGAAATTCCTTTAGGACTTGATTTAAGTGGTTTGATGTTGATGCTACCCATCACTGCTTGAAGAGATGAATTTGCAACCACCACAGGAACATCTGAGAAAACTAAACATCTCTTGAGTTTTGTTGTCATGGTTTAATGTGTGTTAAATATTTAATAGTAAGTATTCAATAGTTGGCTTTCCTTTCTCTAAAAGCTGTGGCTCATTGTAGGATCGACTGCCTCTCTGTCTGTTTGAGTCTCAAACTTGATTTTGTGGCTGTTTGCTCCAAATTGAATGCTGCTCTGTCTTACAGATGTCTCTCACCATCTGCCTCTCAGCCTATATTGAATTCACTATAGTAACTGTGAACTGTTCCAGCAGCACAGAGGCAGAACGTTCAAATAGCAGCGACAGACATTACGGCAAGGTTTCCAACATGCTTTCCAAATAGTGAGCTGTGTTCATGAATGAGTAAGGACTGCTCGGTTGTTGATTGTAGTGCGGATGACTCATCCAGCGGTCTGTGGTCTAACGATGAAAATATTTGTAAATCAAAAAGAGTTACGAGTAACAAATGAATGTCATAAGATAAATAAGTGATTATTAACAGGTGAAGATCACCAAAATAAAAGCATTGTAATTAACATAATATCACTCAGTTTGAAGTCCATTTTAAATCTGTCTGTATATTCGATAAAAAATACATAGGCTCAAAGCATAAACAAAGACACAATAAAATATTCAAGTAAGACTCATCATGGGTCCATGTTTCTGCATTTGCTAATCAATCACAAATTCGGTCTCTCCATCTTCGTTTTCCTGTATGTTTCTTCCTCCCCCTTCTCTCGGCTTAGGCATCGTGGCAGAGCAGTTTCTAAGCAGTACAGCCACCCAGCTGACGTACCATGGCTTGTGTGAGCTCACATCCACCGTACAGGAAGGAGAGCTCTGCGTCTTTTTCAGGAATAACCACTTCAGCACCATGATCAAATACAAGGTAAACACCAACACCTTCACAGTAAGTGTTGCCGTTATTTGCATGAGTTTGATTGAGAATAATGTGTGGAGCTCAATTTAGAAATTGCAGCAACTTAAATAGGTCAGGATGTGTTATGAACTGTCCCTCCAGTCAGTGGCAAGCACCTTGAAGCCCTTTACTTTTACAGGACAGTGACAATGTTTTGTATGTAATATTTTAATGGTGTTTTGACAGAAGCCTCCACCAGGTAAAAGTAGATTTCCTCCCGTTTCATTTCTAATGTTCGCACAGATAAAACTACCTTTTGCGGGGCACCTCGGCATACCATTAAGGCTGAGTCCCGGGCCCTTTGCTGCATGTCATCCTCTCTCTCTCCCTCTTCTGCCTTTCTTGTCTCTCTCTGCAGCTGTCAAAAATGCCTGAAAAATAATACTGAAAGAAAAAGCTACCTTTTGCACTCTTAAAAAGACTTCCCTATGTTTTGTCTGTGAGGTAAAGATGACGAAGTTGCTTTAATTAAATGCTTCTCTGTGGGCTATAGGCAACATTTGTAATTATTATTTGCAGCAGATTAAGAAAAATAACTAGTTATCAAGTGTTACCATCTACCTACCATCATTTCTTCTCTCTGTTTCTTCCCGCTCCGCTAAAGCTCAGTATTTATTAGCATAAAAATGTTCTTCAAACTGAGGAAAGCTACGTAGTTGCACGTGACAGATATTAGACCAATCACGACGTGCCTTTAAGAGGTCCCATTCAATACATACACGTCTGCATCCCATCTCTAGCACCCCCTGCCCACAGCTGGCTCGCATATCACTGCAGCTCCGACAGACCTTTCCTGTTATCTACAGGAAGGGAAGTGGAGCCTGCTCACTTTCATTTTGAACAGTACTCTATGGCTGCCAGTGTAAGCAAAGCTGCATGGATCACCTATAACCCCCAGACAAAGCAAGTCCAAGTTCTCAAGCTGCAGACTTTTACATGGACATGCACACACAATCATACATGATAAACAACCACATACAGATTGTGTACTATAATGTGACACTGATAGGATGTAATGTGTATGTGCTTGTTTCCTAGGGCCAGCTGTACCTCCTTGTTACAGACCAAGGTTTCCTTACAGAGGAGAAGGTTGTCTGGGAGAGTCTGCACAACGTTGACGGAGACGGCAACTTCTGTGATTCTGAGTTCCGGTTGCGGCCTCCGTCTGATCCAGAGACTGTGTACCGAGGCCAGCAGGATCAGATAGACCAGGTCTGAGCACTGATACAGGCAAGACTAGCAGAACCAGCAATTATCCACTCCAAAACCATGATGTGCTTAACCATTATGTGCTTTTCACACCATCAGTGTACCACAAAAAGGCCGGAATACAAGGCCAATAATGTCATATGGTCTTCACTGTACATCCCTTTAGTTACTTTACAGAAATTAGAGAAACACTGGAGGAAAGGCGAGACAAAAAGAAACCAAACACATGACATCAAATCCCTGGAAACAACCGGAAAAAAATCAACTGTGCACCATGCCAGGCTAAAAAAAAAGGAAAATAAGGGAAGTTCCTTAATAATAGATGTGTTATAGCTCCCCAAACACACACACGACAGCCTGAAAAGCACATGGCAGGGTTGCATGGCGCCCCCCTTCGTTCTCATCCATGCTTTGCTGTACCATACCGTCTCCACATTGGCCCCTAATGCATTGGCTCCCGTATGTCTCCCGTGCATTTTTTACTGGTTTCACAGCTGTCTTCTCATTGGTTGGCCAGAGTGGTCCAGACACAGAGCTAGCTGACAAACTGTCTGCGTTGCTCCCACACATACAGACTAGACAAGAGCATGGGGGCTATTACTTTTTATTCTCCCTGCTTACTCAGGCCCAGGCCTCCTTATCTACAAGAAAAATCTTTTCAGGCTATTGTCTGCACTCATAATCAATTCAGTAAGATTGGAGAAAACTTTGTAATGATCCCGGGGGGGAATTGGGGACTTTGCAGTGACAAAGTACATAACATAATAGAAGATTCTGAGTATAATACAATGAATAACACCAGTATGAGCGAAGCTTTGTTAACTGCCCCACAACTGATGACTACAAAAGGTATAATGAAGCAAATGAAAACTAATGAAGATGCACAAATGGCTCAGTTAATAATGAACTGTGGTTGTGGATTGCGGCTGTGCTTGCGTGGGGATTGGTCTGTGTGCAGTATAGGCTGAGGAATGACCAAGTTCAGCTGTTGCATAATCAGAGCACAGCATATACAGTTAAGCATCACATTGACGGCTTTGCTCCTAAATCATCAAGTCTCTCTCTCTCTCTCTCTCTCTCTCTCTCTCTCTCTCTGTGCATGGTCGTGCTTGTGCGTCAGGACTATCTGATGGCGCTGTCACTGCAGCAGGAGCAGCAAAGCCAGGACCTACAGTGGGAGCAACTCCCTGAAGGCATCAGCGACCTAGAGCTGGCAAAAAAGCTTCAAGAGGAGGAGGACAGACGAGCCTCCCAGTACTACCAGGAGCAAGAGCAGGAGCAGGCGGCGGCGGCGGCAGCAGCAGCAGCACAGGCACAGGTGGGGGGGGTGAGGGAGATGGGAGCAGGTGGGAGAGGGAGGAGAAGTAGGACTTGGAACAAATCTGGGGCATTTAATATAACATGGAGGGAAGATGTTGCCTTTTGGAAACAGATGGATGTATTCTTTTTGTCTTGTAACGCTGCCACCCTTCACTGGGAGGTATTATCCTTGGAACTGCTTTGGTGCTTAGGACAGTCATGACACCTTGTTGCAGATATGTGAGACACAGTATATTGATTCAATGGTTTATATAAAGCATATAATTAGAACCAATGTGGCGTTGCACTTTTTTAAGAAGCTTTTGGGTCATGTTAGCGTCTCTGAAAGAGCTCTCTTTTCTCTTATTTTTAAGAATCTTTTTACTTATCCTTTACAAATATGCATACCTTTTTCCATCATATATTTTTGAACAGCATGTAAAAAAACAGAATGTAGCAAAAAAGAAAGAAAAGAAACAAAAACAAAAAAACCTTTTTACACACACCTAAATAATGTATATTTAAAAGAAAGATTGTCAACAACTATCACATATACAAAATATTAACAGATATAACAGAGCATGCCTTTCACCTCTTATAAGGTTATGTTATATCTTATAAAGTTTGGTATTACATTTATATTCAAACATGACCTAATACTTCATTCATGAGGATCACCATATCTTAAATAAAGATTGAATGGTTTCCATGGTTCCAGATGTCTTCGTAAAAGCCAAATGTTTAACCCAGACAACTCCAGAGCAATAAGTATCCTGTAATATACACATATCTCATATTGGGCCCTGTTTGTGCAGCAGGGCCAGCAGGAGGCTGCAGAGGGAGACGAGGCAAACAGAGGAGGTGCAGGAGCAGGCGGAGCAGCAGCCGGCGCTGGGACAGCGGCGGCAGCAGCAGCAGCCGGAGCCACACCCAGCCCGGGAAAACAGTCCTCCAGCGGGGAGCGCAAAGCCAAGAAAGAATCGAAGGATAAAGACAAATGTGTTATTTTGTAACATACAGCGCGTCTGTGTGAGAGTGTGCGCGTTTGTGCATTTGCTTATCTGTGAGAAAGGGGACGGCATTTGTTTCTCCACGGACTGGACACACAACGCACAGCCCCCGCTTGGCGACAAACAAGGGAAGGAGACGTTTGAGGAGAGGTGCGACAAGACTAACAGAGGATTTGCTGTTTCCCAAACCACTGGTGCCTGCTATCCTCTATCCTCAGTGGAACCTGGACATCAGAGGAAGGGACACTACTACAACAACAACAACAACAACAACAACAACAACTACCCCTTATCTTTCATAGAGTCGGCCAAACTTTGTTACAAGTTGCACAGTGCACTATATTTGTGGTGTGGGGTCAAGTTTATTCGGGGTGGTATGTTTTATAGCAAAAGACATAATCTGCAGAAACAAAATGTCACACTGTCACCATGCCCCCCCCCCCCAAAAAAAAAAATCATTCATTTTTCATAATTGCAGCTTATAAGCTTTTTTGTATGTATCAATATTTACAAAACATAGACACATTTTTTTGGTTTTAGTTGAGTTTTTTAAGTTGAAGCCAAGATTAACATTTTATTTATGCGTCTGTGTAAGAGGTAGCTTTTGGGAGAGGTTTTATTTTTTTTCTGTAAGGTATTTGAGGTATTTCTCATAATATTACCTGTTGGAAATCAATGTAACACTATTTGTGTCCCCTCCGAAACACATGTACCCAAGGGTTAATTAATGCCAGATAGCTGCCAGATACTGTAGCTACGTGACAATACTCATCACAGCTTGCCCTGTTCAGATTTGCCTTACCAGAGTATGGCAGTGTTGTATTCTGCTCTGTTTGAATGTGAATGTGTGTTTGTTTTCATGTGTATGGTATGTACAGTACACGTGTGCTATGTTGGTATAATGGCATGTGCTATACATGTCTCATTTGCTGAGCATCGCTGATGTAACTAAGTTTCAATTTGGAAATAGCCTAAACTCTTACGCTGTATTAGTTAAGCTACAAATTTGAGACATTTAATGTCTTCTATGCTGTGATTCTATTTCACAAAAACTATGTTTGGGAAGGTCAAACTGAGAATAACATTTTAGATTTTGTGTCTGAATCTGATGTTGGTTCTGTGTGAGACACAACGAGCTTTTGGCAGATTAGACTTGTATTAGATGGCACCCAGTTTAGAGTGTATGGTAGTTCTGAAAGGCCCTTTTTTTTTTTTCTCACAGTCTCTTCTGGCAGCTTCCTGAAGAGATGCTGTGTGCGTGCAGGCACCATCATTTTCTCCTCTGTTAGGTTCTGGATGTAGAAGTTCCACTGCAGCCAGGTTTTTGAAAAGAAATACCACAGAATTCAGTAATGTGCATGTAATCTTCTTCTAAAGTAGTTCAATTCATATTTGTGGACATGTACTATTCTTTTCCACAAACCTGAATGTAAACCCCAAAATGTGTAACATCAAGATTTATAGCATGTTACAATGTTGGGATTCTGACTTGTTTCATGCTGTAGACATTTACATTAACCCCTCTGTCAAATTCAGGAGGGGGAAATGCATCTGTTATCTGTGGAGAATAAGGCTTGATAGTGATAGTTCACAAATGCAGATGTCCTGGGGGGTCATTGGATATACATTCTGAATACTGAAATTCTGTGGTATCACCTTTTGACTTGTGTGCATTTCACTGCAGCATTGAGCATGCAAACACATGATGTACATATTTACCTATTGCATTCTTATAATGGATTTAGCTAGTGGTTTGTGCCATTATTGTACCATGGGACTGCCTCCTGAGAAACTTTTCTATCTATACATTCCAAGTGGATGCCTTGACTCTAGCCTTCTGTTACAGACTGAGGGGGACAGTTGTCACAGGAGGTCTTTTGCAGTGCTTGTAAAGTGGTCTCCATTATTTTTGTTCAGTGAGAACAAATTCAATGTCAGGACAGGACGATTACATGGAGGCAGCAGGCTACCTACTGTGTGGGAACCCCTACTTATGGGCTTCATGTGATGGCTGGAGTTTGAGCTCCATGTTTGTTTGGCCCTAACAAGGCTGTGTTTTGTATATATATATAACGCCTTACAACATTTCAACATAATTTATAGGACAAAAAGGAAACAGGCGTATTACCAGAATGAGACAATCCATGCATTTTTCACACGAACATCAGAATTACTCTCAGGCCTTTTTTCTGAAGGGACATATCCTCGAGTGTCTTTTATGTATTGGCACAGTTCCTCGGCCTGTAGTCACTCTCTCAGTCACACCTTTTAAGTATCTGTATGTATACACACAACAACTATTTTGACACTTTGAAGGACTTAACACTATATTATTTAAGACCCTCATTGTTGAACTTCTCACTAAAAAAAAACAATGAATCAAGCTGCTCTTCTTGTGTAAACTTGGACTACCTGATAAAGAATAAAAACCTCCTTGGACAGGGTTAAGGAACATTGTTAATTATGTACACTTTTCATTGACTCCTAAGCAGTTTTTTTTTTTCTCCATGCAGCTTCAATAAATAACACATCATCATAAGGTGAAAGCAAGAAGGCAGCAGGGAGCCTTTCTAGCAACATTGTGCAATTTTTTTTTTGTCTGTCATTTGAGTTTCACCTCATTTGTGTCTCAGCCCATCAAGTGAATATGCTGATTAAACATTCCAGGGGAAGTTTAAAAAAAGGAGACTTCACTTCGGGCAGTTTGATGGAAGATTTAATGTTGGTTGGTGTTTGTATGAGTGAAAAGAGCACGGAGTGACACATGCCACACATTTTTATTATTATTATTATTATTATTTCAGATTTACTACTGTGCATTAGCTTGCTATCCCTAGTCATTATTACCAGAATTTGATATTTTTGTTATGTGTTTGTTTCACCCTAGTTCCTAAGATGAATTGATCAGAAGGATATTGTGTGTTCAGTGTCTCAAAGTGGTTTCTTGTCTGCCTTGTGAAAGTGATGGTGGGGTAAATGCTGTAAAATTGGTGGTTGTTGAACAAATAGTCGTTGTAATTGGTTTTGCACTGTTACATTGATATGCACTAACAGAAGAGAAACATACCTCATTTTATACAGAACATAAATTGTGCAAGAGTGCTATTGTTCTTTGGGTACCTTTTAAAAAAAACTGAATAATGGCCAAAAGAATTATCTCAGCCAGGTAGCGGTAGCTTAAGCCAGCTCAATAATATTAATTTGTAAAAAGAAAAAAAAAATTGAAAGGGCTGTTTAAATGTTTTGGCTTAAAATGAACGAGTGCATTTGTTTAAAAAAAAAAATAGTACCGCGTCAATAGAACTTGCTGCAAATTGATATATTCAGGTTAGTGGTACACCTATACCAGACAAAAGGCTACCAGTGCAAAGGCCTGAGTACCAGCACACTGCTCATAGATGATGAGGAAGATATGAATTACAACAATACATAGATGGGTGTCATTTGAATTGTCTAACGCAAGCAGTTTCTCTACAAAGTGCAGAAGAAAATATGTAGACAACACTGGTACTCGACCCAATCAGCAAAAAAAATGGTGTAGGTGCACCCCTAATTCAGGTAGTTCTTTTTCCAGTCCAGAGTCCATTGTTTAACTACACAACTTTTCAAATATGCTCAAACTTTTACAATCAAAACAGGGGGAAAGGTTGCTTTATAAGGCTCGAGTGTTGTCATCTATGTAGCAGAGGGAAATGTTCATTCTTGTCGTATGAGACACACATCCAGACTGCTGAACAATCTAAAGGGAGACATTTTCTTTAATGCAATATCAAACTCCCAGATTTTACTTTGTGGTGCATGTATAGTGTGGACTGAAAAGTTAGGCAGAGTAAAAATTTCTTATTAACTACCCCAAGAATATCATTTCCACTGTATGGCCCATTATGTTTATATTTCACATGAAACATACAAGCAAAAGGAAGGTGTTTGTGAATATGGGAGGTTACTCATTTGTGTTGATTTCAATGTTCATCTATTTACATAAATGACCAAATAATGTATGTAGCCTTTCACATTACAGTCACATAATGTATGTGGTGATATATATATAACAAAATGCCTTATAGACGAGGGACATTCAACCTGATTAGAAGTACCAGGATAATAAAATACTAAGATCAATAGTTGGCTTGTTGTTGTTTGTAATGAGCTCTGATCACTTTGAAGACAACCTGATGTATGTTTGATCTCACGGATCTTCTAAGAAATGTATGAAGTATAAAATTCAGTGTCAATGATTTAGTACAACTTTAAATCCACTGCATCCGATTCCTACTCCTAGTAAGCAATCAACCAATTTACTTTTAAGATAATTGTTTTTGCTGCATGCCTTTATTAAATGGTGAGAGTGGAGAGAGATAGGAAATATGGGGAAAGAGAGTAAGGGAATGACATGCAGCCTTTGAGCCCATGAGGTACAAACTGAGTCTGAGTGTCCTTGAAATGTCTCTAAAACTCTGAAATCTGTTGTAAAATTAAATGTATGTCTGGGGTCCCACAGATGACTGCAAATGTCAGAGAGGAAACTACATGGAAGTCCAAGGAAATGGTTGCAGAATCAGTATGAGTTTGGGGGGGGGGGGGGGGGGGGGTTACAGGAACACAAGGAATTTTTAGGAACATTTAGATTTAGCGAAACGTAGACCTGACCACGTACACTAACTGAAGAACTAATTAATAAGGAAGCTGACCAAAAACTTGAGGACCACTGACAAACTCAGCAGGAGACAAAGCTCTGACTTGCAAGGTTATGCAGGTTTTTGATTTACTAAAATGACTAAAGACATTGCCAATTGATTCTCTAGACAATTTAAGGGGTTTGAGCATTAATTACCAATATATATCTTTTAAAAACTCAGTCAAACATCTGCAAGTTATTTCCTAAATACAGTTCAGAAGATATACATTTTCTTTATGTCAATCCACAGGTCTGACCGCAGGCTTCCCAAGTGGTGACTGCCACTACTCACCAGTCTGGCAGCTACTTTTATGAACTGGAGAAGAGAATAGATTACCAAATGAACATAGCAGGCTATTTCCCTGGGGCCTTTGATAATCTGTCATTTGGTTTTTGGTAAATTGGTAAATTGATGTGCAACATGAAAGTACAATATCACGTGGTACTGCATTGTAACCTAAACTTGTGGCACTGTTTTATAATTAATCTAAATAGGTTAATCTGGCCGTGACTGGAGACAATGAGACTACTACAACAATCAGGACAAGTCATTCTTATCAGTTTTCTGTAGTTTAATCAAGCTTTATCAACCAGTTCTGACAGGTGCGTAGGTAGTGTGTGTGTGTGTGTGACAGTCTCATTACATGCAGTGCAGACCTGGAAGTCTCAGTCCAACTATAAAAAGGATAAAAAAATAAATAAAACTGAAATGACTGAAAAAGCAATATGGAAGTTTATGGTAAAGGTTTAGTCAGAAATGTCTGCTCCACTTCTGTCCTTTTGTAGTTTTAATCAAAGTGCAGATTTCATGCTGTGTACCACATTTTTCCCAACTCCTGCTTGTATCACATCCACACAAGCTGCCCCAATATCATGCGATTTACAAAATCATATTGTCTTCAAATTCAAACTTGAGGCTGTGAACTGACTGAAAAAGCCAGTCTACCAGGTGTGATCGATGCAGAATAACGGGAACGAAAATGAGAAAATATAAAAACCATGTGTTGTGGTCCTTCCAGAGACTGACACTGTTGAATGCCCTGCAGTAACAGACTTGAGTCTGGACTTGAGTCCAATTTTATTTCAGAGAAACAAGCCTGTATGAGATTCAACTCCTGGCCTATGAGAGGTTTTTTGCTACAATGCAGACTAGGTTGACACCATTTTAGCAAATGCAACTAATCTTTACAAAACCGGATATCCACACAAAGTATGACTTTTCAAAACAAATGAGTCCTATGGTTTCCTCACAGAGAAACATCCAAATGAGTGAAAGATCCCGGTCACTTTATGAGCTCTATAATACACTAAAATAAGAAATATTACACAGGAAAACTGAGTGTGACACTAGGCTATTGAAAATGTACATATAACACTCAATTAGAGGAGAAATTGACGTCACTTGAAAACTTGTTACAAAGACCTAGGGCTGTACAGTATCTTCCTAAATATAAGTAAAACATGTGCACAGGGTATTAATGGTAACAGCCGAACTGTCAGGAAAACCCTACACTGAGGTAAACACTTGTCTTTACAAAATAAAATAGCGTGATCAACCTCATGGCTACAATTGTGCCACCTAAAACAGTTGAAATTCTAAAAATAAAGAGTTCAGAAAAGTCTTCAAATGTTCAGGTGCTTTAAAGTGGCAGAATTTGGTTGCAGTCAGAACTGCCGCTGCGTTCCTTTGTAGGGCTTGAATCCACCCACATTGCCACCACTGGGAATGGAGTTGTTGGTGATCTGTACAATTCGGTTGAGTCCAGAGGAAGAGTGACTGCAGAAAGAGAAACAAAGTCTAAGACGGCTGGGATCGTCAGGGGTCATACTATTCAGTTTTGTTTGTAAATTTGGTATACCTGGAAGGAGCCATCATGCTGCCCCGGGTGTCTCCCATCCTGCGATTATCAGGGAAACCTCTTTCCTGGGAGCTTGATCCACCATGCCACTCCTTTCTCAGTCCCTGCTCCCTGCTGTGACGCTCCACCACGACCTGGCGGCCAGAGCTGAATGGCTGCAGAGACAGAGGAGGTTTGGAGTCAGGAGCCAGTCTATCAATTGTGAAATGGATGTTTGAGCTTCAGCTAAAGACTGAAACTTTGTTGTTAAAAACTATGGGCGTAGTAAAATATGACAAATTTTACACGTGAAAAAACGTAACCTTGCAGATTATAGGTCAATAAAACTGGCACATTAAGAAAATTTTCATTTCTAATGATGAGTAGAGTGCTAAGGATTATTTAAATCACAAGTTATCTGTTAAGATTTTTTTTTATTAATAATGCTTTTTACAAATTCCTACAGCTCAACATGTCTTCAAACTGCTTGTTTTGTCTGACTAACAGTTCAAAATTATTAAATTCAAAATGAGAAAAACAGAAATGCAGCAAATCCTCACATCTGAGAAATTAGAATCACTGAATGTTTGTAATTTTTGTTTGATAAATGACAAATTAATCGCAGATAAAAAATTGATGTCAACTCCCTTTCTGTCGATTGACAAAATCAATTACTACATTTTACAATAACAACATATTTGCACGACTTGTCAATATCCTGTACCATTAGTACAAGCGGATCTAAGAAATGCACCTGAACTCGTATTCAGAGGGTAAGCTGACCTGATCACTCATCACCATGGGTCTTCCTCCATCTCGATCATTAAAGCTGCTCCTACCACGGCTGCTCGAGGAGCCTCCTCTAAGTGTGGGGCCTGGGACATCTCTGCCGGATCGCTCTGCACGCATGCGCATAGGTCCTCTGCTCAACCCAGCGTTACTGCAGGCAAGACATAAAAAAAAAAAAAGAAAGAAAAAGAAATTAGATTTCACTTATGGGGGGGGGGGGGGGGGCAACTTGCTTCTTGTTCAAAAATTGCATTATTATTTACCGTATATCTCCCTTGTTGGTGTTTATCCCGCCATCATTCTTCCATCCATGCCCTCCATCCCTAGGTGAACGGTTGTGGGACATGCCAGGCATTGTAGCTCTGGCTCCCATAGGGCGATCGTGCATGGGCACAGGCCGTCTCTCATCTCTGTCTCTGCGGTCTGTGTCCCGGAGTTCGGTGCGTGGAGGAGGAGGTGGCTCAGCTCTACGGACTGTTTCAAAGTTCTTGGGGTAGCGCTCAAAGCCAGAGCCCTCTCTGTGAGGAGCAGGGCGACTCTTCTTCACCTCTGGCTCACTGTCAAACCGGTTACGTCTAAACAAAGACCAAAACGGGATTAGTCACAAAAAGTCAAATTAGCAATAAGCATAAAACAGCTAACCTGTTAGACCAGGAACCTGTTCGACCAGGAAGTACTGTGGACCAGAGGAGGATGCATGCAGTAGAACACAAGCTTATGTCTGTTCTGACATATTTCAAAAGCTTTCTTTTGCAGTTGATAACCCTCTTGGTCCACACAGGTTACCTTTTTACCAGTGCAGCAACAAATTGAGAAAACTCTGGGTAATCTTGTAGTGAATGTTACACTTATTTAATAATTAATCAAATACTAAATAAACAAAACAAACTTTCTATAGACCTGTCTCACAGCTGACTTGTTATTGTAGGTGTTCCCAATAATATTAACGATGGCTCTGTTCTATTCAAGTGCCCCATTAAGTCAGGACACAGTGTGACAATGAGCCAGCATTAACACAACCAGGACCCTAAACCTGAAGTGGCTAAATGGAATTCAACCATCATTATTATTAATTTACACAAGTGCTTTCTCTACTGTGACATGTCAAAATGTCTGCTATGAAAAGAGCCTCTTGTGCCTGATAATGTTGCCAAAATGAATAACTTCAGTTCCTACAGTTCAAACACTTGTACCTGTCATACGTGTTGGGCTGCTCGGCAGCAGCCTCTGGAAAGCGACCCCTCTCTCTGGGAGTGAAGTTTGAAAAGCGGTTCTGCGGTCGGTTATAGTTCGAGCCTTGGTTCAAACGGACATCAGAGTCTGACTGCATCTTCTTGTTGCCACTCCAATAGGGATCGTCTCTCCGGCTGAAACATTAAATACAGACATACCTCATGAGTCATGAGTTTGGATAGAAACACTTACGTTTATCACTCATCAGGTATTTGAAAACATTCAAGATATTTTGTGGTGTCGTTTATTTATAGGTTCTATTTAAACAACATTATGTGTGCTTAAAGAGAAAACTCATTAGGCCCTTGCAACAATTTTGGTCATAGTCACAGTACGAAACTGCTGAGGTCCAAACATTCAAATAGTGTATATACCCGTGTTCCACTTCTCGGCCTCTTTTGAGGTTGTTTCTCTTTTCTTGCTCATAACGGAGCTGCTCCTGCTGCCTTCGCAGCTCCTCACGTTCACGTGCCATGCGCTCTGCCTCTTTACGGCGTTCCTGAGAGAGGCAATATTAGAAAGCAATAATTAATTACTGAGAGACGTGGATATTGTTACACAATTACAAGCAGTAACAAAATCACATGAGTGGCTTTAACAACTTTCTGAAAACAACTTGAATGCATTTTAAAACAAGTGGCAAAAATGACAAGCCAAGTAATGACTAACAACTAATTCTTGGACATAGCTATGAATCCCCTTTTTCCTGCGGCACACCTGAAATCCTGGACTGTAACTGTTATTACAGCATTATTATTGATGTGGAAATGTATTTACTTTTACAAGAAGGTGACTTGTTCAAACTCGCTGTACCTGCTCAATACGGATTCTCTCTCTCTCAAGCCTCTCCCTCTCCAAACGCTCCCTTTCCAGTTTTTGTCTTTCCATCTCCAGTCTCTGGCGCTCCCGGAGCAGGTTCTCCCGTTCCTCGCGCTCCCGCAACAGACGGACACGCTCACGCTCGCGACGTTCCCGTTCGGCTATTTCACGCCGTCTAAAAACAAAAACAAAAAACCATCCGTCGTCTTAGAACTTTAGGACAATAAATAAAACATACATGTACCTCTTAATTTTAAATGTAGTGAATGTGTGAAGCTCAGGACTACCTGCGTAACTCTACGGCTCTGCGAACACGCTCCACACGAGCCATGCGTTCACGCATCCTCTGCTCCTTCATCTTCTCAAAAGGCAGTATGTCTTTCTCTTCCCCCTTGTGAGTAAAAGGTCGCTGTTTGTCTTTCATCATCTCTAACTATAATAAGAAATCAAAATTAAAGTTAAAAAAAAGCTCATAGGTGAAGCATGCTAAAGGCAAATGCTACGCTACATGTTCATAGAGTATCAAGAGTTTTATACCTCTTCAGGAGGAATCAACCATTTTGGCCGCCTTTGAACATTCATGTTGACAAAGGGCTGAAAAAAAATCAAACAGATTCTCATTTAACATCCTCTGATGACAAATATAAAATATGCTTTAAAATTATAATTAAATACAAATAAAGGTCTTACTTTATCAAAATACCTTCCCCTTCTGAAAGGTCTCATTTTGTTAAAATTAGAATCTCCTTTGGCATGATGTACCATCACCATCTTGCCAGGGCTCTTTGTCCCTAGAGAAAAATAAAAGTATTTAATATAATAATAATAATGAGACAGAACAGACATGCTTACTGAATGACTTGATTGGATTCTCTGAATTAGAGATGAGAAGAGGAACTAAACCTACTCCCATGTTTTCTGTCATCTTTCTTTGAAGAATCTTGTCCCGAGTTCGATGAAACAGAATCAGATTTTCCACTTCTGGCCTCCTGTTTCTTGGATAAATCTTTGTCCTTTTCTGAAAGTTTATCCAATTTCTTGTCTTCTTTTTTGTAAGATGGCTGTGCTCTACATATAAGGAGAACAAAAGGTTAAAAGTGCTTTCAATCAACAAGGATTAACTTTTCAACCTTTTCTGTCACCCACTTGTTAGTCAACTTTATCCCTGTGGAACTGCGCTTGTCACTTGATTTGCTGGAACATGCTTTGTCCTCTGCTTCCTTCTTTGAGCCCTCTTTTTTGAACGGATCATTTTTGGCCTGAAAAACAGCAGCAGTGAAATATAAAATGACACAGGCCCACAATTTTTTCCATGAATAACAGGTTAGTAGACCAATTGACTTGACATCTGCTAACTTACCCTTTCAACATATATCTGCTGTCCATGGAGCTCTGTACAGTCGAGGTGGGAGACACACCGTGTCACCTCTGTACTAGAAGACATCGTCACCAAGCCGTAACACTTTGAACCAGGACTGCGAGCATTTGTAACCACTTTGGCGCTCAAAACCTGTTGGCAACAAATTTATTTTCAATATTTTTCTACAACACTAAGCGTAAATATACGGTGGCATTTCAGACACCCCACCCCCTCGTGCACGTTATTTACCTTCCCGTATTTGCCAAACAGGTTCTTTAGATCAGCTGCTTTGGTGTTTGAAGACAGACCGCTCACCCATATGTTACGAGAAGAGCTGCTGTTGTTGTTACTGCTGACGACCCCTGATGTTTTCCAAAACACATTGGGTATAAAAAATATGGCATCAAGTTGAATCAAAAGAGAAAAGTGCTTCCCTGGGTTTCATATTTCTAACAACATTTGAATATAATAATTCTTACCCTTTTCATCTTTTGCAGCTTTTCCATCTCTGTCTCTTGAAGAGCTACAAAGCAAATGTTGCAACAACAAACAAAGGAAATGAGTGAAGGTAAACAAAACCCTGGTGTACAGAGAGCCATACATCTAGTGGAATAAAACACCATATTTTGGACTTTTCAGGAAAAAAAATCCTGTAGGCAAGGCGTAGATCTGAACCAATGTCTCAAAGGCTTCATTGCTTTTCCAGTGGTGAGATGGGTCAGGTTGTCAGCCAATTTATTCCCTGGACCAATGAAATCTTCGGAGGTTTGTTCAACTTCACAGCGAATCATTTGACCAAAAAGAAAAAAAAAAAAACACTGCCACTGCCATCACGGGGACTAATGCATTTTTATAATGCCTTGTGTAGAAACTGGAAAAGGCTTTAAAATTGCTGGAAAGGCCAAAGTAACAAAATAAGAGGTGTTTTCTCAGCTCCTGGTTAATGTCACAATTTAACCAACTTGAAAAAAACAAATCAAAGTAGTAAATGGCAGGATTAGGTACATCAGTGAACATTTCCCTTATGGCACAAAAAATCTTGAGGCTACCCACAATGTTGCGTTCTTAGTGAGCTGGACTTGGTAGTAGTATCAAAGAACTGACATAGAAAGACAAACCTCTTTGCTTGACCTGATGCCCCAGTAGTGGAGGGGCCTTTCTTCCCAGAATCCTTTTCTTTATCTCCCGTTTCAGCTTTCTTCAAGGCCTCTCTGCCGTCTTTCTTCGTGGGCTCACCCCTGGATCCGTCATCTTTCTTACCATCTTTGTGGCCCTCCGTCTCTTCCACCTTCATGTCATCATCTGGGCCCGTCTCAGCAGAGGCCTCTGGCTCATCAGTGCCCTTCTCGGCCTCTGGATCTGGAAGTTTCACATGTTTACCTGTTTCCAGGAGATCGTCACCATCAACATCTAGGGTGAGGGCATCTTCATTTGGGATTGAGACGGATAGATGATCGTCCTCAGCTTCTTTAGAGGAATTCATGGCTTCAGCATCCATCTCAGCCAGTTCGGTCTCCACCTCTGGCCCAGCCTCCCCATCCATCTCTGGGTCAGCGTCCTCATCCAGCTCTGGCTCTGCATCGACCTCAGCATCCACGTCTGGCTCAGCCTCCTCATCCACGTCTGCCTCAGCCTCCGCATCCACGTCTGGCTCTGAATCAGCCACAGCCGCCACAGCTTCTGGCTCTGGTTCAGCCTCAGCCAGGACCTCAGCCTCAGGCTGAGCGAGGCTGTCCTCACAGGGTGCTGGCTTAGAATTTTCACGAGTACCATCATCTGTATCAGTTACATCTGAGGGATTTAATAAGGATAAACATGGCAAAACACAACTTTTAACATTGACATGTCGCATGTTACTTGACCTAAAAAGTAGAATAGAAAGCACATTTAGTGTTAATGGTCATCGAGGGCGTAGACACCACAGGAAGACACAAAACACACAATCTTCACTGAAAATGGAGGATGATTCAGTGCTCTTCATTTCTTGACACATGTAAAGTACTTGAGTCACAATTCATACTCAATGTGCAGTTCCAGATGCTTCCTACAATGTGTGGGAGTTCTCCAGATGGGAATCGTGTGACAAAGTTCAAATGAGGAGGAACAACTCATCAGTTCATCCTTTTGTTTTTTCCGTAATACAAAATGCATCCCCAGCTGGTCAGTCCATGGAAAGACATCTGTGTTTAAGGCAATCTTCAGTATCTTCCATCATTTCTTCAATCATCAATGTCTTATCAGCACATTTCAGAACACTCATCAAATCCAACATGCTGTAATGTGTCCAGTCAACAGTAGACAACCGTGTACAAAAAACGTGTCCTGTTGGTCAACAACAGTCTTTCCCTGCCAGTCCCAGGCCATGCGGTATGTCATATCTTCACTGCACACAGGGGGCAGGGGGCAGTCAGCTGGCAGGAATATGTGCAATTCTGATGGTCTGCGATGAATGTATGAAGTCTCTTGATCTTTCAGTTGCCTCCTGACACAAGGCCTCTGTATCTTTACAAAGTGTTTCGAGGAGTCTAGTGGTCTTTTAGCTACCCGAATCCCACCTTCATTCACAGGCCAAGTATTCAGACCGACCCAGTGCACTTGTAGCTGGTCTGTCCACCAATGCTGTCAATCAAATTGTCATCAGGAAAGTGCAATGATCCTCGAGTTCTACAAGTTGTTGCTTCTTCCAATTCATTGGACATAAAATGTCAGCTTGTTTGTGAACCTTCACTCTTCGTTTCCCCGGGGAATGTAGGAAGTTGAAGACCAGAGGCAACGGAAATCCACTGAAGCAAACAGAACTTTACTTTTAAATGTTTTGAGTTACCCAAGGAAAGTGGGTATCTGAGTCAAGGCAACCCACATCCAATGATTCATGTGTGTACCAATTACATAAAACTTGAGTTGGTCTTCAGAAATGTCTTCATTAAGCATGTCCTTGGTGCTCCTTTTAGTGCATTGTGACCTAGATTGTGCAGTAGCTAGCAGAAGCATGAAATACCACTAGATGTAGGTTATGCATTCTACCAGGAGTTTCTTGTCATCATACGTGTTAGCTGTAAAAAAGAAACAACCTAATGTTAGCATTGGGCATTAGTGTGCCAGCATACATACCTTTTTCTGATTCGTACCCTTCCATTTCCTAGAAAAGAAAACAATGAGATGAGCTGACAAATATTTCAAATCAATAGGCACAGCAACAAAAGGTAGTTATATCTATGTGTACAGAAATAATTCACTGCAGTATTTCAGTGGTTTTCCTATATAAAGTAGGCTTCTATTTTATGAATCCATGAAGCTTTAATCAAATCTCACATCAAGGGCAAAAGATACTAAACTTTCAGATCTTCCAAATATTGCCTATAATACATAGGCAATGTTTTTTTCCCAAATCATTTTACAGAATCTCATGGAATAAGTTTTAGCCAATATAAATCAAGTTTGTGGCTTTGCATTCAGTTATAGCGTGTTAGATGGGACTGAGAAAAGGTCTGAATTACATGTGTGAGAACTTTGTACAATTTTTGTACAATTTCCCCCCCGAGGATCAATAAAGTATTTCTAATTCTGATTTGTAAACAATACTTCTAAGCCTGGTCAGCCTACGTCTTACAAGTATCTTAACAGCTTCCTGCCAACTCTATTTCACACTTTTCAGGCTTTGACTTCCTGCTCGCCACTCGAATGGACAGATGTTTGTGTGACCTCCCTTGGCAACCCAAACTTTTAAATATCAGGTTTGCCTTTACATAAACCATGGAAACAACTCTCATTAGGGTGGTCAGGCTCACACTTCATTAGAAACATTGGTTCAAAACAATCCACTGCTAACTGTTCATGCACAAGAACTCTCTACAAAGATGACATAAGATGCAATTTTAACGATCACGGTGAGAAATTATTATATTAATATCATGACATTTTAGCAGGAGAAGGCAAAGACAAAAAGCAACAGAGTTGTGGCAAACATTAACAACAGAAATGTATGCCACAGTCACCTTGGAAAACACATCTTCTTCCCCTGTGGTGTCTGCATCTGAGTCCACTCTTTTCCCTGAAAGGGAAAGTAAATAACAATTTAAAAATCAACATGAAAATAAGAGAACATATGGACTTCCTTAGCCGCCCTATCTCATCGATTCAATCAAAAGCATGATTACCTTTAACTTTTCCACCTTTCCGAGTTGATGCATCTGTTGAAAGTGGAATCTGAATGTTTTCTGAGTCACCACCTTCATCCTCAATGGCCTTAAAAAAGACAAGTAATTTAATTAATTAAAAAACAGTTTAAAAACCCCCAACACACATCATCCTTGTTGTTCATGTTGTCACCAATTGTCTAGTCAACTCCAAACTCATCTGACTGGCAAGACAGAATAAACTGTGTTCAGATTATTCAATGTACTTTCAAACAGGGATCTTCTCGCAGACTTCATTAAATGTCACTGAACCTTTTATCAAACCAGCAAACCGCACTAAATTGTTGTAACTTAGTGAACAATTTCATTTTTAACTCCAAAATGTATTCAATCTTAATTGCCAACCAGACTTATAGTTTCATCAACTGACAACAATTAATAGATAAACAGGGAACATATACATCCAAACCATGGATGTAACATGTCAGTTCCTCGTGATCAATCCAACAAATTAAAGTCCGAACATAGTTCTGCTGAACTTATATTATATGAACTGAAGATATAATCCACACTTAAATGAGGATGTGCGTGGTCCTCCACGCAGCAAACAATAAAGGTAACGTTACACTTCATTCCAACAAATGATCACGTGCGATCTGTTACTATCCAACACTGACACTAAGTGGTGAACTAATATGAGGTTGTTAAGCATTAAACGCTTAAAAAAAATCATATTCACATATCGTTTCAAGGCAGATAGCCTGCACAGGCCTTTCATGATTGTTACAGTTACATCTGAAATAATGTGTGTAATGTTAACGTTACAGCATCAATTTCTCCCAGTGCCGTTAATCATTCAAGTTAGTATAGCTAACGTTTCACTTTATACGACAAGTGTATTTGTAGCAATTTACGTGAGTTACATAGCCAAAAGCTAAACTGACTGAAGTCATCTCAACTGTTAACCCGACTAATGTAAGATAACCTAGCAGGAAACCTGTCACACCATAAAGCTAGCTAACGTTAGCCTTAGCAACTCTGCATCGCGTTCCCAGCTCAGTCACCCGTTCTTGCACAAATTAGCTTCGTTTTTTTGGTTACCTGTCTCAGTCTTGAAAGAAGAACGCTCTTTATGCCAGAAGTGTCCAAATTTCTTCGTTTGAGCTCGGATTTGAGATCAACAACTCTTAATTCTGATATTTTCTTACACTCCGTGGAAATGGCACCCGTCGCCATTTTACCTCAAGATTACTGAATCGTGCGCGCGCGCAGACTGTTTTCCCACCTTCTTCTTCGTTGTTTTTATTTGTCGTCATTAAATGTCGCAACGTCACCTACTGTGGTGGGGGAGCCAGTGAATTAATAAATGAAAACAAATCTGAGTCCCATAGCATATTTCAGGAACCAAATCTCTAACCGTTTCCAGTTTAAATGTCATTCATATAACGTCCATTTCCTAATTCAGTGGAGATTAAATCTGGGTAAACTGTATTCATCATAAGCGGTGGTCCCCATCAATGCAACACTGCAGCTTGTATGCATCACAGTTTCATAAGCAGGCAGTTAAAGCTGTTCCACTGCAAAGTTTCTAGTTTAATCTGATTTAATTTGAGTGCTTTGCAGAAGTAGCAAAGACACTTTCTTTATAGTTACACAGGCTTTGTGATTTATGGTGTGGAATATATAGCAAAGTACTGAAAATGTACTGTTCAAAGTGGCCTGCAGTTTCCTCCTTTCTTCAGCCCATATGTTAGTGCTCACATGTACCCAGCTGTTTACACAAACTATATACCGTTGCTTCTCTTGTTGATCTCATAAAACATTAAGGCTCACCTAATTTGGACCCAATCCTAAACTTGCCACACCAGCCTCAAACACTTACAGAGTATCTTCTTGTTACAATTCTGTACCCACCTTCAAGCTACCTCATCATTTCTATGTGTACATTTCCTTGATTAAACTTACACTTTGTTACAAGACAGAAATGTCTTCCCTCTTTCTCTCTGTCCTTTCATTGAACTTGATTTGTAGTCACATGATCATACTGAAACCTCACCTGCCCTTTATATTTTACAAAAGTGTGTGTGTTAATACCAGCAAGTAAAAGACATTACATCCAAAGGTAAACAGAGCAGTAGTGCCATCACTAAACCCAAAGCATTACTCTTCCCTTCATGTCTGAGTTAAGACATCCCTACAGCTTGCTTGGCTGATGATCTGATAATTCACAAGATAATTACTGGGATAGGAAATGTATTTAAACATTAGAAGTATATTTATATCTAAACAGTATTAAAATGAAACAATCTGAGAAGGGAAAACTGCTCTTTGATTGACCCGCTCACAATTTAATGTTTGCCAGTAAACATAACTAATGACTTCATCATTACTTCATCTGTGTCTTTATCAGTTTTTTTTAAAGACGTTCATATGGGAGAGCATTTTAACCATTCAGTGGTTATTAAGTGGCCTTCACTCTCATCTCAAATAATGATTCTTTGCAGTCTGGATGGGCATTGCTGGATTATGTATGTAAAATGTGAATAATTTACATTTGTGGGATTATCTATGCTACTCAGTGAGTGATTATGTGATTTCTGCTTTTCATTTATATATATACCCTGATTATTAGTATGAGGAAAACAGGATTAACATGTTATATGTATGCTATGTTCGTAATTCGTACAATTCCACATTCTTGATCTTGTATTTGGTGTTTTCCACGGGTTCTAGTTTCGTTTCCACACGTACTACCTATATCCGCTGGTGGGCGCGCTCGTATTTGGGATCGAGGATTTGGGGTTGAGGACGTTGATCCATGCAAACAATGATGCTTGAACTAACATCAGTACACGGGCGTTACAGACCTATAATCAAAACTCTCTTGTCGAAACGAAAGTGTTTGATAAGTGGGTGTCTACTAACAGTATTTTTATCAACACCTTCAGCTTTGAAATGTAAAAGGGATTAAAGTGAAACTGTCGCAAAGTGTCGTAAAGCAGTTGATGGCTGGCAGCGATCTGGCGCCCCCTTGCGGCGCTGAGGGCGACGACTGTGTTGTAGCCGTAGCCAGCGAACAGACGACCTGCTGGGTAAACAAGAGTGGATGCCTCGAAAGGCAGGAATGGCAACTTCGTCGAGGGCTAATAGTGAGACATTTCTATCTTGTCAAATAGAAACATAATAGAGAAGTCGTGCTACCTTTTAAGATTCGATAGGATTCCTCTGCGAGTCAAAATGGCTGAGTATAAGCGGGTATTTGATGAGTGAAGTGGGACTAGCCTTTATGTTAGCTTAGCTCGTAGCCGTCCAGGGCCCATTGCCTTCGATTTTGCTTCTCGGATCAGCTCGGGACTGTGTTGTCAGTTTCACAATCCCAGCCACTAACGTCCTCGGATCGCGATTTCTATGTAGGCCTGCCTAGTTGCAGTTAGGGTTAACATTTCGGTAACTGCCCGTTTTCAACGCTTGTCATTATTCCCCACAGGATTTAACCTCACATGTTGCAAAAAGGACGGTGACACATTTTGAAAAAAGGACTTAGACACAGGTACGTGTTGTCTTTGTTGTCTTCTGTCTGAGTATGTGTCAGGCTAGCTGGCTAGCTGTCCACTTTGGTTTCTCTCGATTCGTTATCACAATAATCCTAACATAAGTTACTAACATTGGATAGTCATATTTTTAGTGCTTCTCCATTAACACGAGTTTATCTGGCCTTAGTCACTACAGCAGCGTTTGTGGGACACAGGCAGCAGCCGAGCTTATTGTAATTGTTAACCGTTGTAGAAACTATGCTTAGCCTCAGTTTCACGCTCGATGCTGTCAAGCTAAATAAATCTATGAAGCTCTGTTGTTTGCTTGCCTAGTCACAGTGGTTGGTAGTCGTTTCACACACACAAAGTGAGTATCGTTAGCAGCAGCTCAGCAGTCCTGTCTCAGTCGTACATCTTGAATTGGTTCACTGTTGCCATTTCTGCTCCACCATATCTTTTCTGCTATAAGTAGCTGCGGCTGGTTCACTTGATAGCATCCGCATTATCTCTTACTTATCGTGATTTGGCCCTCTTGATGAGTATCATTGAAGCCTTGATGCATGGGGATTTTTACCTTCAGTCCTCTGAGGCCCCTGAATTCATGCTTGTCATTGCGCAGCTTTCTCTGTGGCATCTGAAGGACTCTCACTCTTCAGTGAGTTGTATATAATAGCAGAAAGAGCCTTGTGGCTTGTGTTATATGTTAAAAGCTTTACTACATTCTTTAGGAAAGCCCCCCCTGGCACCATCAACCTCATCAGCCCTATTTCACAAAAGTTGGAGCTTCAGGTCAAGTGACAACCGACATGTTACTCTGAAATGAGTTGTGAATGAATAATGAAATTACATTCCTTAGTGCGTTTGCAGTCTCCAATAGTATGTATAATGCAGTGCAACATACAGGAACATCATGAGCACCTGTATAATCGAATGCAGTCAAGTACAATTGCCCTGCAGCAAATACTAACAGGAATGTTGTTGTGTTACATATTTAGTGAGACAGTGCCAGAGAGGTGGAAAATGAAATCTACAGTAGTTTTTGTAGCTGTTCCCTGTATCGTAAAAAAGTCTATATGAGCCTTGAATTTACTAATAACTGAGGCCCCACAAAGAAATAAAATCTCTTAAATGCAGCAGTTGGATGTTTAAATTTGTACCATATTTGGCAGGCTTTGTTTATAAGAATTTTGGTGAAGATAAAATCACATATGGATGCTGACTGACGCTTTACATGTAGAGATACTTTTTCAAAGCAAGGCATCCAAATCTCTTAATGTTGAGAGTTATGTAGTCTTGGCGAACAATGTGGATGGGACTAGCAAAGTATTGGTTTTATTTTCTTGTGTTGTGTTACATCACTCATACTTCCAGATGGCCACATAGACGGGGTCGGTACAATATGTTCTTAAATCACCTGCTGAAATAGTAGTGCCATGATTTTGTTTTTCTGATTACATCATATCAAGAAGTGTGGTCGGCATGTTGCTGTGGGCGATATCAGCGTGTGCATATAGTGCATAAGCCTGCACTTGTGTAAATGTTCTTCACACAGTCCCTAATGTTATGTGACTAAACATCCATCAGTGAACATCACTGCAGATATGCACCGTCCTGTGTGATTAATGAAAGATTTTCATCACTCCAATTACTTTCTGAAACTTTTTGGAATCATATATATTCTTCTCAACTGCATGAACATTGTGCGTGTGTGTTTTTGCCTAACATACACAACTGGGATGTCCAAACCAATGTGTGGGATCAGTATCCAAGCATCTTTTAATGGATTAGTATTAGCTATATAAAGCCGGATCTATTACAGATTGTTGGTGTATTGTAAACCTTTGTAATCTGGGTACACCACATGAAAGAAGAAGAAAAAAGCTCAAATTTCACTCCATTATAACACAGGAATTGTTTCCTAACCCACAGCAATATCACGATATCTTGCCGATGATAATGATATCCCCATACGAGGCATATTAGATATGTGATGTATTTTAAGAAAGTAATCTACTTTACATCATTATATGTGTGTAACTGAGGAGTACATACCCTGAAAATAGCACAGTTTTCTTAAAAGCAGCAGTGAGTAATATACTAAGTTTATTCATTGCATTAGAAGGAGCTTTCAGTTTTATTGACAGCTGAGGGCACAGAGACTTTATTAGTACTGTAATCCTTGTCAATGCTAACAACACCACTGTTGGCTGGCAGAGGGTGTAGTAAGCCACGTACCTTCTGAAAATACACATGAAGTCTTAACATAGACGCAAACGTTTTGATGTATTTACGAAGAAGCGTGCATTTCGGCAATGCTGGAATTTGACGTTGTTCTGGGAGACCTTACACCGCTGTGAAAACTCTCCCACTGCAACATGTCTACAGAGTCTCCTGAGAGTTACTCGGTGCACACAAATATAGACAGAACTGTCCCAAAGTCATGACGTAAACATGAGAATCAGTCCTCTTTTGAGATCCCATTTTCATTTAGTCTGATTCATGCGTTGCCTGGAATCAACAATAAAGCAAACCCATCAGTATTGACTCAGCCATTACTTTTGACTCAGCCTGTGGGTATTTATTTTCTATCTTTAATCAGCAGCTGTGGGTCATGCTGTCTTAATTTGTACTAACAAACAGAATGACCACATTTAACACCATGAAAACATTAGGTGTGTTGTTCAGTGGTCAGTAAAATTCTGAAACTTTTATTTTTAGTCAAAAGCAAAACTGATATGCTCTGCTTTAAGTTTAAGTGTTTTCTAACTGATGTTGAAGAATTCAGTGTAGACAGCATAATGAGAACTACAATCATCACATTATCTGCATCATGGGAAAAAAAAAAATATAGATCTGGACAAATATTTAAACATAGATGACACATTTTTATAGACTTGTTAAAAAATTTATGCTCCTTGAATTGTCTTTATATTTCTTACCTTGCTTTTGCAGTTGCTTTTTTATTTTTATTAAATTGCTTTGCAACCTTTTAAGATTCCCTTGCAATTGTTACAAGTAGGGATAGGTATTATTATTATAGTCATTTAAATGTGTTGTCTTTTTTGTTATCAGTTACACTAGTCGTTTAAACTAGAGTTTAGAGTCGGGTAGGTTTTTCTTTAAAAGAAAATGCTTGTCATACCAATTTTGTCTCCATTTTAGGTGAGACTCGACCAAAGCCCAGTGATACCTGATGCTTTGGTAGTTTTGCCACTTCTTCTGTCCCTGCTAAATGTGAAGACAGACAGTTACATTTGGTAAAGGTTATTTAAATGATGTTTGTAATGATTTGATAGATGGAGTCAAATCGTATTTATAGCACATTGAAGCAGCGAACTAGCTGTGTGACTTGCTTTTGATTTATTGAACAGTTTATTCAGCATTGCATTTCATGGATGAATTGGATCATAGAATGTTTTTAGCTCATTGGTCAGACCCATATTTAGATGTGAACACTCTTTTGCTTTTTATTTTTTGTTGTGAAATTGGTCTTGATATGAAAGGCCTTGTGCTTGTGCAAAGTACCCTGTGCACCTGTAACTCTTTTCCTTTCTTCTTCTTTGATCAGGTTTTGTGCGATGCAGCGGATAGATGCCTAGGAACTGATGCGAGTGCACTTGGTGTTTGCCCTTTGAGGACGGACCTGCCACCATGAAGAGTGAGGTGCCATCTGAGGCCCCCAGCAGACAGGAGCATCTGAAGGAGCCACTAGTGAACCCAGAGCCCATGGAGGCAGCCAAAAGCTTCCCCAGCAACATGGAGGTGATTGGAAAGGCAGGCAGCGAATTTAAAACCCTGTGTGAGTCCAGGCATCTGCCCCTGAGGGACACAGGAACACACAGAGACTCAGAACGGAGCCTCCCTGGGCGTAGAAAAAGAAAAGGCCAACAGGCAGGGCCATCAGACTGCTCGCTGAAGGAGGGCCACATCAGTGAGAGTTCACTGGCCCCTCAGCGTCCCAGGGTAGAACTTTTACCGCACCCCAGTGAGGATGAACATAATCACGAGTCCTCTTTTAGTGACTGTGCTTCCTCCCCTTCCTCGAGCCTGCGATTCGGGGACTCGGACACTCTCAGCTCAGAGGACGAGGGGGAAGCTGGAGCAACAGGGGGCCAACACAAGGCTCCTGCCCTGACAACAGGAGGAGCCACTGGAGTTGGCCCTGTTCTGGGTCGAACTCGGGGGAGTCGCTCTCATAAGTGGGTGCGGTCTGAGGCTGAGCCAGTGCTGCTGAAGCGGCCGTGTCTGAGCAGCCGACGGCCTCTGCATAGGAAGCGCTTTGTGAAAACAGCTCCTGGAGGGGGTCAGCGGACTCAGAAGCAAAAGGAGCGTCTACTACTGCAGAGGAAGAAACGTGAAGTTATTGCACGTAGGAAGTATGCTCTACTCCATAGCACCAGTAGTTCCAGCGAGGAGCTGAGCAGTGACTCGTCCTCCCCCTCTTCTACCGAAGCAGAAGATGAGCTGTATGTAGATGTCAGCAGCACCAGCAGCCAGACCAACAGTGCTGCTGTTGCCACAGGTAATTATAAACCACCACTCGATTACAGTTGTATCTTTGTGTTGCATTGTGATCTCTGTATCTGTATCATATACAGCATGCAGCATTGTAAACCAACAGGGAAGGCTTCTGTAGCATAATATTGTGTCATCGCAGTCACCATAACACTGGACTACAGAAGCCAGCCTGTGTAGTCAGGATCAGGTATTATGTGTTTGTATCTGTAAGGCTATCAACATTCGTGTTGGAGTAGTTAAACTGTATTTATATATCTATTTTATTGAAAACCACTCAGTAAAAGAAAGTTTAGAGGGTTTCTACAGTATATAAAGGCCTTTTTAAACTACTATTATATTAACATGGTTTTAACAGATATCAACAGGAAGAATGGTACACAGAAATGTGGCCATTTATTTGTATGATTTTTTTGTGTAATTGTAAAAACAGGCAAAGAGGAGTACTATCACAGTTGTAACAGTATTTTGGAAACAGCTGTAAATGATATCTCCAAAAGCTCACAGGCACCAGGATCTCTAACGCCGCAGAAGAAAACCCAATTTGGCATGAATTAACATATTTTAATTGAAGCACATTGATGCAATGTGAATTAATATGCACTGAAAAGCAGAACAGAAAAACAGAAACGACTATGCTGGAGAAGAGGTCAACTAGTGTTGTGCAACTTTGCAACGAGAGCCCGCCTTCATTTTGATCACAAAAAAAGGTTGTTAGTGTAGTGTTTTTTTTTAGAATTTAAAAGACATTATGTATTGCATGTATTGTCACAATTGATTTAACTTTTAAGCCATAGACTTCCAGTTCCCTTCACTGTACAATCAGGAATTAATTGGCTGTAGCAGACGTGTGATGATGATAAACGATCTCGCTTACCGTGTGTTTACTGAAGCAGGACCAAGAGTCTACAGGTTTTCATTCCACACCAGGTGGTTTCATTCTGGCTCTCAACCTCAGAAGGGGAAGTAAACAGAGGACTCACCTTGTGTAGTGTTTGGCTGCATTGAAAACATGCTCACAAATAGCTCTTGTCCTCCATTTCACACGACAGCCTATTGCTGCTGTAGTGTGTTCCAGGTCCCCGAAAAAAATGTAATCAACCGCATTAAAGCTTTTGCCTTCAGTTTTCCATAAACACTATAAATGTCGCAACATAGATAAGAATATTGTCTGTATCTGTTTTTGCATTGGCTTTGGCACAGCTGATAAAGGAATAGCTTCTCCCCTCTGCTTTTCAGAGCCCACATTTGGCAGGTTGTAATGGAAACTGCAACCCTCTGTACCTGTTGGAACAACAGGTTTATGCAGCTCCTAAATCTAAACCATAGCTTTCTGCTCTCATTCTCACCAAAGTGGCACAGTCCAGTGTGCATATGAAGGACATCTTCTATTTGCTGATCTGAAATGTTCCAACATTTACAACAGCAGTCAGTTTATCATTTAAAAAAAGCCCCACCTTGGTTCTTCGCTTTCTTTATGTCTTTATAGCCTCAGCAATATTTCTGCTGCTGTGGCCCTAAGGGAGAATGGAAAGTTAGTTGTTGTGCCTCTATGGTGGGAGGCAGGTGGGAGAAAACTCCTTTGCATAAAAACAGCAGGTCTCGGAGGGAAAACAAGACATTTGTTTACGGCAGGGGAAAGCAAGGAGGCAAGCGATGAAACCTGCCTTCTAAATGCCCGGAGTTGGAGCAGGTGTGTGATGTAGCCAGGAGACGGTTTAATCCTGCCTCTAACCTGAGGTCAACAGAAGATATTAAATGGGAATAATCCTGGCTTCATCAGTAGCAGTTACAAAGGATGATTGTTCAGTCTTAAGCATATTGCATGTCCTCTTACTACCAACTGATCAAGTGACTACCTAGGTTGGACAGTAAGTTGTCACATAGGCCTCTGACATTCTTGTTCCAGCATTTGTTATATAGTCATGGTAGGAATACTAGTTGTAGCTATTGTTTACCTTACCAAAACATGGCACATATTAGTTACAATTCTCTGCAAGTTGGTGTTGTTGTTTGTGTAACCACATGAAGGCTTCAGTGCCAGGCAGCTCGATTTGCAGAGGGTGCTAAGCAGCAGTTCTCAGGAGACAGTTGGAATAGAAATCACGCTGGGGAATTATGAACTTCACTAGCATGGCAAGTCACCTAGTGATGTGCACAAAACACAGTCTACTCTACTGCAGCATAACGTTTTGTCACTTAATCATTCACACAAGTAATGTAGCAGTTACCTTAGATTTTTTTAATCTGTTATTTGCCTCTTAGACTCCAGAGCGTTGGATTTCCAGCTATCAATTGGATTTAGCAAAAGGTTTTGCTCACAGTCACTTTTCTGGTAAACCTGAACAAACACATCTAAATGTCCTGCCCTTATGTAGCTTGAAATAAGTTACATGTAGTATCTGCCACGAAAGGTTGGCTTAAGATTTAAATAGAAGGTTTAAGAATGTGGGAGAGAATTTGTAACTTTGGCTCATACACCAGATGCATGAGTCAGCAACTCTCACTTACACTGAGAAATTGTGACAATAATTAGAAACATGCATGAGACTGTAAGCACAAATAAACCTATATAGTCTGCGACATCATGCTGTATATTATCTTCATCTCTGGTGGCGACCAAAATGATAGATTTATGTCTTGGCTTAAACCCGTAGATTAAGCTGTGTGCAGTTATGAAAAAACACTATACAATCTATTCAGGGAGGCATTGCCCCCATTGCCATCCCATGGTCCATTAAGAAGGCTGAGAAGAATGATGTGTTTGTCTCAAATTAGTTTGTCATGACTTTAACTTGTTTGAGCAGTGCCTGTGATAAACTAGGCTCCTTGTGTGATGTGGGTGATGTGGGTGGCATTAATACACATGCAGAATGCAAGTATTGATGGGGATTATCATTGAGTTCATATGGTGAATTTAACTTTGAAATATAAATAACATATCACATCTCATTTTGAAATCTGAAGATTGTTTGACAGAATAGATGTAGTTGTAATTATGGCACAGTGCTGTTTCATGTATTTTAACGGCCCGTCTAAGGACGGGCATTGCAAATTAGCAGAGGCTATAAATGCTCTAGTGGGTGCCATTGGTTTATGCTACATGCTTGTCCCAATACAAATAAACATTGAATATATCATGAAATTGAAATCACGTGGAAAAACATTGGTGATGCAAATATGCAGTGTGACGCTTGAGTCTGTGAATGTTGCAGCCCCTGTGGTCTACATTTGTGCCCCAATATATGTACTTAAAAAATTGAGCACCCGTTTTATGAAAATTGTAATAATTTCCATCTAAAATATTTTAAAAATTTGTCTGTAATTATTGTCATTGAGAAAATAACTACCCTCCACGCTCTCCTTTCTGATCTCTCATTGCAACCATTTACTCTGAGCGAACACACCTGAGGGGGCCATCATGGTATTTAGTCCAAGCAGAGATGGAGTGAGATCTGTTGCACAAAAAAGGCAATTCCAGTGCAAACAGAGTTGAGCTCTGATGACCTATATTTCTCCTGTTAAACTGTTAGCCCGGTGATACTGCTGTTAGCATGATGAAACTGGAGAAATACTGTCTGACCACTTGCACAACCCGCTTGATTTTAGACTGAGAAATTGAAAAGAAAGGGAGCGCAGGTTTTTTGAAAATAAAAGCAGTGAAGTACATGTCTATGCTGTGTGAGAGTAAATGCATATGAAGGCATGCAGTGCACAAACTTGAATATGTTCGTCTGTTGTTTGTCCGTACTTAAAAACCACCACCATTTGTATGCATTAAACGATTCATCCAACTTTAACCTCCTAAGACCTGGCATCCACATGCGTGGGCATCACATTTTGGGTTATACCATAATACTTAATTCTGCTTATATGGAAATTGAAAATTGTCCCCGTATGCGGAACCACATCATGTCAACAGATGATGCTTAGTTTTTATACTTATCAGGTCCCAATAAGCCCAAATAGCAAAGAGAAATGAAGATAGAGCTTGGGTTTTAGGAGGTTAATGTGAACATTTGAAAGTGTCAAAATCCAATTAAGAGTGGTCAAAGAAGTAGAAGAAGAAGTACAAGCTACGAGTTTTAATTTCAAGTGTGTATTTTCTGTTAATTATATTGTAGTTGGATGCTTTCTTTGCCTTTGTCGTCAGATTGTATGGTGTATGTCAGAACTAACTTCAGCTGGTGTGTTCAGGTGCTCTGGATGAGGATGTGGTGGTGATTGAGGCGACTCCAGCTCCAGCTCCTGCTGTTCCTGCAAGCGAGGAGATCAACGTCACCTCAACAGACAGTGAGGTAGAGATCGTCACAGTCGGGGACGGTTTCAGGTAGGCATCATAGCTTTTTCAGCAAGCATTGAAATTATGTGCTTATGTGAATTTTATAAAATAGCTGTATATTATAACATTATCATCAATAATCATCACAACCCATCAGTGACAGTTACTGTCAGACTACTTGTACTGCTCCATGAGGATTGTAGGTCTCTCAGCACCCAAAACCCCAGTTATTATTGCCGGTGGGTTGGTGATGATTATGTTTACCCCCCCCCCCCAACTGCAACACATAGCAATTTCAGTCAAAGCCCTTTATAGTCATAGTATTTTCATCATGTTTGTTGCTCCAGCCATTTATCTGGTTAACCAATAGGCTACAGTGAATGTCAGCTATGTGTAGTTGATGCCAAGCGTATGGGGCTCTTTATCCATACTGTTGTAAACAAGCTAACATAGGATCTTGTATGATTTTTTTAATAAACAGTTTTTGGGTAGTAATTTTACAATTTTGTTTGATCACAAGGCCAGCAGCACAGTCAGAGAATATATTAATCCTAGGAATAATTTTACCACTGTGCAGGACATGTCGGCAGCCAAGATAAACATGTTGAGTGCATTTGTGAGTAAGTGTAAGTGTAGACATGCTAGACAACATTATTGGCTAGAAAAACTGAAGTATTTATGGTAACAACTTTTATAGCACTTTGTGAAACAACGTACAAAATGTTTTGCGACAGTGTCATAAACAAATTATACAGAAAAGGAGAAACTCTTGTTCAACATTGCAACAAGTGCAAGAGCAAGAGAGGTACAAAAGGCATTCAATAGGCCCTTTTCAGATCTGCAGGAGGTAAAAATTATTTCATGAAAGCTTGATTTAACAACTTTATTTTACCTCTGTCAATCCCTGACAGTAAATCTTATAAAACACCAAGATTAGGAGCATAGGATTTTACATTCAGGGACCAATATCCATGTTTTTTCTGTCTGTGAGAGAGTCAGTGAACCAAAAAGTGCTGCCAAAAACATCTGCAGCAATTGATATTAGCAAGAGATTATTGAAGCAAGGCTAGCAGGGTAATTTGGTCTCATCAGTTGATTCAGTTGTGTAGTATTTGCATAATAACAATAAAGGTGATAGTTTTCTTCTTATTTTCTTCTTATAAGACTAAAACAATTAGGACCTAATATTGAACCCTGAGGTACACCATGAGTATTAGCAAACAAGGACCTAAACTCACCTTTTTGAACCAAAACCGTCTCTCTTGAAAAGGCAGCTTTTGTAATGGTCCAATATTTTTTAATGGTTTTTAGTCCTGCTGTAACATAGTTTTGGGTTCCAGTAGGACAAGAAACGAACAGCTGATTGATGAAAGAGGACTTCATTTGCAGACCTGAAAAGTCATTAGCCAGAGCAGAAAGTATCAGAAATGTAGTTGTTTGTCAGGATTGTTCAGAGCAATTTGTTGTGTGGAATCAGGTTTGTTGGAGCCTGGGGCTGAGGACAAGCTTCTTCTCAGTATATTTTACATGACTGGTCATGTGGCGTTGTTCCCTTTTCTTTAGAGCATAAAGAACCCTCATTCCCTATACTACTATGGTTATGATATTTGTGGGTTGTTAGCTAGGAAGGTCTTTTGTCGTTTTACTCTTAAGTTGAAATGTTTTACTACTAATGTCTGCTTTTGGTGGGGTGCCATATGTGAACTTGGGTGTTAGTCAATAGCTTGTATATGAGCCTGTCACACTTGTGATTGCGCTCATGACCAAGCAACAAAAGGAAGCAGTGTATGTAGCAATATTCTGGTACACCCATGATTTTGGAACAAACTGCATTCGGGCGGATAGTGGAGAAGTGGATGATGGTGTGAGAGAAGTCGAAAAGTTTATATGGACATTTCAATTTTGTTTTTGTCTTAATTGGAATGTATTTTTACTTGAATCAATGAACATAGAAAAAGTGTGAAGGGTAATTTTGTTGTATGCCACTCACATATTAAAACCATATGTTACCATTATTCGTTTATTACTTGGTAATTAACAATAACAGAGACCATGAAGAACAAGTGCCACAGGAAGTGAAACACATTTGATATTTATTATTCTAAGTTAAAATAACCATACAAGTGTGTGGAAGGGCCCATTTACTAGAAATCAGGTATATTTTGAATTCCTGCTAAATCATTTTCCAGGACATATCATAATGTTTTTAATGTAATTTCTGTTATGTATGAAAATTAGTTTGTTGAGGCTTGAAACAAGCAGGAGTTAGATAATCCTTTTCAGTAAACATTGTTATTAATCGCCTGTGAGTGACTCATACCACCTTGTGTGAATAGTTGTGAGCTAATCCTACGTGACCTATATTAAAATACTATACCAGAACTTTATGCTAAATCCATATCATGGCTACCATATCATCGTATCTACCACATAGCACTAACTGGTATTGTCCACTTTAAAGTACCTGGTTTAATAGGGTAGTTGATATAACTGAAATATGCAGAGGATTAATGAGTGGACAATCGAGGAATTGGAACATAGCGCTCTGTTTCTCTGAGAACTGCTAAATATTTACAGTGTGAAAGCAATACATTTACAAAAGATAGCTCCCACTGTCATTCTCTGCAGCCCACTCCATTTTCCTCACCCCACTGAGAATCTTATTTCCCCATCCTCATAATATGACTTCCCGTCTCAATACTCCCTTAATTCCTCATGTAGGCGATTATGCATCTCAATTCACAAACCTCTGCCTCTGTGTTACCTCTATCTGTATCCCCTTTTTATTGTTGTTCATTCTTCCCTACCTTATGTGTAATCTGAAAATAGTTCCTGGAAGTTATTGCACCAAACTGGGAATGCCATGGCTTGTCAAACAGGCCTGTTTTCCTGACTTTCAAAGATGTCCTGGCTCGCTAGAGAATGTAGGGATGAGCCTCCATGAAGTGGGGGATGGGCAGCAGGGGAGCAGGAGGGCGGGGAATCAAAGAACAACAGAATGAGCTGTGAAAGCTTTGTTTACACTGCCAGTGGCCCGATTTGTGAATGGGTGTTTGTTGTAGATGATATTTACACTCCGTTGCCAGTTTATTAGGTACACCTAGCTGAAACCAATGCAGTCCAATACAACAGTCCAGCAATGAATCCTGCCTTCATGAGGGTTGTAAGAGAGGTGTTGATTCCTCTTTATCATTTTGGAAGATGTGGTGCTGTTGAATTGTATTGCTTTATACTGACAGGTGTTTCTTTTATTTTGTCCCACCCATTCATATCAATGAGGGTAGTAAAACAGAAACACTTCTCAACTGGCAACTGAGTGTATATTGCTCTATATAATTCAGCTGCACAGAGCACATGAAGCCTCAAGTAGGCCTACATTAATATAGAAAAGTCTCTCCTTTCCTTTGGTCTTGTGTGTGTCTAGTAGTATTTTCTGTCATGTCTGTGGACAGAGGAGTGTCTTTCTGTAACTAGTTGTGGACAGTCCTTCTTTATCCCTAGCTTGTACAAAATGTGGAAGTTCAAATACACTTTTCAACCAACAGCAGCACTTTAGGGACATGGTGCAAAATGTTACAGAAATCAGGGCAAACCAGCCATTTTTAACCCAAACCCTCTCTTCACACATTGCTCAGTGACATGCTGTCAGTGTCAATCTTTTAATTTGAATTGCTGGCTGTTATTGACTGTTTTTGACTGTTTGCTCCACAGTTTGCTCACTTGTGAAGCAGTGCAGAGAACATTCCAGTGTTTTAACAGTGCACTGTGGGGCGTGTTTGGCAGCAGGTTTGCCCAGAGCGCAGTGAGTTACAATAAACAAGGATTATGTAGCTGATATGGATCAATTGAAAAAAAGGCTTTGATCAGTCCCTGCCCTGATTCTGCATATCAGCTCAGGACATAGGTAGTAGTAGGGTCACAAAACGTTTTGAATGTCATTAGACTTTCTGTGACTACAACACACGCTGTCATCCATGTTTAAAATAGTAATGTTGTTTAAGATGGCTAAAAACAAACAGGTATGAAAGTCTCTTGCATTGTATGACTGATCCACAAACATATCGGAGCAACCTAAAATACAAGCTGGAGTTTAAACAGACGTTCAACTTAAAATCTACCCAAATTTAACTTGAACAAAATATATGACAGCCTTCGTTGCCTTAAACAAAAATTTCAGATTACATTTTCTTTTGATCGTTATCATTTTTTATAATCTCTGCCTTTATTTATACTTAATATATTTTGAACATATATTTTCAAAATGTCTCTCTTGCAAAATTTACTATATCAACATAAAGGGCTTGCATGCAGCTCTGTAATTATAATGATATATTTTCTCTCTATTAGATAAAGGGATAAGCATCAGATCAGTACTCCTTATATCAGCCGGTTCTCTACTCAGTGCTGAGAGTTAGAAAGGGACATCATTGTATACTTAATTGTGAAGACAAACTCGATACTTTCATCAGTGCAGAGCATGATCCCTCAAATTAACTCCCCAACCAGCAGTTTACTCTATATTACCACAGAGCTCAGCCCTCGGTCCTCAGCGCTCCTCTGATCCCCGGGGGCATGTGGCTCACATCATGTTGGCTTGGCACAACCTCAGCTTTGCCAAGACACCCATTCCCATAGTGCTCATGTTTACAATGTACTGTTTTCCTCTTGGCTACCCCCCTCTCACTCCCCACCCTCAGGGGGTCATGGTGGTAAACAGATATTTACAAAATAATCCCAGGTCTACTTAATTAGGAACCCCTCCCTAGTGGCTAGTCCTGTACCCTGGGATCAACCCAGAGCTGAGGAGCCCGGCCAATTAGACCCCAACACAACCACCGTGCGCCCCCCTCTGCTCACCACCATCATTGCTATGTGTTTTGTGGGTAAGTGTGTGCATGTGTATTTAGAGATTTGTGAAATATGAAAGTTAATAAGCTTCCTCTTTTATTCCACTTGCATTGTGCAGCATGTCTCGCAGGAAATTGAATTGGATGCAGACAGTATGAGCTAATGGGAATCCCCCTTATCACAAACAGCAGTGAGAAAGGCATTTCCTGCGTTAAAACACATCTGAGGAATGTGATCAAAGCCGAACTCTTCCGGCATTTAGCGTTCTGCATAACGAGGAATAGATCAGTTTTAACCAGCCCATAACATTACGTACTATTATTTATGAATTTACACTTATAGCCTTTGAACTCCTGTACTCACATTTGATAATCAACAACTAAGACACCAAACATTTTTGTTCCATTATTCAAGTTATTGAAATACGAAATCATAAAAAAAACAAAAAACAATTTGTGTGAGTTTTTTCTCTTGTTTCTGTTATTGCAAATTTTATTAAGTCCATCTGTTCCTTGTACCCACGTCTTCCTGTTTATAGTGACATGTAGCTTGAAGGTCAGGGAAACACCCGAGCAGGTTGCCAGGCGGTCACAAGGCTAACATATTACTTTACATAATTCACCAAGAGCCAGTTTAAAGTTCCCAATTCTCCTGACCTGTCTTGTCTGTGGCCTGCGGGAATCCCATGCAAACACAGGCAGAAAAATCATTCCAGTAAGGAGTTATTGAATCACTTGATCATTTCTATGATAATGTCATTTAATTAATACAAATCACTGAGCTAGTCTATAATTTAGTTTGGCTCACCAAAACCTCCATAGTTATAGAATATGATGAAGTTGTGGTTAACAGGGCAGTGTGTTTGGCACTTGATGTGCAGCCTTTTCTCTCTCATCCTGTCCATTTTTTTTTAAACGCTCTCAGGGAACAGTAGTGAAATCCCCTAGCCACAAAGCTCCATGGTATCCAGCTTTACGGCACTCCCATACAGTCTCTAGCCTCTTGTCCCTCGGGCTCATCCCTCCTCCCTCTGATCACCTGGCTTTACGGCACTGTGGGGGAATTGTGGCTATTCCCTGGCCTCTCACTCCAGTCTCAGAGAGCAAGGGGGGCAGAGCGACAGGAGCCTTTTGAGAGAGAAAATTAAAAAGAAGAAAAGAGGAAGGGTCGAAGGCAGGGCAAGAATGGTGTAGAGCATTCGAGCGAGATATAGGAAGAAGGAATGTGGGTGGAAAGAGTGATGAGATTTAGATGGAGGTGGTGGGGCGGTTGTGGATGCAGAGCTCCATGATAGCATCTGTAGTTTCTGGCTTAATTCCTTTTAAACAAAGCTGAATTTCGGCATGTACCAATCGAAACATTTAATGGTTGTATTGTTTTTCACTCTTTTCAGCTATATCAGGTCTTTCTGAGATGTGCAAGATCTTGGTTGATCTTATTACAAATGCAATTGTAAACACTAAACAAGGGCTGTATAAGTAATTGCATAAAGATCGATCACCATGTTAGTTCCCAAAATGAAATAAACTGCATCAAGTGTGATATTGTGGCTATTTCCTTCGCAAAAGGCAAATGTCACACATGACCTAATTGACTGACACACAAGCAAATTTCAAAACAGTTTTTTAGAGACTGCAGTAGAAACTACTATATTCACTAGGTAGTAAGACCAGCTCTAAATGCTTTTGTCAGACTTGTCCAGTGTTGCTTCCTCGCCCACCTTTGCACCAGCAGCCTTTTGTCAAAGCAGCCACTGTCCTGGAAATGAGCTGGAGGGTCTGGCTCTGGCGAAGCAAATGCTTCACTGAGCTGTGAGAATATTCCTGGTGAGACAGGCAGTCCTGTATTGCAGTTGGCTATAATAGGTTTTTTATGTCCATGTGTCTACAGGTCACGCTCAGTGGGGGGTCTTGGCAGGATTTGGGCTAATAGTTGCTCCCAGAATCGTCTCCAGGAGCCGCGTGGACGTCACAGACTCTCCACGGTCATCCAACCACTGCGTCAGAATGCTGGGGAGGTGGTGGACCTCACTGTCGATGAAGATGGTAAGAATAAACATAGTAGAAAGTCCTTCATCTGTGTCTGTTTAAAGGATAACTATGCATCAAAGGTTTCAACACAGGTCTCATTTTTCAAGTTATCTGCCACCTCCCAGCTGTGAAGCCTTGATATCTTGTTATGTCTTCTGTTGCATATATGTGAAGGTCATAGAAGCTATTCTTCTGTGACATGAAAACCTATCTATTATCCTTATTCTCAGATGTGTCATAACTATCAGCCACGAAGAGGAAATGTTTTAAGTGATATTCATACAGTGAAATTCATGACATTAGCGCCAATGTGATGAAATACATCTCAGCAACTTTAATGTCACAAAGGTTGACATGGAGCAACCTGTTTGGGCACAGACCTTCACGTTAAGCCACACACCAAATCTCTTACATCTTTTTCTTAATTTAGACATGAGACAGGAGCTTTATCGAGGGAGTAATGAGCCAAAATTCAAAATGACCCTAACCCTGTTTACTAAAAGAATAACGTGCATGTTATTGAACATCAGTATTATAATAATACAAGATGTTAACATGCAGGAGTTAGCAAGAATGCTAATTTACATCCATAGTCCCTAGGCAGGTAACAGAAAGAGAAACATTACAAGTAACAATATACAATCTACAAGTAGAAAAAAGTGTATTAAGTTACTTTTGCAACATGTCAAATTAAAAGTGATCACAGTTCTGGTTTATCTTTGTGGTTTATCTACCTACATATCTTCTTATATGTAAGTACTTAAAATCAACTAATAAAACGATAATGCGTTGTTACGATGCTTTATATATGAATTTTAATGTGCATCAATTAACCACTCAGTGATAAGAATAGAGTTTGTTGCTCTACATTAACCATTACCATTATCCTCCATTAACCTTAAGCAGCTTGTACCATATTTATTTGGATTTCTTTTCACATTGCACACAAGCGCTTTATATTCTGTAAAATGGAGGACTGCTTTGTAACCTCAGGCATTTGTGTGACTTAAGTCCAATGTCAGTGTCTTTATCAGCCCACGCCCACGACAGATAGCAAAATGGTAGAGCACAGAGTATTAGAGTATTTGCATTTCTTAGGAGAAAGAGGGGAAATTAATTTGTGAATATGAAAAGCCGATGGAGTGCACACACTAGAATGCTAATAAGGTTTGCTCTTCTCCTCGGCTGCTGAGAATCAGCAGACAAGTACACACATGCTGCAGTCCATGCTAGGATCCTTTCTTTCCCAGGCAAAGTGTCAAGTTGAGTTTTAGGTGGATTGTGAAAATCACGTCTTTTTATCTACAAGTATCAACTGGTACATCTACATGTTGTCATATTACATTCATAAGGCTTTGTTAGCTGTTTGTGTAAATTCATTTGAAAACTAATGTAGCATTGGGTGATGATTTGGGTAACAAAACACACAGTCAGACCCCAGCGACAGACCCCTCTCCTATGAAATATTTACAAATGAAAATTAGCTCTCTCTCTGATTAAGTTGTCATTAATCCATCTTTTCTAAATGATGACCTTTTTTCCTCCTCAGATCTCTCAGTCGTACCAACCACCTCTGGCAGCGTTCACCCTCAAACAGTCAGGTCGTCTTCGTCATCATCTTCCCATCATGCCTCTACCTCAGAGCTCAATGATGCCCCAGGCCCTTCCACTAGCTGCCCAGGCTCAATACCTGAAAGTATGCACACACAGAGGCCAAGTGGCTCTACTCGCACAGCCACAGAGGGTAAGACAGGACATGGCATGTTGAAACCAGCTGCTGGTCTATGTTGTGTAGTAATTTTTCTTGTTTTTATGCCCTCTAAAGTGCTAACCTGCTGTCTCATCCTATATTTTTCCTAATCATGTATCTTACTCCCATCAGATGATGGCAGACCAGGTTTGTCAGGTACAGCAGGAGAGAACGCAGGCACGGCCATGCCCAGACTGCCGTCCTGCTGTCAGCAGCACTCCCCATGTGGAGGGCCCTCCCCTAGTCACCTGTCCCTGAGCCACTCCCATTCAAGCTGCTTGCAGGCGTCGTCCTCTCAGCAGACCAGTGGCTCTCAGCACGGCCATGGTCACGGCCACAGCAACGCTCACCACTTCATCCATCACCCAGCACCACTGCCCTTTCAAGAGCCGAGCTGCCCTGTGGAGCGACCCAGTGCTCTGCCCGCCCCCTGCGCTGTCGTCAGCAGCAGCAGCAACAACAGTAGTAGCAGCAACACAGGCCTCTACCATGACCAGGTATCCCCATGCTGCATTCAATACCACCATACGGTTGTATATAGTTACATATATACGATTTGAATGATTCCAGTAGGTGTGACTATATAAGCATTGTACTTAAACCTGGTATCATTGGCCGACACATTCATTACAGGCACCAATAGCAGCCGATGGTGGCCATGATTTAATACTATGTTAACTTTGTCAAAGCATCATCCCACCATCCTCCCTCTCAGTTAGTGAAGGTCATGGTCACAACACTTGTCACTCATCAAAAGTGTCTCTCTTTATCTCGAAACAGCTTTTAGCTAGAGACTAAGTGCAACAGAATAAACAAATGTTCCTCCTATATATTTTTTTTCACTCAAAGAAAAATACAGGAGTGAAAAGAAGGTTTCAGTGGACATGGTTTATGACTTGAATTGTGTATGACTGGTGCGTGACTGTATTTGAACTCTGGGAAAATGTTCTCAAAGGAAGACTCATTTTGTATTCCACAGGAGAAGTTTGTCCCCCTTCTTTCTGTAACATCTCCGCCTTCCTTCCACAGCAAACTCTGCCAGTGGACCTGAGCAACAGCAGTGTTCGGAGTGGTGTAAACAACGGGGCTAGTTTCCATGGCAGCACCTCGGCCTTTGACCCGTGCTGCCCAGGCTCCACCTCACGGCCCCCTGCCTACGTTTCCCAGGCCACCCCTGGGCCCAGCCAGCCAGCTGTGGTGGATTCGTTCAGCTCCTCCATGGTGGCTCAGCCCCAGCCACAAACACAACCCCAGCCCTGCAGACATTACATGCACCCCTCCTGTTAGTACATCGCCTTCATGCAGTACACGACACCAGACGTTCACCATTTCAAATCAGAATTTTAAATTCCTATTGAAATCACATTTACTCATCCCTTTTTGTAAAAATAATATCAACGTGTTTTTAAAATGTATCGTTAGTTTAGGCTGCAGGGGCGAGTCAGTGTCTGTGTGAATGAGAGACAAAGTAAACAAACTTGCACTGCAGACTTGCTGTTGGCTCAATGTGCTCTGCCTATGATTGAATGCTGACGTCACTGCATTATGCAAGATTTGATTGGCTGTATTTATATCTACGTAGACGGATACCTTAGTGGTATTCCGTGGAATTGATGCAAATCTATGGGGTGCCATCATGAAACCAAAAAACCTAGAATCTAAATTTCCCCCTTTTGGTTTCTGCCTTTTTTTCTCAAAGGAAAACACAACAGGTTTGCAGAGCGGATATGTATGCTATAGCAGACAAAACAAAATGCCATTTAATATCAGTTGGGCTTCAAGTGTCAGCATTTGGAAAATTCTCTCATTTGCACAGTACTTGTGAAAATTGGCAGACAGCTGCACTCCTAAAACCTAATGCTAATAGTAATTAAACTGAGCCTGATGGTTAATGTGCCAAGTGCTGTGGGAACAGTACCAGGCAGAAGTAGTTAATGGCTCCCTCTACTCAGAATAGCTCAGTATGGAGAGTGAAGCGGCGTGACAAGGCTCCCTGGTGGGGATGTAGTAAGAGAGTTAGTTGCTGCTGGTGCCCACGCTCACCTCTCTCCCTCTCCTGCCTCTCCTCCTCGCTTTACTGCTGCTCAGACATGTAGCAAGAAGAAGTAAAACAAAAAATGGATGAAATGGATGACTCACAGTAGTGAACTCAGATTGTTTAGTCATATTAATAAGAGAAGGCTTGTGTCGACAACAAATAAAAATGCTACAAAGGCATCATCTGTAACATGATGAGCCAAGATGTTCGTCCGCTGGCTTAAAGTGCAAATGTAAAACTCTTTCACCCACATTTTGTCTGATGCCGGAGGTGAAACATAACAAAGTTTTTGTTGTTTCCTAAAACAATAAGTCTGGTGACATTGCATGTTTATGTTAACAAATCCCATAAAATTACCAACACCAAAAACAAATGGATCCTGTTTGCAAATGTTGCCTTTGTAGCCAAAGCCTGATGTAGCTTAATCCTCTGTGTGCCACAGAGCTCCATTGTTGTCCAAAAACAACTGTGGAAGAAATAAAACATCACGCTCAACCAAAGCCAGCAAGAGGGAGCTGGGGATCCAAACATGATTGAAAACACATCACTGAGCCACACTGTTGTACTGGCTGACATGTTTCTTGGTAACAATGAACACGGATGCAGTTTGTTTTGAGTCACCTTCCTGCTGCCGAAAATACTCACTGATGCCTTTTTAAAAATGAAAGTATACATTTATGACCTTCCGTAAGAACAAATGGGTTTGGGCTGAGTGCCACAGAAAAGTCGGAAAGTATTGACACTCAGATTCACACATTGTTGGATTTGGTCTTTCCGTGGGATTTGTTAACAATGGCAAAAAGATCTGTTATTATTATCTGTATTCTTGTCTTTCAATTTTTCAAGATGTTTTACTTAATATTTTCCCCTTTTCTTTTTCCTCAAACCCAGATGGCCCTCTAGCACGCTCACTGCATCATCAGCCCTCCTCCGCCTGTCCTCATTCCCATGGGAACCCCCAACTTGCACCTCAGCCCCCTCCACAAGGTGATTATGTCATTCCCCACACTGTCACCTTTCATCCGCCACTGCCATCCCACCCTTCAGGCCACGCCGTGCCCCCTGCCCCTCCCCCTCCCATGTCTACCCACCACCTCTCTAGTTCAAGTGCCCCACTGGCCCAGCACCTGCCTGCGGACCACCAGACCCTGCCACACCATATACCGGCACTGGGGGCCTCTGTGCAGAGGCTCCATCAACACGAGATGCTGCAGAGGATGGAGGTGCAGAGGCGCCGGATGATGCAGCACCCCACGTGAGTACCACCATCACCCAGCCATTTTTTTCCTCATCATGAGTGTTCATATTAGTGTAAAAGATAAAACTCCTGTGTTTTTTCTTTCCCCGCAGACGAGCACATGAGCGTCCGCCTCCACACCCCCACAGAATGCACCCCAACTACGGCCATGGACACCACATCCATGTGCCACAAACTATGTCTTCCCTCCCTCGCCAGCCTGAGCAGAGAACAGCATGGTCAGTATCAGAGGCAGTGAGGCGTGGCAGATGGCTGGTTTTACTCCTAATTTAACCCAAGTTTAATGTCAGCTATCAAATATTAAACATTTTTAATGCGTCTTGTACGGTTCCTTGGTTTAGAGAATGATGACTGATGGCTTGTTGTGCGTTTGTCAACAGGGAGCTTGGCATCGAGGCTGGAGTGACTGTGGCACCGTACCCTTCAGGGCACCTGCACTCTCACCTGCCTCACTACCACCCTCCCCCCAGACTGCACCACTTCCCCATCCCCTTCATGGTGAGAGAAACCCTCAGCACACATGCATACATTAGCATAAATGAGGAAGAATCACTTTTATACGAAGCCTGGCTTAGATTAATGGTGTTGGCCCCTTATTTATAACATCAGTTATTTCAAGGATGGTTTGGTGAACCACATGAATAATGCATTAGCAATTAATAGTAGCTCATCAGGCATTTCAAGTGCACACTCAACAAATCCACAAGCCTTGAGACAGATCCTGCACAAATATAGTCAACAGTTTCCTGATGTTATTGCTTTTTATTTCCTTGGTCACCCTCAAACATCCAAACATTAGTTGTTGTCTACAATCAGTTCTCCTCTGTAGCATCAATGCAAGTCCACATAAAGTCAGGCAGCTGCTTTTCAAATGTTTTGAGCACATCCACAGTTCATCACAGCGTGCATGCTGAGAATTAGGGGGTAGAGAAGTAGAACCAAAAGATATGCATGTGAATTTTGATGAACAGTCTCAGCAGAGTTCATTAGTTTTCATTTCTATCTATGACCTTCATCATTACATATTTGCCATGTGAACACATTCAGTGGTCCCTCTAATTTGTTTTTAAAATATGTAATGTAACATGTAATACGTACAGTTTACACAGAAATTCGGATTAATCAGAATTTGACAAAATGTCAGTTAAGCAGGGTAAAGATACATTTAAAGTGACTATGATCTATATTTTTATAATAACTAAAGAAAAAAAAAGTCACAATGTGAAAGGGGACGTTTGTAGTGATGAACCTACAGAGAATTATTACTCTAATCTGCATTTTTCCGGCTTGCAACTGCTTTTTGTTTACTCTTACAGCTCTCATAGTGTCATTTTTGGCAGACACAGTTAGCGACTAGCTGCTGAACATAGTGGAGCATTTAGTCGCTAAAGAGCCAGATATTTTTATACTATGACAGAGCTGAAAGAAGAGTGAGTATTGGACTTATATTCATCAGGTGGACACAAACACGACTTCAAATAAACAATAATGTTGCTCTGTAACTGCCAGATGTGTAAATTAGCAACTGTTTGCTAACACCAACACCGTATCAACTTAAAAGGCGATGGTACTTTGGCGATTGTTTCCGCTGCTCCAAGTAGCCAAAAAATATGAATTTCAGGTTTAATGTTATTTTCTGAGAAAATGTATCCCTCTCTCTATAAGAAGCTCATTCCAGGCAAACACAGGCGTACAAGTAGTAATACGACATAGCTCAAAGTCAAATGACTCAGCCACTAATAGCATACATTATATTGAACTCTCACCAGAAGCTTAAGACTCAAATACAATAAGGTCTGTCAAAAGTGTGAAATTATGAAATGAAAAATGTATAGGAGCCCTTTGATCCAGAAGGATTAAGTGCATTCATTTATGAGAGGGACATGAGGGAGATTATTCTGAGAAAACGTTGTCCTGAAGTTAAGCAAAATGTTTTCTTTTGTCCCTCACAGCACACTGGCATATCTGAAGTGACCTACCCGCACATTCGGTACATCTCATCTAGAATGACTGGCTTTGGAAGAACCTATGAGGTGAGGACTGTGTTTTACTGTTGCTAAATTTGTTTTTCATTCATCATTATTAATGTTACATTTGCACATTATAACAGTAGTATTAATATACTGTCATCGGTATAGAAGGAGAAAGCAGGATTTAGTACTACAGATTTAATACTACTCAAGGTCCACTTGCTCACTTTTTCCAGAGCATTCAATAGCATCTCATGGTTTTCATCAGAAGATGGAGTTGGTTCCGTTTAACGTCTTGTTAAACTCAAGGCAGCTGTGACTCTGTTGGCAGAGCAGATCGGCCATTAATCATAGTGTTGGCGGTTTGATCCCCAAGCTCTGGAGATCATTGGCTTTTTTTTTATAAACAAGTCTAACTCGCCGTGTCTCAGGGTTCAGCCACTAAATTATTGAATGAAAAGCCATCTGCCCAGGTGTGCTGCAGTTTGCCTAAATGTGTCAGTCGTTCTCATAGCGGTGTGTTTCTACTCCCTCCATTCAGGACCTGCTGCATTTAGAGGAACGACTGGGGACTGTGAACCGAGGAGCCTCTCAGGGAACCATAGAGAGGTGCACTTACCCACACAAGTACAAAAAGGTGAGGACTTGTGTGAGAGTGTGTGTGAGTGTGTGTGTAGCTATGGATATATTGTTCATAGGATTTTGTAGATACTGTATATAGTTGTGCATGTCTGTTACAGTTCATTCTGGGACAGAGTGCGCAGTGGTCTTTTGTGCTCTTTTCGAACGTCTGATGTTTTTCCAACATTTAGCTAATTACTGTAGTGTGTGAGATTGCAGCTGTGAAGACATTGTTTGGGGGAAAGTTTCCTTAGAGGTTTCCAAATGTATCTAAATAAGCAATCTAACACCCTGCCACCCAATACAGAAGGTGTTGGAGAGAGACATTGACCAACAGTTAACCCCTGAAGCTTGGGCATCTATTGGGAAAAATATGCACGCAACCCCAGAATCGGTGAGAAATAATGAACAAATCAATTTGGAAACATGTCTCTGCTCACATGTACAGTAGATGTTAGTATTAGTCTTGGGGGCCAGGGAATTCGGCTCTAGAATAACTTTGATTTGGATAACTTTGATTTGTTTAGCATAGAGACGACAGATAGAAAGTTTTTTTCTGTTTTCAGGACAAAATGACCATTCTCTCTGTCCCCAAAAGAGTTTTCTGTTGAAGTGTTTGTTCTAAACATAGCTGCCTCTTTATAGGCAATACTATATTTTTATGCAAATGTAACATGTATTTGTAATGATAGTGTTTTAGTTGAGCAGTTTAATATGTTTAACAGAGAGTGGATTAATAGGATTGTTAACCAAATGTAATGAGTCTGCTGAGGCAGCTTTACTGGTCGATGCTGCATATCAAAAGTCATGTTTCTAAATGTTTCTCGCAAACAGAGAAAGCTGCATGGTAAGCAAGACGAAGATGAGGGGGCAGATGAAGACACAGAAGAAAAATGCACCATCTGTCTGTCGATACTGGAGGAGGGGGAGGACGTCAGGTAAAGGGCTCCCCTCCTGGGTGTTTGCGCTGTTTGTCGCTCACAGTTTTGAGAGTGTTTAATTATGCTTCCAGGGGCGTGTCTGTGAGAGTGTGAACACAGACACGTGAGATGGCAGCTTGTTTCATTTTGCCTCCATCTCTCGAGATATATCTTTTTTTTAAAAACCCAAAGGGACAGTAATCAGCAGAAAACCCCAGAGTGCCTTAAAATTACCGGCCTCATGGAATTGCTTTTTGGCACTCACTCAGGTTTTCTGCCCTCTGTTGGTATAAAAGGAAGTGAGGAGTGTCACGTTAGATTTTTTACCTTGTTTGTTTGTTTGTTTGTAAATAATTTAGCAAAAACCTCAAACAGTCATCTCCTATAGGAATTTCAATGATTTTGAGTTTAAACATTTCCCATTTCCAAACTGTAACACACTGTATGATCATATTCTGGTAAAACAGATAAAACAGGTTTTACACATTTTTGCTAGAATCAGATGTTCTTCACTCCACTAGTTTGAAGTTTTAATGTTTTTCTAATCGCTAAACTTAAAAATGCTAATTAGGGAGGTATCTCATCGCTTGTGTTATCATTTTTACTTATTAAAGTTGTGGGACAGGCTCTGGAAGGAAAGCTCCACTGAGTAGCTTTGTCTGCACTGAGTAAAGGCAGCAGTCCTAGGACATTTTTATAGGATAAGGTTGGAGATATTCTATATTTTATTGTCTACAAATCCCATGAAAAGGGTTAGGGTCAAAACCGACAATGTGTTAGACAGTCTCTCAGTACTTTCGGTTTACTCTACCCTGTCTGTGGCACTCAGCCCCAAAGTCCATTTGTTCCTACTAAAGATGAAAATCTTGAAAATAACTGTCACAAATATTATTTTTTTAAAGGCTCAGTAATTTCCTAAAGTAGCTGGGCACTGCAGTTTGTAACAAATGTTTCTCAAAAATGGACAAATTGTGTATTGGGAACTATTTTCAGCTGTGGATTTGGTGCATTAGTGAGTATTTACAGCTGCAGGACCGTATATGTGGGATGCACAGGCAATACGTGGTCAAAGATCAATTCATGATTGATTTCACTCTTTTCATGGGATCATGTTGACAATAAGAAAAACATAGAATATCCTTTAAACAGGGATAATCAGTCATTACGTCGTGGTGACAAAAACACAACAGATGAAGACTAGGAGAAGAGCTGGACCACGCTGTGTCCTGCTGATCATAAAAGAGAGGCACACCATGTATGTAGGTTGATTTAAAAAAAAAAAAAAAAAAAGTTTTCAAAATTCTGTTGTCAACATTTCTCGTCTCTTCTGCCTCTGCGTTTCCAGACGTCTACCATGTATGCACCTCTTCCATCAGCTGTGTGTGGATCAGTGGCTCCTCACCAATAAGAAGTGCCCCATCTGCAGAGTGGACATTGAGGCGCAGTTGTCTGCTGAGAGTTGATGCTGTTTTTCTAACAACCCCTTTTGTTGAAAATTTTATTTTGAGATCATTATTAATTTTCTCTTCAGTACTGCAGTCAACCAAAGATGGCATGAATTACCTGCGCAGCTCTACTACGAGAAAATAAAATAAAAAAAACACCTGACAAAAAAGCATTGAGCCTAGAGTGCCAGCTATCACATATTACTACAACAGCTAGAATTCTCCATTAAGGGTTTAAGATTTTATTGTATTTATAAAGCTTTTATGTAGCTTTTTTGATTGTTTCCTCAAGTGTCATTTTTTGTTTTGTTTCTCTGCATGTTTCCTTGCAATGCATTTCTTTGCACATATAACGTGGGCTTAACACGGCCTAACAACTTGCAGGTGAGGATAGCTGCTCTAGTAAACATGCATTTCTGTAAACCTAATGCCTTGCTTTACTAGAATAGAATGTCAGCCTCCGGTTTGGAAATAAAAAAAAAACATTGCAGGATTCATTTTTACCAATCATTGTATTGATTAGTTTATGTTTAGAAGATGTGGATTGTTAGTGAAAGATGTTTTTTTAAGTAAATCAAGACATTCCTAACTAGGGAAACATGTTAACAGATCAGCTGCTGTATTAGTGCACACCCAGTATTTCTAGAGTGGAAATAAACTCCAATGTTCACCTCACTCCCAGAATATGCACATGCTTTGCTACGATTACACCTCCCTCCAGCACCTTCATTTGACTTAAACACCGTTATCACCGCCATCCGATGTATCTTAAGAGAACAAGAAAAAGAATGTCACGTCCCTCTCTTGACTGTTCTTTCTAAACTGAACGATTGTTGGGATCTGCTGTGAAACTTTTCTTCATTTTGTTGTGTGTGTGGGGGGGGGGGGGGGGGGGTTCCTCCCTACAAGACGGGCCTGTGATGGTTAACTAGGTTTTTGTGAGATGATCTCAGCTCTACATGTGTGTAAGGAATTTCACATGAGCCTGCGACCTGGGATCATTTTGTCAATTTGATACTGGCAGTGACGTTTGACTTTAATTTCCTGTGTGTGTGTGTGTGTGTGTGTGTGTGTGTGTGTGTGTGTGTGTGTGTGTGTGTGTGTGTGTGTGTGTGTGTGTGTGTGTGTGTGTGTGTGTGTGTGTGTGTGTGTGTGTGTGTGTGTGTTCAGAGGGAAATACACAGCTCAATTTGGGATAAATATTTACTGTTCGTTCTCACACTTCAAACCATTTTATCCACCCTCCCTTTTGTCTCTCTGTAGTTGAGCAGCAGCGTCCACTTTGGCTACTGCGGAAAGAAAAACACTAATACTGTTGACTAACTCACTCGCATAGACTTGCACAAGAGAGAAAAAGGTAGGAGAATAGTAGTGAATATGACACTGCACTGAGGCCATGTATTTCCACTCTGATGAATATTAAAAAAAGAAAAGAAGAAAAACATATTTTGAATGGAGTGTTGAAATGCAGTACTTAAAGCAGGTATCCATGCATTCATTGACTTAAAGGCACCAGGATCATATGTGGGATTTATATTAGTTTTAAAAAAAATAATATTAATAAACTTGGATAACTCTTGATTGAGTCTTTTCCTTGTCCTCTTTTTGAAGATCAGATGTTTGAGTGAATATTGGCTTCTTGATGAAATAATGCTATTTTATGAAATGTCATTGAGAACATTGGCTGACTTAAAAGGTGATGAATCTGGATCAATTCATGAATATAATGAATGTAGAGTTTTAACACATCTGTCACATCTGTAAAACATCATGAGCTTGTTCAAATAAGCACTGAAAACGGTGTGATCAGATGCTTCCCATATTAAAGGCCATAACATAGAAAAATAATTCAGGATTTTGTACGATATATTTTCTCTTGCAATAATGTCCTATGACATGTATTTTTAAGATTACACAATTTCAGTTCCAGTTTCCTTGTACTTGTTTTACTTTATTTTAGTCAAATAAAGTAAAGGGGTGGGGGGGCAAAGATTAGAAGAAAAGCATTGCTTTGTGTAGTAGAAGTATGTTTTTCTGCCCTTGTGGTAATAATCTTGCAAGCCCTTTGCATTTATCTTGAGACCCCTTGTCGGGGTCACAGGTTGCGAACCACTGCTTTAGATTAAGTACTGAGGAAATTGAACATTTTAATATAGCGTGTATTCATGCTTCCGATATTCGACTATTTCAGTTATATCATCATATTCCCTCATTTAGATTTAATTTCCAATCAAAATGTCAACCAAATGAGTCAAATAATTGTAATAATAACTATAAAATAAATTAATGACATTTTTTTAATGGTGCTTCTCATGACCTTTTTTCTTTGTTTTAATGAAGATTGGTTTGTAATGCCAGTTTCTCCTTCTAATCAATAAATAAAGGACCCACTAAAATAGCCAAAGATCTGTGTATGAAGAAAGCCTCCACCTGTATAACTTCTATTATTAAGTCAACTTAATCCTTTATTTTCAAAGCACTCTCCTGTCACGCTGAGATGATCACCAGAGAGAGAAGAGGCAACAGAAAGCGATTCACCTCCCGTGCTTTATATGGCTGAAAATGTAGCTACAACAAAACTGAATGTTGGCTTAAAAGGTAGTTAAGGTAAAAGAAAACTCTTCAAATGTTTCATTCAATCTGCAGCAGTTCTGATCACTGAGACATCGGAGATACATTCAAGGATTTGATCAGCGATGGGCCCAATGAGGTCAGCTTTCTGAGGTGAAATAAAGGTTATGGTTCCGCAGTCCAGGCTGATGTTCACAGAGAATACATAATAAAAGTATAGATGGTTCAGGGTAATAAATAGGAATGTAAAAAATAGGTTAGCTGAGGAATGAATTCAAATGAAACCTGAAGTTTAAAACATCAGTCATAACACAAGATGCAGTACCTCCTGCAGCCACGGGGTGGAGAAGTAAGACTAGAGGGGCTGTGCCAAATCAAGTCTTTGAGCAAAGATGTGACAATGAATGAACAACAAAGACAAATGTTTGTTGATTTCCTTAGATCCATGATACAAACAGCCTGTGATGTGCTGCCCTCAACCTTAAGAACATATTGTGACAAAGTAACATGTAAACAAAACCACGTGTCAGGTTTCTGGTGGCAGCAACTGATAAGGCACATACAGCAATAATTTAGTGATGTTTAGGAGATGTAAATGACCCTTATAATAATAATAATAATAATGATACAAAATTTTTCTGTACGTTTGGTTCAGCAAAACTGGAAATACTGCAGCTTCAGGTCTGGGTTAAGAGGAGATGTTAGAGGCTGGGAAATATGAGCAAAAGTACTGAAGGTGTACTATGTGTATTATAATCCCATTAGAGATCTGACCTTGATTTATGGTTCACTACACAGCTGTAGGATTCACGTATGCCACAAATAATGCAACAGTAGTGGCATCATTGGTGCACTGCAGCAGGTGAACAGCCAGAGCAAATGAACAGTCTGCACCCAGCTACTGTTTTATGTCAGTGTGCTTTGGGAGCGGGAATCATTTAATGGTTTTTAAGGCACTTTTAGAAGAATGTGGGGAGGATGGAAACCCAGTGTGGTCTAAACTGCCCTGATGCTTAGAAAAAACCTTTTTCACAGCAGACATTTCAACCTATCATACTAGGAAAAGCCCAGGTGTTACTAATAACATTAACAATGGCTCTTCATGGCACTTTAACAGGTGTAAATAATCACATTAACTGCATTAACTGATGGCTGTCAGTCGGTTAATTTGAGTATTTACACCTGTGCTTTTCCTACTGCAGCATGTCAAAATGTCTGCCATGAAAAAAAAATGTAATGTTCATTGGAAATAAAATGCCTTTATCAGCTTAGTGAAAGGAGTCACATTAAGCTAGATAAAAAAATATATATATTATATATATATATATATATATATATATATCAATGTATTCTGTAGACATTTTTGCCCCCATTATTGTTGGATTATTGTTGAACCAAAAAGTCCAAGAAACAAAGCTCTGCGAGGACAGTTCCCACAATGAATAATAAATGAATAATAAATAAGACGCTGAGAATCTGTATGTTTTCTTAAAACTTGGGGATTTAGAGACCTGGAATGCATTTTACATTATATAGTTTCAACATATACACCCAGTGGTGTCTTTTTTAGACTTCAATCTGACCATTTTAGTCCAAAAAAAAGAAAGAAATGCAAAAATCATAAAAATACAATTCAGTACTTTCATTGATTTCCTCTCCAGACGTTTATTCCTGAATGCAGAAAGACCAATCATGTAGGGAAGCTATTGTGGCACTTCTTCTAAATAAACAATTACCTTCATCAAACGATGTATTTTAACAGTTAAATTAATTCTTGGGGAAAAAACAACTAAATAGCTAAAGTAGCTTAGAAATAGCTTAGCAATAAATGACACAATATTTACTGGGGTTTGGTCAAAATGTATCTGTTGGAGTTACTTGAACTTGTGATCTCAGTACTTCTTGGACTGCATGGCATGTGAACGTGGTAATAAACATAAACATCAGAGTGATCGTTGTTCATTTAATGACTTCTCTGATAATAAAACAAAACAAAGCAGTTTAATATACAATATTACATGCTTTATTAAAAGACTCATCTACTGTTTTGTATTGCACAAGGATGTTTTCAACCATCCAAGATCAAACTATATTTGTTGATGCAGAAGATCTATGACAGTTCCCAGCAGTTTTCACTGACTAGAGCGTAATGTTGTTATTTGATTAAAAAAAAAAGACTAAGGAATGTGTAAGTAATGCAACAGCAGTGCAAAAGAGATGTGCAGAAACAGCCGAGCAGAACCAAAAGGAATTCTTTGTAGTGCCACAGAAAAATGTCAACACATTTCTTTGACCTAAAACAACTTTTGCACTTGACAAAACAAAAATCCATTCACCCAAGTCTGTGATAACCATTATTATCTATGTGTAGCTGAACTGGAAATAAAGCAGCCCCGTGAGTATCAAAAGCAGTGAGAATAACAGAATACTAAGATCCTTCAAAGAAAACACAAAAACAATTAATTTAAAATCTAACCAACGACAGGCGTACTCCTAAATATGAACACATATACAGAATCAGATCTAAACATGCCTGTGTTATCATTTCATGTAAACAAATTATTCTCCTCAGTAACTCGGCTTATTGCTAGCTTGGCAACCTGTCCTTCATTGACTTGACTTACTGGCTGTGGCATGAACGAGTGACGGTGTCTGTGTCCAAGGTAGTACCTGTACCAATAAAGTGCTAATACACCACAGACAGCATGCTCAGGTTACAGTATGCGTGGCCTCTACTCTGTGTCGAAAATATACTGTTGTGATAGAAAAACAAAAACAACAAAAACTAATAAAAATGAAGGTGGTTTTCCAGGTGATTCACCACTTGCCCTCTGAATTTTTTTTGTGGATGTGGAATATTAAAATTTGATGTTGCTTTGGTATTTAAAATCATTAAAAATCACAGTGTGATCATTTACTGAAACTCTGTTCCCTGTAAAGTAATTACAGTTCTGCACCAAAATAAATATTCCTGGTAAAGCAGCAGTCACTTCAGTTTTGACACTGAGACGACCGCCTTTGATTCAGCATTCAAACCTTCATCTAAAAAACGATGTGTTGAGAATAAAACTCACAGCCTGGTCCCACAGATTAAGCATACTTCATTCCAGCGCTTCAAAATGTTTGAGCTCAAATCCTCAGCAAGATATAAATGACAGTAAGGGGAACACAGAAAGCTATAAATACAATAAATAGTTTTGTTCGGTACTCAAAGGGACTGTGGAGGAAAACAGACCCCCCCGGGGTCAAACAGTCTATAAAGCAGAGCCTCGGTTTCAAGCCGGTCGGTCTTTTAGGCCTGGTGGTGTAACCGAGAGTTACATTCGCTTACTACAAAAGGCAGTAGTGAAGGAAGTGTGAGTTTCTCTCCATGAGGAATCTCACGGTGCTTCTCTCTCTCTCTCTCTGACTGTAAGCTCCATCCCGTCCTCTGAGAGGGTCAGCAGGGACGCAGCAGGCTCTCCTACTCCTCCTCCTCGTGCTGTAAACCGGCAGCTCCTAGATCTTGGTGACGTAGTTGTTGGGGAAAAGTCCCTGCTTTCCTCGAAGTCGTCCTGTCCACCACCCGGATGCGTCTAACCAACAGACACGACTGGATTAGTTTCCCATTTCAAGCCGACATCTGACTGTGATCTTCACAAAAATGATGCAGATTAAAAGCAAGCGGTCTAAAGGCCGTCTTGTCGTGCGCTCACCCTCTTTGATGATGTCGATAACGTCATCAGCGTTGAAGCTGAGCTCGTCTGTGTCCTGAGCGTCGTAGGCGTACAAAGCTTTGCACTGGGGCACCTGGGGTTTGGGTTTGGGTGCAGGTTTGGGTCGTCCTCCTCCCGGCTGAGGCCTGCTGGCTGATGGTCTGTGGGCTCTGAGACATGATAAGAAAAAAAAAAGAGAAACCACACGACTGTCAACATCTGCAGGAGGGTCTTACAGAAACAAATCAGTTCACTGTGCTGCAGCGGCTGTGAAGGTAAGACAGAAGAAGCTGTTTTTAGGTGAGGTGTGTTTTATGGGATATTACACTTTTAACAAAGTACATCCCAAAAATATGTGTGCACGCATAATCACCATCTTGTTTTTATAAAAAAAAAACATTTGACTCCAATTTGATGATTTAGATTTTTCCACAGCTGTCAGAAGCACATTGTGACCAAGTTAAAAAAGTTTTATTTCCACCTGACAGCAGCTGTAAATCTTACTGGATGAATGTGCATCAGGGAGCATAAAGAAATACTTTGTGTTGAAAATTCTGCATTTGAACAAAATGCAGTTGTTTGCAAATCAGCTATAAGATGGTGATTGAGCACACACTTCATCTTTCACAAATGAACTGAGACTAAAACTTTCAGAGCAGAGAGTGTTGATCCAGAGTCAGCGGTACCTTTAAGAGCTCTTTTTTCAAATGATTTTTTAACACAATGCCAAATCTAATAATAAAGACTGAGAGTGAACAACTTAACTCAACTGCTCAACTAACTGAGGATCAAATAACTTATTGAGTTTAAGTTTCATCTCTTTAATAACACAGATCCCTGATTAAAATGAGCCATCAGCGGAGGAGCGCAGCAGGGATTCTTTCACTACAAAAACTCTTTTGAGGATCTTTCATTACAGAAATGGAAGATCTGTCACATCAAGATGAATTGTGAAAGAATTCCCATTTGATATCAAAGAAAGAAATTGAGCAGCAGCAGAAAATGAAATATTAGTCGGGCTCCTTTAGCGAGTTTGAACTTCTTTGCAGTCAAAAAACCAAAATGTACAAAAGAAAAAGCATCAACGTGTCCTGGAGCTGAAAGCTTTTCTAGTCCTAAACCGCCACCAAAAAAACACTGCAAACACTCCAACTCACATTCCTCCATTTGAAGCTGGCCGTCTGTCTCCATTACTACAAAAGAATAAATTATCCAGATTATGCCAAATTACAGAAACACAAGTGTGTGTGTGTGTGTGTGTGTGTGTGTATGAGTGTGTGTTTATGGTACCTGAGGCCATATAAAAATTGTCCATGTGACGTGAGACACTGTAACCATACTGCCTAAAAACCATATCACAGTCAGCAGTTATGCTGTTAACTATATTATTAAACAATACACAAAAATATATATCAAATATAAATGATCTTATGTGTGTAAATGCATTTATTTATACAGAGTAGACACAAGAATGTAAGCACCGAATAGGAAAGGGATTTAGGTGAGAACTAACCTAATCACATCTATAAACACGGCCACAAAGTTGAGCCATATTAGGCTGAATGATAATTAGTGTGATAATAGCTGACGTAGCAGCATACGTCAGCTCGTTCACATGTGAGTCATACTGTAGTGCAAATAGGAAAAGGGGGTCTGGTCTTTTGGGAAAAGTTCAGAGTTAAAACACCACAGAACCAACAAACTGAGTTCTGGTGCAGAAAAATTTGCTCACTAGCTGGCAGCTAAACTGCAAAACTGCGATTTTGGAGACTTCTCCCTTTGACATATTAAACTATTAGGAGGAGTTGTCACAGGATTAAACTGTGTTATTTTGTTTGTGTGGTCTGTGCATTTTGCTTTCACTGTGTCTGTGTCAGTTTCTCACCCTGCGGCTCCCTGATCAGGGACTTTCAGACAGTCCAGGTTGGGCTGCGGCCGGCTGCCGCCTCGCTCCGTCAGCTGGTTAATGTTGCTGGGCAGGAAGGGGCGTGTTGCGTTGCCATGCGAGGGATGCCTCTGGTTGTGGTGCTGTGAGTTCCTCTGATTGGCTGCGTGGTTGGTGTTTTTAAGGCCACCATTCTGGTGAGCAACTGCATAAAAAAAACAAAAAACAGAGATAAAAGAAGATAAAGATGGGTCCTGCTGTGTTTTAGTCCACATGGATGTAAGAAAAGGCTGTTCAAATCCTGTGAGGTGGTTGGTGTAAACGCTGTACCTGGAGGTCCCGGTGCAGCCCGTGAGGGGATGTTCTGGTGAGTTCTGGACATATTGGGGCGACCCTGAGCGAAGCTCTTCCTGGTGGGGCCTGAGGAGGAGATAAATATACAACAAAGACATTTGGAAAGACATAACACGTAGATTAAAGAAGAAAATACAATCTTAGCTGAAAGAACTAAAGAGGGGATGAAGTGATGACTAATATTTCAAGCTCTATCTCTAATGGATGTGTCTACTTTAGAGAAGAATGATGAATGCGTTATAAAATTTGTGTTAAACTGAATTTAAACGATTATTCCACAGAGATGACCCTCACAGACTAACATTAGCTGTAGGCTATTCTAAAGGCTAAACTAAATAAAATTAACTTCTGCAAACAAAAGTGAGATTTGATCTGTTTTTTTCATTATAAAAATATAGTAATAAAAAAATATAAGTGTATCAATATTGGCTCCCACGCCTTTCTCTTTTCTTTCTCTATAAATACACCATAAATTAAGCTACATGTACTTATATATACATAAGTATGTATATATGAACTCATGACTCCACAGCTCAGGTGTATGTTATCACAGCTCAGAGTGAGAACAGGTCATTTCTGAACTTTAGGCCTGTTAATACTCACGTGTATTCTTCGGGAGCCCGGGGCCGACGCTGACCTGCAGAGATTTGCTCGAGGGCTTCAGTACGGGCATGTCTCCCTGACCCTGGACAAACAGGACCTGCCGGGAGCCGCCCCCACTCAAGAAGCCCCAGTTCTCCTTCTTCAACTTCATCTCCAGTCTGAAGGGGGAGAAAAATGTAGTTTTATAGTGCTCAAGCCAAAGTTACATTCTTTTTAAATGGTCCCTGTGGCTTCATTAGGATATTATTTTCTGTCTGACCCTGAATCTATTTAGCGTTTACTTACGTGTTACTAAACTTGAGTGGTAGCTTCCTCTGGGTTTTCTCCTCAAACCTGCGAGACAGTAAGCTGATGAACTCCGTCTTAAAGACACACTCCAGCAGGCTGTCGTACTCCTGCTCATGCAGGATCATGAAGTCATCCTGCATTGTGCTGGAAAAAACAAACAAAACACAAACAGAACATTTATTGAGATACAACATTTAAAATGAAAGTGAAACAAACGTCTCTGAGAAATAATACATTCACAAGATTGTCTTTTTTTGATTTTGTAAAGACACTTTAACCGTTCTGCTTTGATGGAAGTCAAGATGGAGAGTCAGAATCATCTTTCACATTTGCATAGAAAGAGAGAGGGCCTCACAAAGCAGCTCACATCTGAAGCAGGAAGACAGCTTGTGCCCTGTAACCCACACAAGGATACTTTGTTCCTCCCAGTGAAGTGGAGTTTTTTTCTGATGAGCTTTTTACAACTCCTGCTTTCGCTCATTGCACCACCTGGTCCATATTACCCCACTGACTCAAAAGCCACATGCTCGCACCAACAGTTCTGTGATTTCTACCTCTAAAACAAGTTATACGGCGTTCCCCTCGACAACAAAGACCCCTCGAGTCTTTCAGTTCCTTTTATTTTTCTATTTCTATTTTCTATTTAAACTACTCTATGTTCCTTAATGAGGATGTTTTTTACAGCGTGTTATTTCAGCAACATTTCTGAGATGTGGACCAAACTGCTTTCAGTCAGACCTGCGCACACAAAAGGGACAGATGTGTATACAAGAGGTGGGTTTAATACACTCCACATGTTTTCAATGTCCCTCGTGTGACATTTACAGGAACATGGGAACTTGTGTGATTGGAAATCCAGACTGTGGCTTTGAAGTGGATTCATGACTTTCAGCATTGCAATGTCTACAGATTATATGGCGGGCCCCTGCAAAACAATCTGCCTGTGCTGCATGTCAAGCAGCTATTGTCTTGTTTTGGAAACAACTCATTACCGACTGGTACCTTCCTGTACTCGTACAAACAGATTTGTTTCTTAATATGCTCACAGCACATTTCAGAAAAATCTTGCGCCCTGTGTATGTAGTGAAAACAGGACATTCAATGGCAGCATTGCTGTGTGATGATTTGTCTGTGTGGTCATCAGCACCCATAATGCCTGTGGAGAGCTCTGGGTCCCAGTGAATTCCCAGTTTATTTATTTTTATTTTTGCTTTTATTAAATAGTGGCAGCTGAAGAGAGACTCAGACTCAGACTAAGTAAGTTGTTTTATATCTCTTTTTCAAGGGAAGCCCGGGCCAAGAGACATGCTGAGAAACAACATGTAGGAGCAGACAATGCACGAGGTAAAATATCAAAAAAGCAATTACACCAGAGTACATTGCCGGATAATGCAGGTCATGGAACACAGGTTTTTTATACATATGTTTTATTGGTTTCCCTGCAATATGCTCTTTCAATCAGGAACCTCTTTTGACAAAGACTGGAAAACCACCTGAATTAACATAATCTGAAACATACTGAAAGAAACATTCTTGTTGAAAGAAACCTAAATGTGAATGCGGCAGGAGTTAGATTTGCTGGAGGTGGGGCAGCAGCAGCAGCAGGATGAAGCGTTTAAAGTTGACTTATGAAGATAGAGTGAGCACCAAATTTGTTTATATGGACGTTTTTTATTTGAAACATGTGGTCCTGAATGCTTGAACTGCATGTGGAACATGTGACTACAAAATGACTTCTGTGCCTGCTTGAACAACCATTTAAACCTAAAGGACTAAAATACTTGAGCATAACTCAAGTGTCAAGAGCAAAAGTAACTGAATGCAACAGTGGAAAGCTATTGTAAGAACCTGTATTCCCACTCCTGCCAGGGAGTCGATGTTGACACCTGATACAGATGTTATATTACTTGAAACATCACAACCCAGTTTGTCCTACATTTGAGGGAATGTGTACTGAAAGGCACTTTGTACCTGAGAGACACTGCCAAGATCTTCTCCACATCCACCCGCCTCTTCAGCACCTCTGTCACCTGCCCTTTCTCTGGTCCCTGTTTCACCTTTTCTCTTCCAATCAGGTACACGGACTTTGGGGTCAGGATCAAGTCCCTCTTGATCCCCTAAACAAAGCAGAAAAAAACAGAAGAACTCCATAAATGTTTTGTCAGCTGTTTAGCCACAGAGACTGGCTGCAGACTGAAGGAGACCAACCTTGAAGCGGCGGTCATATTTTGTGACTTTGTCTGCAAAGTCGATCTTTTCTCTCTTGGCCAGGAACTGCCGGAGCTCAGGCCTGTCATCCATACCCAGGTAGTCACCTACAAAGTTTCTGTTGAGGCTGTGTCGCCGCCTCTCCTTCCGGTTCAACAGCAGGTCAGACGCTAGATAAACCCAGAGAGAGAGAGAGAGTGAGAGAGAGAGACCGAGGCAGACAGGACAGACAAATAAAGCTGTAAAGATGTCACTCACCTTCTTCCCTCATCTGGACATACTTCTTGCGGGCCACGTATTTCCTCCAGGCTCTTTGGATGGTCCTGGCGTAGCCGTCAAACTTGCGCTCCCTCGTCTCTTCCAGCAGAAAGAGCTGCGAACGCAAACAAAGAGAAACAGCACGGCATGCAGTCAGAGACGGGCATACCTCAGTGCACAAACCCAAACACACCTGAACAGAGTGAATGGAAGGAATGACTGCACGCACATACTGAACATGCCTGCGTACAGCCAGATATCTGCCATCACTGATAATGTTTAGATTTCTGTTGCTTTTCAGTGTGAGAATGAAGGTTTGAGTCTGAACTACGGTGCAGGCAGTTTGGTTGGACTGTTGGCAACAAACCATTTAGTACTCGAATCAATATGGTCCTGCCGGTTACTGCTCTGCTGAGCTGTAGAGCAACAACGTACAAACCGTGATGTATGTGACAATAAGAGACGACTTCAACACCAAAACAATGTCATTTTTTGGAACTAAAGCTACAACGTCAATTCTGTGTTTTTGAGGTCAGAACTTGGACACTAAAAAGCTACTTCAGTCATCTGCTCTTACCAAAATGATTCGTCCTGTTCATACTGGTCATTAAGAGATCTCTTCCTGATGTGTTTCTAATGGAAGTGGTGGGGGACAAAACCCACAGTCCTCATATACTGTGCAAAAATATATTATTAATCAAATCAAGTGGGTATCTTCTAAAGTTAGAGTCTCTTTGTGTTTCCTTGCTGAGATGCATTGGAGGGACAGTAATACAAAGAGGGAGTTTCATAGTAAACAGATTGTAACTTTGGAAGATACTGACTTGATTTGACAAACTCAGACTGCTGAAGTCACACATTAACGTCAGATATACTTTGGAATATATCTGGAATATGTTGGTTAAGGATTTTCTATTGGCCGATTTGAACAGGAGGAATGATTACGAGTATTGTTTTGAGACAGACTTGAAGAAAATGTGGACCTATCCTTTAATGCAGGATAATTTATTGGTGCTTTGTATTAGGTTTACAGGAAAATTGTTAAGTGTTTGATTTGTTTGTACAATGTTTTTGTCCTGTATAATCTTCATAGACACATTGCTCCATATTGTTCTGTATAGTTAATACAGGCTTACCAGTATACACATAAAAAAAACAACTTTTGGTTGTTATGTCATTTCACCACTTCCTGCACAAGGAGCTGACTCTGGGCCAAGAGACCACCAGTCTTCTCACCAGTCTATGTCATTTCCTGATGGGCCTCTAAACACGCAATCACACTCTCTGCCCTCTCCCTCCCAGACTAAACATCCTGCCCACTGCTCTAACAGGCCTGGCATCGACACGGCCGGCCACAAACAACACCGCAGCACAACACACCAGATCAAACTTCAGCCACTAAAGCTGGAAGGGAGAAAAATGCACCAAGTCACCGATTGAGAGAGTGACACCATGAAATCACTGAGGCTGAGAAAAGTGATTCAACTTCCCAGGTGACAAATCCAACCACAAACAGCAGGCGGGGTTTTGGTTTATGTTGCTACTTCCTGATGTCTTTGTTACAAAAACATCTGACTGGCACTTCAAACCAAAGCATTATTAGGTCTGCACTAATGATTATTTTCATTATAAATAAATAAATTCACTCATTTGTGAATTGATTAATTGATTAAACAGTTAGTCTGAAACACTTTACTTTACCCTATTTAGCATTTATTAGCACGATACAAACATCTAATAAATGGTTTATAACACATTACAATGTGGTTGTGAGTAGATATTAGTGTCTATTCATGTATTTGTCAACAACTATAACTCCCATAAGTGGAGGCTGCTGTATAAACAGTTAATTAATGACAATATAGTAAAACACAGGTATATTCATATAAAATATGTCTTCATAGGAGACATTATGATTTCTGACAAATACTGTACATTAATAAAAATAAACTTATAGCTTGTTACAACTACATTATAGTTTGTTACAAACTGTTCATTAAATGTTTATATACTTCTTATAAATGATAAATATGGGGGCCATTTAGTCGATGAAATGAACGACATCTTCAAATGACTTGTTTTGTCCAACAGAAAAGATTTACAACACAAAACTGAAGGTTATTTCTTCAATTTTCCTTGAAGAATTAACCTAGACAATTAACTGATTATCAGAATTGTTGCCGATTTCTTTCTGATGGTCCACTAATGGAAAAATAATTTCAGCCCTTATCACTATCATAACTGTGACAAACATATATATACAGAAAACGTCAAAAAAGTTACCATGTTAGTAAATGGCAAAATAGATCATAACAATTCACTTTTAAATGAAATCACATCTGAATGACAACTCTCTGTAGTCTTCACTCGGCCTCAACGCAACACTTAGTGAGCCACCGTTCATCCATCACCACTTCGAAGGAGAGACTCTTCTCCAACATCTGGCTTGGCGTCGAACAAACTTCACTTATTACATCCAACAGAAAAAAAGCTCTTCAGTCATTCGACTAATTAGCTGGTGTCAGTGTCTTATCAGACAGAGAGGCTTGTTTTGAGAAGCCTGGCAGCTCATTTCAGCGGTCCACCCTGTGTGATATTTGCGTTTCATTAGCACACCTCAATGACTTGGACTCTCAGTCTGGCAGTGTGGGGGATGGGGGGCTCTTGGCGTACACGGCTGCAATGAATAAGTAAAGGCATTCAGGATCAGCTGTAAGGCCTGAATTAAAACTGAGATGTCTGTGTATTAGCCTCTAAACATAAATCTGTGTGTGTGTGTGTGTGTGTGTGTGTGTGTGTGTGTGTGTGTGTGTGTGTGTGTGTGTGTGTGCGCACTTGCATGCTCATTCGTGCGTGATGTGTACAAATGTTAATAAGTGAGAGCACGGGCTTCACACAAGTGCTGCTTTCATAGGAATCATGAAAAAAAAAAGTAGTTATGGTGGAAAAAAGACAAGCCTTTACGATGTCCCCCCAAACTCTGCAACCACAGCCTGTACTTGTGTTTTAGTTCCAGAGCGGTGTTGACTCAGTGCTGACGTGGTGCAAGGGTCGGGTTCAATCTCCTCCCCTACAACAGGGATTCGAGCATGATTTGGGACACTAGTGCCCTTTTATGGTGTTTAGGACAAAAATGGTGAGTTCAGTTTTTTCCCTAACAAAAAGGCTTTTTGCACGCCAGCAGACATTCTGACATGTGATTTCAGTTCTACGTCTGCACAAGGACAACATATGAAGAAGTTGGGCTGCAAGTTTTTTTGCTTCGTCTTACATTTTCCTGGATGGCTTTCTTAGAGAGATGAGGTGTTATAATGGGCAAAGACTAAGCAAAAGAGCAGGATGTGACAGTCTGAAGGCGAGACAGATGTCAAAACATACCGACTCGGGGGCTTTAATGAAGATCTTGGTGCGACCAAGCTGGAACTGATCCTGGTCCATGTTGACAGACCGTAAGAGATGAAGGACGCCTTGTTTCTCGTCTCCTCGCCATGTTGGCCAGGACTCTTTGGTCAGGATGGCGTACCTGAGGACCAGAGAGTTTAGCAGAGATAAAGCGCTATACATAAGAAGGGGCGGGTGCAGGGGTTTGGATGGGGGGTTATTTACATAACATGACACAGATTTCAAGCTGGACAAACTTTAATGTTGATGTTATAACAATCCAACATTTTCCCTGCCGCTAAACTCAGGGTGTTTACCAATCTGATACCAGTGCTCTCTTTTTCCCAAATTAATAATCTGTATAATCACTGTGTGAAACTCAGTGAAACCATTTTGACAGTAACATGAGGCCAATGTCATAATATTTTATAATTCAGAGAAACCATATTTAATGTGGATCAGTCACATCATGGCTGGCACTCAATCTGCTTAATAAGGTCAGGATCAGGTGCAGAAACCTATCAGGCGCAACCCTGTGTGTGTATGAACCAAATCAAAGTCAAAAATAAATATGACCTCACTGTGAGCCGGAGGCGTGTTACCTGTTGAGGAACTTCCTGAAGACTCTGCGGTAGGCGTAGCCAGCACGCCTCACCCTGATGTTTTCCTTCAGACCCAGGTACTCCACTTGGTGCTTTACTCTTAAAATAGAAAAAAAAAGACCCAGGATCAACATTAGGATAAAATTAACAACCTTTGCCCACATAATTACTTGAATGATAGTCAATTATCAAAATTGTTGGCAATTAATTTTATGTCGATCGACTGATCGTTTCAGCTTTAAATTGGAGTAAAACTCAGCATGTACTCATACATGCTGACTGACTGATTGACTCCTCCGAATGTGGTGTTGTATTGGTGGAAGTTTATGTTTGCTGTTTTTTTTCCTTCAGTTTTTATCACATTTGTGTTGCATTTAATTATTAAAAATGAGAATAAAGCAGTTAATACCATAAGACATAAAAAAGATAACATCTTTGTCTTTAAGGGGATCAAGTCTGCAACACATGTCTATATCTACAGCAGAAAAAAAAACATTGCCACGTAATTTACTTTGATTTATAACCACAACTAGCTTGCATTTTACTATCGGTGGTTAGAGTTATCAGCTATCAACTTTAACTCAAATATCTTTTACCAGGTCTATGGCACATGAAGGTCCCACTCCACTACCGGAAGGGATAATCACAGGTCATTGTATGCAAAGCAGCTGCGTTTTGCTAACTTTTTCCTCAGACAAAGACCTTAAGCACTACTTAGTACACTCAGACTTCCTGTGAAAACAGCAGATCCGGTGCTAATTAATGAGCCACCCTGCACCCGACTCACAACAGGAAGGTCAAAGGCTCTGAACAATACAGCAGCACTCTGCAGCTGAACATGTAATGCCCAGATCCTGTGAGCGGGGAAGAAAGAGCGGGAAACTGAAACAAAGGGCTAAAGAGGGGGGAACACGTCTCACATGACTTCTTCAGACGGACCGAAAACATCCAAAAAAGAGAAAAAAGACAGAACGGGTGGAGGCAGAACAGATCAGAACAATGATCCAGTGTTTACTTTATGTGTGAGAATAGTTAGAGACCCGCGAAAGTGACATTTTGGACTTAAATGAAAGAGAGATTGTACAAAATATCAGTGATGATGATGAGTGATATGTCAGCTGGATGTTACAAGAACAAAGGTGGCACTGATTTTGTTTGCAGTCACTTTGGATGCATATTTATTGTCGGCACTTGTCACTTCTCAGTATTATCTGTTTTAACAGCAGCATAATATATTTCCTGTTCAAGGTAGATTTTTTTTGTCTCTATTTCAGCCAATTTTCTATTATTTCACCCTTATTCATATATCATAAATATATCAGATTGTTGTCAATTTCTCTGTGTTAATTGCTACTGGGGATTTTAAGTTTTACAAAAACAAATGTAACTTTTTTAAAACTTAAAATCAATTTTTTTTTCTTTACACGCTGTGTAAAATGTAAGGATATTTTAAAAGAATGAACAATACAGCAGATGTAATTGGCTGTCACAAAGCATACATAGACAAATCATGTGTTCACTTGAAAGCTACTCTTAAATGTTACTCTCACACTTAGAGTAAATAACTTGATAAATGTGTCACTCAGAAAATGTGTTTTTTTACTCTTAATTGTTAAGTGTTTGACACATACAGGCTCTGGATGGTTGGAGACATGGTGACTGTGAGGGCGACAGTGAGTCACTTACCGGCTCTCTTCCCAGTCTCTGGGCTTCTTGGTTTCATTAGGTTTGATGCAACGGATGTAGTGCGGAGTACATTTCATCAGTGTGCTCACCAAATCATTGGCTTGTCTCTAAAGGGTGGAGTAAGAGCAAAGATAAAGAAAGGGGGGTGAGGGAGGGGGGGGTAAGATGAAGATGAGACTGATGGTCATAATCATGAAAACCCAAAATGCTGTGACTGAATGACTGGCCCGTTATTGACTGACCGCTGAAGGACACTTCACTGAACAGCAAACACACACATTATCTTTTCCCACAGCGACCCTGATAACGAAGAGGAACAGGTACATACTGTACACACACACACACACACACACACACACACACTTTGCTAAACACACACCTTTATTTTGCTGCCTGCAGTTGTGGGTCGACCCTTCTTTTCAGCGTTGAGGTTTTCTGGAAACAGTGCTCTGATGAAGGCTCTGTTAGAGGACAAAAGGTGAGGAGACTGGGAGTTAGGATTGACATATCATCCTCGTACCAACAAAAAACAAGTGTTGTAGACCTGAAAAAAAAGTTGAGTTTCCCTGGCAGCCAAAAGCAAAAATGCAGGTAATGATTAAAGAACCAAGGACCTTTGACTAAGGTCACTGGTTTAAATTCCTGAAGCACTTGGGAAGGTCTGAGTTGGGGGCTGGGGGGAAACAAGAGATGTGTATGTGCACATTGTGCTGTATTTGTGCAAACCTCCCCAAATTGTTGCAAATACAACACGCTTGGTTAAATAAAATAATGAATTACTTTTGATTTAAATTTGGCCTCTTGCCCTAGAAGAGGAGAAAAGGATCCTAGAAAAGGACATGAACTAACTCTCCTTTTTTCGATGGGTCGTAGCTTTTTCTAAAACCAACAATTGGTAACTTGTTTTTATGCAGTCCTTTATTGCTTTTCTCCAAAATACAGAGAGAGAAACAAAACACCAGTACTAATATCCAGTAACTTTGACATTAAACCTCTCACTTTCTCCCAAATGGATGAATAAACAGACAATAACAACATATTGGTCAACCAGTGCTGATCTACACTCCCTCCAGCAAGATTACTGGATCCCAGTCAATTTGGATTTCATGGAATAACATTTTTTTTTCTAATCCTAAACTTACAATTTATAGCTGTGGTGTTTTATTACATCATCATCATCATCATCAGTACATTATGATGTGTTGCTGCAGGTCTGAATGTAGCAGATATTTGTGAAGTTTCCACATCTTTCTCAAGACTCAGGACACTAATTTCAAGGATATCCTAAAGGAAAGCAGCTCAGGTTTGTATTTTTAGTTTATAGATATAAAACACATGAGTTAACTTTTTATATTTTTATAGAACTTGATATATAGCAGTAAAATAGAGGACAGCGGGGGTTTTAATTGTGACAGAGGTACATTTAAAGCCATCTGCAGCTGTGGACTGAGCCATGATGTATCAGCAAGCTCCTGTATTATGGAAAAGTGCTACACCCACTTTTTGTGAAGGAGTAGAAGCTTTTCCGCGAGGTCGAATGACGCACGTTTTACTCAGAGCTGTAAATTGAAATTAACAATGATATCTTGTAGGTTTTCTAAGCAGTTATGCTGTAAATTCACTTGATGTCAATGATTTATTTAAAGGCTACACATCAGGATTGCCTAGATTATCTGATGAATGAAAACATAATGTAAAGTCATGATCTTCACTTTTGTGATCAGCACACGTGTCATTTGGGCACAAAGTATTTGGCTCCTTTTGAACTGTGTTGGCTGCTTTTGCTTTGAAAGCTCACATAAAATTGTGGTGACTGTCAGGCCTGGTCTAAAGCTGACATGTACTGCTGCTTAGCATTCGACTTATTTCAACTTGCTCCTGTCGCCGCCTTTGCTGTTTATTATTTGATTGGTTCACGGTGCTTTTTCATGTTTTTTTAAATTCCATCCCCTTTCTGGCTTTCTCCCACATTGGTATTTGTTTGGTTTGAAACATCTGACTCAAGGCTATGGACACAGAAGAAAGGATCAGCAGGTTGTATGTACACGTCTGCTAATACTGTCCAGCTGACAATACTGGTCATTCCTTTCTACTCCATTCAGACCTGCTGCTCTGAGGAATGAGGCTGCTTCCTTCCTTCTCAGGCTTCCTTTATGCGTTACTGTGCCAAACTCTTTTATCTACGTGTGTATACTGTACTGCATATGTTTGTGTATTTGTACAGTGCATGTATATATTTTCCAGCACGTGTCTGAATGAGATTTTGACATAACCTCCTTTCATGCCTCACAAAACATGCACACAAAAGGGGGGCAAGCAGTGGCTGAGGCCTGCAGGGGTTACACAGACAATGCAGGCTGTTTGCACAGATGGCCACTTTGACACAAAGAAAGCTCAAGAAACCAAAACACAGGGGGACCAGACTCCACAATGTAGCCCCGCGGGGAGACTGCACTTGTAATGCCAAACTGGGTAGACCCCAAAAGCAGCATATCTGGACAGACGCTAGATGTGATTCAGGGCGAAGGGCATGACATAACCCAGTCCTGCACACTTCTGCTACGTCCCCCCATCTGAAACTCTCATTCAGATGTGTTCAATTATAACCATATGCATCACAATAGAAGACTTTAAGTGAGCACCACAGAAATCCTCACCACATGTCGGTGCAATGTCTAAATAGGAGTTACTTACATTTCACTGCTCTGCATCAACTCAATGAGGTCAGTAAAAAGGACGTCTCGGTTCCTCTCGCAGAAACCCTCTGCGTCGTAGGACACCTGGAGGACGGACATACAAAAAGATTTCTAAAGAGTCATAACTATCAAAGAGGGCGAGGTTGACCTGGTTGAAACCTCCAACAAAATGAAAGGGGACACCTGTGTGAAAGTAAAAAATTGTGACTGATATTCTGGCCAAAATCAATGGCTTGAATTTTACGGGAAAAGAAAATGGACCACTGCAGATCCAAACTTTACACCACCAAGGATTAGCTTCCCTATAAAACCGGCAGCAGTTTAAAAGTGTATAAATTAACCATGTTATTTCTGCTATACTGTGGGCCAAGACTGGAGGAATGTTTCGAGCCCGGTCATGGGAGCCCCTCAAGTCTTTATGGCACGGCTCATTAAGTGTGCGGCATGTGTGCCAGGCTGAGGCCACCACACATCTGGAGAATGACACGGGACAACCTCGGCCCAGACCACCAGAAAAGAAAATCAATGCGAAAAAAACCCAAAAGACGTCTGATGAACTGTAATGTATAAATTGAATAAGGCTGATTTAACATGTATGACGTTGTTAGACACTGTTACATAAGCAAACCATAAATAGACAAAGACAGAGTTAGTTTAGATGGGAAAAACTTAAAAGGACAAAGATGACGACACCGACTCCAGAATTAAAGTACCAGCTGTGTAAAGGGTATTTATGACAGATCATACAACAGGAACAGCTCCCATACCAACACCATAAAAAATGACATTTTAATAACTTTCCAAAAGTTGCTGTCAGCTCCCTGCTGCATAACATGACTGTTTACAGTTTATACCATGGCAAAGACAAGTGCATGAAGGTCACTGTAAAACCTATACTGAATGCTGCAATCTTTCTCTTTTGTGAACCAAGGCATACAAGCATCGGTAAATATAAAAAATATGTTTTTCTGTGTGTGTTCGAAAAACTTTAGATACACTTCTTGCCAGAATTCATAAATGTTTATATCCGGACCTGATATGAGATATGAGCTGGACAACTGGACCAAAGTCCTCTGAAAACGTATGCAGCACTTTAACTGAGTGCACTCAGACTGACCTTGCCGGCGTAGTGGTGGATGATGAAGCCCTGGTTCCAGCTGTTGAAGTGTTCGTGGGTGTTGATCTGGACTCGGAGCTTCTGTAGCATGGTCTGGTCGGCTCCCTCGCCCACCGCGTGCATGGTGGCGCATACATCATCCAAGATGCTCATGATGCCAGGAGGATTCTGGGATCACAAGGAAAACATTTTGTATTCATTATCATCACAGTTTGACACTTGTATAGATTGTGAAGTTGATAGATTATTCATTTTTGACCTTTTCTCTGTTAGATTTGCATGTCCAATTGGAATATCCACTCCATGTGTACTACAGCTGGAAGAATTGGTTCCAACTTCCTTGTGATTACTTCCTGGTTTTCTCAGTCTTTTATGATAGTAAATTGAATATCTTTGGGGTTTGGACTGAGGGTTGGATGAAACAAGATATTTGAAGATGTTGCCTTTGCCTCTGGAAAATTGTGATGGAAATTTGTCACTATTTTCTGCCATTTTATAGACCACACGATTGGTTATTTGATCATGAAAATAATTGTTAGTTGCAGCCCTAATGTGTTAGAAGTTGATAACTAATAGCAAGTAAAATGAGAAATGTGACATTATAAAATATCATGGTAAGGTTCACTTCGTTTACAAGCACAAATTATATGTATTAAACTATATCTTAACATAGTTACAAACAAGAATCTTCACTTTTTGACACCAACTAAGCATCTACAGGTGATGTGAAAGCTGCAGTACAAAAGCTATGAATTGTATAAGCTGTAACTCTAACAGTGGAGCAGCTTCAGCACAGCCTCTCTCTCTCATACATTGCTCCATTATGTTCTCAGTTGATCAGTGGCCTTCAGTTTGCACAGTGGTAACAGTGTCTCTAACTCAAAGAGCACAAGCCTCTGTTTAAAAGACACATGTAAAGTTGTCACTGGATTAACTAAAGTGGGTCTGGTGTAAAGAGCTGAACTGTCAGGCACCGATACAGATCCCCTGCTCCTCTCAGATGGAGGCTTGTTTCAAAGCCCTTGTTGTAGATTTCATGGATTAGACCTCTCAGTGGGACAGATAAATCAAATTAAGAGGCATGTCGGCACGTTTGAGGATATTAAGCTGCAAGTCGGGGCAACAGAGCAGAAACTTGGCGGAAGCTTGAAACTCAGTTTACAACAAGAGGTTGTATCATAGATTTCAAAGAAATCTGGCCATAGACTAGCTTTCCACCACGTGGTTTTTGGTGCTGATCTGGACCATATTTCTTTTTTTTTTTTTACATTTTCTATTTATAGTTTGTTTTGTTTTTTATATTTGTGTCTTTGCATGTTGTTTATGACTTGTCCAGGGTGTACCCCGCCTCTCGCCCAATGTCAGCTGGGATTGGCTCCAGCCCCCCGTGACCCTGCTAGGGATAAGCATTTACTGAAAATGGATGGATGAATGTTGTTTATGACAG